>NC_139988.1:31075700-31798003 GCF_964263955.1 Coregonus lavaretus
CACAATTCACAGTGAGGGAGAATCGCTTCCTCGCTGTGACGACGGAGAGCCACATCTAAAGCCTCTGCAGCACCTCTGATGGATCTGTCTAGATTGATGTACTTAAGTGTCTGCCAGTGTCTGTTTTGGAAAATAATAGTATCAGGCATGGGTGTGGTTCGTGTAGTGCTCTTGCACTGTTCAAGGTGCTTCGATGTGATGTAACCTGTCTAGTACAATTGTTCAGCTGAAGCAGACCTTTATGTGAATTGTTTTAGGAAAACTTTTGTTACCTTAACCCAGCTGTTATATCCTGGCACCACACCATCATTTTTCTCTTAATCATATCATAACTTTTACCAGTTGAATGTAGACACAAATATGATACTTTTTTGTATATATTATTTTCTGAAATATTGTATAAAATATGCAAAATAGGTTATATCTCGTTAAATATGCGCCTGGAAGGGATGAGACAGCCAAGCCTATGGGTTCGTAACTTTAACTCCGCAGCGCACACACACACACTTACACACATCAACTGATTAATGGACTGCTAAATGCATGTTTTTTTTCTCTTGCTTTGTTTGTTCTTTTCCATGTTATGTCTATCTCTGAGAAGCTACCCAGGAAAGGGCTGAAAATAGCCCATATTAATATATGTAACCTCTGAAATAAGGTTAAGGAAATCAATGCTTGCTAACATCATATAACATTCATATATTAGCCATTTCTGAGACTTAGATAATTCCTTTGATACTGCAGTAGCAATACAAGGATATAACATCTATAGAAGAGGCAGGAATGCTTATGGGGGAGGTGTTGCTATATATATTCAGAGCCATATCCCAGTATTGCTTAGAGAAGATCTCATGTCAAGTGTTATGGAAGTACTGTGGCTGCAGGTTCACCTGCCTCATCTAAAGCCTGTTATTTTGGGCTGTTGCTATAGGCCACCAAGTGCTAACAGTCAGTATCTAAATAATGTGTGTGAAATGCTTAATAGTGTATGTGATGTAAACAGAGAGGTCTACTTTCTTGGGGACCTGAATATTGACTGGTATTGATCAAGCTGTCCACTAAAGAGGAAGCTTACTGTAACCAGTGCCTGTAATCTAGTTCTGGTTATTAATCAACCTACCAGGGTGTTTACAAACACTACAGGAACAAGATCATCCACATGTATTGATCACATTTTTACTAATACTGTAGAACTGTGTTTGCTGGGGTCCAGCAAAATTAAGGCATTTTTAAAACCATTACAATACATTCACAACAGATTTCACAACATATGTGCCCTCAGGCCCCTACTCTACTACCACATATCTACAACACAAAATCCATGTGTACCTGTGTGTATAGTGCATATGTTATCTTGTGTTTGTATGCATGTGTCTGTGCCTATGTTTGTGTTGCTTCACAGGCCCCGCTGTTTCATAAGGTACATTTGTATCTGTTTTTTAAAATCTAATTTTGCTGCTTGCATGAGTTACTTGATGTGGAATAAAGTTCCATGTAGTCATGGCTCTACAGTCGTGGTCAAAAGTTTTGAGAATGACGCAAGTATTGGTCTTCACAAAGTTCGCTGCTTCAGTGTTATGAGATATTTTTGTCAGATGTTACTATGGTATACTGAAGTATAATTACAAGCATTCCATAAGTGTCAAAGGCTTTTATTGACAATTACATTAAGTTTATGCAAAGAATCAATATTTGCAGTGTTGACCCTTCTTTTTCAAGACCTCTGCAATCTGCCCTGGCATGCTGTCAATTAACTTCTGGGCCACATCCTGACTGATGGCAGCCCATTCTTGCATAATCAATGCTTGGAGTTTGTCAGAATTTGTGGGTTTTTGTTTGTCCACCCGCCTCTTGAGGATTGACCACAAGTTCTCAATGGGATTAAGGTCTGGGGAGATTCCTGGCCATGGACCCAAAATGTCGATGTTTTGTTCCCCGAGCCACTTAGTTATCACTTTTGCCTTATGGCAAGGTGCTCCATCATGCTGGAAAAGGCATTGTTCGTCACCAAACTGTTCTTGGATGGTTGGGAGAAGTTGCTCTCGGAGGATGTGTTGGTACCATTCTTTATTCATGGCTGTGTTCTTAGGCAAAATTGTGAGTGAGCCCACTCCCTTGGCTGAGAAGCAACCCCACACATGAATGGTTTCAGGATGCTTTACTGTTGGCATGACACAGGACTGATGGTAGCGCTCACCTTGTCTTCTCCGGACAAGGTGTTTTCCGGATGCCCCAAACAATCAGAAAGGGGATTCATCAGAGAAAATGACTTTACCCCAGTCCTCAGCAGTCCAATCCCTGTACCTTTTGCAGAATATCAGTCTGTCCTTGATGTTTTTCCTGGAGAGAAGTGGCTTCTTTGCTGCCCTTCTTGACACCAGGCCATCCTCCAAAAGTCTTCGCCTCACTGTGCGTGCAGATGCACTCACACCTGCCTGCTGCCATTCCTGAGCAAACTCTGCACTGGTGGTGCCCCGGTCCCGCAGCTGAATCAACTTTAGGAGACGGTCCTGGTGCTTGCTGGACTTTCTTGGGCGCCCTGAAGCCTTCTTCACAACAATTGAACCTCTCTCCTTGAAGTTCTTGATGATCCGATAAATGGTTGATTTAGGTGCATTCTTACTAGCAGCAATATCCTTGCCTGTGAAGCCCTTTTTGTGCAAAGCAATGATGACGGCACGTGTTTCCTTGCAGGTAACCATGGTTAACAGAGGAAGAACAATGATTTCAAGCACCACCCTCCTTTTAAAGCTTCCAGTCTGTTATTCTAACTCAATCAGCATGACAGAGTGATCTCCAGCCTTGGCCTTGTCAACACTCTCAACCGGGTGTTAACGAGAGAATTACTGGCAGGGCTGAAATGCAGTGGAAATGTTTTTTGGGGATTAAGTTCATTTTCATGGCAAAGAGGGACTTTGCAATTAATTGCAATTCATCTGATCACTCTTCATGACATTCTGGAGTATATGCAAATTGCCATCATCAAAACTGAGGCAGCAGACTTTGTGAAAATTAGTATTTGTGTCATTCTCAACTTTTGACCACAACTGTATGTAGTACTGTGCACCTCACATAGTCTGTTCTGGACTTGGGGACTGTGAAGAGACCTCTGGTGGCATGTCTTGATTGATTGAGGAATTGAAAAACTGTATGGTTGAAAGAGATGGGGCAAAAGGAGTTGCTAGTAAGTCTGTCTCCACGTCTGACTGGTTGACTAACTGCAAATTGAGAAATTATGTGACTAAACTTAACAAAAATCTTTTAGAATTTTGTAAAGTTAGTGTGGGGACAGGTGGAAAAATAGTTATCGATCAATAATGACAAACCTCCTGGCATTGACAACTTAAATGGAAGGCTACTGATGATGGTAGATGACTCTATGACCACTCCTATCTGTCATATCTTTAATCTGTCTAGAGGAAGGTGTGTGTCCTCAGGCATGATGGGAAGCCGAAGTCATTCCGCCACCTAAGAGTGGTAAAACGGCCTTTACTGGTTCTAACAGCAGACCAATCAGCTTACTGCCAGCTCTTAGCAAACTGTTGGAAGAAATTGTATTTGACCAAATACAATGCTACTTCTCTGTAAACAAATTAATAACATGCGTTCAGCATGCTTATAGAGAAGGGCACTCAACATGTACTGCACTGACACAAATGACTGATGATTGGTTGAAAGAAAGTGATAATCAGAAGGTTGTGGGAGCTGTACTGTTAGATTTCAGTGCAGCCGTTGCTATTATTGACCATAACCTGTTGTTGAGAACTTATGTTTTATGGCTTTTCAACCTCTGCCATATTGTGGATTCAGAGCTATCTATCTAATATAACTCAGAGGGTTTTCTTGAATGAAAGCTTCTCTAATGTCAAATGTAGAGTGTAGTGTACTGCAGGGCAGTTCCTCTACTTTTTTATATTTTTACCAATGACATGCCACTGGCATTAAACAAAGCTTTATGCTGATGATTCAACCATATACATGTCAGCAACCACAGCTAATGAAGGCACTGAAACCCTTAACATGGAGTTGCAATCAGTTTTTGAATGGGTGGCCAGTAATAAACTGGTCCTGAACATCTCTAATACTAAGATCATTGTATTTGGTACAAATCATTCCCTAAGCTCTAGACCTCCGCTGAATCTGGTAATGAATGATGTGGCTGAACAAGTTAAGGAGACTAAATTACTTTGCTACCTTAGATTGTAAACTGTTATTGTCAAAACATATATATTCAATGGTTGTAAAGATGGGGAGAGGTCTGTCCGTAATAAAGAGATGTTCTGCTTTTTTGACACCACATTCCACAAAGCAAGTCCTAGTTTGGGCTAACTTGATTATTGTCCAGCCATGTGGTCAAGTGCTGCTACGAAAACCTAGTTAAGCTGCAGCTGGCCCAGAACAGAACGGCACATCTTGCGCTTTATTGTAATTTACATTTTACATTTTAGTCATTTAGCAGACGCTCTTATCCAGAGCGACTTACAGTTAGTGAGCGCATACATTTTTCATACTGGCCCCCCGTGGGAATCGAACCCACAACCCTGGCGTTGCAAGCACCATGCTCTACCAACTGAGCTACAGGAGGGCTAATATAAATACTATGCATTCCAGTCTCTCTGGGCTAAGAGTTGAGGAGAGACTGACTGCATTACTTCTTCTTTTTTATAAGAAACATTAATGTGTGTAAAATTCCAAATAGTTTGCGTAGTCAACTTACGCACAGCTCTGACACACACATTTACCCCACCAGACATGCCAACAGGGGTCTTTTCAGTCCTCAAATCCAGAACAAATTCAAGAGAGCATACAGTATTATATAGAGCCATTATTGCATGGAACTCCCATCTCATATTGCTCAAATGAACAGCAAACCTGGTTTCAAAAAACAGATCAATCTATTTGACCTAGATATTTTTTGTGTATGTATTGATATGTTGGCTATGTGTGCCATTTAAATGTATGTAGTTCTGTCCTTGAGCTGTTCTTGTCTATTAATGTTCTGTATTGTGTCATGTTTCATGTTTTGTGTGGACCCCAGGAAGAGTAGCTGCGGCTTTCACAACAGCTAATGGGGATCCTAATAAAATATCTAAAATACCATATTTGGACAAGTCAGCCAAATATTTTGGTTTAATTTTTTTTTAAGACAGCCAGGACCGGACTTACTCAGACCGGTGTTTCTAATGTTTGGTATACTCAGTGTATGTCCATTTAAAAGTGGTTAAAATTCATGAAATGTTGATGATGGTAAATTGATAAACTAAAGAAAATATACATTTACATTACGTTTTTGACATTTTTATGTTTACTTTTTGAAAGTACTCATTGAAGGACCAAAATGCAATAAAATCTCAAAATTGATAAGTAGATGCAAAATTGTCATTTCAGCCTGTGGTGCCTGGTCTTAAGAAAGACACCACATTACAGTGGATGGTTAGATACATTTGTCATTTACATTTACATTTTAGTCATTTAGCAGACGCTCTTATCCAGAGCGACTTACAGTTAGTGAATACATATTTTTTTATACTGGCCCCCCGTGGGAAATGAACCCACAACCCTGGCGTTGCAAACGCCATGCTCTATCAACTGAGCTACATCCCTGCCGGCCATTCCCTCCCCTACCCTGGACGACGCTGGGCCAATTGTGCGCCGCCCATGAGTCTCCCGGTCGCGGCCGGCTGCGACAGAGCCTGGATTCGAACCAGGATCTCTAGTGGCACAGTTAGCACTGCGATGCAGTGCCTTAGACCACTGCGCCACTCAGGAGCCATTTAGCAGATGCTCTTATCCAGAGTGACTTAGTTAGATGACTACTATGTTTCTTTTTTTTTATTATTCTCTTTGTTTCTCTTTGTTTCTTTAGAGTATGTGTTGATTCATCTGTCGTTTCTCCACTTGGAGAGAAGGAAACTTGCTCTCCTTTCTCCTAACGCAGTTAACCATGTTACACAGTGATTGCACTATCACTCTCCCTCCCCCTTAATTACCTTAACGTGCAGTAGATATCAACAACGGCTCTCACTGCAATTATAGCATCCTGATGATCACCATCCACTCCCTTTATTTATTTATCTCTCTCTCTCTGATTTGAGGGAATAATGAATGGAGCCAAATACAGGCAAATCCTTGATGAGAACCTGCTTCAGAGTGCAAACGACCTTAGACTGGGGCAAAGATTTACATTCCAACAGGACAATGACCCTAAGCATACAGCCAAAGCGACGCTGGAATGACTTCAGAACAATAATTTGAAAGTCATTGAGTGGCCCAGCCAAATCCCAGACTTGAATCCCATTTAAAATCTGTGGAAAGAATTGAAGATTCACCGCCGCTCCCTATCTAACTTAACAGAGCTTGAGAAAATATGTAGGGGAGAAAATCCCCCAATCCAGATGTGCAAAGCTGATACAGACATACCCAAGACAACTCAAAGCTGTAATCGCCGCCAAAGGTGCTTCTACAAAGTATTGACTCAGGGGTGTGAACACTTATGTTAATGAGATATTTCTGTCTTTTCATTTTCAAATTTCTAAAAACATGTTTTCACTTTGTCATTATGGGGTATAGTTTGTTTATGGTGGAGGAAAAATCTATTTAATCCATTTTGAATTCAGGCTGTAACACGACAAAATGTGAAATAAGTCCAGGGGTATCGATACTTTCTGAAGGCACTGTATGGCTATATATTTTGCCCTGCAGATAAAGAAAAGCAGCCTGCACATGGTTTATTGCATCATCTACAATTGTAACATTGGGAACCATCAATGACTATGTATGAGCGTTCTCTCTCACGATGTGTTTCATTATTGAACTGGCATTGTTGATTCATTGTTTGTTTTGTAGTACACATTTATTTAGCCTCCTGCCTTCATCACACACAAAGGACCAGATCTGGTAGAGATGTTAGTACAGTAAGGATGATGAGACTTGAGGTGTTTCTGCCTCTTCAAATGGAAACCAACCAAATCCCTGCAGTGTTCTTCTTCAAAGAGAGGATGAGTGTTTTCACGGATTCCTAGAAGAACAGCTACTGCTATGTCTCTCTCTTGCTCAAAACGTGAACTCTCATACCTTAGGCTTAGGCAAAATACACTAGAAAACTTGGGTCACGTTCAGCAGGGTGCAACATACTGGCACTGAACATTGCAGATGGAATGTCATGAGTAGAGTTGACATGATTCCTTACTCTACATGTCAGTGAGGCATGTCTGTCATACACAATATTTGAACAGTTTACAATGTTGTGCTTTGCTGAACACAGCCTTGGGTCATGTTCATTAGGCCACACCTTCGGAAAACGAAAATACGTTTTTCTTATTGAACAAGTTCAGATAGTACCTTGTTTCTCTCTGTTTTCGACCATTTTTGTGGTTTCTGGTATGTTGTCTCCCACAGAGAAGCTGGTACCAGACAGAAGAGGAGTACTACCTCTTACTCTTCAGTGTGGCTGTGTGCGGCCTGCGCTTCATCAGCTTCAACCTGGAGCACTGCTGGTGCCCCCTGGAGGCTGGAGGACTGCAGCAGCAGCTCTACTGGCTGACAGCCTACTCCTTCTACCATCCTTTGTTCTTCAACGGACCCATCCTCACCTTCAAGGACTTCCTCCAACAGGTGAGATATCAGCCAATTATCTGTTAGGACAGGTTAGATATCAACCAATGAGATGTCAGGGCAAGAGGAAGTCAGGCGAAGTCAGTCAATGATCTTTTAGGGCAGGAGGAAGTCAGGTGAAGTCAGCCAATGAGCTGACGGCGCGGGAGGAAGTCAGGTGAGATATCAACCAATGAGCTTTCACCTTCAAGGACTTCCTCCAACAGGTGAGATATCAGCCAATTATCTGTTAGGACAGGTTAGATATCAACCAATGAGATGTCAGGGCAAGAGGAAGTCAGGCGAAGTCAGTCAATTATCTTTTAGGGCAGGAGGAAGTCAGGTGAAGTCAGCCAATGAGCTGACGGCGCAGGAGGAAGTCAGGTGAGATATCAACCAATGAGCTTTCACCTTCAAGGACTTCCTCCAACAGGTGAGATATCAGCCAATCAGCTGTCAGGGAAGGAGAAAGAAAGGTGAGAAATCAGCCAGTGATCTGACAGGAAAGGCGCCAATTTTCTAGCAATTTTCCCTGCTGGGTACTCCATTCAATTTTCATTTGAGAGCAATTGATGCAGAAGTTATTTTTTTAGCAAATGGGTAATGGAGCAAGATCAAGAGGTATCCCCTTGGTTCCAAACTCTTGCTTCCCAAAATGAAACATCACTCTCCAATTTCTCATCACAGATTGAAAAAGACAAGTCAGTGTTGCAAGATGTATCTGTGATTCCTCTCTCTCTGGTATAGTTTTAGACTCTGAGTGTGAAGGCTCAGGGATTTCTCAGCGCCTTGGGGTGAGGTTCTGACTGAGCGAGTTTTATAAGAGCAAATAAAAGTGCTGCAATGATCCGTTGCTGTAGCTTTAGTGAGTCAGCAGTCGGCATACTTTATACGCCACTCTTTGAGCATTTGCTTTAGCCTGCCTGGAGGGCAGGTTGGAGGAGGTTTGCACTTTTGGGACTTTTCTATTGGTTCCATCGCAACAGGCAAGCTCAATCAAGCACAGCTAAAGTACTAGGAAACATTTGAAATACTATTTGAACCCAGGTCTGCAAAGCACAGCTAAGCTTCTTCAGGGAGGCTAAAGCAACCACACAAAGTATTTGAAAGAATTCAAATGGTATTTGAATCTAGGTCTGAGTGAGAGAATGTCATATTGAATAGGTAAAGGCCAAAAACAGGGGAAGCTAACTGGGGTAAGGTTATTGGGGTATGTGGGTAGTGCTTGTATGGAAAGAATCCCTTCCATTATTTATCATGTCCTCACCAGTCCCATCACCATACGGACTATCAGAGGAGCAGTGTAGGCTGGTAACTTGAAAAACTGAGGAGGATGGTAAACCCACGGTATAGGCGTGGACCGCACGGAGACGACAAAGCATGTTTCAAAAATCGTCAACGACATTCTTTTAACCTTACATTTAATGAAGACATTTATATTAAAATATTATGGGGAATGGGATTGAGAAGGCTACTTACAGTGTTAGGAAGGGATCACAGCAGTGATTGAATGAGGGTATGAGGCATAAGTTGAGATGTTCAGAGGCTTGACTTCAGTGCAGGACAGGGATTGTGGTGTTCAGAGGCTTCAGTGCAGGACAGGCTCATCATGGATGGATGGTGTTGAATAGCTCAACTATTCCACTGAGGGTAGGACAGGATTTGACTGGGTAGACGAAAAACAATAACACAACACCGTTAGACAAAAGAGCTAAGAATGAGTTAGTCCAAGCAAGGATTAAAATCACATTGTGTAATAATGTGATTGGGTTTATATGTGATTGACTACATACAGTAATGAGAGAAAATTGACAGGGCTTGGAGGGGAAACATTCAATGCGCCAGGAAGAGGGTGAGGAGCCACGAGCCTCCTAGGTTTTGTATTGAAGTCAATGTAACCAGAGGAGGACGGAAAATAGCTGTCCTCCGGCTACACCATGATGCTACCCCAGAGGGTGCTGTTGAGACTATTGTAGACCTTTATTGCAAAATAGTTTGTTTTAATCAGGTATTTGGTAACGTAAATATATAACATAAGTATAACTTTTTATTTTTTTTATTTACATTTTATTTTTATTCACTGAGTAGTATGGTCCTCCCCTTCCTCCTCTGAGGAGCCTGTATGAATGCTCCTCACAACACTCTGAGCACCCCAAAGTCATATAATGTTAACCAATGTGTTATAGCTTTTTTATAAAAAATATATAGATGATTACGTTTATAAACCCCTTTATAAATCATTTTTTAAGTGTACCTTAATGTGTTACCTTTGTGTGATTGTTGCAGATATCTGTGAAGGATCGTGGTGGTAGGATGACGTTCCTCTCACTGCTGGCCAACGCTGGGAGGATCTGTGTGTGGTGGCTTATAGCAGAGTACTTGATCCACCTGATGTACATGCACACTATACAGGCCAACGAAACATATCTGGAGATCCTGCCGCCTTGGGCCTTGGGTAAGTGTTTCTGTGTGTGTGTGTGTGTGTGTGTGTGTGTGTGTGTGTGTGTACATGTGGGCATGTGTTTATGCATACATGTGTGCGTGAAGTATGTACATGCATGTGTGTTTGTAATGTTCAAAACCGCCGTACTCTATTGAGCTAAGGAAACCGCCTCAAACTTGATTCTTGAGTTCGATGATAAAGCCATCTGTTCAGTTATACTCCTAATAGTGTATTCTGAAATACAATTTTACACATTAATACTATCAATATTAATATCTCAAAAGTACCCTTTTTGATTTTGTTCATTTTTAGACATTGTTTTAAATAATATACTCTACAAGTACATCACATTTCCAGAGTGGTCTTTCTGCTACTTTTAAAGATGATCCATTTTATAAGCACCACCAACACAGTGAATGGCAAAATGGATTCAAAGGAACTCGCTTTGCTGGTGATTTTTCAGATTCAGATTGTTTAATAGTCACATGTACAGGTTTGCAGCTGTGATTGCAGGGTACAGTGAAAATCTTGCTGTATGTGCAATGTGGCATGTGATTGGTTAAGGCCTGTGATTGGTTAATGACCTATAATGTAAATGTATAAAATTGATAATTTCTTCAAAAGTAGCAGAGAGCCCACTCTGGAGACCCATGGGGCGGCGCACAATTGGCCAAGCGTCGTCCAGGGTAGGGGAGGGAATGGCCGGCAGGGATGTAGCTCATTTGGTAGAGCATGGCGTTTGCAACGCCAGGGTTGTGGGTTCGTTTCCCACGGGGGGCCAGTATGAAAAATAAAAAAATAATGTATGCACTCACTAACTGTAAGTCGCTCTGGATAAGAGCGTCTGCTAAATGACTAAAATGTAAATGTAATGTAAATGTGATGTTTGAAGAGTATATTGTTCAAAACAATATGTCAAAAAATAAGCTAAGTCAAAAGGGGTACTTTTGAGATATTAATAGTAATTTTTGTAACCATGTACAGTTCACGGATCATAAGGTCTTACAGGAGGCATGTATAGGTCTAAAAAGGGCCTAAAATGGCCACCACCATCATGATTTGTGATACAAATGTAAAAACCATGATAAACATCATTCCTCCCAATAAAGTTTCTACGTGAGTATTACCAGAACAATCGGAGATACCAAAAATATTTTCGGGCCATGCTGCCGTGGAATCGACCCAATACAAGTTTTCAGGCAGCCTAATGGTTTTTGAGATGGAAAGCTACTTAGTGTAGTAGTAGTTAGTTATGAAGTAGGACACAAATTGACAGCTGCTTTTAAATGATCTGAATTCTTCATCTTGGAGGTAATGAAATAGGTTGGTTTGTCACCGAACAGTCTGCACTATGCCGTCTGCAGTAAGCAATATGGCAGCCATTCTCCACCTGGCCTATCAGAGGGCAAGATGGAGCTACCACCATATTACTAACACAGATCCAATCCTCTCAGATATACACAAGTACCTAGGGGTAGAGGCTATGGGTTTATTGTTTTGATTCAGGGTTTCTTTCCATGCAGTCTATCTGCTAGTCCACTATTGAACACTAAGATTGCGTAAGTGAAGGTTAATTATTTTGGCGCACTTGAAGGAAAATAACCATATTTGAATCTTAGAAGGTCAATTCACATGGCAGTTGTTATGAGGGAGTTGGTGCGTTCCAAATGGCACCCTATTTCCTATGTAGTAAACTAATTTTGACCTGGGCCCAAAGTTGTGTCATTTGGGACTTAGCCAGTGACTGCTGCCCTCTTGTGAAGCAAGTTGAATGTTTTTCTATTTGTGGAAAGGGATTTAAAGATAGATTGGATAGTAGGAGCACAATACACAATTCTACATAATATAATAACATGTAATATCACAAAGCAATTCCTGCCACTCATCTGCATCCCCATGTTGGCCATAGATCATTTAAATGGACATCCTGTCAGTCAGTACTGTACTGTATGTTTGTAGAGAGATAGGGCTCTATGCCTTTAGTGTGTCAGTCAGTGTGTATGTAGCCTATTGTACTGTACAGTGCATTCGGAAAGTATTCAGACCGCTTGACTTTTTCCACATTTTGTTACGTTACAGCCTTATTCTTAAATTGATAAAATTATAATTTTTCCTCATCAATCTACACACAACACCCCATAATGACAAAGCGAAAAAAAGGAATTGTCCGTAGAGCTCTGAGACAGGATTGTGTCGAAGAACAGATCTGGGGAAGGATACCCAAACATTTCTGCAGCATTGAAGGTCCCCAAGAACACAGTGGCCTCCATAATTCTTAAATGGAAGAGGTTTGGAACCACCAAGACTCTTCCTAGAGCTGGCTGCCCGGAAAAACTGAGCAATCGGCTGTAACGTAACAAAATGTGGAAAAAGTCAAGGGGTCTGAATACATTCCGAATGCACTGTATATTCTGAGAAAGAGCTCTATGCATTTATGATCCAAATCAAATTGGTATAGACTAGCAGTGAAATCCTTACTTACTTTTCCAACAATGCAGAGTTAAAGATAAAATAAAAATAGTGACACAAGGAATAAATTCACAGTAAATAATGAGTAAAAAAAACATGGCTATATACAGGGAGCACCAGTACCGAGTCGATGTGTAGGGGTATGATGGAATTGAGGTAGCTATGTACATACAGTGCATTCGGAAAGTATTCAGGCCCCTTGACTTTTTCCACATCTTGTTATGTTACAGCCTTGTTCTAAAATGAATTTTAAAATAATGTTTTCCCTCATCAATCAACACACAATACCCCACAATGACAAAGCGAAAACATGTTTTTAGAAAGTTTTGCAAATGTATTAAAAATAAAAATAACTCACATTTACATAAGTATTCAGACCCTTTACTCAATACCAATATTGAAGCACCTTTGGCAGCGATTACAGCGTCGAGTCTTCTTGGGTATGACGCTACAAGCTTGGTACACCTGTATTTGGGGAGTATCTCCCATTCTTCTCTGCATATCCTCTCAAGCTCTGTCAGGTTGGATGGCTGCCAGCTGCACAGCTATTTTCAGGTCTCTCCAGAGACGTTCGATCGGGTTCAAGTCCGGGCTCTGGCTGGGCCACTCAAGGACATTCAGAGACTTGTCCCGAAGCCACTTCTGCATTGTCTTGGCTATGTGCTTAGGGTCGTTGTCCTGTTGGAAGGTGAACCTTTGCCCCAGACTAAGGTCATGAGCGCTCTGGAGCAAGTTTTCATCAAGGATCTCTCTGTACTTTGCTCCGTTCATCTTTCCCTCGATCCTGACTAGTCTCCCAGTCCCTGCCGCTGAAAAACATCCCCACAACATGATGCTGCCACCAGCGTGCTTCACCGTAGGGATGGTGCCATATTTCCTCCAGACGTGACGCTTGGCATTCAGACCAAAGAGTTCAATCTTGGTTTCATCAGACCAGAGAATCTAGGCAAACTCCAAGCGGGCTGTCATGTGCCTTTTAGTGCAGAATGGCTTTCGCCTGGCCACTGTACCATATAGGCCAGATTGGTGGAGTGCTGCAGAGATGGTTGTCCTTCTGGAAGGTTCTCCCATCTCCACAGTGGAGCTCTGTCAGAGTGACCAATGGGTTCTTGGACACCTCCCTGACCAAGGCCCTTTTCCCCCCGATTGCTCAGTTTGGCCGGGCGGCCAGCTCTAGGGAGAGTCTTTGTGGTTCTAAACTTCCATTTAAGAATGATGGAGGCCACTGTGTTCTTGGGGACCTTCAATGCTGCAGACATTTTTTGGTACCCTTCCCCAGATCTGTGCCTCGACACAATCCTGTCTCGGAGCTCTATGGACAATTCCTTCGACCTCATGGATTGGTTTTTGCTCTGACATGCACTGTCAACTCTGGGACCTTAAATAGACAGGTGTGTGCCTTTCCAAATCATGTCCAATCAATTGAATTTACCACAGGTGGACTCCAAGTTGTAAAAACATCTCAAGTATGATAAATGGACACAGGATGCACCTGTTTCCATTGATCAGGGTCTGAATACTTATGTAAGTAAATAAGGTATTTCTGTATTTTATATTTAATAAATTGGCAAACATTTGTACGCCTTTTTTCACTTTTTCATTATGGGGTATTGTGTGTAGATTGATGAGGAACATGTTTTACTTAATCCATTTTATGGAAAAAGGGAAGGGGTCTGAATACTTTCTGAATGCACTGTGTAGGTAGGGGTAAAGTGACTAGACAACAGAATAGATAATAGACTGAGCTGTAGCAGCGGCATGTCTGGCGAGTGTGAAAGTGTGTGTGTGGCGTCAGTATGCATGTGTGCACATGCTATGTGTGTGTGTGGGACTTTGTAATGTGTGTGTGTGTGTTGGGGTGTCAGTGTAAGTATGTGTGAATGTGTGGGTAAATGATAAACTCCTGGATGTGAGTCTTGGGCTTTGGATTCCAGTCTAGAATCCCGCATGTTCTCCATAGAAATATAATTATGGAATATTTTTTTTTTTTTTCCATACCTCATACTCCCTGGTTCCATGTCCTTCCCAACGCCCCTGTTCTCACCGATCTGAGTGGACTTAGTAGATGTAAGGAAGATTATCTTGAGGACTGGAGTTGGAGAGAATCCTGGTATAGAACATTCATTTTAGAAGTTGTACTGTATGTCTGATTTTTAGAAATAGCTAATGTGAGAATGTCCGCTGTTAACATGGAGGTCCCCAATAGTATTTTTTCCTCTCTCAGCCTATCAGCATAAAGCATTGATAAGCTACACAGATGTAGCTAGTGTAGCATGGCAAAACAGCAGTGGTAGGTTGGACGGTACAGTAATTTACTGCTGATGCTGCACTAAGTGCAGACCATGGAGGGGAATTACACCCCCATACCACTCCTTATCTATAGTGCAGCACATAATCAGGCAATACAAGTTTAGCAATCTCATCTTTTGCTTAGTAATGCTACCCTGTGGTTATTTTTAGATGTGCTATGGTTGTAATAACTTCATTAGACAATGTAATAGCAGTAATCCAGATGCACATGCCTGGGTAGGAAAAGGGCATGGTTGTCCCATAGTTGTTATTATTATGAGTGGTGTGTGTGTTGTATGTACAGTATATGTATTGCCACCACAGGCTATTTTTGATTTGAACAAAATTTAAAAAAGTACAAATGTAGTTTACATTCCCTTCTCTTTTGTGTATGCTCATTCTGTTCCTCTATTTTCACTGTTCTTTCTCCTGTCGCTCCCATGAGCGACCATTTTTCGTTCAGTCATGGAAACCGCACACTACAAAACGTTTAAGTACATTTACATTTTACATTCTAGTCATTTAGCAGACGCTGTTATCCAGAGTGACATACAGTTAGTGAGTGCATACTTTTATTTTCATACCCAATTTATGTTCTCACGGTGAGGCTATTTATTATTTCCATACTGTTTAGAAAACCTTTGTGAAGGCATTTTCAAGCAGATTCAGGGTTGAGATAAGAGCGCCCAACTTGGACTTCCTTGTAAATTATACATTGATGTCAGTGGGACATTTGCTGGAAATTGAATTCACAGGTGGTTCTCAAGTCTAAAAACTGTCCGATATAAATAAATTATACATGCTCCATGTTCAGTTGAAATAACCAATGGAAACAGTCAGCAATACTGTGTGTTTCAAATAGGGCAAAATGTTATTTTTCCTGACATGTTCCTGACATGTTGACCCCAATGCCCTGCCTGCCTGTGGGGAAAACAACCTGTGGTTACCTAGGTTACCCCATTGTCTCACAGCAAAAACTTCACCTTTTTCAAAAGTAATTTTCTTGTCTGCTTGTTTTAGTCAATTACAAACTACATTTAAAAAAACTACAACTTGGCTGAAGATTACTTTTCAAAATTGCCTGCTCCTGGGCATTCTCACTACTTAGAAAAACGTAATATTGTAGCGCTTTTCATGATGGTGCTAGCAGCCACGTGAGTGAGTGCAAGCTAGCTACTGACCGGAACATTAAGCTAGCCAACCACACAAACAAACGGACTATACAGCTAGAAGTAGTAAGTGGAGTTAAAACAAACTATACTAAACAAGTTAAATGTCTTACCTGTGGTGAAATGTTTTCCACACACATACAGTGCCTTCAGAAAGTATTCACACCCTTTGACTTTTTCTGCATTTTGTTGTACTACAGCCTGAATTTAAAATGGATGAAATTTAGATGTTTCTTGTCACTGGCCTACACACAATACCCCATAATGTCAAAGTGGAATGTTTTCAGTTTTTTCTATTTTTTTTTTTACAAATAAATTAAAAGCTGAAATGTCTTGAGTCAATAAGCATTCAACCCCTATGTTATGGCAAGCCTAAATAAGTTAGAGTAAAAATGTGCTTAACAAGTCACACAATAAGGTGCATGGACTCACTCTGTGTGTAATAATAGTGTTTAACATGATTTTTGAATGACTACCTCATCTCTGTACCCCACACATATAATTATCTGTAAGGTCCCTCAGTCGAGCAGTGAATTTCAAACACAGATTCAACCACAAATACCAGGGAGGTTTTCCAATGTCTTGCAAAGAAGGGCACGTATTGGTAGATGGGTAAAAAAACAACAGACATTGCATATCCCTTTGAGCATGGTGAAGTTATTAATTACACTTTGGATTGTGTCTCAATACACCCAGTAACTACAAAGATACAGGCATCCTTCCTAACTCAGTTGCCGGAGAGAAAGTCAAACGCTCAGGGATTTCACCATGAAGCCAATGGTGACTTCAAAACAGTGTAATGGCTGTGATAGGATAAAACTGAGGATGGATCAACAACATTGTAGTTACTCCACAACACAAACATAAATGACAGAGTGAAAAGAAGGAAGCTTGTACATAATAAAAATATTCCAAAACATGCATCCTGTTTGCAATAAGGCACTAAAGTAAAACTGCAAATAAGGTGGCAAAGAAATTCACTTTTTGTCCTGAATCAAGGTGTTATGTTTGGGGCAAAACCAAAACAACACATTACTGAGTACCAATCCATATTTTCACGCATAGTTGTGGCTGCATCATATTATGGGTATGCTTGTAATCGTTAAGGACTGGGAGTTTTTCAGGATAAAAAAGAAACTGAATGGAGCTAAGCACAGGCAAAATCCTAGAGGAAAGCCTGATTCAGTCTGCTTTCCACCAGGCACTGGGAGATGATTTCACCATTTCAGTAGGACAATAACCTAAAACACAAGTCCAAATCTACATTGGAGTTTCTTACCAAGAAGACGGTTCCTGAGTAGCCGAGTTATAGTTTTCACTTAAATCTGCTAGAAAATCTATGGAAAGACCTGAAAATTGTTGTCTAGCCGATTTGACAGAGCTTGAAGAATTTTGAAAGGAATAATGGGCAAATGTTGCACAATTCAGGTGTGGAAAGCTCTTAGAGACATACCCAGAAAGACAAAGCTGTAATCGCTGCCAAAGGTGATTCTAACATGTATTGACACAGGGGGTTGAAGACTTATCATATCAATATAATATATATTAGTGTTTTATTTTTCGTTAATGTTTTACAAATGTTAGAATTTTACTTCCACTTTGACATTATAGTATTTTGTGTAGATCGTTGACAAAATATGATCATTTAAATCCATTTGAATCCCACTTTGTAAAACAAAAAGTTGAAAAAGCCAAGTGTGAATACTTTCTGAAGGCACTGTATATATTGCCGACCACCCCACGGTTTGGGAACCACTGCCCCAGAGGCACCAATTCAACCATCTTTAGAGAGCCTTATCAAATATTAATATGCACAGATCTCTTTCTCGTCACCATCATCAGTTGTAGGGTCTCTGTACTGAAACTGTAACTCATCTTGCCATCATAAGTAGATATGCACTGTAACAATAACATTCCACCCATATCTCTTTGGCTGCTTTCCAATAGTCTTATTTCACAGGGTTTCGGTTGATTCCATTTCAATTAAAAGTTGAATGTATTTCAATTTATGAATGTCTTATTTATTCAGGGTACAACTCTGACTTATGCATAAATCATTAATTGATGTCAATAGGAGACTTGCATGGAAATTCGACTTGAGCGTGCAGATCTGAAGACCGAATATCGCCCTTATTGAATACCAATTAATCATGAGTGGAATTGACTTGATTTATGATACTTGAGATGTTAACTTAATGTACAGTATAAGATGTCATATCATAAGCTGATCCTGGCAGTTAATGTGTATTTTCGTTTACTTAAATCAAACCTCCATTGCAGTTTTTACACAGTAGAATATAAACATTACCTTTCTTCCAGTGGACTAGGAAAAAACGCAGTATAAGACGTGCACAATTCAGAGTGGGAGATTGGTAAGGTAAGGGCGCAGATTGCAAGTAGTCAGAATACCACCTTGGGGCAGTAGTAAACATAGATACTATAAACAAGGCTATATCTCTCCCTCTCCTTATCTATATCTCTGTCTCTACCTCCCTCTGGCAGGCTGTCCCTGGCATTAATCCAGTTCTATGTACTGTATATACTAAGTACATAGTACTGACACTATATATGTTAAGGCAGGGTTTCCCAAACTCGGTCCTAGGGGACCCCAAGGGATGCACATTTTGGTTTTTGCCCTAGCACTACACAGCTGATTCAAATAATCAACAAATCATCAAGCTTTGAGGTCCCGAGGACCGAGTTTGGGAAACACTGTGCTAAGGCTTCATCCGTCTCCTCCTTACCCATCTCTCTCGCTCTTGCTCTACCTCCCTCAGGTGGGCTGGCCCTGGCGTTAGTCCAGTTCTTCTACGTGAAGTACCTGGTTCTGTTTGGTGTTCCGTCTCTGCTAGCTGGAATGGATGGGCTGGACCCCCCGACGCTACCGCGCTGTGTCAGCATTATGCACAGTTTCACAGGAATGTGGAGGTGAGGCTGGAACACACAGGCGCACTGTCGCACACAATCTATTTTAAGTCAGATCAAGAGTTTTCTCACTGCAGCTCTTGAGATGAGGCTGGAATAGGATGTAGGATCTTAATTTGAGACAGTTTGCTTCAGCAGGAAAATAATCTGCAGCAATAGGAAATGTGAATTGTCATGTGGATTATAATTAATGGACATTTTGTAGGGGTTGATAAAAAAACATTTGGAAGGGAAAATCAAGTCTGAAATTTCACAGTGGAAATTACAAACTTCCGAAGCCTTTTTAAACCTCAAATACACTACAAGTTTAAAAAGTCATCCTGCAACAGGGTGATCAAATTTAAGATCCTATATCTGTATACAACCAGCGCCTTTTTATCTTGACCTTCACCAGAACGAGCCAAGATTGTCAGAATAAGGGTGTGTGTGGGTGTGTGTGCATGCTTGCGTCTGTGTTTTGAGATGTAGTTTTTAATGCGTCAGCAGGTAAGCTTGATAAGGCTTGCTAAATCCATTGTAGGCATCAAACAAGCCAATCAGTCTAATTTGATTACAAAGCTGATGTAAGTGCTGTGCCAAACTTTTACTGCAGGTGGCAGTGTTGCCTAAGTTTGTCTACCAATTGAAAGTCTTGGGAATTTCATCTGAATAGAACGCACACTCAGGGTAGCCTAAATTGGCATAAAAAAATGTATGCTCATCATTGACATATTACATAAGTCTTTAATAATGTCTAAAAATTTGATATTTGATGGCTGTGTCATGATGGCATGGTTCATGTCCTATTTTTACTTTAGGCTGACAAAGACCCTGTAGGCTGAGTGGCTGATCTTGGGTTGTTGCTAAAAGGCTTTAATGGAAAGCATGTAGCAGGTATTATGTTGGCGTTCATGTGGAAACCATGGGTGTTCTCTTAGATTCAGTGATCTCTTACGTTGGCAGGGAGTTCTTGTTCTAGAAGTCTAGAAGTAATGGGGAAATGTTTCTGTTCTTTTATTGACTTGGTCTCATGTGAGAAAGCTGTAAAAACAAAAAACAAAATATATATATATATATATATATACAGTGCATTCAGAAAATATTCAGACCCCTTGACTTTTTCCACATTTTGTTATGTTACAGCTTATTCTAAAATGGATTAAATAAATGTTTGTCCTCATCAATCTACACACAATACACCATAAGGACTAAGTGAAAACAGGTTTTGCAAATGTATTACAAATCAAAAACAGAAATAACTTATTTACATAAGTATTCAGAGCCTTTGCTATGAGACTCCCAAAAAATGTTTGGGCCATCCACTGACACCGCCTAGTATATAGGTCCTAGATGGCAGGAAGCTTGGCCCCAGTGATGTACTGGGCCGTACGCACTACCCTCTGTAGCGCCTTATGGTCTGACGCCGAGCAGTTGCCATACCAGGTGGTGATGCAACCGGTCAGGATTCTCTCGATGGTGCAGCTGTAGACATTTTTGAGGATCTGGGGACCCATTCCAAATCTTTTCAGTCTCCTGAGGGGGAAAAGGTGTTGTCGTGCCCTCTTCACGACTGTCTTGGTGTGTTTGGACCATAATAGTTTGTTGGTGATGTGGACACCAAGGAACTTGAAACTCTCGACCCGCTCCACTACAGCCCTGTCGATGTGAATGGGGGCTTGTTCGGCCCTCCTTTGTCTGTGGTCTACAATCAGCTCCTTTGTCTTGCTCACGTTGAGGGAGAGGTTGTTGTCCTGGCACCACACTGCCAGGTCTCTGACCTCCTCCCTATAGGCTGTCTCATCATTGTCGGTGATCAGGCCTACCACTGTTGTGTCGTCAGCAAACTTAATGATGGTGTTGGAGTCATGCTTGGCCAAACAGTCATGGGTGAACAGGGAGTATAGGAGGGGACTAAGCACGCACCCGTGAGGGGCCCCCGTGTTGAGGATCAGCGTGGCAGATGTGTTGTTGCCTACCCTTACCACCTGGGGGGGGTCCGCCAGGAAGTCCAGGATCCAGTTGCAGCGGGAGGCGTTTAGTCCCAGGGTCCTTAGCTTAGTGATGAGCTTTGTTGGCACTACGGTGTTGAACGCTGAGCTGTAGTCAATGAACAGCATTCTCACATAGGTGTTCCTTTTGTCCAGGTGGGAAAGGGCAGTGTGGAGTGCGATTGAGATTGCATCATCTGTGGATCTGTTGGGGCGGTATGCGAATTGGAGTGGGTCTAGGGTTTCCGGGATGATGGTGTTGATGTGAGCCATGACCAGCCTTTCAAAGCACTTCATGGCTACCGACGTGAGTGCTACGGGGCGGTAGTCATTTTGGCAGGTTACCTTCGCTTTCTTGGGCACAGGTGCATCCTGTTTCCTTTTATCATCCTTGATGTTTCTACAACTTGATTGGAGGCCTCCTGTAATAGATTCCATTGTTTGGACATAATTTGGAAAGGCACACACCTGTCTATATAAGGTCCCACATTGACAGTGCATGTCCGAACAAAAACCAAGCCATGAAGTCGAAGGAATTGTCCGTAGAGCTCCGAGACAGGAAATGTCTGCAGCATTGAAGGTCCCCAAGAACACAGTGGCCTCCATCATTCTTAAATGGAAGAAATTTGGAACCAACAAGACTCTTCCTAGAGCTGGCCGCCCGGCCAAACAGCAATCTGGGGAGAAGGGCCTTGGTCAGGGAGGTGACCAAGAACCCGATGGTCACTCTGAGAGAGCTCCAGTGTTCCTCTGTGGAGATGGGAGAACCTTCCAGAAGGACAGCCATCTCTGCAGCACTCCACCAATCAGGCCTTTATGGTAGAGTGGCCAGAATACTTAAGTAAATGTGATATTTCCGTTTATTTGTAATACATTTGCAAAAATGTCTAAAAACCTGTTTTTGCTTTATCATTATGGGGTACTGTGTGTAGATTGATGAGGAAAAAAACAAATGTAATCAATTTTAGAATAAGGCTGTAACGTAATAAAATGTGGAAAAAATCAAGGGGTCTGAATACTTTCCGAATGCACTGTATGTATATGAGCCAGTTTCGTCATTACTCAAAAGACCGGTGATTGGGACCTCAAGCATCGTACCCTAAGCGCCATGTGAACCCCAAGCACGTGTAGTATTACAACAGCTAATACTGGTGGTGTCTCGTCATTAGGTTCTGAACTTTTTCCTGGCCAGGTCACATGGTAAGAACAAACTGTCTCTACACATAGGGGACACCAAGAACTCACAGAGATCATTTGATCAACATACTGCAACAAGATCACTCTCACTGTGTGATGCTTAAGGTTTCTAATGTCCTGTGTTTTGGGTTACGAGGTCCATTTCATTTTTACAGTTTTCTTATCTGAGAACAAGGTTATAAAACAAAGTAAGTGTTTCCTTCAACTTTGTTATAAGCAGCAGTGTTAATAACATACTACAATACACCTCACAGCGATGGAACACAGTGATGGGTGAAAAAATCAATACTTACGTTTCCAGATATTATATGTTTTGATATATTGTATCATTTTGACAATCTCAATATTATTTTTGGGCTAGTTGGCTGTACCTGCACCAAAACACCAGTGTTTATCCTTCATAGCTTGTTCTCAGTCGTCTTTTTAAATAAGGAGCCAATTATTTTTCAGCACTTTTATTTCCCTGACTGATCCAAACTCGTTTTCTCATGGCTCTCTTGCAGACAAATGGTGAGCAATATGTTTGTAACATCAATCACAATAAAATCACAGTATCAAATCGCAATACATATAGAATCGCAATACAAATCGTATCGGCGCCTAAGTGTCGTGATAATATCGTATCATAAGGCCCCTGGCAATTCCCAGCCCTAGATGACAGCTGGGTTACAACTTATTAAAATACCCCTCTGTGGAAAACCATCTCTCAAACCCTCTTTCTTACCCTGGGACATAGACTCAAACTTTATAACTCTCCAGCCCCAGCAGAGGCTACCATCCCCTGGTCGTTCACACCGCTGGTCCTGGTCACTCTGTTGCTAGGGGTCTTTCTAGGACACACCCAGTGAACTCTGATTGGGACATTTGACTGCCCATCACCACATTTGACCCTGCCTACCTGCATCTCCTCAGTGCACCTGTCCAATAGGCAGGTGGGACCTGGACAAGTATAAAAGCACAGTCCAGACCAATCCGGGCTCAGTTTTCAGCAAGCAGTGGCAGATCGAGGAGCTCTCCCATAAATCTCGGCCCTGCACACCAACAGCTGGGCCACACCCCATGGATCTTCCTCCTGTCTGGTTAATAATATAATATGCCATTTAGCAGACGCTTTTATCCAAAGCGACTTAGTCATGTGCGCATACATTTTTACGTATGGGTGGTCCCGGGGATCGAACCCACTACCCTGGCGTTACAAGCGCCATGCTCTACCAATTGAGCTACAGAGGACCATACTGGTTGTACTGTAAGCTTGTATGTACTGTAAGCTGTCTGATAGCCATTTCTGCCATAGGCCTTAAGATGGTCACTGGCCAGTGTTATTATTGTTATGCAACCTAAGATGGCCGCCCCCATTGCCTTATCCAACATGGCTTCTGTTTACATATTCCCATTGTTAGCCACATAGCATGCTAACCTGCTACCGCTAATGGTTCTGGTTATATTATTGCCTTGTTAGCCCATGACCTTCAGCCTGCTTGCCTAGCGTGCTAAGTTATTACCTGTGCTAGTTGGCCTTGTGTATACATTGCGCAATGTTTATCATATTAGCCCATTGCTAACACCTTATAGCTGCTATTGTATATATTGGTAAACTGTGTGCTGCGTTTGCTATAATAGCCATAATACCATTAGCCTCACTAACGCTAGTTGCCCTGTATATATTGTTAAGCCTAATAGGATGCTATGCTAATACCTGATGTATGCTATGCCATGTTCACTGCTGCTGTACCATTATGTACAGTGGGGAGAACAAGTATTTGATACACTGCCGATTTTGCAGGTTTTCCTACTTACAAAGCATGTAGAGGTCTGTAATTTGTATCATAGGTACACTTCAACTGTGAGAGACAGAATCTAAAACAAAAATCCAGAAAATCACATTGTATGATTTTTAAGTAATTAATTTGCATTTTATTGCATGACATAAGTATTTGATCACCTACCAACCAGTAAGAATTCCGGCTCTCACAGACCTGTTAGTTTTTCTTTAAGAAGCCCTCCTGTTCTCCACTTATTACCTGTATTAACTGCACCTGTTTGAACTCGTTACCTGTATAAAAGACACCTGTCCACACACTCAATCAAACAGACTCCAACCTCTCCACAATGGCCAAGACCAGAGAGCTGTGTAAGGACATCAGGGTTAAAATTGTAGACCTGCACAAGGCTGGGATGGGCTACAGGACAATAGGCAAGCAGCTTGGTGAGAAGGCAACAACTGTTGGCGCAATTATTAGAAAATGGAAGAAGTTCAAGATGACGGTCAATCACCCTCGGTCTGGGGCTCCATGCAAGATCTCACCTCGTGGGGCATCAATGATCATGAGGAAGGTGAGGGATCAGCCCAGAACTACACGGCAGGACCTGGTCAATGACCTGAAGAGAGCTGGGACCACAGTCTCAAAGAAAACCATTAGTAACACACTACGCCGTCATGGATTAAAATCCTGCAGCGCACGCAAGGTCCCCCTGCTCAAGCCAGCGCATGTCCAGGCCCGTCTGAAGTTTGCCAATGACCATCTGGATGATCCAGAGGAGGAATGGGAGAAGGTCATGTGGTCTGATGAGACAAAAATATAGCTTTTTGGTCTAAATTCCACTCGCCGTGTTTGGAGGAAGAAGAAGGATGAGTACAACCCCAAGAACACCATCCCAACCGTGAAGCATGGAGGTGGAAAAATCATTCTTTGGGGATGCTTTTCTGCAAAGGGGACAGGACGACTGCACCGTATTGAGGGGAGGATGGAAGGGGCCATGTATCTCAAGATCTTGGCCAACAATCTCCTTCCCTCAGTAAGAGCATTGAAGATGGGTCGTGGCTGGGTCTTCCAGCATGACAACGACCCGAAACACACAGCCAGGGCAACTAAGGAGTGGCTCCGTAAGAAGCATCTCAAGGTCCTGGAGTGGCCTAGCCAATCTCCAGACCTGAACCCAATAGAAAATCTTTGGAGGGAGCTGAAAGTCCGTATTGCCCAGCGACAGCCCCGAAACCTGAAGGATCTGGAGAAGGTCTGTATGGAGGAGTGGGCCAAAATCCCTGCTGCAGTGTGTGCAAACCTGGTCAAGACCTACAGGAAACGTATGATCTCTGTAATTGCAAACAAAGGTTTCTGTACCAAATATTAAGTTCTGCTTTTCTGATGTATCAAATACTTATGTCATGCAATAAAATGCAAATTAATTACTTAAAAATCATACAATGTGATTTTCTGGATTTTAGATTCTAGATTCCGTCTCTCACAGTTGAAGTGTACCTATGATAAAAATTACAGACCTCTACATGCTTTGTGAGTAGGAAAACCTGCAAAATTGGCAGTGTATCAAATACTTGTTCTCCCCACTGTAGCTATGCTGTTGCTGCTAGCATATGCTACATAGCTACTAGCCATCACTGTTATTACTGTAATACATTCCCCTTTTGTTCCATTACAGAAACCACTTCTACTAGTCCCCTCTTGCTACGTTGGTGTGTGTGTGTGTGCAATAAAGTTTGTTCTGTACATCTCTCTTCTACTGGTCATTTGAAAAAGAAATGGAGAGCCGCACACTCTAGGAGCTCAGATGCAATAATTGAATAACCAACGTCTTGACAGACAAGCTGTCTTCATCAGGGTATAATGACAAACACTGCGGGTCACTAGTTTATATAGTGTCAAAGGACACACACACAGGTGTCTGTAATCATGGCTGGGTTTGGCCTGATATCATTGGTTAATTCACAAATAAACAGAACATACAAAAAACATGAATAGATAGCATGCGATCATAGATACAACTTGGCTACATAGGCCCACAAATATTTACAATGAATAGCAAAATCACAATAATCACAAGAATGGCTTCAAATCAAAGTCTACGTTGAGACCGAAGTGAGCAAGGGTCTTTAAATTAAAGATCCAGGCAGCCTCTCATTTTAACAATAAGTTGTCGAGGTCACCCCCTCTCCTAGGGAGGGTGACATGTTCGATGCTGATATAACGTAGGGACGAAATCGAGTGGTTTGCTTCCAAAACGTGGGCAGCAACTGGGTATATCGAGTTTCGTACTTTTTAATTCGCGCTTTGTTTTACCCACATCATTTTTACCACAAGGACAAGTTATAAGATAAATAACTGCCTTAGTGGAGCACGTAATAACACCTTTGATTGGGATCGGTTTCCCTGTTTGGGGGTGTTTGAAGGATCTACATTTGTAAGTGCCATTGCATTGAGCGCAGCCATTACACTTGTAGTTTCCATCCGGTAGAGGCGCAAATAGATGTTGTTTAGGGATATTTAGGGGTGGTAAATCAGAGTTTACCAATTGATCTCTGAGATTTCTGCCCCGCGAGAATACAACCAAGGGAGGGTCCGAAAACACATTACCAATACTGTCATCGGATCTTAGAATGTGCCAATGTTTGTGAACGATTCCCTTAATTTGTTCAGATCACTTTGAATAGTGTGTAGTTAGAACGCAAGAATGCTTCTTTTTGCGAGACTGTCCTTGAAAGAGATCAGGTCTTGATTTGTTTTGAATTTTCTACTGGTCATTACCACGCCTTCTAAGAGGCGCCGGGACGATTGTACCTATATTTAACCAGCGCTTCTTTCGGAGACCACCATTAGTTGGTGGCACTATTTTCATGGTCTTTCGAGCCGGATAAGGGAGGTTACTATGGCGAGATGATGGACAGACGCAGCTTTAGAGATGCCTGGCCTGCCTCAGTGGGAGAACTACCTCCACCAGCCTGGGGACCTCCAGCTGCAAGGACACAGACCGTCCCAACTCCTGCTGTACAGCCTGGCTTCATGGGCATCACCTTGTCCCTCACCTCCCGCTCCATCCATGCTTCTGAAGGGTTGGCCTCATGGGGCGGCGGGCCTCTCTCCGAGTCTGGTGCCACAGGCAAAACATTTTTTTATATGGTGTTACAGTCCTGAAGTCTTAATGGGAGTTTGATTACTTTATCTTGCCCTGCCTCAGCTCCTGCCGTGCGCTTTCTGGATTCAGAACTGACATAGATTTATTGGCACTTCCACTTCAGGTAAACACAGGCAAATGAAATGTACATACACGGAGGGAGGGGATAGTGGGCGAAGATAGGGGGCCTGGGGAGAGGAAGGGGTTGTGATGCTCCTCCGTGACAAATTAGCCCTTACAGGATACTGATGGCTACAGGAAATGTAGGATTTGGCCAGTGGCTCGGGTTCTGTGTTATCTAACATGGTTTTGGCTGCTGGTGTTGACACTGACGCTGTCCTGCCCCCGGTCTTGGCACGGAATCCCATCCCAACAACATCTATCTAACTGTTCACTACTGAGCCCCGGTTCCCTGAAACAGAAAGGGAATATTGGAGGCAGAAGGGATTTTTGAAATGTCATAGGATACTCAACTCGGTGGGTGCATGTATATGCATATGCCTGTGGAAGTTCCTATGTGTGTGTAATAGCTGACCAGGCTTCAAGATACTGTGCTGCCTGCCACGGGCACCAAGTGTGGTGTTAAACTAAGTGGATGATTTATGTCTAATATGTCTGCATTTAGTTAAGCAAGCTGCTGAATCTGAGCCATGAATGACCTTGGACAGGTTTATCTGGCCAGCCTCTCTTTCTGTTGGCTAAACAGATGGAGGTAATTATGGGGATTTGACGATAGAGAGAGGGCAATGCAGCCTCCCTACGGTATGCCAGTCCCCTGATTGCCTATTAATTCACTGACACTGAAGACCGGTTGTGCTGACTCTTACGTTTGTCGCACTCATGCACACACACACTTGCTAGCACACACCAGTGGCGTCATTAGGCCTGGGCTTGATCCAGCCCCAAAGTTTTTTAGTTTTTTTACATTTCAGTCTATGAGTTTCCATCACCACACATCACTTGCGCTATGCAGTATATTTTTGTTGTTTTACTGACCAATTTTTATGACAAAAATAAACAATCCAATACCCTGCGCTAGGCAGTAGCAGGCACTGCAAGAAGGGCTGGAGTGACGCGGTGCCTGCTGTGATTTGGTCACGTCACTTGACCCCTCCCCCACAGGTGTTGTTAATGTTTGGTACACTCAGTATATTTAATCCTGTTTAAAATTAGCAATGTTGAGGTGGTAGAACTGACAAAATGAAATACGTATGGGTAAACATGCTTGGCTCATGTCTGTTATTTCCATATAGGCTATGTAACTATATGTACAAAAAAACTGCCCATTTATTAAATTGGTGAAATAATTTAATTGAGCTTTTATTTTTATTACTCTTTTTATTCACTTAGCTACTTACTTTTTATATTGTTACATTGTCGAGAGGTTAACCTGAAAGTAAGCATTTAATTGCAATGTGTACCCCATGTATATCGTGTATATGACAAATAGTGCTGCGAGATCATGTATTTTCAGGTAGAGAGATACCGTACCTCGTGAAGCAATAGCTGCTCTCTGTCACATCACGATCGCGCATTCTTCTCTCTTCTGTAGCAAGCGTAAAAGAAACAGAACGGGCAAGTAGATACGCAGTGGGATTATGGTCATTGTAGTTAATTACCACGTTTTAGCTAAACTTTGTAGAATATTGGCATGTTGGAAACTACAACTCCCTACTACATCGTACAATTCAGGCTGGATCTGATTTATCTCAAGAGAAACTGTGTGATGTGCACATTGAGCTCACAGAAGAAGAAAAAGTAAATTGAACCGATGTCAGTCATTTAGTTGTTTAAAAGCAGAAAGATAACCAATCGCTCAGCACTAATGACGAATAAACAAACTTGAACGAAAGGGGAAAAGATGGCCTGCTTTGTGGTTAGATTTGTAGGTCAACAAAACATTGAAAATACATAGGCCCTTAAGTTATGTGTCCTCAAATGTAATGTAATCAACACATCTCACATTAGCTGGTAGAACTGACGAAATGAAATGAATCATAGAGGTCTAATAACAGTTGTTTTGGCTCATGTCTCTTTATAGTCATAAAGTCTAGGGGCTATGTAGCTTCTTATCTCTCATGTTTGGAGTTGTGTTGCTCTGTTATGCGGACACTTGAATTTGTCTTTAGAGTTGAGTTGCCCTGGTCGTGTCAGTATACAATAACCTTAAAGAGCAACTGGCCCCAAAAAAACAACTTCTCATTTAGAAACAGCCTGTATTATATTGATATGAGTCAGGAACATTTATTCTACTGTCAGAATTTACTACAAAGTGTAAATAGGATAATTTTGGTGATAGTCAGTCTCTTCCAAAAGTATTGTGAGACTTGTGGTCATGACTGCATCACAACGTAAATTAAGGATGGGTTTGTTTCAATCCTGCCCACAGCTGGCAGCACACAAGTAATCATCAATTCGGAGTGCAGCTGCACGTGACCCGGTCGTAATGCCTGTGGTAAATTTGGGTTGACTTTGGATATCCCTATGGGGCTAGTTAAGGACCATCGTTAATTACACAATGTACATGGGACAATATGTTAATTTCAATAGCTCCAAATTTCAATGATTTCAAAATCTCAAACCAACTATAAATTGTAGAAATTCTTATACAAATATTGAAAGCGTTTAATGAGAACTAAAAGGTGTGCAACATGAAAAGATTGTCTCATTTACATTGTGTAATTTATTGACGGTCCCTAACAAGGCCCGGAGATAGGCTATCCAAAGTCAAAGTCAGGTCGCACACCAGCCGGCTGAAGCTAATTGGCAAAATAATTTGGCTAACTCACCCACCTGCGAACACGTACATGAGACACCCACATCAAACCACACCCCGAAACCAACTCACGTTTGAATTCAGTCATCGCCACTAGCATTTCTTAATTAACCAAATCTAAAATGAAGCCAAATCAGGAAGTGCAGTTGCCCTTTAAAACTAACTAATTACATGTCACACCTCTACCTTGCTACCTTTCAGATGAGCCAAGGAGGAGAACAGATGAGAACAGCAGGCCAGTGGAGCACTTAGAACAGCAGCAGCCAGGGGCAACTGTTGGGAAGAAACAGAGACAGCAACAGAAGATTAGATGATAGGGAGAGACACCAGACAAGACACAAAGACAGCAACAGAAGAATAGGATATGATGGAGAGAGACACCAGAAGAACAGAACAGGCCATAACAGAAGAGGATAGACAAAGGAGACAGTAAGAAAAAAGAACCTGAGACAGCAACAGACAAGACACAGAGAAAGTGACAGCAGAGGGCAGATGGAGAGAGAACAAAGGTGGATTGAGCACAGAGTAGACTGTATCACTTCAAGCTGCTCTATAGATTCTAATTTGTTTTATTTATTTGCACAAATTATAAAGAGGTGAAATAGACAGTGGGAAGGTGCAAGTTACCTGAAAAATATCTAATCTCCCACACCCACACACCCACCCACCTCTTTATATATAAACACTGAGTGTACAAAACGTTGGGAACAGAGGGATCATGACAGTATTTTGCTCCAGAATTTCATATTTCTGTGGGTTTAGTCCAAAGCCAAAATGTCAAGAACAATATGAAAGGAGGATTTTTTGGTGTTCAATATGATTTATCTCCTTCCTTTTTATCTGCTGAAAATGAAAATAGGGAAGAATGAAGGCTGTTCTGAGGGAAAAATGGGGTGCAACTCAATATTAGGAAGGTGTTCCTAATGTTTTGTACCCTAGTGTGTGTACACACACACACACACACACAAACTCTTACACTCACACACCATTTGCATTGAGTTTTCAAATCAATCAAGCCACCGCTCGCTCCACAGATTTGGCATTTACAATAGCCTACAATCAACATAACCCCATTGCAAAAGATAGATAGACCCCAGTCTATCAGTATATGAGTCTGTCTCTGTCTTTCACCTGATTTTAAAGTCTTCATTAAACATCTGACAAAAGGGCTCACTTGGACCAATCTGACCCTAATGACCATTAAACATACAGTATTCCCAGATCCCAGACTGTGGCTTTAATTGGTGTGGGAAGCTCTATCTTTGTCTCTGTAAAATCACAACCCGACAACACAGTAACCCACTTTACCTTCTTCTTTCGTTTTATTGCTGGTTCAATGCTGAATGAATTGGATTCCTCTTTTTAAAACCATAATGTCAGCATAGAGCGCAGGCCGTATTTGTGGCAGTCGTTAAACTTTGTTTGTCTCCGTGGGGTGATCAGAGGCTTTCAGAACAGGGCAGATGGCAACAATTAACTGAGGAAAACAGAATTATACTTAAAAAGAAGACTATTTTAGTTTGTGATGTTTTCTTTTTGAGATGCACATAGCCAATTTCCCAAAACCTTTGACTGGTATGGAAATTAAGTATTGAATCTTGAATCTTGATTACAATATCTGTATGGAATGTTTTGGAATATAGTTTTCCTTGCATAAGGGCTAGATACAATATACAGTAAGTCACAATATGCCAATATATCACTATGTGGTTACTTAAGTGATAATGCCCTCGAAGCCGGTGTTTGGAGGATATATTGGCACGGTTGTTGTTAGGCCCAAGACTAAGTCGAGGGCCGGCAAACCGTGCCAATATATCCTCCAAACACCGGCTTCGAGGGCATTATCACTTTTATACAACGGGTTACCAACATATTCAAATAATGATTGACATATTTTCATTAAAAATGTTATTTTGATTAATTTATTCATACTATTTCATCCTTCCACAATATATAGTCCCGACACACATCTAGGGTTGCTACCCAAGCAGGCTGGTCGTTTGTTCTATCGGTTCGGTTGCTAGAGACGCGATCCAGTCATTCAGTCTTTTTGTTCTGTAACTATCGACGCGACCCATTCGTTCGTTCTAAATGTTCCATTGCCATACTGGCTGGCAACGTTCTTATCCCATGCTTGCTAGCTAGCCAACTGCGGCTAACTTACAGTCAAGTCAAAAAGTGCAGCCAGAATAACAGCAATGTAGCTGCATTTGCATTTGTTTAAACTGTTTTCTAGTGATATTTATTTGGATACATCCATAACAATGAGGCACGATCTTTCCTGGCATAGAAAATGTGCTCACTCGTCAGGACACTGTTGTTCAGAGGAGCTAGCCAACAACACAGCTAACAACACAATCACTTCAAACTGAAGCTGGAAAGACTGCAAACTAGCTGCACTTGGTTTCATTGTACCTTTTTTCAATTTACATTTCTTTGTATATATCCATAAAAATTATGCCAGCTGATTCATGATTTCGACTGGCTGAGAAACGCTGCCTGCCTGTCTGTCTTGTCCCGACTCCCAACACGTTCATAACTATGGGACAACTGGAGATCGAATTTGAATATTGAAACAATGTTGCAAATGTGAGAGACAGACAGCAAGATTTATACAAATCTCTGCTGTTGAAAACTAAATGTTAGTCTAAAAGAAATGTGAGATAATGTCTAGATGCTTTTTAAAGTGGAGATCAAGTTTATAAATTGCTTGGCTGGGCTGATGAGACAGTGGATTGTGCAGTCAGATGGAACAGAGTAAATAGGCATTTTAACGTTGTAGATTTAGCCGGTGGTAAGTTGTGGAATAGACACCGGCTGGAATGCGGTTTTAACCAATAAGCATTCAGGATTAGACCCACCCGTATAATATGTGTTAACATTTACATTACATTTTAGTCATTTAGCAGACGCTCTTATCCAGAGCGACTTACAGGAGCAATTAGGGTTAAGTGCCTTGCTCAAGGGCACATTTACGTCATTTAGCAGACGCTCTTATCCAGAGCGACTCACAAATTGGTGCATTCACCCTATAGCCAGTGGGAAAACCACTTTACAATTTTGGGGGGGGGGGGGGGGGTAGAAGGATTACTTTATCCTATCCCAGGTAATCCTTAAAGAGGTGGGGTTTCAAATGTCTCCGGAAGGTGGTGAGTGACTCCGCTGTCCTGGCGTCGTGAGGGAGCTTGTTCCACCATTGGGGTGCCAGAGCAGCGAACAGTTTTGACTGGGCTGAGCGGGAACTATGCTTCCGCAGAGGAAGGGGAGCCAGCAGGCCAGAGGTGGATGAACGCAATGCCCTCGTTTGGGTGTAGGGACTGATCAGAGCCCGAAGGTACAGAGGTGCCGTTCCCCTCACTGCTCCATAGGCAAGCACCATGGTCTTGTAACGGATGCGAGCTTCAACTGGAAGCCAGTGGAGTGTGCGGAGGAGGGGGGTGACGTGAGAGAACTTGGGAAGGTTGAACACCAGACGGGCTGCGGCATTCTGGATGAGTTGTAGGGGTTTAATGGCACAGGCAGGGAGGCCAGCCAACAGCGAGTTGCAGTAGTCCAGACGGGAGATGACAAGTGCCTGGATTAGGACCTGTGCCGCTTCCTGTGTAAGGCAGGGTCGTACTCTCCGAATGTTGTAGAGCATGAACCTGCAGGAGCGGGTCACCGCCTTGATGTTAGCGGAGAACGACAGGGTGTTGTCCAGGGTCACGCCAAGGCTCTTCGCACTCTGGGAGGAGGACACAACGGAGTTGTCAACCGTGATGGCGAGATCATGGAACGGGCAGTCCTTCCCCGGGAGGAAGAGCAGCTCCGTCTTGCCAGGGTTCAGCTTGAGGTGGTGATCCGTCATCCATACTGATATGTCTGCCAGACATGCAGAGATGCGATTCGCCACCTGGTTATCAGAAGGGGGAAAGGAGAAGATTAGTTGTGTATCGTCAGCGTAGCAATGATAGGAGAGGCCATGTGAGGATATGACAGAGCCAAGTGACTTGGTGTATAGGGAGAAAAGGAGAGGGCCTAGAACTGAGCCCTGGGGGACACCAGTGGTGAGAGCACGTGGTGCGGAGACAGCTTCTCGCCACGCCACTTGGTAGGAGCGACCGGTCAGGTAGGACGCAATCCAGGAGTGAGCCGCGCCGGAGATGCCCAGCTCGGAGAGGGTGGAGAGGAGGATCTGATGGTTCACAGTATCAAAGGCAGCAGACAGGTCTAGAAGGACAAGAGCAGAGGAGAGAGAGTTAGCTTTAGCAGTGCGGAGAGCCTCCGTGACACAGAGAAGAGCAGTCTCAGTTGAATGACCAGTCCTGAAACCTGACTGGTTTGGATCAAGAAGGTCATTCTGAGAGAGATAGCAAGAGAGTTGGCTAAAGACGGCACGCTCAATAGTTTTGGAAAGAAAAGAAAGAAGGGATACTGGTCTGTAGTTGTTGACATCAGTGGGATCGAGTGTTGGTTTTTTGAGAAGGGGAGCAACTCTCGCTCTCTTGAAGACGGAAGGGACATGGCCAGCGGTCAAGGATGAGTTGATCAGCGAGGTGAGGTAGGGGAGAAGGTCACCGGAGATGGTCTGGAGAAGAGAGGAGGGGATGGGGTCAAGCGGGCAGGTTGTTGGGCGGCCTGCAGTCACAAGTCGCAGGATTTTATCTGGAGAGAGAGGGGAGAAAGAAGTCAAAGCATAGGGTAGGGCAGTGTGAGTAGGACCAGCAGTGTCATTAGACTTAACAAACGAGGATCGGATGTCGTCAACCTTCTTTTCAAAGTGGTTGACGAAGTCATCCACAGAGAGAGAGGAGGGGGGGGGGGGGGGGGGGGGGGGGGAGGAGGATTCAGCAGGGAGGAAAAAGTGGCAAAGAGCTTCCTAGGGTTAGAGGCAGATGCTTGGAATTTAGAGTGGTAGAAAGTGGCCTTAGCAGCAGAAACAGATGAAGAAAATGTAGAGAGGAGGGAGTGAAAAGATGCCAGGTCGGCAGGGAGTTTAGTTTTCTTCCATTTCCGCTCCGCTGCCCGGAGCTCTGTTCTGTGAGCTCGCAATGAGTCATCAAGCCACGGAGCTGGAGGGGAGGACCGAGCCGGCCGGGAGGATAGGGGACACAGAGAGTCAAAGGATGCAGAAAGGGAGGAGAGGAGGGTTGAGGAGGCAGAATCAGGAGATTGGAGGGAGAAGGATTGAGCAGAGGGAAGAGATGATAGGATGGAAGAGGAGAGAGTAGTGGGAGAGAGAGAGCGAAGGTTGGGGCGGCGCATTACCATCTGTGTAGGGGCAGAGTGAGTAGTGTGGGAGGAGAGCGAGAGAGAAAAGGAAACAAAGTAGTGGTCGGAGACATGGAGGGGAGTTGCAGTGAGATTAGTAGAAGAGCAGCATCTAGTAAAGATGAGGTCAAGCGTATTGCCTGCCTTGTGAGTAGGGGGGGACGGTGAGAGGGTGAGGTCAAAAGAGGAGAGGAGTGGAAAGAAGGAGGCAGAGAGAAATGAGTCAAATGTAGACTATGCGGCTACTACGCGACTTTACCTTAGCATTTTCTCATCACAACGGAGTGGGTTTTTATGACCAATTCTGTTCCAATTAGAAAATAACAATATAGGGAATGTAAAATGTGATATACAAATAAGCTTTTACCCAAATTAGACTATAGTGTGTTCAATTGTTTTTACCCCAAATCGACACCTAGGCCCTATGCACTTGTGGATATCTGGAAAGATTGGATAGGTGTAAGCAATATGGAAAAACTACATAGCCTATCCATTACTATGTTCGTTTTACTTATGCTTTCAGATATCAACGGGTGAACAGGGAGTATAGAGCTAGGGGGTCGATTTAGGATTGGCCATATTTTCAATCCCTCTGCTGCTCGTAGCTTCACACACCTTTTTTAATGTATAGAATATTATCCAACTCCCCACCAATCTCCATGGCCCTTAAAGTGGAGTGCTTCTGAATTCTGAAAGTGTGCAATTGATGTATAATACAGAAGACTATCCTGCCAACGAACGAAGCCATACAAACACACACACACACACACACACACACACACACACACAGAGAGTGACACTCATTACCCCCTCTCTTTAGCCCTCACAGGAAAGTGCTTCTGATCTGACTTTCCACACAGCTAATACAGTGTATTCCAGGGAGTTGCGTTATCCGGCTGCCTCTCTTCTCTTACCTCTGACTCTCCGACCTTTACCAATCAGAGAGAAGCTAAGCAGCCTCCAGTCCCCTCACATCTCCCTTCCAGGTGTCTCCCCTTAATGTAGGCTGCTGGAAGGAGCATGGGCCATACATTAGATTACAGTGGGCAGACAGGGTACTGGGTGCAGTCTGGATCGGGTGGTGATTGGTCATGCGTCCCAAGTGGTACCATATTCCCTATATAATGCTTATGTACCCTGGTCAAAAATAGTGCACCACAGTATATAGGGAATATGGTGCCATTTGGGACGCACACTGGGTGTGCCTCCAACCCTCTGTTCTGCCAATAATATATACAGTGACGGAAAAAGTATTTGATCCTCTGCTGATTTTGTACGTTTGCCCACTGACAAAGACATGATCAGTCTATAATGTTAATGGTAGGTTTATTTGAACAGTGAGAGACAGAATAACAACAAAAAAATCCAGATAAATGCATGTCAAAAATGTTATCAATTGATTTGCATTTTAATGAGGGAAATAAGTATTTGACCCCTCTGCAAAACATGACTTAGTACTTGTTGGCAAAACCCTTGTTGGCAATCACAGAGGTCAGATGTTTCTTGTAGTTGGCCACCAGGTTTGCACACATCTCAGGAGGGATTTTGTCCCACTCCTCTTTGCAGATCTTCTCCAAGTCATTAAGGTTTCGAGGCTGACGTTTGGCAACTCGAACCTTCAGCTCCCTCCACAGATTTTCTATGGGATTAAGGTCTGGAGACTGGCTAGGCCACTCCAGGACTTTAATGTGCTTCTTCTTGAGCCACTCCTTTGTTGCCTTGGCCGTGTGTTTTGGGTCATTGTCATGCTGGAATACCCATCCACGACCCATTTTCAATGCCCTGGCTGAGGGAAGGAGGTTCTCACCCAAGATTTGACATTACATGGCTCCGTCCATCGTCCCTTTGATGCGGTGAAGTTGTCCTGTCCCCTTAGCAGAAAAACACCCCCAAAGCATAATGTTTCCACCTCCATGTTTGACGGTGGGGATGGTGTTCTTGGGGTCATAAGCAGCATTCCTCCTCCTCCAAACACGGCGAGTTGAGTTGATGCCAAAGATCTAGATTTTGGTCTCATCTGACCACAACACTTTCACCCAGTTCTCCTATGAATCATTCAGATGTTCATTAGCAAACTTCAGACGGGCCTGTATATGTGCTTTCTTGAGCAGGGGGACCTTGCGGGCGCTGCAGGATTTCAGTCCTTCATGGCGTAGTGTGTTACCAATTGTTTTCTTGGTGACTATGGTCCCAGCTGCCTTGAGATCATTGACAAGATCCTCCCGTGTAGTTCTGGGCTGATTCCTCACCATTCTCATGATCATTGCAACTCCACGAGGTGAGATCTTGCATGGAGCCCCAGGCTGAGGGAGATTGACAGTTATTTTGTGTTACTTCCATTTGCGAATAATCGCACCAACTGTTGTCACCTTCTCACCAAGCTGCTTGGCTGATTGATTGATTGCTTCTGTGGACAGGTGTATTTTATACAGGTAACAAGCTGAGCTCCTAATCTCAGCTCGTTACCTGTATAAAAGACACCTGGGAGCCAGAAATCTTTCTGATTGAGAGGGGGTCAAATACTTATTTCCCTCATTTATTTTTATTTTTTTATTTCACCTTTATTTAACCAGGTAAGCCAGTTGAGAACAAGTTCTCATTTACAACTGCGACCTGGCCAAGATAAAGCAAAGCAGTGCGATAAAAACAACAACACAGAGTTACATATGGGGTAAAACAAAACATAAAGTCAAAAATACAACAGAAAATATATATACAGTGTGTTCAAATGTAGCAAGTTATGGAGGTAAGGCAATAAATAGGCCATAGTGCAAAATCATTACAATTAGTATTAACACTGGAATGATAGATGTGCAAGAGATGATGTGCAAATAGAGATACTGGGGTGCAAATGAGCAAAATAAATAACAATATGGGGATGAGGTAGTTGGGTGGGCTAATTTCAGATGGGCTGTGTACAGGTGCAGTGATCGGTAAGGTGCTCTGACAACTGATGCTTAAAGTTAGTGAGGGAGATAAGAGTCTCCAGCTTCAGAGATTTTTGCAATTCGTTACAGTCATTGGCAGCAGAGAACTGGAAGGAATGGCGGCCAAAGGAGGTGTTGGCTTTGGGGATGACCAGTGAGATATACCTGCTGGAGCGCATACGACGGGTGGGTGTTGCTATGGTGACCAATGAGCTAAGATAAGGCAGGGATTTGCCTAGCAATGATTTATAGATGGCCTGGAGCCAGTGGGTTTGGCGACGAATATGTAGTGAGGACCAGCCAAAAATAGCGTACAGGTCACAGTGGTGGGTAGTATATGGGGCTTTGGTGACAAAACGGATGGCACTGTGATAGACTACATCCAATTTGCTGAGTAGAGCGTTGGTGGCTATTTTGTAAATGACATCGCCGAAGTCAAGGATCGGTAGGATAGTCAGTTTTACGAGGGCATGTTTGGCAGCATGAGTGAAGGAGGCTTTGTTGCGAAATAGGAAGCTGATTCTAGATTTAACTTTGGATTGGAGATGCTTAATGTGAGTCTGGAAGGAGAGTTTACGGTCTAACCAGACACCTAGGTATTTGTAGTTGTCCACATACTCTAGGTCAGACCCATCGAGAGTAGTGATTCTAGTCGGGTGGGCGGGTGCCAGCAGCGTTCGATTGAAGAGCATGCATTTCGTTTTACTAGTGTTTAAGAGCAGTTGGAGGCTACTGAAGGAGTGTTGTATGGCATTGAAGCTCATTTGGAGGTTTGTTAACACAGTGTCCAATGAAGGGCCAGATGTATACAAAATGGTGTCGTCTGCGTAGAGGTGGATCTGAGAGTCACCAGCAGCAAGAGCGACATCATTGATATACATGGCGAAAAGAGTCGGCCCAAGAATTGAACCCTGTGGCACCATCATAGACTGCCATAGGTCCAGACAACAGGCCCTCCGATTTGACACATTGAACTCTATCTGAGAAGTAGTTGGTGAACCAGGCGAGGCAGTCATTTGAGAAACCAAGGCTATTTAGTCTGCCAATAAGAATGCGGTGGTTGACAGAGTCGAAAGCCTTGGCCAGGTCGATGAATACGGCTGCACAATACTGACTATTATCGATCGCGGTTATAATATCGTTCAAATCAATTTATAAAATTTTTGACATGTGTTTTTCTGGATTTTTTTGTTGTTATTCTGTCTCTCACTGTTCAAATAAACCTACCATTAAAATTATAGTCTGATCATTTCTTTGTCAGTGGGCAAACGTACAAAATCAGCAGGGGATCAAATACTTTTTTCCCTCACTGTATAAGCATGAACAAGCCTACACCCTATGGCACGGAGCATAGCCAGATAGCCTAGGCCTACAGAAGGCCAACTCATATTCTGTTCTTCTGAAATACATGTAATTCATATCATAATGTTTCTTTAGAACTGACTAAAATAAATAATGGATTTCTTGTGATGGTGAATAATAAATTGATTTATTATACTTTTTTCAAATGTAGATGTTCCTAAGGCGCCCATCAGCGGCTTGTATGCGTGGAGGCCTGGAGATGCTAAACATGTTTATGTTTATTAATGGTAAATTACCGTGAGGCCGGTAGTCTTTTGCATGACAATAACTGGCTGACAAAATGTCATGACCTCGACAGCCCTAGGCACACATACACAATCCATGTCTCAATTGTCTCAAGACTTTAAAATCCTTGACATCAGTAAGGGATCGTAGCTTGTGACATCAGTAAGGGATTGTAGCTTGCACCTGGATTCACCTGGTCAGTCTATGTCATGGAAAGAGCAGGTGTTCTTAATGTTTTGTATGCTCAAGGTGGTGTGAAAGCAAAATAACAAAATACTATGGAAAGTTGAGCATTCTTCCCTATTTTCATTTTCAGCAAATAAAAAGGAAGGAGATAAATGATATTGAACACCAAAAAATCCTCCTTTGGTTTTGGACTAAATCCACAGAAATATGAAATGCTTGGGCAAAATACTGCCATGATCCCTCCTCTCCCTTCTCTCTCTCTGTACACCGGTTGAAACAGAAACATGTAGGACTGTGGAGTCAAAGGGATGGCAGATAATGAGGGACAGTTCAAAGTAACAGCAAAACAGATTTAAATTCTTAATTTATTTCATGGGTAGTTGTGCTCTTTCATTTCAATAAACTGACAGACATGGTAACCAAATTGGTAACATGTGTATATCAAAGATTTCATCACCCTCCTATCTCCTTAATGTGAATATTTCTTGTTTTCCAGACACTTTGACGTGGGGCTGTATCACTGGCTCATCAGGTGAGACTCAAATATTCAACATTTCCTAAAAATGTGTATGATCATTTTAAATAGGAAAAACCTATTTTGACAAATCAAGAGCAATTTTGTTAGACATGATATACCACAGGATTGAAATGTGTGTGTAGAAACTTGATGCCACATGATTGAAATATGTGTAGAAATGTGTTACCACAGGATTGGAAAAATGCAACACAATTGAAATAGATGGTTTTGATGCCTTCCTGCAACAACAGCCTGTTTCAAATTAACATAGGTGTGAAAGTGAATTGGAAAAACTGTGGTAAGAAGTGAAAGTGTGTTTCCTTCAAGCCTTTTAAATTTATTAGGGGTTCCAGCAGCGAAACTGGGTGAAACCCTATTGTATTAGTTGTCCTTCAAATTTGCCTCAAGGACCCATAAGGTCCAACATTATGGATTTTCTGCCATTTAGAATTTTGTGAAAAACACTTAAAACGCTACTCCTCTGGCACCGAATGACCGATCTGCACAAAACTTGATATATAATTTATAAATAGCATCTATAGACCAAGGTCTCTCAACACAATATTTTCCAGGCTAGCATCTCAAATAACATGGCCGCTACTGACCAATAAACATTCACGTAGGCGTGGTCTGGCACATAAACAAATATAAATCACACACAGATATTCGTATTCTTACAAAACATGATACACATGTTCCAAACACTGTCAAGACTCAACATATGCAAGCACATTCTGATCGACCAAATGGTGGCGCTATAATGGGCACATATATATTTTCATCTGTTTGACTCAAAGTGATTAAATTTGGCACACATGCTCGGGGATGAGTGTAGCAAACCTGTAGAGTATGGTTTAGTTTGGCCGCATGGTGGCGCTGTTGGACAAAAAAATAAATAATACATGCTCATTGGCTGTTGTTTTATTGTGTTTGCACTGTATATGTGAACAGCGACTGCGGGGCTCAGGGTAGAACCTGTAAAACACTAATAACCATCCTGTGTTCAATTAGTAGCTCTGTTCGAAGACACTATTTGGGGTTATCGTCTTCGTGAATTGTCCTTTCATTCTTGTCCCTATGTTCAGAGAGGAAGCAGTACATAACGAAGTGAAATTAACAAAGTGTACTTTGAAAGTATATATATATATTTTTTTATGAACTACCTGAACCTCTTTATTTTTTATTTTTTTATTTTTTTATAACTGCAGTACTCGGCCTGATGCCGGAATCCACAAGTCATGAGCTTGGTTCGAAAAGATTCACACACACCTTACTTATATGAGATTCATTTTCACATTCATTGTGCTGAATCACTGGCAAGCTTATTTTTTCCCCACACAACAAAAGCAGCATAGAAATATGGTGTTTGAGTTTCTCTATTAAATATGTATCCTGGTACATTTGGGAAGCACTGTTTGTACTCCCTGTGAGCACATTCATTGTTGCATATTCAAGAGCTCAGTAAAATTCCCTGTACAGAAACACACTGTCATTACTACCTACATAGGCTTGTGCCAATGTGGATCTCCAGCAAACAAAAGATGTTTGATCCACTGCTGTATTTGCATGTATTCATTATTACGCCGTGTATTGCCATCACAGGTGAACCACTTGTGTGGCATATTTATTTGTATTTTTTGCTTTGTTTGAAAAATGCTCATCTCTTTGAATATGCGCATATGAAACACATGCATAATGAATCTGTGTTCATTTCTACTTTCAGTTTTTCTGTGTTTTTAATGATGGACAATAAGCTCTGAATGTGTTAGTTTGGGCTCCATGCTCAGGTCTGGTGAATGCGTTTAGAAAAAGGTTCCTCACCTTGGGTTACCACACCATCATTATCAAGTCAGTCACCTGCCATAATGTCACCAGACAAGAGATCCATCAGCCTAAACTCGAAGGGCCAGTTTCCCGGACCAAGATTAAGGCTAGTCCTGGACTAACATGTATGTTCAATCAAAGGTCTCAGTTGAAAATTGTTTTTTAGTGCAGGAATATACCTATTCTGTGTCCGGGAAACCGGCCTATAACAACAGATGCATTTAAACGTTTTCCTGCCCAATTCAATCAAAACCATTGACTAGAGATAAAGCATCATTGTGCTGTAAGAATGCAATCATGGTCTCTGCCATTATATAAAATGCTTTGAATTATATACTGAACAAAAATAAAGTAAAGTGTTGGTCCCATGTTTCATGAGCTGAAATAAAAGATCCCAGAAATGTTCCATTCGCACAAAAAGCTTATTTCTCTCAAATTTTGTGGACAAATTTGTTTACATCCCTGTTAGTGAGCGTTTCTCCTTTACCAAGATTATCCATCCATCCTGACAGGTGTGGTAAAGTTCTCCCACTTAAAAAGATGAGAGAGGCCTGTAATTTTCATCATAGGTACACGTCAACTATGACAGACAAAATGAGAAGAAAAAAATCCAGAAAATCACATTGTAGGATTTTTTATGAATTTATTTGCAAATTATGGTGGAAAATAAGTATTTGGTCAATAACAAAAGTTTCTCAATACTTTGTTATATACCCTTTGTTGGCAATGACACAGGTCAAACGTTTTCTGTAAGTCTTCACAAGGTTTTCACACACTGTTGCTGGTCTTTTGGCCCATTCCTCCATGCAGATCTCCTCTAGAGCAGTGATGTTTTGGGGCTGTCGCTGGGCAACACCGACTTTCAACTCCCTCCAAAGATTTTCTATGGGGTTGAGATCTGGAGACTGGCTAGGCCACTCCAGGACCTTGAAATGCTTCTTACGAAGCCACTCTTTCGTTGCCCGGGCGGTGTGTTTGGGATCATTGTCATGCGGAAAGACCCAGCCACGTTTCATCTTCAATGCCCTTGCTGATGGAAGGAGGTTTTCACTCAAAATCTCACGATACATGGCCCCATTCATTCTTTCCTTTACACGGATCAGTCGTCCTGGTCCCTTTGCAGATAAACAGCCCCAAAGCATGATGTTTCCACCCCCATGCTTCACAGTAGGTATGGTGTTCTTTGGATGCAACTCAGCATTCTTTGTCCTCCAAACACGACGAGTTGAGTTTTTACCAAAAAGTTCTATTTTGGTTTCATCTGACCATATGACATTCTCCCAATCCTCTTCTGGATCATCCAAATGCACTCTAGCAAACTTCAGACGGGCCTGGACATGTACTGGCTTAAGCAGGGGGACACGTCTGGCACTGCAGGATTTGAGTCCCTGGCGGCGTAGTGTGTTACTGATGGTAGGCTTTGTTACTTTGGTCCCAGCTCTCTGCTGGTCATTCACTAGGTCCCCCCCGTGTGGTTCTGGGATTTTTGCTCACCGTTCTTGTGATCATTTTGACCCCACGGGATGAGATCTTGCGTGGAGCCCCAGATCGAGGGAGATTATCAGTGGTCTTGTATGTCTTCCATTTCCTAATAATTGCTCCCACAGTTGATTTCTTCAAACCAAGCTGCTTACCTATTGCAGATTCAGTCTTCTCAGCCTGGTGCAGGTCTACAATTTTGTTTCTGGTGTCCTTTGACAGCTCTTTGGTCTTGGCCATAGTGGAGTTTGGAGTGTGACTGTTTGAGGTTGTAGACAGGTGTCTTTTATACTGATAACAAGTTCAAACAGGTGCCATTAATACAGGTAACGAGTGGAGGACAGAGGAGCCTCTTAAAGAAGAAGTTACAGGTCTGTGAGAGCCAGAAATCTTGCTTGTTTGTAGGTGACCAAATACCTATTTTCCACCATAATTTGCAAATAAATTCATTAAAAATCCTACAATGTGATTTTCTGGATTTTATTTTCTCAATTTGTCTGTCATAGTTGACGTGTACCTATGATGAAAATTACAGGCCTCTCTCATCTTTTTAAGTGGGAGAACTTGCAAAATTGGTGGCTGACAATACTTTTTTCCCCCACTGTATATCAAGAAGCTGATTAAACAGCATGATCATTACACAGGTTCACCTTGTGCTGGGGACAATACAAGGCCACTCTAAAATGTGCAGTTTTGTCACACAACACAATGCCACATATGTCTCAAGTTTTGAAGGAGAGTGCAGTTGGCATGCTGACTGCAGGAATGTCCACCAGAGCTGTTGCCAGAGAATTGAATGTTCATTTCTCTACCATAAGTCGCCTCAAAAGTCGTTTTAGAGAATTTGGCAGTATGTCCAACCGGCCTCACAACTGCAGACCCTGTGTAACCATGCCAGCCCAGGACCTCTACATCCGGCTTCTTCACCTGTGGGATGGTCTGAGACCAGCCACCCGGACAGCTGATGAAACTGTGGGTTTAACCAACTGAAGAATTTCAGAAACCATCTCAGGGAAGCTCATCTGCGTGCTTGTCTTCCTCACCAGGGTCTTGACCTGACTGCAGTTCGGCGTCATCACAGACTTCAGTGGGCAAATGCTCACCTTCAATGGCCACTGGCACGCTGGAGAAGTGTGCTCTTCACGGATTCATCCCGGGTTTCAACTGTACCGGGCAGATGGCAGACAGCGTGTATGGCTTCGTGTGGGCGAGCGGTTTGCTGATGTTAACGTTGTGAACAGAGTGCCCCATGGTGGCGGTGGGGTTATGCTATGGGCAGGCATAAGCTACGGACAACGAACACAATTGCATTTTATCGATGGCAATTTGAATGCACAGAGATACCGTGACGAGATCCTGAGGCCCATTGCCGTGCAATACGTCCGCCGCCATCATCATGTTTCAGCATGATAATGCACAGCACCATGTCGCAAGGATCTGTACACAATTCCTGGAAGTTGAAAATGTCCCAGTTCTTCCACGGCCTGCATACGCACCAGACATGTCACCCATTGAGCACGTTTGGAATGCTCTGGATTGACGTGTACGACAGCATGTTCCAGTTCCCGTTAATATCCAGCAACATCGCACAGCCATTGAAGAGGAGTAGAACAAACATTCGACAGGCCACAATCAACAGCCTGATCAACACTATGTGAAGGCGATGTCGTGCTGCATGAGGCAAATGGTGGTCACACCAGATATGGACTGGTTTTCTGATCCATACCCCTACCTTTTTTTTTTTACGGTATCTGTGACCAACAGATGCATATCTGTATTCCCAGTCATGTGAAACCCCTAGATTAAGGCCTAATTAATTTATTTCAATTGACTGATTTCCTTATATGAACTGTAACTCAGTAAAATCTTTGAAATTGTAGCATGTTTATATTTTTGTTCAGTGTTTAACTCCTATAGGTAAAATGCTTTGAACACTTGTAATAACACTACATAAAAGCTAATCATGACCACCATTATTATCCATATCCATGTCATAATAATGGAAGTTAGGTACCCTCCAGCTCTGAACACTGATACAATGTCCATCTGTAGCGGTTTCCCTCTCTTCCTTGATTTTTTCTGATTGTGCCGATCGGCTCACCGCAAATTATATGCGCAATGCCCACCTCCCCAGCTCGCCAAAGTGGTGCTGAAGTAGTTCTAATGCAGTTTTAAATCCGCTTTAATTGTCTGCAGCATCCCTGCGTTCCCTGTCTTAAGTGTGTAGGTGATAAAGGTCCTGTTCTTCAGATCTCTTAAGGCATGCAAATGGCTGTCTTCTCTCCCACGTAGGCTGCCTGTTGCATCGTCTCCACTCATACACCACTATAAGACTTCATCAGCTCTCTCAATGCTACAATCTGGGATTCGATTATCAGTGGGTATACTGGATATCATACATTTTTAAGACCAAAAATGTATGTACCAATCCCAGACTGTACCTTTAACATTGTCACCATGGAAATAGCCTCAGCCCACTTGAGGGATCTTGAAAAGCATGTAAAAGCAGCCTGGGCCCTGTAGAACAAGTGATGGGGTGTTTAAACCAGTGCACAGCTGTTAAACAAGTTTAAATAAAATGAAGGGACAGTACCCTTTATAGATCAAATTGCCCTATTAAAGGCAATTGATTAAGTTCTATTCCATTCTATTATACATTTCGGAACATGCTAACCTTGGTGAGAAGCTAGCCAGGTAAATACAATCTCTTTTAGTGATTTCGTTTTTGCAGTGCATTTCAAAGGAAAACGCTGGCTGTTGTATTGAAGGAAGGCGCCCAAAATGCAGCCTCATCATTCAGATGCATTGATTAGCCAGGGGGAGACTGTCTTAGATGAGTTGTTTCCACTGCAGCTCTCCAGCGCACACACACATAGCAGCACAGTGAGATAGTAGCAGACCTGAGTTCAAATACTATTTGAAATAATTTCAAAATGACCTAGAGTGCCAGACGGGCATGGCTTTGCACTTGAGACTTTGCTGTTGATTCCATTGCAACGGATGAGCTCAGCCAAGCTCAGCTAAAGCATTTGAAATGATTTATTTTAACTCAGGTCTAAGCAGCAGCACGTTGAGATAATAGAGAGGGCCCCAGGGGACACATACACAGACCATATACTGAGCTCTAGTAATTATAATAGGACAAATCTCTCCCCATCTGAAATGGTGGTTATTATTCACACTGACTGCGTACCAAATGGCATCCTATTCCCTATTTAGTGCACTACTTTCGACCAGGGCCAATAGGACCTCGTAGGAACCAGTCTCCTTAACCAGGGATGTGTATCTAGAGATGTGACATTTTCAATTTACGTGTAACGTTAAGATGAAGGGGCACTACATTACTGAAGGGGTTACGACATTCAGCATTTCCCCCCTCTGTTCAATACTGCTTTTGTGAGTTTAGCAGGGCTCTCCACATACTTTTGTATATATAGTGTATACACAGCATTCGGAAAGTATTCAGTCCCCTTGACTTTTTCCACATTTTGTTACGTTACAGCCTTATTCTAAAATGGATTAAATTATTTTAAGTCAAGGGGTTTGAATACTTTCTGAATGCACTGTATACACTATATATATATAAATGTATGTGGACAGCCCTTCAAATTAGTGGATTCGGCTATTTCAGCCACACCCATTGCTGACAGGTGTATACAATTGAGCACACAGCCATGCAATCTCCATAGACAAACATTGGCAGAAGAATGGCCTTACTGAAGAGCTCAGTGACTTTTAGCGTGATACCATCATAGGATGCCACCTTTCCAACAAGTCAGTTCGTAAAATTTCTGCCCTGCTAGAGCTTCCCCGGTCAACTGTAAATTGTAAACGTCTAGGAGAGACAACGGCTCAGCCGCAAAGCGGTAGGCCACACAAGCTCACAGAACAGCAGTGCTGAAGCGCGTAGCGCGTAAAAATCGTCTGTCCTCGGTTCCAAACTGCCTCTGGACGCAACATCAGCACAATAACTGTTCGTCGGGAGCTTCATGAAATGGGTTTCCATGGCCGAGCATCTGCACACAAGCCTAAGATCACCATGCAAAATGCCAAGTGTCAGCTGGAGTGGTGTAAAGCTCGCCGCTTTTGGACTCTGGAGCAGTGTAAACACGTTCTCTGGAGTGATGAATCACGCTTCACCATCTGGCAGTCCGACGGATTAATCTGGGTTTGGCAGATGCCAGGAGAACGCTACCTGACTGAATGCATAGTGCCAACTGTAAAGTTTGGTGGAGGAGGAATAATGGTCTGGGGCTGTTTTTCATTGTTCGGTCTAGGCCCCTTAGTTCCAGTGAAGGCAAATGTTAACGCTACAGCATACAATTACATTCTAGATGATTCTGTGCTTCAAACTTTGTGGCAATAGTTTGGGGAAGGCCCTTTCCTGTTTCAGCATGACAATGCCCCCGTGCACAAAGTGAGGTCCATACAGAAATGGTTTGTTGAGATCGGTGTCAAAGAACTTCACTGGCCTGCACAGAGCCCTGACCTCAACCCCGTCAAAACACCTTTAGGATGAATTGGAACGACGACTGTGAGCCAGGTCTAATCGCCCAACATCAGGGCCCGACCTCACTAATGCTCTTGTGGCTGAATGGAATCAAGTCCCTGCAACAATGTTTCAAGTTTTAATGTCACATGAACAAGTACAGTGAAATGCCTTTCTTGTAAACTCAAAAACCCAACAATGCAATAATCAATAACAATGTATTACTAGAAAAAAACACGATAAATAAGAATAGGAAATATGAAATACACTATAAATTAAGTAAGTAAGCAAGCATACTATATAGAGGAATAATTGAATGTGCAGGGATACTGGAGTGATGGAGGTAGATATGTATAGGGGATTAGGCAACAGAGGAGCAGCAGCTTTCATGTGAGTGGGTGTGCGGGTGTGTAGAGTCAGTTTAAATATATGTGCATATTATGAGTGAGTGAGAAAATGATGGAGTGAGTGTTTGTGTGTGTGTTGGAATGACAGCGTGTGTGAGTGTGTAGGGCCCTGTGAGTGTGCATAGAGACAGTGCAAATATTGAAATAAAAGGTTAATACAAGGTAAACTCAGTCCGTGTAGCTATTTGTTAGCTATTTATCAGTCGTATTACAACATCTAGTGGAAAGCCTTCCCAGAAGAGTGGAGGCTGTTATAGCAGCAAAGGGGGGACCAACTCCATATTAATGCCCATGATTTTGGAATGAGATGTTCGACGAGCAGGTGTCCACATACTTTTGGTCATGTAGTGCATCTACTGCTGTACATATTATTCTTAGTATATCTTGCCTAAATTCATCCCGTGTAAATACATATATATCTCAGGTAGAGTATGAAAAATGTATGCACTCACTAACTGTAAGTCGCTCTGGATAAGAGCGTCTGCTAAATTACTAAAATGTAAATATACAGTGGGGAGAACAAATATTTGATACACTGCCGATTTTGCAGGTTTTCCTACTTACAAAGCATGTAGAGGTCTGTCATTTTTATCATAGGTACACTTCAACTGTGAGAGACGGAATCTAAAACAAAAATCCAGAAAATCACATTGTATGATTTTTAAGTAATTAATTTGCATTTTATTGCATGACATAAGTATTTGATACATCAGAAAAGCAGAACTTAATATTTGGTACAGAAACCTTTGTTTGCAATTACAGAGATCATACGTTTCCTGTAGGTCTTGACCAGGTTTGCACACACTGCAGCAGGGATTTTAGCCCACTCCTCCATACAGACCTTCTCCAGATCCTTCAGGTTTTGGGTCTGTCGCTGGGCAATACAGACTTTCAGCTCCCTCCAAATATTTTCTATTGGGTTCAGGTCTGGAGACTGGCTAGGCCACTCCAGGACCTTGAGATGCTTCTTACGGAGCCACTCCTTAGTTGCCCTGGCTGTGTGTTTCGGGTCGTTGTCATGCTGGAAGACCCAGCCACGACCCATCTTCAATGCTCTTACAGAGGGAAGGAGGTTGTTGACCAAGATCTCGCGATACATGGACCCATCCATCCTCCCCTCAATACGGTGCAGTCGTCCTGTCCCCTTTGCAGAAAAGCATCCCCAAAGAATGATTTTTCCACCTCCATGCTTCACGGTTGGGATGGTGTTCTTGGGGTTGTACTCATCCTTCTTCTTCCTCCAAACTCGGCGAGTGGAGTTTAGACCAAAAAGCTCTATTTTTGTCTCATCAGACCACATGACCTTCTCCCATTCCTCCTCTGGATCATCCAGATGGTCATTGGCAAACTTCAGACGGGCCTGGACATGCGCTGGCTTGAGCAGGGGGACCTTGCGTGCGCTGCAGGATTTTAATCCATGACGACGTAGTGTGTTACTAATGGTTTTCTTTGAGACTGTGGTCCCAGCTCTCTTCAGGTCATTGACCAGGTCCTGCCGTGTAGTTCTGGGCTGATCCCTCACCTTCCTCATGATCATTGATGCCCCACGAGGTGAGATCTTGCATGGAGCCCCAGACCGAGGGTGATTGACCGTCATCTTGAACTTCTTCCATTTTCTAATAATTGCACCAACAGTTGTTGCTTTCTCACCAAGCTGCTTGCCTACTGTCCTGTAGCCCATCCCAGCCTTGTGCAGGTCTACAATTTTATCCCTGATGTCCTTACACAGCTCTCTGGTCTTGGCCATTGTGGAGAGGTTGGAGTCTGTTTGATTGAGTGTGTGGACAGGTGTCTTTTATACAGGTAACGAGTTCAAACAGGTGCAGTTAATACAGGTAATGAGTGGAGAACAGGAGGGCTTCTTAAAGAAAAACTAACAGGTCTGTGAGAGCCGGAATTCTTACTGGTTGGTAGGTGATCAAATACTTATGTCATGCAATAAAATGCAAATGAATTACTTAAAAATCATACAATGTGATTTTCTGCATTTTTGTTTTAGATTCCGTCTCTCACAGTTGAAGTGTACCTATGATAAAAATTACAGACCTCTACATGCTTTGTAAGTAGGAAAACCTGAAAAATCGGCAGTGTATCAAATACTTGTTCTCCCCACTGTAGATTGTATTTGGATTACTGTTACAGTGCTATTTGGGTTGTTAATTTGATTATTTGTGTTTCATTAATTTGATTATTTGTGTTTTTTAAACAATGTGTTTAATTTTTTATTATTTGTTGACTTGTTTGACATTTTACTGCATTGGTAGGAGCTAGTAGCAAGCATTTCACTGCACCCACTATAACATCTGCTAAACTATATACGCAACCAATACACTTTGAGTCCAGAGTCCAGAGCTAGCTCTGTCTTGACCCCATTGATTGACGAGCGCAAGCGAGTTACTGTTGTTCAAGTTGATGGTAACCAAAAATAATTTGTACAAAAAGGAAACAAAAAGGGCTTGCATCCCAAACACAAATAATCCAAGAAAAGTGGGCAGGCCTGCCTGGCCTAGAAGTTCTCACGCTGCCATCACCAGCAGTAACTTTAATTGCCCACCACTGTGCACAATCAACACTTAACAAGACTTCCTGGCCCGATTGATGCTGCCACCTGGGGCTGGAGTGTGGAAGTGATAGTGTAGTGTCGAAATGTGCTCTTAACATCTCAACTACCTAACTATTCCATAACAATATGCACAGCAACAATAGCAAACAATGTGTCTGGGGCACAAATTGGAAGTTAGGCTCCAATTGTGTGCTACCTTGTCTTTTTTAATATGAGCAGAATGGTGACGCCAGGCAGAGGGTATTTTTCTCCTCCCTTGTCTTTTGTACAATTGCTTAATACTTGTATTGAGCATTATAGCAGTGGCCTAATTGATTCAACCTTGAACAAACAGGCTGATTATGACAGTCAGAGAGTAAAGTTCTAACAATGCAGTGAGTGTTGCTGTGGTAAGAACAGTGAGTGTTGCTGTGGTAAGAACAGTGAGTGTTGCTGTGGTAAGAACAGTGAGTGTCTGTCTGAAAGCGGTAGATCTAATCTTTGTTAGCGATAAGAGGGCTATGTTGGCAGATCGGGTGCAATCAGGTGTTGCTGTGGTACATTGAGTTTTTGCTGCGGTACAAATCTGTGTTACATTGAGTGTCTGTGTGAAAGCTGTGGTAGAATCTGTGTTCACGATAGGAGGGCTGTGTTGTAAGATTTGGTGCCGGGTTGACCGTTGTGTCTCCTTTGGGGATTAGTGAGACGCCACAGGAGCAGAGCGGATGACAACGGGCAGCCTCCCAAACACACACAGTGATATTAATTGTATAAGTGACACAGAGGAGAAGAGGAGATGACAAATCCACCCCCACACACTCACTTGAGAAAAGAAAAGCACACTCGCTAGTCTACATTGGTGATATGTTTCTAGGCTAGAGTTTGTTATGCTATTCTAATCTTAAACTGTTTTCTCCACTTCCCTCGCTTGCTTTCTTTCTTTCTTTCTTTCTTTCTTTCTTTCTTTCTTTCTTTCTTGCTTTCTTGCTTTCTTGCTTTCTTGCTTTCTTGCTTTCTTGCTTGCTTGCTTGCTTGCTTGCTTGCTTGCTTGCTTGCTTGCTTTCTAGCTTTCTTTCTAGCTTTACCTCTGTTTTCCTCATCCTATGGTTAGGTCTGCATCAGCAGATTGCAAAGCAAACACATACAAAGAAAATGCTGTTACATTTTGATTCAAACACCTGTGAATCTTGTTATCCTGTCTGTTGTGTGGCCTTGAATTTACAATAATTACTTTTTCATGACGGCTACCCAGTACTGCTTCTACGAAGAAGAAACGGAACCATGCTGAATGTCAAACTCCGCTAAAAACAAGAAAGAGGAAGGCGTGTGGGAGAACAAGAATCGCCGCTCTGTGTTACCACTCTTCATACTTACTTACACACACACACATACAACCGGTTACCCCTCGTCGTACCCCAGAGACTGTGTATAGCTGTAGAACATCTGAGAAATCCCTCCTTTCCAATTTAGAGTTTCATCATTCGTTGTAGTGGGTGTCTCTCTGCATGCAAAGAGGTAGGGTATTTTTTATGAAACACATTCATCATAGTGTAATTATCTCTGCATCCCTGGTCTCGTTACGCACAAGATGTTCTTACTGTTTGCAAAGCTGTCATCAAGGCAAAGGGTGGCTATTTGAAGAATCTCCAATATAAAATATATTTTGATTTGTTTAACACTTTTTTGGTTACTACATGATCCCATATGTGTTATTTCATAGTTTAGATATCTTCACTATTATTTTACAATGTAAAAAATATTATAAAGAAAACCCCTTGAATGAGTAGCTGTGTCCAAACCTTTGACTGGTAGTGTATATGTGCAATTTATAGACTATAATGATTTAATACAACAGAATGTTGTTTAAATGCTGAGCCCTTTATGTCCCTACCAGCCTATTGTGTTGCACTCGCAAATGCTTCACAATGTATTTGATCTGTAGGCTATAGCCTTGACATAATTTAAATAATATAGCCTAAATAATTCATTTTCATTATTTCTTGACTACCTGTCTGGCTCCTGACCTATTTAGTGTTTTATATGCTGTTTAATACCACATGTAGCCTATTTGAAATGATGAGCGCTTCTTACAGTCACCTTTTCCTGTTGTTTATTAAAATACTTTTAATTCCAATCCTATGGTTTGGTTTCAATACTTCAAAACCAAATGGTAGGTCCAGGTAGTCACAAGAATATACTGAAAAAATATAGAAATGCAACATGAAACAATTTCAAAGATTTTAGTCAATTTAAATAAATTCATTAGGCCCTCATCTATGGATTTCACATGACTGGGAATACAGATATGCATCTGTTGGTCACATACCTTAAAAGAAATGGGCCTCACAATTGGCCTCAGGATCTCCTCACGGTATTTCTGTGCATTCAAATTGCCATTGATAAAATGCAATTTTGTCCGTAGTTTATGCATGCCCATACCATAACCCCACCGTCACCATGGGGCACTCAACAAACCGCTCGCCCCCACACAACGCCATACACGTGGTCTGCGGTTGTGAGGCCAGTTGGACGTACTGCCAAATTCTCTATAACAACGTTGTTAGAGAAATGAACATTCAATTCTCTGGCAACAGCTCTGGTGGATATTCCTGCAGTCTGCATGCCAATTGCACGCTCCCTCAACTTGAGACATCTGTGGCATTGTGTTGTGTGACGAAGCGGCATATTTTAGAGTGGCCTTTTATGGTCCCCAGCACAAGGTGCACCTGTGTAATGATCATGCTGTTTAATCAGCTTCTTGATATGCCACACCTGTCAGGTGAATGGATTATCTTGGCAAAGGAGAAATGGTCATTAACAGGGATGTAAACAAATTTGGCACAACATTTTAGAGAAATAAGCTTTTTGTGCTTATGGAAAATATCTGGGATCTTTTATTTCAGCTCATTGAACATGGGACCAAAACTTTACATGTTGTGTACTTTTGTTCCGTGTAGATGGGTGTTGGTTAAATTGTGATTGCGAATTCGGAGCAGCATTATTTTTTTATATATTTTTTTTTGTGAGTAGCAGTTTGTATTGGAGCGGTTGGAGAGGATGTGGAGCGCTGGAGCTCCATGAGCGATGACCGGGATTTCCAACCTGCTCAACTCCACTCACATGCTCTGTTACCTGGTAGCCCTGTGTTTTGTGTATCATGTCTTTCTGAAGTCCATGCTACCCGTGGTTGCTGACTTTGTCGCTCTCCCTGTCCCAGGTACATTTACATCCCATTAGGAGGCTCTCACCATGGGCTGCTGTGGAAGATGCTGTCCACGGCTCTGGCATTTGGCTTTGTGTGTTTCTGGCATGGAGGACATGACTACCTACAGTACTGGGCTCTGATGAACTGGGTCGGGGTGCTGGTGGAGAATGGAGTGACGATCCTCCTCTCTTCTCCCCTCGTCTATCCATCTATTGTAAGTGACTGAAGTCCTTACTCACCTTAGCTCTCATCTACCCCTCTATTGTTTGTGAGAACACATGATTGTAAATGAATGAATGATTGACCGTCACAGGTTTTGCAAATGTGTGCGAAAATGGAATCAACCTATCGATTTCCCCGGACATTGCCTTAACTCATGTGTCTGTAGAACGGTCCCAACTACTTTTTACTGAATTACTAACTGTTCCTCTAAGGCTCTTTGAAATTAATCTGGTCTTTCCGTGTGGGTGGGGTTGGTGTCTGTGTGGGTGTTTGTGTGTTGGTGTCTGTCTGTATATGTTTGAACGCACTGCTCTGTGTTGACTGCGATTTACAGCAAAGCCATAAAAACGATGTGGGAGGACTTATCAGCTCAACCCACACACACTCGCACGCATGAACACACACACACACACACACAAAGTGCTTAGTCAAGCCTGGGTCTGTTGGCTGACTCTCCATCACACTGGAAGGGGAGTGAAGCTGAGGCCTGGACCCTCTCCCTTCTTTATTTCGCTCTCTTTTAGCTTCTCTCTCCTTCTCTGCCTCTCTCTCTCTCTCTCGCTCGCTCTCTCTTTCTCTCTCTCTGGGAGAATCTTGAATCCTTGCGTCCTCTTTTGAAAAAGGTTAAAGTTATTCGAGGAGAGAAAACGTGGAAACAAATGCACTTGTATGAAATGAGACTCCTCTAGCGTGTCCTCAGGCAAATGACTTTGGAATCCCGAAATACATGTGAATGTGGTAAAAAGAAATTAGCTAGTTGTGCTAGACATTTTATAGATAAAAGGATACGCAGCTTATTGTTTTTAAATGTGTGTATGCTTTTATCATCACAGACAGCTCTTTCAAAGGGGGTGTGACGGATTTCAAAACTCTTCCACGGTAGGATACACCTGAGCATCCTACACTGGAGGAGGCAATTTAGGAGAGGAGTAAACTCCTCTGTTCTCTTATTAACTAAATGACACTCTCTTACATATGACAACCACTTATCGGTTCCCTTTCGGTCAGTCAACTTCAGTACAACATACTATGGGGGAGTCGCACTCTAGCGACTTGAAGGATCTACAATCACGCCTGACAAGGCCAATGAAATCCGCGCCTCGCTGGAAGCCATGCCTTACACAGGTGATAAGGCTCAGATTCATTCCTTAAATTATTCCGCTCTTCACCTCGGTGTGAAACAAAACGATTCACGCTACTAAAACAAACAAGACTGTCTTACGTTGCGCCAAATAAACTGTCCCTTAGTGGTAGAGCTTGCCCGCCCCCTGGACGTTGTGCGCTGAAGTTTGTGTGGTTGTCATAAGTTTCCTAATCAATCATTAGTTATTCTTCTAATTGCTTGGCCTGTCTATAGCAATAGGTAAGATGGCTAACGTGACCGAAACAATGAAAGCTAACAAGCCGGGTTCGGGTTTGCAACCATGCCCCAATGAATTAAAAGATACTCACGTTGGTTGTCTTGTATGTCTCGGCTCGGTGCATGCTCAGGCTGCCCTCGCTCAAATCTGTTTGTGTGGGAGACTAGGGGACGGCTGGCACTGTCCTTTAGGGGGCTTGGTGTTTCCGATAGTGACTTCCTCTCCCGGGTGCCCTTACCTCAGCTGAGTCTGCGTTGCGGGACGCGGAGGTGGTTTGGGTCATTGGTCTAGTCAAATGTCTCCCGGTTCCTGTGTTATGCTCTGTCAACAGTTACGGGACGCTTCTCTGAGAGAGGGCGACCAGGTTCTGTGGGTATCCCCCCCACCGCCTGTGTCTGCCTTGATTAGGCACCGCTTGCCTCTCTTCCCAGAAGGGTCTGGATCCCACCTGGGTGATCCGGTCCTACGCACACTTTCAAGACCAGGCTAGCTAACAAGCGCTGCATAGCGTGCTAGCCGGGTAAGCTAACGCACCGAGGCGAGCTAGCTACTACTAGCTAGCTATCTTGTTTAGTATATACTGTACGTAGCGTTAAGTCGCTTGGTTATTCTAAACGGACCGTGCTGCGGTCAGAGGCTAGCTAGCCTAGCTTAGACTAAAGAGCCTCCTGGCTAACGTCGGCTAGCATGCATAACTGTAAATGATGCTTACTAGCCCTGCCTACAACCCCATTCCTTTTTTCAATTCCTGGAGTTGGAGGGAATAGAGAGGGTGAGGATTGCGTGCTCCTCCCCTGAGCAGCTGCACAACTCCACAAAAACATTGCTGTGACGACGGTGCCCACACGTTTCTTTTACGGCAAATGGGGTATTATGTCTGACATTGCGGGAGCCCTCTGTGCCCATAAGAGGGCCGGGCTTCATGCAGGCTATACAGTCTTACGGAAGCACAATGTGTGTTGGAAACTTGTCCCTGTTTAATGCCCCTCTGGTACCCCGCGTTCCATGGTGTTCATGTGGTGGTTGGTAGCGGAGTCCAGCAGGGTTGGACACGACCATGCTATTATCCAACACACCGTCTCTGTGGTTCATATGGACTCTGAAATTAGCTGTCTTTCTCCAGCTCACCACTTTCTATTCCTGGGAATTCGATTCAATTACGAATCGCCCCTGTCTGTTACCACAGAAGGGGTTTGTTTTTCTGAGCTGTCTGTTCCAATCCCAGCTACAAAATTTTTTCCCTGGGTCTATTTTTAATGTGTGTGGTCCAGTGCTGGGTGCCAGCTGGTTACCGTAATGCATCTTACCGCCTTAAACGAGTGAGGTTTGTTGTGACAACAGTACTCCCAGGTGGTACTGCCAATCGGGGTTCGTCACTGATCGCCGAAGCCCTTGTACCGAGAGTGGGCCAGGCTTTAGGCAAACTCCAGAGTTACACAGTGTTCACAGGTGTCCAAAAGTGTTGTCTTCCGTATGTGAGTTCGATGAAAAGTGTCCCTTCTCCATGTTCAGACACACGGTTGTCAAGAGTGGTGGAAATGGAAGAAGAACCAATCTCTCCCAGTCCACAAGATGGCGTCCCGTCAGGGTACAGGCTACAATTTGTTGTGTGTCCCCCACGCTTCTGCATCATCATTATGTTGACTGTTCTGGAGGCCTCAGCGCCCGTTTTGAGTGAGAATATATCGCCTCCATCTCCAGAAGCAGGCAATCTGAATGGTTCCTGTGTCGAAGATCCAGGACAGCTGGTACAGCCGGTATGTCCTGGTTCCGAAAAGGGACGGAATGCTCAGAATGCTCACGAGCCGCCGACTATTACAGCCGATTGGCTGGTCCAGGGGACAAGTGACATTACACACATCCATGCTGCTGTCCCGTATTCAGTCTCTAGGCTTCATAAGAAAGCAGAAAAATAGCTGTTTGACTCTATCTCAGCGCATTTCGTTTCTGGGTCTTGAGCTAGATTCCATGGAGGATGTCTTGGTTCAAATTTCGGCTGGGTCACACAGTGCATTTTTGCCAATGCTGACTGGGGATGATAGCTTCTGTGATGGAAGTCGTTCCCGTGGGGCTATTGTTGATGCGGCCCTTCTAGCACTAAGTGCTAGCCACTCACCTGGAAACATCTTGAGCAGTCGCTTCGGGTGTCCCTGTCATGCTATTGTCAGGGGACTCCCATGGGCTGAGTTGTATCCCGCAAGGTGATCACGACAGACACATCCCTCCGAGGGTGGGGTGCGCTGTACGACGGCACCTCGATTCGGGGTGTATGGACACTGGTGCGGAGCGCACTGCATATAATTTACCCGGAGCTCTTAATGGTGTATCTGGCGCTCAGGTGCTTCCCCCTGCCTTTGTTGGGCCGGCTTGTGCTGGTCAGAACCAACAAAGTGCATCAACAGACATGGCTCACTCCCTATTGCTGTGGAGCAGTTCGCACATGCTCTCGCTTTGGACGACGCATGTCCCCGGTTGCCTCAACTAAGGTGCAGATATTTTATCCAGGTGAGACACTCTCTCTCAGGAGTGGATGCTACATCCCTGGGTGGTCTCCATAATATGGGAAATGTTCAGCAGGGCCGACGTAGAGCTTTACGCATCACGAGAAAATGCGTAGTGTCGTCTATTTTTCTCGATGAGGGACCCGAGTGCCCCGTTGGGAACAGACGCTCTGTCACACCAGAGGCCTCGGACCCTCCTTTACGCGTTTCCGCCAGTGGTTCTGATTCAGCCCACGATGAAGAGGGTGAGCCGGCAGGGCTTATTATTGATTATTGTGGCTCCCTGTTGGCCCAGACAGCCTTGGTTCAGGCGCATGGGCAGGTTTGGCAAGCGAGGCTGGAGATTTGGTTCCTATGGGCCTGGCCCCGGAGAGGGCCTATCTGATGGCTAGAGGTTTACCTCTGGATGTTATTGCTACCATTCAGTCTGCAAGGGCACCTTACACGAGAGCGCTGTATGTGTGTGAATATGTGGCAAGCATTTGATCTCTGGTGCCAGGATAAAGGACTGTGAGGGACATCCTTATGTTCCTACAGGAGCTTTTTGAGCAGGGGCGGGCATTTTCCACGTTAAACGTGTACATGGCTATCTAAGGGTGTCATGTGGGAATTGACGGAGCCTAACATGGGGCCCACCCCCTGGTTGTGCAGTTCCTGAAAGGTGTACGTTGTCTCAGACCAGTCTTTAAACCTATTGCGCCCACATGGGACATGGCGCTAGTTTTAGAGGCACTGTGTGCGGCCCCCTTTGAGCCTCTGGAGTCGTTGGATCTGAAGATCATGTCTTACAAAACCTCCCTGCTCATGGCTTTGGCCTCGGCTAAACATGTTGGGGATTTTCACGCGTTATCCGGCACTCAGTTCCCCCGGGCGACTCTGTGACATTGCGTCCAAATGCGGCCTTCGCCCCGAAAATCATGTCTATGTCCTACAGGTCCTTTTGAGTTATTTTTCTTTTGCTTCTGAAGAGCAACAGAGCTTGTGTCCTGTGTCCATTGTGAGCTTTACGCACATACATTGAACGGACCCAGGATATCTGGTTAGTTGACCAGCTTTTTTTTTTTTTTTTGCTGATCCAGCTGCGGCAGGCCACTCTCCCCCTGGCATATAGCAGCAAGGGGCAAGGGTGACCTAGCGGTGTACGCGCCCACTCCACCAGGGGTCTGGCAGTGTCTTGGGTGTTGTTTAAAGGGTTGACTATAGGAGATATTTGTGCTGCGGCGAGTTGGGCATCACCACACACTTTTATAAGGTTTTATCGCTTGGATGTCACTGCTCCCAGTGTAGCCCCAGTGTGCTTACTGCTGGGACATGGGAACGTCTCTAGGCTGCGCACCGTGTGCGCAATACCCAGACTGCTGCATCTGGCGGGGTCAGGTCTGGGTGGTCTGCCATGGGCCGTTTTCTTTTAGTATCCGTTGGGGTCGGCTTGGGGCATGATTATATTTCCCCATAGCATGTTGTACCGAAGTTGACTGACTGAAAGGGAACATAACGTACTGTTCCCTGAAGGAGGGAAACTGGGTACAACACCCACATCTTTCTATTACACTTCTCACTGCACCCATTCCACATGATTGTCATTCTGCAGTTTATCGTAGTTTATCAGTCTACACCCCTCTACTCCTTCCGCCCTCGAGCCTCCCAGCCCACTCCTTCTGACCAGGCTGCCTGTGTGTGTGTGTCCTGCAGTATGCTGCAGTGTTTCCGCTAGATTAGTCTCTTCTAGGTGGAGCGCAAAGCAACATCCAGGTCAATTGAAACCAACAGAAGCCAAACTCTTTTAGGCAGGAGGGAACACAGCTAGATGTGTGTGTGTGTGTCTGCCTGTGTGTTTTATGACAGTGATAGGATGATTGATGAGGGGAAGTAGGGATGCTTCTGCTGATTTCCGCAAGTCTCCTATTCTCCCTCTTCCACTGCCCCACCTCCCTCCCTCCTCTCCGCCCAGTTCCTATTTCTCTCCCCAGGCAGCTATTTGTTTAGCTCCCTCACCTCCTTCACCAGAAATGAAGGGAATTATTACAGATGGCTACAGTAGTACTGAAAAATGTGTCATGAACCGTAAACAGTTCCATTCCCCTGCTCAGCATGTGTGAATGAGACTTTATTTTTAGGCTCGTACAGATGGACCTAATGCTTTTTAATTAAACTCACTAGTTCAGGTATGATAGTAGGTTGTTCCTGAGTGGCGCAGTGGTCTAAGGCACTGCATCGCAGTGCTAGCTGTGCCACTAGAGATCCTGGTTCGAATCCAGGCTCTGTCGCAGCCGGCCGTGACCGGGAGACTCATGGGCAGCGCACAATTGGCCTAGCGTTGTCCAGGGTAGGGGAGGGAATGGCCGGCAGGGATGTAGCTCAGTTGATAGAGCATGGCGTTTGCAACGCCAGGGTTGTGGGTTCAATTCCCACGGGGGACCAGTATGAAAAAAAAAATATATATGTATTCACTAACTGTAAGTCGCTCTGGATAAGAGCGTCTGCTAAATGACTAAAATGTAAATGTAATGTAAATGTTGTTCCTCCCTCTGTAACTGGTATGGTAGTGACATCTTGTTGCTCCTCCCTCAGTAACTGGTATGGTAGTGGCATCTTGTTGCTCCTCCCTCTGTAACTGTTATGGTAGTGACATCTTGTTGCTCCTCCCTCTGTAACTGTTATGGTAGTGACATCTTGTTGCTCCTCCCCCTGTAACTGTTATGGTAGTGACATCTTGTTGCTCCTCCCTCTGTAACTGTTATGGTAGTGACTAGGGATGTGAATTGAGATCGTAAAAAAACACATTGCAGTTATCACAAAACTACCACTAACAGGTCCCAATCATCATCATCATATAGAGGGGAAAAAAACTACGAACACTTAACGCAACAATGCTGTAACGTTAGTTTTTTTAGCTAGTTTATTAACTGGAAGTGTAATGCGCAGCAACTCAAACAAGGAGTGGGGAAGGGGCCATGCAGTGTGCGTCTGTGAGTGACGAGGGGAGCAGGGAGGGGGAGAGATGTGCTGGTAGACTAACTTATTGCTAGTTATTTATCATCTCATCTGATTACATAGTACCTGTCTTGTTCTTGACTGCATCAAACCAAGAGAAGCTAGTTAACAACAACTCTATTCAGCCTACCTGTTGGCTATTGGTGTGGTAGCCTGTCCTTCTCATTTCACTTTTAGTTCTGTCATTTTAATTCCATCTTCCATTGATTAGTATAGATACTGTATCTCCTATTAACTTGCCTAGTGATGGTTTGATGACTTGTAATTGGATGAAAACAACAACAAGCTACATGTGCCACTCTCCTGAAAAGAGGAAAGCGTGATGTAGACCATCTGCATTGTGAATTCACTTGGAATTTTACAAAATGTTCTTATCGCGTTAACGGAAAAACCGATAACAAAAGCACTGTTTAAACGTTAAGAAACATTGTCCAGTTGTCACATACCTAGTAGTGACAGCATGCTGCTCCTCCCTCTGTAGGAGTGCTGTCTCTCCCCGGAGGCCTTCTCCACTGTAATATTTATGTTGCCCCTCCCTCTGTATGTTACTGTAACTGTTATGTTGCCCCTCCCTCTGTATGTTACTGTAACTGTTATGTTGCCCCTCCCTCTGTATGTTACTGTAACTGTTATGTTGCTCTTTCCTCTGTATGTGACTGTAACTGTTATGATAGTGACTGCATTACTCCTCCTATCTCTAGGAGCGCTGTATCTCCCCGGCCATGAGGAGGCGATGTTTGGCTCTCATCTCAGCCTTCTCCACAGCCATGCTCATCCTGTCCAACCTCATCTTCCTTGGGGGAAACCATGTCGGCAGGATCATGTGGAAGAGGGTCTTCATACAAGGTGAGTTATCTACTATATCAACCCAAGAATATCCCCCTCTTCCCTGACACTCTGTGGTACTCTGGTTTGACCACTGGCTTTCTTTTGATTGACTTCCCAGTAGATTGACTGATTCAGTCCCTTCAAATCAGTGAGGACAAATATGTCAAAATCCTCACTGTAAAGATGAGGGTTTTAGATCTGACAAGGCTGTGTTGAACGTGTTCCCCGAAAATGTGATGGCACAGTCCCTTAACGAAGCATGAAAACGAATGACGATTAGATGCGTGCACACACACAACACACTGACCCATGTAGCTGTGTTCCCTCCTGCCTAAAATAGTTTGGCTTCTGTTGGTTTCTATTGACCTGGATGTTGCTTTGCGCTCCACCTAGAGAATAATCATTTGGAAACACTGCAGAAGACATAGTGCTCTAACCAGATGGTCTACCACCACCACCACCTCTGGGCTGTGGCCCAAATGGCACCCTATTTCCTCTATAGTGCACTACTTTTGACCAGGGGCCATAGAGCTATGGTCATAAGTAGTGCATTATATATGCAATAGGGTGTAATTTGGGACACGCCATTGGTCTGGCAGCAACATACAGTACTGCAGGACAGTTGCCCATCCTGCTGCTTCCACTTCTTGAGATGGACTTGAGACAGTTGGTCTGGCCTACCACCACACACACACACACACAGACACAAACAGAAGCACACAAACACACACCCGACACCCACACACACCACCAATTCACTTCTGGCAGAAGCTCCATATTCTCAGATGTTCTTCATTTTCCAATCCAAGCTTGCACCATTCCACAACATCCATAACATCCATTCTCTGCCAACTGATGTAAGGTGGTAGAACTGCTTGGGAGTCAAGCTTCTTCTCATCGTAACTCTACCCTTTCTCAAACAGTGTAGCCCAGCCGCTGACATGGAGATGATAGCCCAATAGTGTTCAACGGAAAAGTTGTGCTCTCCCATTCACACACACCTCTTTTTGGAGTTTGTCTTCCAATGACTATCATAAATGCATGGCTCTAGCCTTGTAGTGTGGGTCGGATTTTGCCACATCATGATATTAGAGTTTATGCTATTCTCCAGCAGTAGCCCCTTCCCTAGGACTGTACCTGCATCCCTCCCTCCCTCCCCTCACTCTTCCCCTCTCCCTGTGTCACAAAGTGCATCACAAGCAAGTAATTATACCATGCAGACAATAACAGTAAGTCTCTCACCGGCAGAGCAAAGGAACCATTCAATAGGCCCAGGTCAAAGTAGTGCACTATAAAGGGAATAAGGTCCCGTATCCACAAAGCGTCTCAGAGTAGGAGTGCTGATCTAGGATCGGTTCCCAACCTGGCCATATAATCTTATTCATTATGATATAAAAGGCGAAACTGATCCTAGATCAACACTCCTACTCTGAGATGCTTTGTGGATATGGGCCCTAGTCTCTATTTCTAGTGGATGTGATTACCGGGTGCAGTAGGGGGCATAGATACAGTATAAGAGCCAGCATCATAAGTGTGATCACACCTCTATACTGTAAGCTCTCTATGCAGACTAGAATATGATGGCCATTTGCGTCCGTGCATGCTGACTGACTCCCCATTGAAAATGCATTTAATTAGCAATAACTTTATTAAAGTACTGCCTGTATTGTAGCCTACTACTTTCTATCACGTAAAGTAGGTGCTATATCTTCGTATAGCTGTGATGTTTATAGTACTCTAATGTATGTTAATCTCCTTGGTGCTAAATTTGCTCATCTACAGTGGCTTGCGAAAGTATTCACCCCCTTGGCATTTTTCCTATTTTGTTGCCTTACAACCTGGAATTAAAATGGATTTTTTGGGGGTTTGTATCATTTGATTTACACAACATGGCTACTACTTTGAAGATGCAAAATATTTTTTCTTGTGAAACAAACAAGAAATAAGACAAAAAAACAGAACTTGAGCGTGCATAACTATTCACCCCCCCCCCCCCAAATCAATACTTTGTAGAGCCACCTTTTGAAGCAATTACAGCTGCAAGTCTCTTGGGTTATGTCTCTATACGTTTGGCACATCTAGCCACTGGGATTTTGACTATTTTGTGTATGTCCATTACATGAAATCCCCCCAAAAAACAATTTAAATTACAGATTGTAATGCAACAAAATAGGAAAAACGCCAAGGGGGATGAATACTTTTGCAAGGCACTGTATCTACCATACATTATTACACTTATCTAACAACACCATTACATTATTTCAAACAGTCAATGGAGCAAGAAGTGATTGTCCCATTCATAGTTTTGTTCCTCTTTTTAACTTTGTAAGGTGGTGTGTTAGCACTGTTAAATGCACTTTAAATAAACTCTGACTTCATTGTATCAGTGAGGTAATGGTATTAAAAAGACAGACTCCTGCTCTGAACATTCTAACACAAAGTGCACATACCTTTATAAATGTGTTGCAGTGGTTAGCATGTTGTTGGATGTTGTAACATGGTAATGTGTGACTAACTGTGTTACAATGGTTGGAATTAAGTTGTGTGTTGCCAACATTGTCACTGTGTCTGTGGTGAAGTGTTGGGAGCTGGCTGGTTGACTGGTGGAATCTGCGCTGTGCAGTCTGTGCTGGTTGGCTGGTGACATTTTGACAGGGAGAGCGTGGCAATAGCCAGGTAGACATCTGTTGCACGGCTGTGCTAGCACCTGTCCCTTTCCAATCTCCCCAGGGCACTTTCTTCTGCTCAATTAATTAATGCCTAAAGCAAGACTCGGGTCCCTCCCTGGAGTCTGGCATCTCTCTCTCTTTCCTCCCTCCCTTTTCCCTCCACCTCCCTCTCTTGATCCCCCTGATCCCTCCGCTTTCACTCAGCTCTTTTCAATCTAGATTTCTCTCTTTTACCTTTTCCCCTCTCTCTCTCGCTCTCTCTCTCTCTGCTTCAGTGACATAATCCTATGGCAAATACTGTATATGTGAAACAAGTGAGAATTTGTTTTTTCCTGTTCACACAAGGGCCATGCATTAATGGGGTGGGGGGGGGGGGGGGTGGTAAAGGTGGGGTGGTAAAGGTTATAATGTTAAACTCTCTCACATCCTCTCTCTCATTATTAGTTTCTATCACGTCAAGTTCAGTTCCAATGAGCCTTGTTGGACCGATGAAGTGTAATCATTCGTCACAATGCATGAGTAGACATTTCTCAGCTCTCCTGTGCCTCCCGCCTGGCAATGTCTCTCTGACAGCCCATGCCCTTCAGATAATTCCCATTATTACTACTCAGTTCCGTTTATGGTGTGCTAGAAATTCTCTCAATTCTAGGGGTGCTAAAATCAGTCATCTAAATCCTGTTGAGCTACTCCCCCTCATATCATACAAAATATACAAGTATATTTAACAAATATACACGGGCAATAGCACAAAAGAAATAGCCTCTGTATCAGGCTTATGCTGTCCTATCTGAATGGACACAGGTAGAGAGGGCAAGACTGTACAGCCTCCCCTTGAGAAACTAAATATAATCTGTCTAACAGGAGCTCAAACGGGTAGGCCTACATAATATAAGCACTTGGCCCCCAGGACCATACAATTACCCAATTGGCAATTACAACCAAATAAACTGGTTCTACAATGTAAAAGGCAATTTCCACATCCATTAGTACATTCGTCTTAATCAGACTTAATGATTATTAATGATATTTCAACACCATGCATACATGGAACAATAATTGTATCTTCAACGTTCTGGCTCCAAAGCGTGGAGCGCAGGGCACGTAGCCTATTTCTATGGGCGCTGAGGCGCGCACACTCCTATTACGCACAACCAGAATGACAGAAATAGGACACAGACACACGGAACTCTGACATCTTGGAAATATGAACAAAGGAAACCATACATTGAATTAAATAAACATACAGTTGAAGTCGGAAGTTTACATACACTTAGGTTGGAGTCATTAAAACTTGTTTTTCAACCACTCCACAAATTTCTTGTTAACAAACTATGGCTTTAGAAGCTTCTGATAGGCTAATTGACATAATTTGAGTCAATTGGAGGTGTACCTGTGGATGTATTTCAAGGCCTACCTTTGCTTGACATCATGGGAAAACCAAAAGAAATTAGCCAAGACCTCAGATAAAAAATTGCAGACCTCCACAAGTCTGGTTCATCCTTGGGAGCAATTTCTAAATGCCTGAAGGTACCACGTTCATCTGTACAAACAATAGTATGCAAGTATAAACATCATGGGACCACGCAGCCGTCATACCGCTCAGGAAGGAGACGCGTTCTGTCTCCTAGAGATTAACTTACTTTTGTGTGAACAAACAGCAAAGGACCTTGTGAAGATGCTGGAGGAAACCGGTACCAAAGTATCTATATCCACAGTAAAACGAGTCCTATATCAACATAACGTGAAAGGCCGCTCAGCAAGGAAAAAGCCACTGCTCCAAAACAGCCATAAAAAAGCCAGACTACGGTTTGCAACTGCACATGGGGACAAAGATCGTACTTTTTGGAGAAATGTCCTCTGGTCTGATGAAACAAAAATAGAACTGTTTGGTCATAATGACCATCGTTATGTTTGGAGGAAAAAGGGGAAGGCTTGCAAGCCGAAGAACACCATCCCAACCGTGAAGCACGTGGGGGTGCTTTGCTGCAGGAGGGACTGGTGCACTTCACAAAATAGATGGCATCATGAGGAAGGAAAATTATGTGGATATATTGAAGCAACATCTCAAGACATCAGTCAGGAAGTTAAAGCTTGGTCGCAAATGGGTCTTCCAAATGGACAATGAACCCAAGCATACTTCCAAAGTTGTGGCAAAATAGCTTAAGGACAACAAAGTCAAGGTATTGGAGTGGCCATCACAAAGCCTTGACCTCAATCCTATAGAACATTTGTGTGGCAGAACTGAAAGAGCGTGTGCGAGCAAGGAGGCCTACAAACCTGACTCAGTTACACCAGCTCTGTCAGGAGGAATGGGCCAAAATTCACCCAACTTATTGTGGGAAGCTTGTGGAAGGCTACCCAAAACGTTTGACCCAAGTTAAACAATTTAAAGGCAATGCTACCAAATACTAATTGTGTGTATGTAAACTTCTGACCCACTGGGAATGTGATTAAAGAAATAAAAGCTGAAATAAATCATTCTCTCTACAATTATTCTGACATTTCACATTCTTAAAATAAAGTCGTGATCCTAACTGACCTAACTCAGGGAATTTTTACTAGGATTAAATGTCAGGAATTGTTAAAAACTGAGTTTAAATGTATTTGGCTAAGGTGTATGTAAACTTCCGACTTCAACTGTAACTTCTACCTCATGAGTCTTGTTAATGTGCACAATAAACATCGCGCCCACTCAGATGGTAAGAATTGGTTAGCTAAATGAAAATGTATCATAGGCCTATCAAACATGAAACAGAAATGTCTGTGTTGCAATAAACGGTATGGGGATGGAATGATTAAACACTAGCAATTATTGTAGTATTATATGGAATATAGATTTACCACATAGGGCCTATGCATTTAAACGTGTGAAAGCAAGAGCAAACATTTCAACAAGATAAAAAAAGCACTCCACTGGTGGGAGTTTGGAGAGTGCAAGTGAAGAGCCACGCCTATGGTGCGTCTTTGCAACAGTAATCATTCATTTTAAACAAATTCCAAATGCAAGCTTCATAAGTAAATGATCAATTTCAAGCATGCATAACAAAATACCAGTAGGCCTATGCTAGTAATTGTTGCCCCATTTGCTGATGAGCAAAGTAAGGAGTTAATATTCTTCATCACCATCTTTTTTTGGGAGGTATTTATTATGGCAATCCTCTCTTCCTATAATTTGACGTTTGCGCTGCACCCAATCCTATAGCTGTACAGCAAATCAGCAATCTGTTGGCTACCTCACCACCCAACCTGTGTTTATTGACAGTTTGCTGGTCCAATCAGGGTGCCGATTGTGCATTTCACTAGCCAATCTGTTGCAGGTTTTTTTGCTAGGGCGATGCTGCGGCTATTGTCTGGTTGTGTGTAGAGTAATCCATGTAGACTCTGTGCCACAATGTGAGTGTCAAAACATTACAAAACCTAGCCAGGTAATTTCAAGTCATCAGTCTCACGTCAAAGTCAAGTCTCAAGTTATTTTATTTTCTGTCAAGTCCAGTCTCAAGTCATCAAATTTGTGACTTGAGTCAGACTCGAGTCCAAATCATGTGACTCTCGTCCGCAACTCTGTATTATCTCCAAGATGGACATACAAATCCCAACATTTTAGTGTGCTCTGAAACATGGTTAAAACGCTCTGTTGAATTCCATTGCACTTGCTGATTATAATGTTTACAGATGTGATAGGCCAAAGAAGGGTGTAGGTATAATAATTTATGTGAAAAACTACTTTAAGGCGACCCAATCTCTCAATGTCTTGCTTCCGAAACAATTTGAGCTACTAGTTATAAATGGTGTTATTTCCCCAGAATATTAATTTCTACACTACATGACCAAAATTATGTGTACATCTGCTCATCGAACATCTCATTCCACAATCATGGGCATTAATATGGAGTTGGTCCCCCCTTTGCTGCTAAAACAGCCTCCACTCTTCTGGGAAGGCTTTCCACTAGATGTTGGAACATTGCTGCGGGGACTTGCTTTCCATTCAGCCATGAGCATTAGTGAGGTTGGGCACTGATGTAGGGCAATTAGGCCTGGCTCGCAGTCGGCATTCCAATTCATCCCAAAGGTGTTCGATGGGGTTGAGGTCAGGGCTCTGTGCAGGCCAGTCAAGTTCTTCCACACCGATCTCGACAAACCATTTCTTTATGGACCTCGCTTTGTGTGCATTGTCATGCTTAAACAGGAACTTCCCCAAACTGTTACCACAAAGTTGGAAGCACAGAATTGTCTGGAATGTCATTGTATGCTGTAGTGTTAAGATTTCCCTTTACTGGAACTAAAACTATGAAAAACAGCCCCAGACCATTATTCCTCCTCCACCAAACTTTACAGTTGGCACTATGCGTTGGGGCAGGTAGCAATCTCCTGGCATCTGCCAAATCCAGATTTGTCCGTCCTACTGCCAGATGGTGAAGCGTGATTCATCACTCCAGAGAAGGCGTTTCCACTGTTCCAGAGTCCAATGGCGGCAATCTTTACACCACTCCAACTCATGCTTGGCTTAAAAGTCACTGAGCTCTTCAGGAAGGCCATTCTACTACCAATGTTTGTCTATGGAGATTGCATGGCTGTGTGCTCGATTTTATACACCTGTCAGCAACGGTTGTGGCTGAAATAGCCGAATCCACTAATTTGAAGTGTTGTCCACATACTTTTGTATATATAGTGTATGTTGCAGGTATTTATCACCCTCCCTCCGCCACATCGGGCGCAATCAATACTGTCTCTAAAATAGTGATATTGGGGATCTGAATCTCGATTGGCTCACTCTCTCGTCTGATTGTCTTAAATCAGCATGTATTGATCTGAACTTAGTCCAACTGATTTCAAAGCCCACTCGTTTGAATGTAAAGAGTCCTGCTAAATCAACTTTTATCACTGGTGATCATTTCCGTACACATCATTTTCTCTTATACAGTATACTGTAGTTCTGTTGGCTGTGTGTCTCTGACTACCAGAAGGGCCTAACATTAGCTATTATTCATACAGTGCCTGGCAAAAGTAATCATCCCCCTTGGCGTTTTTCCTATTTTGTTGCATTACAACCTGTAATTTAAATGGATTTTTATTTGGATTTCATGTAATGGACATACACAAAATAGTCCAAATTGGTGAAGTGAAATTTACAAAATAACGTTTCAAAGACATCTAAAAAAATTAACAACGGAAAAGTGGTGCGTGCATATGTATTCACCCCCTTTGCTATGAAGCCCCTAAATAGTTATGCACGCTCAAGTTTTCTGTTTTTTTGTCTTATTTCACACACAAAAATATTTTGCATCTTCAAAGTGGTAGGCATGTTGTGTAAATCAAATGATACAAACCCCCCAAAAATCCATTTTAATTCCAGGTTGTAAGGCAACAAAATAGGAAAAATGCCAAGGGGGGTGAATACTTTCGCAAGACACTGTATATAAATCACTTCTCCAAAAACATCCAAACTACCTCACCTCATTTCTAAATTGGAAATCTAGTAAATATAAGATTTAGGGCTCTGATAAAAAAAAAAAGAACGTAATAATAATAATTCCTTGGGGGGACACACCACTGGTACTTGATGACATCTGGACAGGACTAAGTGGGATGTTGTCATGACGCCACGTGACAGTTACTTGACCGTGTCTATAATAGTGACATGAAGGCCAGGTTAACAGGAAACAATCAGTGTCTTGTCTGGTAGTGATGAAGAGACAGAACAACCCTCTTTCCAACCCACCCGGCACTCCTTATTCTCACTCTCCCTTTTCTCTCTCTCACTCCGTTTCACTACGGTTCCAGATTTAAATAAACTCCCAGATTTTATTGTGCTGTTTAATAATTAACTCCACAGCGAACATACAGCTCACGACGACGACGCTGCGCTGCCTCCCAGCCTCTGGGACACTTTAAGGCCTTTAGAGCTAATTTGAGTGCTTTGTTTATTATTTTGTCCGCAAGCATTTTTTTGTTAACTCTGAAACGTGATGTGTTGTATAGTACAGCTTATTCAGAGGCTACACTTCACACAGATAGATTCCCATCTCAAATGAATGGCTTTTTAGTGTGAGTCCCAAATTGCACCCTATTCTCTATAGTGTACTACTTTTGACCATGGCATAATGCACTATGTATGAAATAGGGTGCTTTTGGGACATACTTAGTTTATCTTTACTGTACTACAATCCTTGTTTTGTGAAATATCTTATTGCCTCATTAGTTTTAGTTACAGATACTGATGGCGCTGTGTATCATCAAGTCCCCCTGGCTGTACTTACTGTATGGATGGTGATGTGATTACTGTAATACTATCACATCATTCAGTACCCATGGTGGTATTTGCTGATGGTGATACAGTATAATGTTGTTAAGTTCTCTTCTGCTTTGATGGTGATGTGATATCATCATAGGGTATTGCCCTCCCACTGACAGACATTTTCATCCATCCATCCTCTCTAGCCTGGTTAAAGCAGACTGAACGCATTGATGGGGAGTGCTGCATTCAGTCTGCTTTAACCAGGCTATATCTTCTCAGTGTTTCAGGGTCAAAACCATTTTAGTTGAGGAGGATAAAGACCTGATGGTTTCTATGAAATTGGATTGTACTGTAGCCCGCCCTACTTACCTATCATTATGTCTGATATGAAGATTCAAAGGAGCCTCATCAACACAGATGCATGTGTGTGTGAGATAGAAGGCATCACAGAGACATACAGCGCTATCAGCCCTGCCCACAGTCATCCCCCTTCTGCTGCATGGGGACCACCAGGGACCACCAGCCCTGTGGCAGAACATTGTACGGCATATGGCAATAGGTTACTGCCAGTGCAACTGGGGAAGCGAGACTTACATTACACACACGTATTACTGTAATACTAAGTAACCTACCTCTCCACTACACTACAACACAATGTAAATCAGCAAGAATTAGGCTATTAGAGTGTGTAAATATTGCAACAGAGGTGCTTTTAATACAACTGATAACGAATAGCCTACAAAACAGAAAGACAACCGTTCAAAATATTTTCATCCCAAAATTGTCTGTCTGACTGCCCGCCCGCCCGCTCCTGCCCGCAGCATGAAAAATGCAGATCGCGCTGCAATGCTCTCTGTCGGGCCCACAGATCCCACGGAATGCCTGTGGGAATGCAGCTCTCTAGTTGGGCGCACCAGTGCTACCAATGAAAAATGTTAATTTAGAGCCCGGCCTACAGGGCACTATATAGGGAATAGGGTGCCATTTGAGTCTGAGGCAGTGATTCTCATGCCATAGGTTAATGTCAGTGCTACTGTAATAGACTGGAAAAGGGAGCCTCTTCTTAATACCAGTGTTGTACCCAAGAGCTGATGATGCATTAGTCTGAGGCAGCAATTCTCAAGTTATTGGTGAGGACCCAAATTGGGGTCGCGAGAGGTTTAAAAAAAGGTTGCAGACCTGTTTCTAAGAATATACACTGAGTGTACAAAACATTAGGTACACCTTCCTAATATTGAGTTGCACCCCCTTTTACCCTCAGAACAGGCTCAATTCGTTGGTGCATGGATTCTAAAGGGATGCTGGCCCATGTTGACTCCAATGCTTCCCACAGTTGTCAAGTTGGCTGGTAGTGGATCTCTACTCCGACTAGCTCGTTCCATTTCATCCCACACAGATGCTCAATTGGATTGAGATCTGTTGACTGGGTAGGCCACTGCAGTAAGCTGAATTCACTGGCATGTTCGTGGAACCATTCCTGGACAATCCTAGCCTTGTGGCAAAAATCTATTCGCAGATGGATATACTGCTGCCTTGAAGGGATGCACCTGATTGGCAATGATGTTCAGATATCCTGTGGCATTCAAATGTTGCTCCACTTTTATCAAGGGGCCCAATGTGTGCCATGAAAACACCCCACACCATCACACCACCACTACCAGCCTGCAATTTTGACATGCAACATGATGGATGCATGTACTCGTGGTTTTCTCCATACCCTAGTCCTCCCATCAGCGTGAAACAGCAGGAACCAGGATTCATCAGACCAGGCAATGTTTTTCCAATTCTCCAGTGTCCAGTGTTTTTGTTCCTTAGCCCACTGCAACCGCAGTTTCTTGTTTTTTGCTGAAAGAAGTGGAACTCTGTAAGGTCGTCGGATGCCATAGCCCATTCGTGTCAAGGTACGGCGAGTTGTGCCTTATTTTTTGGGTCTTTGGGCACCAATGTTGTACTGGACTGTCAGTTGACTAACTCTAGCCCGTCTGTTGCTCTGCACAATTCGAGTCAGCCTCCTTTGTCCTCTTTTATCAATGACCCTTTTTCGACCACTGGCCTGCTGCTGGATGTCCTTTGGGTGGTGGACCATTCTTGATACACACAGGAAACTGTTGAGCGTGAAAAACCCAGAAGCGTTGCACTTCTTGACACACTCAAACCGGTGCGCCTGGCACCTACTACCATACCCCGTTCAAAGGCACAAATATTTTGTCTTGCCCATTCACCCTCTGAATGGCACACTTACACAGTCCATGTCTCAATTGTCTCAAGGCTTAAAAAATTGTTATTTAACCTGTCTCCTCCCATTCATCTACACTGATTTGAAGTGGATTTAACAATTGACATCAATAAGCGGATCATAGCTTTCCCCTGGATTCACCTGGTCAGTCTATCATGGAAAGAGCATATTTTGTACATTTACTGTATATCTTGTAGAATACAAACACTTTCTTGTTGAAAGTCAACAGACATGCAGTTAGTCTGTAGATAGATAGTTTGTAGAGCATCTACAGATGGACTATCCAAATAGTGTTACCGACTATTTCATATTTCGAGGGTCAGCGGCAGCCACAACATTGATTTGATAATCCTTCTTTTGCTCTGTAGACACGCTTAAATTGAATTGGACTGAAGTGGGTATATCTGACCAAGTACTGATTCTGTGCTCTTTATGATCCTATTCCGTTTTTTCTATTTTCTTACCTTTGATATTGAACACTGCATTGTTGAGGAAGAGCTTGTAAGTAAGCATTCACTGTTTACACCTGTTGTATTCTTTGCACGCGACAAATTAACTTTGATTTGATTTGGGCTGTAAATGACTCACGACTCCACTTGCCGCACCTCTTCATTCTTAACCTACTAAATCATTTTATTGCAGTCGAAAGCTGCAATGCGGAAATCCCTAGAATAATATACCGTAATGACATTGCCCATTTTCATGCCTCATCACTGCCTGCATCATAAATGGCACTCTATTTCCTACATAGTGCACTACTTTTGACCAGAGCCCATAGGCACTATATAGGGAATATGGTGCCATTTGGGACGCAACCCCAGAGTGGCCTTTTCTCCCCGTTTGTACTTATTACAGACCTCTATGGTGCTAATCAGCACACAAAGGCAGCCATGTTGGCTAATTACAGGTTTCTGATTGAATCCTTAATAACAGTAATCAAACTGGTGTTTTTTGTCAAATCACACACCCAAACCCTCCACTCTGGGTCATGTTCATTAGGCACTAAACGGAAGAAAGTTTTATGAAACAGAGCGGGAACTACCTGGACTTGACCAATAAGAAATATTATTTGTAGCAAAAGGTTTGGAAGCTTTTTACGTGCCCTAATGATATTGAACACTACTCTGGTGCCGTCTCCTCTAACAGGAAGAATGGGTTATCTCATGTAGCCTTTGGCAAAAACCAGCTTCAGTCGTGATTACGGATGCATGATTGTTTGTGGTTTTAGCACGGCTGTGCTGCGATCATAGGTACAAACGACATCCAAGCACTCTTTTAAACTGTCTACATAACAGCATTATCTAGAACTTATAACAGAGAGTACAAGTCCAGTACCAATAGGTTTGGATACTACCTGATGTGTAATGTAACATAGAGGTGTGTCTCTGCCCAAAATTGGCCTTAAATCCTTATGTTAATCCTGGGTCTGTCCTTGGTCATAATCCCATTCTAATCTTCTCCCCGACCCTTTGGCTGGCAGTGGGCTGGAATTACAGTATCACAGCAAGACACCCGGCACCCTAAGGGGCACCGCAGGGGAGGTGAGCCCCCTCTCAGGGCTAAGGCCTATATCTGTTCACATGATGTAATGAACTGAAATTAAGACACACAACACACATCCCTCTCTCTTTTGAAATCTCTGTTTACCCTTCCTCTCTTCATTTCTGTGATGAAGAGAGGAAAATGTATCTTTCTGTTTTACTCCTCGTCTCTCCTCATCCTTCGTCTCTTGTCTCTGCGGAAACCAAATGTGGACATTCTTGAGAGTGCATAAACCTTTTCCGCCAGACTTTAATCCTTAAAAGTCACCTGTGCGTCAATCTAATGAACATAATAAAACATTTCCCATCAAAATCCGTCAGTTTAAGCTAAAGATATGTTTTTTTGCACCGCATCCGCCTATGTCGCCCTTCCTGAAAATCAGTCTTCTCACGAAAACGTCTGTAGCGTCCGAACGGTTTGGTTTACTAACTAATATGGAAAGATGAGACTGTCACAAACACGATGGTGTTCTCCGTTTTGCTCTACAACCCCCACAAGCCTCATGGGACTCGTCTGAAGTCGGTAACGCCGATGTGCCAGCGCTGTCTGTAGCGTCCAAACCGTTTGGCCTACAAACTAATATGACCTCACTGTGGAAAAGGGAGACTCTCACGAACACGATGGTATTCTCTCACACAAGTGTCACAGGACTCATCTGAAGGTAACCAGGTACCGGTTTGAAAAAGGAATGGAAGTATTAAAGTAGTTTTGTGCCAACAAACAAAAAGGGGTTAAATATGTGTTAGAAAAACATAGGGCAGACACTTCAAAACCTTATTCCTTATGATACATTTTTGGACTGTCTGTTTTGCCATTTATTAATGTTATTCAATGCGTTTCTATGGGCTATATTAGTAAAGGCCAAATTCAATATTTTATAAAATACCGGGGTCCTAAAATTCTACATCAAATAGCTAAATAATCCATGGTATGACCATCTTAAAAGAATTCCATATGTTAGTTTAGTAGAACCCCCCCCATCCCCCCGCCCCCAAACGCTTATTAAAGCAATGATCAAAACAGTTTCCCAGCCTGCTGTTAAAAGCAGTGGTGAGGCTGAGTAAGAATGTCCAGTCACTCTAGGCTTTTAGTGCTGTCAGGACCATCTGCTCTATAGAAGTGTGTTTACACCGTCCTGTAATGTCTTGGGGTTAGTATATAGCCCTGTCTGATCTGTACAAGTGTCTTGTATTTTGTTGTACGGAGTGGCTGCGATTCCAGATTTTCTGGAACCTGACGAAGCTGCTAAAGATATGGTCGACATGTTCAAATTTTTGCATTCCGTGCCTCAAGTGCGAATTTGTTATGTTGTAGCCTACACAAAAGACATGCTGGACATGTTCGTACAAGCATATCAAACACAAGCAAGACCCATACAGGCAGTCAAAAAGGAGATTATTTTCTCATCATTGCAAACGTTGGCTAGCTCTTTTTTCAGAAACTCTCGCTACGATATGGCAGCATAACTATGAAGATTATCATCACAAATAGTAGTCAGTCTAAAGTAGTAGTTGACTAACGATGTAAGGAGTAATAGCGTACCGGGCGCTGCAAAATGAACTCGACCATTGTCAGATTCTGTTACCGGTCCAAATACAGTGGATATAAAAAGTCTACACACCCCTGTTAAAATGCCAGTTTTTTCGTGATGTAAAAGAATGAGACAAAGATAAATAATGTCAGAACTTTTTCCACTGTTAATGTGACCTATAATGTGAACAATTCAATTGAAAAACAAACTGAAATCTTTGAGGGGGAAAAATAAAAAATAGAAAACTCACAATAACCTGGTTGCATAAGTGTGCACACCCTTAAACTAATACTTTGTTGAAGCACCTTTTGATTTTATTACAGCACTCAGTCTTTTTGGGTAGGAGTCTATTAGCATGGCACATCTTGACATGGCAATATTTGCCCACTCTTCTTTGCAAAAGCGCTCAATCTGTCAGATTGCGAGGACATCTCCTGTGCACAGCCCTCTTCAGATCACCCCAGAGATGTTCAATTGGATTCAGGTCTGGGCTCTGGCTGGGCCATTCCAAAACGTTAATCTTCTTCTGGTGAAGCCATTCTTTTGTGGATTTGGATGTGTGCTTTGGGTCGTTGTCGTGCTGAAAGGTGAACTTCCTCTTCATCTTCAGCTTTCTAACGGACGCCTGAAGGTTTTGTGCCAAAATTGCCTGGTATTTGGAACTGTTCATAATTCCCTCCACCCTGACTAAGGCCCCGGTTCCAGCTGAAGAAAAACAGCCCCAAAGCATGATGCTGCCACCACCATGCTTCACTGTGTGTATGGTGATGTGCAGTGTTGTTTTTGCGCCAAACATACCTTTTGGAATTATGGCCAAAAAGTTCAACCTTGGTTTCATCAGACCATAACACATTTTCCCACGTGCTTTTGCAAACTTCAGCCGGGCTTGGATGTTTTTCTTTGTAAGAAAAGGCTTCCGTCTTGCCACCCTACCCCATAGCCCATTCATATGAAGAATACGGGAGATTGGTGTCACATGTAGCACACAGCCAGTACTTGCCAGAAATTCCTACAGTTCCTTTAATGTTGCTGTAGGCCTCTTGGAAGCCTCCCTGACCAGTTTTCTTCTCGTCTTTTCATACATTTTGGAGGGACGTCCAGTTCTTGGTAATGTCTCTGTTGTGCCATATTTTCTCCACTTGATGATGACTGTCTTCACTGTGTTCCATGGTATATGTAATGCTTTGGAAATTATTTTGTACCCTTCTCCTGACTGATATCTTTCAACAATGAGATCCCTCTGATGTCTTGGAAGCTCTCTGCGGACCATGGCTTTTGCTCTGAGATGCAACTAAGAAAATGTCAGGAAAATCCTACTAGAACAGCTGAACTTTATTTGTGATTAATCAGAGTCACTTTAAATGATGGCAGGTGTGTAATGACTTCTATTTAACATGAGTTTGAATGTGATTGGTTAATTCTGAACACAGCCACATCCCCAGTTATAAGAGCGTGTGCACACTTATGCAACCAGGTTATTGTAAGGATTTTATTTTTCATTTTTCCCCCTCGAAGATTTCAGTTTGTTTTTCAATTGAATTGTTCACATTATAGGTCACATTAACAGTGGAAAAGGTTATGACATGATTTATCTTTGTCTCATTCTTTTACATCACAAAAACCTGCCATTTTAACAGGGGTGTGTAGACTTTTTATATCCACTGTACACATGCTCGGGCTGCCTAGAACGTTCGGCTGCCCAGAGGTGGAACAGCTAGGTAACCTACTTGTGTAGGTCTACTTGCATGATTATTCAGTGGTTAAAGCGCAGATTGTTTTTTGCGCCAATGCAAAACTCAAGTGGGGAGTTACAAGATGGGAAGGTTAGTTCTTTTTTAAGACTGAATTTGTACGGATCTTGGACATAAATGTGACGGCTCTACAATTATTTTCTGTCAAAGAAAGTATTACAGCTGTCACACACGTGCGTGTGCAACACACTCATGCTCTACACACTTAACAAGGCATAAGGTCCTTATGTTCTCCGTGGCCGACATAAGTAAGACATTTAAGCGTGTTAACCCTCGCAAGGCTGCCGGCCCAGACGGCATCCCTAGCCGCGTCCTCAGAGCATGCGCAGACCAGCTGGTTGGAGTGTTTACGGACATATTCAATCACCACCAATCCCAGACTGCTGTCCCCACTTGCTTCAAGATGTCCACCATTGTTCCTGTACCAAAGAAAGCAAAGGTAACTGAACTAAATGACTATCGCCCCGTAGCACTCACTTCTGTCATCATGAAGTGCTTTGAGAGGCTAGTTAAGGATCATATCACCTCTACCTTAGCTGACACCCTAGACCCACTTCAATTTGCTTACTGCCCCAATAGTTCCACAGACGATGCAATCGCCATCGCACTGCACACTGCCCTATCTCATCTGGACAAGAGGAATACCTACATCAGAATGCTGTTCATTGACTATAACTCAGCATTCAACACCATAGTACCCTCCAAGCTCATCATTAAGCAAGCTTGGGGCCCTGGGTCTGAACACCGCTCTGTGCAACTGGGTCCTGGACTTCCTGACGGGCAGCCCCCAGGTGGTGAATGTAGGAAACAACACCTCCACTTCGCTGATCCTCTACTGTACTCCCTGTTCACCCATGACTGCGTGGCCACGCACGCCTCCAACTCAATCATGAAGTTTGCAGATGACACATCAGTAGTAGGCCTGATTACCAACAATGACGAGACAGCCTACAGGGAGGAGGTGAGGGCCCTGACGGAGTGGTGCCAGGAAAATAACCTCTCCCTCAACAAAACGAAGGAGCTGATCGTGGACTTCAGGAAACAGCAGAGGGAGCACGCCCCTATCCACATCGATGGTACCGCAGTGGAGAAGGTGTAACGCTTCAAGTTCCTTGGCATACACATCACTGACAATCTGAATTGGTCCACCCACAAAGACAGTGTGGTGAAGACGACGCAACAGCGCCTCTTCAATCTCAGGAGGCTGAAGAAATTCGGCTTGGCCCCTAAGACCCTCAGAAACCTTTACAGATGCACAATTGAGAGCATCATGTCGGGCTGTATCACCCCCTGGTACAGCAACTGCACCGCCCGCAACTGCTGGGTTCTCCAGAGTGTGGTACAGTCTGCCCAATGCATCACCGGGGGCACACTGCCTGCCCTCCAGGACACCTACAGCAACCGATGTCACAGGAAGGCCAAAAAGATAATCAAAGACCTCAACCACCCATGCCACAGCCTGTTCACCCCGCTATCATCCAGAAGGTCAGGTCAGTACAGGTGCATCAAAGCTGGGACCAAGAGACTGAAAAACAGCTTCTATCTCAAGGCCATCTGACTGTTAAATAGCCATCACTAGCCGGCTACGACCCAGCTACTCAACCCTGCACCTTAGAGGCTGCTGCCCTATATACATAGACATGGAATCACTAGTCACTTTAATAATGTTTACATACTGCTTTACTCATCTCATATGTATATACTGTATTCTATTCTACTGCCATTCCGACATTGCTCGTCCTAATATTTATATATTTCTTAATTCCTTTCTTTTACTTTTAGATTTGTGTATTGTTGTGAATTGTTAGATACTACTGCACTGTTGGAGCTAGGAAAACAAGCATTTCGCTACAGCCGCAATAACATCTGCTAAATATGTGTGTGACCAATAAAATTTGATTTGATTTTTAGTGTTACTTGTAACCCTTGTCTTCTGTTTTCAGAAAGATATACAGTGAGGGAAAAAGTATTTGATCCCCTGCTGATTTTGTACGTTTGCCCACTGACAAAGACATGATCAGTCTATAATTTTAATGGTAGGTTTATTTGAACAGTGAGAGACAAAATAACAACAACAACTAAAAAAATGTCACATTTTATTTATTGATTTGCATTTTAATGAGGGAAATAAGTATTTGACCCCTCTGCAAAACATTACTTAGTACTTGGTGGCAAAACCCTTGTTGGCAAACACAGAGGTCAGACGTTTCTTGTAGTTGGCCACCAGGTTTGCACACATTTCAGGAGGGATTTTGTTCCACTCCTCTTTTCAGATCTTCTCCAAGTCATTAAGGTTTCGAGGCTGACGTTTGGCAACTCGAACCTTTAGCTCCCTCCACAGATTTTCTATGGGATTAAGGTCTGGAGACTGGCTAGGCCACTCCAGGACCTTAATGTGCTTCTTCTTGAGCCACTCCTTTGTTGCCTTGGCCGTGTGTTTTGGGTCATTGTCATGCTGGAATACCCATCCACAACCCATTTTCAATGCCCTGGCTGAGGGAAGGAGGTTCTCACCCAAGATTTGATGGTACATGGCCCCGTCCATCGTCCCTTTGATACGGTGAAGTTGTCCTGTCCCCTTAGCAGAAAAACACCCCCAAAGCATAATGTTTCCACCTCCATGTTTGACGGTGGGGATGGTGTTCTTGGGGTCATAGGCAGCATTCCTCCTCCTCCAAACACGGCGAGTTGAGTTGATGCCAAAGAGCTCGATTTTGGTCTCATCTGACCACAACACTTTCACCCAGTTCTCCTCTGAATCATTCAGATGTTCATTGGCAAACTTCAAATGGCCCTGTATTTGTGCTTTCTTGAGCAGGGGGACCTTGCGGGCGCTGCAGGATTTCAGTCCTTCACGGCGTAGTGTGTTAGCAATTGTTTTCTTGGTGACTATGGTCCCAGCTGCCTTGAGATCATTGACAAGATCCTCCCGTGTAGTTCTGGGCTGATTCCTCACCGTTCTCAGGATCATTGCAACTCCACGAGGTGAGATCTTGCATGGAGTCCCAGGCCGAGGGAAATTGACAGTTCATTTGTGTTTCTTCCATTTGTGAATAATCGCACCAACTGTTGTCATCTTCTCACCAAGCTGCTTGGCGATGGTCTTGTAGCCCATTCCAGCTTTGTGTAGGTCTACAGTCTTGTCCCTGACATTCTTGGAGAGCTCTTTGGTCTTGGCCATGGTGGAGAGTTTGGAATCTGATTGATTGATTGCTTCTGTGAACAGGTGTCTTTTATACAGGTAACAAACTGAGATTAGGAGCACTCCCTTTAAGAGTGTGCTCCTAATCTCAGCTCGTTACCTGTATAAAAGACACCTGGGAGCAAGAAATCTTTCTGATTGAGAGGGGGTCAAATACTTATTTCCCTCATTAAAATGCAAATCAATTTATAACATTTTTGACATGCGTTTTTCTGGATTTTGTTGTTTTTATTCTGTCTCTCACTGTTCAAATAAACCTTCCATTAAAATTATAGACTGATCATTTCTTTGTCAGTGGGCAAACGTACAAAATCAGCAAGGGATCAAATACTTTTTTCCTTCACTGTATTAGCGCATACACAGTCCGTTTGAACAACGGATATAGGCTATAACACATTTGTCACAGGGTTTCCTATACACCGGATATTATCATGTAGTGCACTTGGACTAGAGAGCAAAGGTGTGAGAGGCCACTAAAACCGATTTACACCTTCAATTCTAGATGTGTTATTTCTTTCTTTAGATTGATCATATCAGCAGTCTCAAATTGAGATTCCAGCTACCATCTTTTTCATTAAAGTCTAACCTCCTGACTGCGAGAGCAAACAAAAAAATGTTATCCTCTTACCTCAATATTACATTAGCTAAAATAACACACATTTTGCACTGAAGGTTCCAATTTAGATCGACTGTCTGTCCTCATTCATTTATGTATCAAGTAGTTTTCTCCCGCTCCAAAGACCGACATGGAGGAGAGTTTAGATCTTGGAGTACACACCTGCTGAATTTCAAATCAACCCCCTAGCTCAACACCTAAGATTGGATATAGATCTAAGCAATACGGTAATAGCTTTATCTTGGCTTCTGATTGAGTGGAAATTCTATATTGTCTGGGTCGTCATACTATATTGCTTCCACCTATCTAATCCTCTCAGATCTACATGGTCTTCCCTGGAAAATGCTGCTCCTGGTATACTAAATAAGCACATGTGAGTTTTCTCCCTGAATGGACTGGCCACATTTGGCTGGCTTGAGAAAGCTGCTTCACTGACACGCATTCACAGAGCACAGCACTCCTTTCCCTATGGGCTGCTCTTTCTCTATCTCTCTAACCAGTGAAACTCAAACTGTGGCCCCTGAACACTTGTCCACATTTGCTCCCTCCGTGCTCTGGTCTGCTGCATTGATAGGGCTGCTCTCGATTTGGAAGAGCGAAAGAAACAAGCATGACAGAGTCTTGTATTGGTGGGTGAATGCCTTTCTTGGACTACTGTCTGTCTTATGTGCCAATCAATTTCCTTAAATGGCGACGATTAGAAAGGCAGGTGTGCACAGTGCAGCGTCTGAGTGGTAACTAGCTTTAGTTATTAACATGACATCACATAACAGATGTCATAGGAAATCAAAATAACTGATTTCTGGTTATGAAAACTGGCTTATTGCTGTCATAAAAAAAATGTAATACAACTTTCCTGAACCAACACTTGCTCTTGACCCCCCCACACACTTTCTAGCTCTTACTTTGCTGATAACTACTTTCTTGAGGAAAAGTGTACATACTATGCCTGTGGTATGTGGTTGTCCCACCTAGCTATCTTAAGATGAATGCATTAACTGTAAGTCGCTCGGGATAAGAGAGTCTGCTAAATGACTAAAATGTAAATGTTATGTCAAATAAAAAGTTTACGCTAAATAGCTAGCTAATGTGCAGTAACTTTGTTCATGACCCGAAGCGATGAGAGCATACTAGTGCTGAATCCCCAAGCAAAGAGAACATAGTATGGAATCCCTAAACGAACGGCTACATGCTACATTTAGACAAGGTGTAAAGGTCTGAACTCTCTAGGGAAAGTACATGTATCAAATTGTCAGTGCTGTCTGTCAGGGGAGCAGATCTCAAACTTGACAGGCTGTTTCCTGTCTGATTTTCAATAACCACATGGGTGCATTGACCCATCATAATCTCCCTAGTTGTCCCTAAGTGATATTGATCTGGATTTTTTGCGAAGACAATGGATCTCTTCTAAAGCCTTCTAAACCCTGTTGGATCAGATTTAACATGGACCGATATTTTGGGTTACAAAATGTGATCCTCTAACATTACATTTACATTTACGTCATTTAGCAGACGCTCTTATCCAGAGCGACTTACAAATTGGTGCATTCACCCTATAGCCAGTGGGATAACCACTTTACAATATGTTTTTTTTTTTTTTTTTTTTTTTAGGGGCGGGGGGGTAGAAGGATTACTTTATCCTATCCCAGGTATTCCTTAAAGAGGTGGGGTTTCAAATGTCTCCGGAAGGTGGTGAGTGACTCCGCTGTCCTGGCGTCGTGAGGGAGCTTGTTCCACCATTGGGGTGCCAGAGCAGCGAACAGTTTTGACTGGGCTGAGCGGGAACTATGCTTCCGCAGAGGAAGGGGAGCCAGCAGGCCAGAGGTGGATGAACGCAATGCCCTCGGTTGGGTGTAGGGACTGATCAGAGCCTGAAGGTACAGAGGTGCCGATCCCCTCACAGCTCCATAGGCAAGCACCATGGTCTTGTAACAGATGCGAGCTTCAACTGGAAGCCAGTGGAGTGTGCGGAGGAGCGGGGTGACGTGAGAGAACTTGGGAAGGTTGAACACCAGACGGGCTGCGGCATTCTGGATGAGTTGTAGGGGTTTAATGGCACAGGCAGGGAGCCCAGCCAACAGCGAGTTGCAGTAATCCAGACGGGAGATGACAAGTGCCTGGATTAGGACCTGTGCCGCTTCCTGTGTAAGGCAGGGTCGTACTCTCCGAATGTTGTAGAGCATGAACCTGCAGGATCGGGTCACCGCCTTGATGTTAGCGGAGAACGACAGGGTGTTGTCCAGGGTCACGCCAAGGCTCTTCGCACTCTGGGAGGAGGACACAACGGAGTTGTCAACCGTGATGGCGAGATCATGGAACGGGCAGTCCTTCCCCGGGAGGAAGAGCAGCTCCGTCTTGCCAAGGTTCAGCTTGAGGTGGTGATCCGTCATCCATACTGATATGTCTGCCAGACATGCAGAGATGCGATTCGCCACCTGGTTATCAGAAGGGGGAAAGGAGAAGATTAGTTGTGTATCGTCAGCGTAGCAATGATAGGAGAGGCCATGTGAGGATATGACAGAGCCAAGTGACTTGGTGTATAGGGAGAATAGGAGAGGGCCTAGAACTGAGCCCTGGGGGACACCAGTGGTGAGAGCACGTGGTGCGGAGACAGTTTCTCGCCACGCCACTTGATAGGAGCGACCGGTCAGGTAGGACGCAATCCAGGAGTGAGCCGCGCCGGAGATGCCCAGCTCGGAGAGGGTGGAGAGGAGGATCTGATGGTTCACAGTATCAAAGGCAGCAGACAGGTCTAGAAGGACAAGAGCAGAGGAGAGAGAGTTAGCTTTAGCAGTGCGGAGAGCCTCCGTGACACAGAGAAGAGCAGTCTCAGTTGAATGACCAGTCCTGAAACCTGACTGGTTTGGATCAAGAAGGTCATTCTGAGAGAGGGGGGGGGGGAGGATTCAGCAGGGAGGAGAATGTGGCAAAGAGCTTCCTAGGGTTAGAGGCAGATGCTTGGAATTTAGAGTGGTAGAAAGTGGCCTTAGCAGCAGAAACAGATGAAGAAAATGTAGAGAGGAGGGAGTGAAAAGATGCCAGGTCGGCAGGGAGTTTAATTTTCTTCCATTTCCGCTCCGCTGCCCGGAGCTCTGTTCTGTGAGCTCGCAATGAGTCATCAAGCCACGGAGCTGGAGGGGAGGACCGAGCCGGCCGGGAGGATAGGGGACACAGAGAGTCAAAGGATGCAGAAAGGGAGGAGGGTTGAGGAGGCAGAATCAGGAGATTGGAGGGAGAAGGATTGAGCAGAGGGAAGAGATGATAGGATGGAAGAGGAGAGAGTAGTGGGAGAGAGAGAGCGAAGGTTGCGGCGGCGCATTACCATCTGTGTAGGGGCAGAGTGAGTAGTGTTGGAGGAGAGCGAGAGAGAAAAGGATACAAAGTAGTGGTCGGAGACATGGAGGGGAGTTGCAGTGAGATTAGTAGAAGAGCAGCATCTAGTAAAGATGAGGTCAAGCATATTGCCTGCCTTGTGAGTAGGGGGGGACGGTGAGAGGGTGAGGTCAAAAGAGGAGAGGAGTGGAAAGAAGGAGGCAGAGAGAAATGAGTTAAATGTAGACATGGGAGGTTGAAATCCCCCAAAACTGTGAGGGGTGAGCCATCCTCAGGAAAGGAACTTATTAAGGCGTCAAGCTCATTGATGAACTCTCCAAGGGAACCTGGAGGGCGATAGATGATACTGAGCTATATTGTATGCAAAAACATGCATAGGACATGTGTACATTACAGTCCTCTAGTACTGTACTGTACATTCAGTTTTTATTATGTTAGGAATCAATTAAAATAGTAATTAGGTTATATGCTGTATTATAATTTCTGTCCAGATACAGTGGGGTCCGAAATTATTGATACCCTTGATAAAGATAGGCAAAAATGACTGAATAAAATAAATAATTCAAATACTGAGCTATATTGTATGCAAAAAACTATGGAAATTATATTATTATATACTAATACAATTAGTCGGAGAAAGAGATTTTATTTAACAAGTAGGATTCCAACTCATAAAACATTTTAGAAAAAGGCTCTGTGCCGTTATACTCGCAAGGTTGTATTGAAAACAGGTGTCAATATTTTTACCACAACCTTTTTTGAGATTTTTTAAAAATTACTTGTTGAATAAAATCTATTTATCTGCACAATTGTATAAGTATAAAGTAGTATAATTTCCCAATTTTTTGGAGCATACAATATAGCTCACTATTTGTATTATTAATTTTATACAGTCATTATTGCTCATCTTTATCAAGGGTGTCAATACTTTCGGACCCCACTGTATGTGAGTCAAGTCACACTATTCTCATTCACATTCTGACTACATAGTCAGTCTCTCTCTCCCTCTCCTTTTCTGGCTCAGTTATGTAGCTGGCTGGTCTGTGAACCTCTTCTGGCTCTCATGTACACTCCCCTCCATATTTATTTTGTTAAATTTGGCTCTGTACTCCAGCATTTTGGATTTGAGATGGAATGTTTCATATGAAGCAATAGTACAGAATGTCACCTTTTATTTGAGGGTATTTTTATACATATCTGTTTTACCGTTCAGAATTGAAAGCACATTTTGTATCTAGTCATTTTAGCTTCACTGTCTTAATACATATGGAGGGGAAGTGTATATGGCTCAATGTCTCTTCTGACCCACCATTGCCGCATCCTGCTTCAGCATCTCATTCTGACCACATAGTCAGTGTCTCTCTCTCCTCTGCGGAACCTCTTCTGGCTCAGGTTTGTTGCTAGGTCCCACTACCTCCTCTCCTCTTCTGGCACTTCTCTCTCTCTCTGTCTCTCTCTCTCTCTCTCTCTCTCTCTCTCTCTCTCTCTCTCTCTCTCTCTCTCTCTCTCTCTCTCTCTCTCTCTCTCTCTTTCTTTGTCTCTCTCACTCTTTTCGTCTCTCTACCTCTCGCTTTCTATCTCTCTCGCCTCTGCTGGATCTCTTCTGGCTAAGACACAGTGTAGCTCCCATTGTGGCTGGCTGGTCTGTCTCAGAGCCAGAGATGAGATGATAATGAGAGTCTGATCAGGACAGAGAGAATCGAAGGATGTCTAGTGTTGTAGTGGTGTGGGTGCAGGTTTGGGCTGGAGCACCAAGGTGAGAGGCTGGAGAAGAGCCAGGTCTGGGGGAGGGGAAGGAAAAGGAGGAGGAGGAGGAGGAGGAGGAGGTGAGGCGGAGTAGAGGGGAGGTATGGGCTGGAGCAGCAAGGTGAGAGGCTGGAGACAAGCCAGAGGAGGAGGTCTCTGTGAGCAAGGATAGACATTTTGGGTATTTTTATTCAGAACTGTGTGGAACTGAGGTGAACTGACTGTGAACTTGTCCAATTAGTTTAGCTTTTTCAAAACAACCTCCGTTTATGCAGACTGAACACAACCTTGACTGCAGGTCCTGTTTAAAGTAACTGTCCAGTGTTTCCAGATTCCTATGAAATATGACCTATAATTAATTACAATAGTTTTTCTTCCAAAAGATGGCAAATAAGTATGTTAAAAAGCAGCTTTTCTTTGTTGGAATGGTGTGGGTGAATACCGATCATTAAAAATATTAATGCGAGTATGACATCATCCTTTGAGGAAATAGCAAGCATTTTTTAAACGGTCTGTTTGAGTTTGAAGTGTTTTTTTGTCCAATTTATGCTTTGGCCACAAATACGAGTATAGGATGAGTCAAAAACATTTTTGGGGTATGAGTTAGCAGAATATTAACTTTTAAAAGTGAGATTTCCACTGGACAGTTACTTTAATATACATTTTACATACATTTTTAATGGCTATGTATATACTGTGAATTGATGGGTGTACTGTAAACAAGTGAATGTGTATGTGTTGCTGGCCTTTAAGGATGTCTCTCTCTGTCTCTCTCCAGGTTGGTGTACAGTGGCTCCACCCATGATAGCCTTCCTCTATTGCTTTGCCCAGATCGGACTGGAGTGGGAGCACAACCCACCCTAAATCACCAACCCCACAGAGACTGCAGGAAGGGAGGCAGAACTCACCCTAACGCACCAACACACAGTGCTGACTCTGCTATGTGGGGAGAACAACCCACCTTAAACAACCCCACAGTGGACTCAGGTAGCCTAGCGGTTAAGAGCATAAGGCCAGTAACCGAAAGGTTGCTGGTTCGAATCCCGAGCCGACTAGGTGAAAAATCTGTCTGTGCCCTTGAGCAAGGCACTTAAACCCTAATTGATCCTGTAAGTCGCTCTGGATAAGAGCGTCTGCTAAATGACTAAAATGTAAATGGACTTTGCTATGTGGGGAGAACAACCCACCGTAACCACCCCACAGTGCACTCTGCTATGTGGGGAGAGCAACCCGTCCTTAACCACCCACCCACAGTGGGGACTACCAATGAGACCTGCTGAGGAAACCACTGGCCCATGTACATATTTGACTATAAGAAAGTGACTACAGTATAAGAACCCTGACCGTCAAGCTACCTGTACCTACAGTATGAGAACTGCTGCTTAATATTTGGGTGCATAGAGGAAAACACACATATGGAAAAACAGTGGATGCTGTTCAGTGTTAATAACCTGACAGTGAGGCTTGCAGTATCCAACCTCTGAGGTTTTGAATCTGTTTTCCCAAAATCAGCATTATACATTTCCTGGAATGGAATGGCTGAAGGCACCTCAGTACATTCCTTTGACTGTCTTCCAGATTAGCATTAGTTAGCATTACCTGCACTAATCCTGTATCGGTCTCATAGCGCTAAAGGGATCAGCAGATCTGTGTTCTTTAATCAGTTTAACTACCATGTAGGGTCAGGGGAGAAATCCCTACTAATTAGACTAGCCTAGCGCTACTCTGAAAGGGATTTAGGACGATGTCCCAAATGGCATCCTATTCCCTATGTAGTGCACTACTTTTGACCAGGGGCAATAGGGCTCTGGTCAAATGTAGTGCACTAGATAGGGAGCTATTTGAGACACACCCTTAGATTGGTCTTATGACATTCCGAGAATCCAAAAATCCAGCCAAGAAGAGAATACGACCTGCAGCGTTAAATCTTAAATAGCTTATAATAAGAAACCCGCCACACAACCCTATTAGTGACGGATTACCAGTATAGCAATAATTTCATCGCACGTAAAGGTTGCTTCAAAGGGTGCCCCATACATCTTTCGGAGCCCCGTGTTAATGTTAGTCAAGTAGGCTGTTCTTATTAATGATGTGCTTGTATAGAGGCAGTTCATCGCCCAGTGAGCCGGCCCTAATCTTTAGGTTGGCAGTGACTGACCTCGGTTCTACATGGGCCGTTGTCTATTCCTCCGTCACTGGATCCCTCACTCCCTCTTTTTCTCTGTTTTTGTTTCTCTTTCTCTCTGTGTCCGACTGAGTCTCTCTTTTCTCTCTCCATCTCTGTCGGGGATGAGGGCCCAGTGTGGTGTTAATTGAATGTTAATGTGATGTTTTAATCAGGCGCTCTAGCGTTCAGTAAACATTCCGCTCTTTCAGGAGGCAGCCAGGCCATGCAGGTGTTAGATGAGGGGTTAAATCTAGCTAGCTGTCTCTTACCTAACATGATTGGCTGGAATGGAGTAAATGGAACGGTATCAAACATATGTAAACCATGTTTTACTCCGTTCCATTTATGCCATTCCGGCCATTACAATGAGCCTGTCCTCCTATAGCTCCTCCCACCAGCCTCCTCTGCTATCACTGTACTATAAGTGTGACATGATGTGTATGCAAGGGTTTGTTTTTCTACTGTTGATGATGATAGGAGACTGTCCTGTACCTTATCCTTGTTATAATGGTGGCTTCTCCTGTTGACGTGGAGCTTTGTCTACTTAAATGTTTTCCCTATCGAATAAATAGTTTTCTTCAACATCACACAATTGTGTTTGAAATTACCATGGTCTCATTTAAACAAAATGAACAAACAAAAAACTTCTAAATCAAACAGCCGACGGCTATGTATAAAATATTTATTATTATAAATAGTATTTTACATATCTTTACAAATACTCTCATTTGTGCTTGCAATTACATTTACAGTATCATTACATGAAACGTATGAATATTGTGACGTGCATAAATCACATTACTGTCCTCATTTATATATTTATATTAATGGTTGATCTTTTAGTAACGCTTTACTTGATGGGTAACTACATAAGCACTTCATAACACATTAATAACCCATATACCACATTCATAAGCCGTACATTTACCTTTACTAAATGCTTGTCAACTGTGTCAAAAAATATTTTCGTTATAAAGTCCTTATGCATGTACCCTTCAAGTAAAGTGTAACCAATTGTCTCTCTCTCTCTCCCTCCACATGACATTAAAGTAGTATGTACAGACATAGTGCCACTAGGTAGCTCCCCTGAGCTGACCACAAAAATAGTTTCACGTTCTTTAAACTTGTCTGAAGTAATCATGCTCACATGTTTTAAGGAGTGCAACAGAGCATAGCCACGGGAAGATGTATGGGGGTGGGGGTGCTGAACATTTTGTTTTGCCCGCGCTACAGATGGCTATATAGGTCTGCTAATACAGGACTAGAGAAGGCCCAGTGCACTACTTTTGTGAGAAAGATTTTTCAGGGGGTGCTGAAAATATCGCACCCCTACTTCCTGTGGCTATGCAACAGAGAATCAGGTTTAAGGGTTTTTTGGTGCATGACGGGACTCGGGGGTGTGTGGGCATTTAAACTAGGTGTTTGTACATGATTAGGTTTTACTGACCAGGCTCATGCATGGAAGGGTTGCTTCCCAAATGGCACCCTATTCCCTATATAGTATACTACTTTTGACCAGGTGACCTATAGGGAAGAGTGCCATTTGGGATGCACTCAATGACTAGCTGAATAGCTGGTAGGATCTTTCTCAATTGTCTAAAATGTCCATTCTCTCCTAGCTTCCTCTCCTTTATCGCACTGATCTGAAAGAACTGACCAGGTTAAGAACTTCCACCATATTATTTTCACCTGTCAAGTATTTTCCAATCAGTGCAGATAAAGGGGAGGAGCCGAGGAGAGGAAATTCTTTGTGTGCAATCAAGATAGAGACCCAGATTTCCAGTCTTGAATCATGATGCTATCCATCAGGGCCCTCTCAATTGGTGTTCTAAATGAACCTTCTCCTCTGTGATATCACCACAAGAAAGACCAACACATAGGGGGTTATCCATTCATGCTATGGTACATGTTCCACCAATTATTTTCCAAAAGAGAAAAAACAGGTGAACTAAGCCAAGATAAAATAACTTTTTAAAAGTTTATCATCAAATATTGTACACATGCATCAACTCAGCTGGCACAAGGATGTACATCAAGTTTCCAAAAGTGTGGTAAATGCATGTACATTTGAATAAGCCCGTATGTGATTTCAGATAAACATCTTGAAGAATAAATTAACATTATTAACAATATGCATCAACCAAATGACATCGTTGTTGGTACCCATTTTGGGAGAGTATCACTTAACAAAAGCATGCTATAATATTTAGAAACATTTGAGCATTGTAATGCATAGAGTACAGTGTAGTGTCATTCTTCTCATTAATAATGCAACATCCCCTTACTCAGGCACTGACCCCTTAAACATTATTATACTATACTGTATGTCAAGCTATATGTGTTCAAACAATAAACAATCTATTCTCTCTGTTCACTTCTCCATATCATAGAGACCTGAACTCGTACATTCTGTTAACACATCAACGGCAATGCACAATTATTGTTTTAAATATTATTATTGCTTACCAATGACAGCAACACATGCAGTCACCTCATTTCATTGGTGAGTAATGTATACTTAAGTATGTTTAAGGGCTGGATTCAATCTGTATCATAGAAGATCTGTGTTATAGCGCAATTGAAATTTAAAGGTAATTTCAGATTGAGCCAACATATGCAGTGTTTACTGTGAAAGCTGTCTCCACGAACGTGGGAACATTGCCTTTAAATTTCAATCACGCTATAGCGCGGATCTTCCACGATACGGATTGAATCTAGGCTTATGTTTCTTTTCAACTTGCTAGGAAATAGTAACACATTTACATCAGTAGGGGTCATGCTGGTCTGCAGTAAACAATAATAACTGTATTGTTTAGAGCACGCGTCAAACTCATTCCACAGAGGGCAGAGTGTCTGTGGGATTCCGCTCCTCCCTTGTACTTGATTGATGAATTAAGGTCACTAATTAGTAAAGAACTCCGCTCACCTGGTTGTCTAGGTCTTAATTGAAAGGAAAAAACAACCTGCGGACACTAGGCCCTCCATGGAATGAGTTTGACACCCTGGTTTACAGGGTAACACTTCATTTAAAGGAATAATCCACTCAAACTATATTTTGGTATTTTCATTAGTCCACTTGATACAGTCTCAATCTTTTGCATGTCAGCAGTCAAGTTTTCAAGATATAGGATTTTCAAGACTCAAAGTAACTTGCCACATCATCATGATGATGCGTTTTGCATGATGTGGCAAGTTATACTTTGCTTCTTGAAAGTCCAATATCTTGAAAACTTGACTGGTGACATGCAAAACATTTTGGGACTGTAACAACATTGGACTAATGAAAATACCAAAATATTTTGAGTGGATGATACATTTAACGCCAATACGGATAATGCATGATGTTGTTATAATGCATTATAAGACTTGCAATAAGCGTATGATCGATCCCCTTATGTCTTATCTCATAATGATCCTAAATACATAACTGCTATTTTCAGAAAAAATGCTTCATATACATGCATAAAATAGCTTACAACAAATCATAAAGCACTTTACGTAAAGTGTTTCTGTTAACTACAATTAATATCTAGCCAGGATCGCAATTATACTATTCATAATTATTGCTAATATTGTCTGTAAGTGAAGACCCTCCACATTCCATGTTGTGTATGGTCAAAAGATAAACATGGTAACATTCATAAGTCGTAGTTTCCATAAGATTCCAGCATGGACAAATTATCAAAATCAGGACTTTTGAAATAACTAACATGTAGAGCTGCTGCTTGCGTACAAGAACTGATCTCAGAACGCTAGTTATGTAAGCAAGCTCTTAGTGGAGTATAGGACAGTCAAAAAAAAAAACTACTGTATGAGACTTATTCACACGTTGTAAGTGAAAAACTCATTCATGACCCTTGAATCTCTATATATAAACACCTAGCGATGCACATTTTCTAAAACCTATGTTCTGTAAACATTGTATACTTTTATCGTAATGGTTTTGTTCAAAATATATATCTGAAATAATTTGTTACGGCGAAATAAGATCACAGGCTAATAGCCTAATGTAACACGATCACGATATGGGTTTGATTTAGTTCATGCATTGTTATTGCAGCGATAGTCCTATGTTTTTTTGCCCTCTTATTACGTAAAATACATACTTTATTAAGACAATTTGTCATTAATAAATTGCATGAATTGAAAGTGAAAACGGAGTGCAGTGTTGCGGCTGTCTTTGTTTCACATTGTAGCCGTTGTGTAGCCCAATGAAAACACTGAACCATTAGTGGAGACCTCCCCTAAGACTAATAATGAACTACATGTATATGTAATGAAGCTGGTTTAGTGAACCCCACTCACGGGATGAGTAACCTTGCTCGAGACCTGAAGACTTGCGTTAGCTTCCCGAACTAATGCCTAGGCTTAAGCTCAGGCTAACACTGTCTTGTGGTAGACCAGGGCCCGAACGCCAGTTGGTCCCATATAGTGACGGGAGTAACTCTGGCAGCAGTTAACATCAAGATTATAATATTTTCAAATATTAACATGATACTGTTAGGGTAAGATTAGGCTTAGTTCTCATGTTAATTAAACCCATTGAAGGTGCCCACATCATTGAAGACGTCAACACAGTGGTGGAAAACTTTGGCACCGCTAGGTTCCAATTAATGAAAGTTCCGGACAGAAGGAGATCTACATGTCCTTGATATAAATTAGATTTAAAAAATGTACTAATTCACAGGCCTCAAAGTTCTGTTTGCCTTTGATATTCAGCAATGGAGTTCAAAGCATGAGCAAACAGTAGCCTACGGAAAGCTGCAAGGCCAAACAGTACTGACAGGAATGTATGTCGATCAATGCAAGTCATGCAACAAGTCATGCTTTGCAGTGAAGTGTCTTGAAAGTATGTTTTTTTGGAAGACCCAGTAAATGTTGAAATACTTCTATACGTTTCACATGTACAGTGTCTAAGGAGAGGGCCATGTTTGACAAAAAAAAATCAAGAATCCGCTAAATAATGCAACATCCTCCACATGCAAACACAACATGTCGCCATGGTGGAGCGTTGTTAATGCAATTGACGCAGTTCCTTAAGAGTAATTCCCAGCACTGTAACCATCGGCCAAGAATAAAGACGAAGCATTCAACAAAGGTGGTTGTTTGTTGGTTTCTTGGCTATGGATATCAGATTGAACAGAGAACTGCTAAGACATATGGTTATGGTCAGTCAGTCTAAAAGGGGGTTTGAGTTCTTTCAGAAGACCATGCTGGTCTTTGATCGGCCAGTTAGGGTTCTCTGCGCACAGACCAAAAGATTCCTTGGTTGAAACGTAATGGTCCTGAGCTCTGATTGGGCAACAAGGTGATCCAATGATGACACAGAGTACAGTAGTAAAGTTGTAAAAACAATACCTACTGTAATATGTTCTGTGAACCATCTGTGTGTAATGCATTTATGAATGCATTGATAGAATAGAATGCCAGGAGCAAGATCTATATTGAATGCTTATAGCAAGTGCAAAGCTCAATATACAGTACCACCTGTGCAGAATGCTTGTATAGCCTTTTGCATTTATCAAGGCAACACCAAGGTATACATAAAGTCTTGTAAAGTATTACACGGTGATAGAATAACATCCTGAATACATAAAGAATGCATTGTACACTGGTGGTTCAAAGATAGTGGAAAAGCAAAAGATGGATTCACCCCTTATAGATACTGTACTCTGAGAACCACTGATAAAGATAGTGATCTCATTGGAGATCTATAAGGATAATGATGGTGAATAATAATGAATTAATTGCTGCTCTGCTCTTGAACTCCATGGACTGGTGGAAAAAAGTATCAACCGAAATATACAGCCGATGTGCACAAGCAGACTAGGAGAACACAAGAGTATAGCTGTGAACCTGTGTCTGTGGGTCACAGAGAGGGTAGCCAAACCCATGGTGGTCTAAAGGTCACTGCAGTGCACCTAGACCCCTTTCACTGCGCACACCCCAGATTCTCCAAAGTGACCGACGGGGTCAACTCCAAGGTTTGATAACCTACGGGTAAAACCACCAGGTCCTCTTTAAATTAACAGCATCGTAGCTCCATCATCTGCTGCTTTCACAGGCATCGGCAAGGTGAGGGCCAATAAATGGCCTCAGCTGAGATACACCAACAACTCCCAGAATCTGTGGCCCTGTGACCAAATTGCCCAGCATTGGGACAATAAAGATTTTCTGAATCTGTTGCCTGTCTTCACACTCTCAACGTACGTCCCTTTTTTGCTTCTACGAAAATATGTCCTCCTTGTCCGAGTCTGGTGTGGTGGGTCTGGAGATCTCAAAGAGAGGCTTGGGGGAGCTGGGAGCTCTCCTTTGGACCTTGAGGAGCTTCAGAGCCTCTGCTAGCTGGGCCTCCAGGCCGGCCATGCGGGTGTTCAAGGCTTTCAAGTCTTCTTTGAGCTCCAGCTTGAGCTCCAGAACAGAAGCCTGGAGAGTCTGCTCTGGAATGGGGTAGAAGGCGTGCTGCTTGGCCACCTCAGGGGGTGCCACAGGGCTGCGGTCCTGTGGCGTGGTGCCTGTGGTGCGGGAGCCGTCCCCTACGTTGTCTAGACGCAGATCGCTCTTGGTGATGCCGCTGTCGCACGAGTCGGTTTTCTTCAGCGAGGTCTGGGACTCGTGGGCTGCCCCTGCCTTGCTCCGCTCGGGTAGCGTCTCCATGGACTCCGCTTTGGACACCTTGGAAATTAAGAACATAATTGTATTAATGAAGATGGCTGGATTCAACCGAGGCGCATTCTCGACAAACTGTGAATCCTGGCCTAAATATTTTATGTTTCATACCTTGTTCCAGTTGGACTCCTTGGCCATGGAGTCCTTGAAGCGTCCCCAGCCTTTGACCTTGGCCGGCTCGAACACTCGGAGAGACGGGGCCTGGAGCTTGGCTTTGTCTGACGATCTGGAGGTTGTGGAGGCCAATATGGAGACCGAAGGAATGGGTGTGGCTGGGCTTTCGGTAACGGTGACAATGCTGGTGGTGGCGAGGATTTCATGAATGGGAGTGGGCTCGACATTCACGGTTTGGCCTCTCTCCATGTCGTCGGCTGGGTCCGCCTGCTCCTGATGTATACGGGCCTCCTTCTGCTGACGAAACCGCTGGAAGAGCCGACGCACCGGGTGGTCCGGCGGGAGATTGAGGGGCGCCTCATTCTTTCGTCTCAGGCGCTCCTCTTCCTCCCGTTTCACATCGCTGATTTTTCTGAACACAATCTGTAGAGAGACAAGAGACTCTTGATTAGTTAAATTAAACTTGTTTTGTTTGCACATACTCTATGATAACTTGCCTGAGGACAGAACTGTGATACCATGAACTCAATCCTGTGTTATGTAGGCTATGCTGTGAGTTGGGTGGGCTGTCTAACCTAACCAGAGGTTGCTGAAACGAACCAAATAACCAGAATATGCACTTTAAAACAGTCTGTCTAGGTAAGTGAAAAACCATGTAAATGTGGGTGTAGAGTGAACTACGTTCTGCACCAAATTCAGCTCTGTTCGATAATGAGCCTCTCTGACAGGTAAGACTAGCACGCAGGTAAGTATCTAAAGTAGGTAAGCATACAGCAATGGAGCTTAATGCATGAAAGTGGAGGTACAGTGCTGCACACCCCCCTCATCCCTAATTTAAACCCATCTTACGGAAAACACAGCAAATAATGCATTTTGCTGAGTCCCTCAAAGGAAATCATTAAATATAAATGGCTCCTCTCGTTTCTAGCACCAGTTAATTTTTCTCTACTGAAACTCATTCATTCTTTAGCAGACCATTAACCAAAACACAAAGCAGACATTTTAGCTTATTCTGGGTGACATTTTGCTGAGAGAAAAATATTTGGGTGTATTTATGTTGAAAAATTACCTCATACATAAAATGTTGTCCCACAGATTACGTTATTTAAACCAGTGGTATCAAACTCATTTTGCCCGGGGGCCACATTCGGTCTTCACTCGAGGTCCAGAGGGCAGCACTGAAAATGTCTTATACTTCCTCACCCTCAAAATTAGCAAAAAAATTTCATCTATCCATTGTTTCTGGAATTGTCTATGCTCCTTGACTGTCTAGTTTTCATTTCAGTGATTTTTTGCGAGCTGGACACAGTCAAGAACCCCCCCCCCCCCCTCCATAAATAAACACAAATATTAATGTTTTACTCAAGGTATGACACCCCTGATTTAAACCATTCATGCACAACACATTTCTAGCGGCATAGGATTACCACAGTAAAGGCTTAATTGTATTTGTTCCGAGGTGTGACATAGTCTCTTGAGAGATGAGAAACTGTTTCATCAAGACCACTGGTGTATTTACAGATAGGATAATTAAATCAAATCTTCATGACATAGTAATCACATTACTGGTGATGTAAGGTTAAGTCTCATTTAGCACGCTATTCCCTACATAGTGCACTACTTTTGACCAGAGTCCTATGGGTCATGGTCCAAATTAGTGCACTAAATAGGAAATATGGTGACATTTGGGATGCAAACAAATTGTCCTCCCACCACCTCAAATCCTAGCCTGTATTATAATTAGGCCATAGCCCAGTCACCCTGACCGATATTCTATTAATGTTCCGACCCCTGTCATACGCTGCACGGCACGTGTGACAAAGTGAAAATGTAGAGTTTCCATCAACCTCGATCGTGCTGCGCGCAATGTAGATATCAAAGAGCACCGTCGTCCATGGGCAAAGTAGTGGGTGAAACCATTCACTTCAGAAAAAGGTGTGATATTAATAAAGTTTCCTTTCATTATGTGTTGTCGAATTCATACAAATATTTGCTGCCATTGTCGCAAGGTTGGCAATACGAGAGGTCTTCAGACTTACCATTTTTGTATTATTTTCCTTGAAAGAACAACTAGTGGGTTTTGAGTGCCTTTCCCCTATTTGGAAAGTTGGTCTGCTGCCTGCTCTTCAGTCTGAGAGAGATATTCTGAGAGCAGGTTCGTGTCTCCTTCCTCTGCACATAAAAACTGTTTGAAACTGTATAACACAATAGTGTCTTTGGAAAACTGGTTCATATAACTCAAAGTCAATAGCGAATGTGACTATGTACAGTTGAAGTCGGAAGTTTACATACACCTTCACCAAATACATTTAAACTCAGTTTTTCACAATTCCTGACATTTAATCCTAGTAAAAATTCCCTGTTTTAAGTCAGTTAGGATCACCACTTTATTTTAAGAATGTGAAATGTCAGAATAATAGTAGAGAGAATGATTTATTTCAGCTTTTATTTCTTTCATCACATTCCCAGTGGGTCAGAAGTTTACATACACTCAATTAGTATTTGGTAGCATTGCCTTTAAATTGTTTAACTTGGGTCAAACATTTCGGGTAGCCTTCCACAAGCTTCCCACAATAAGTTGGGTGAATTTTGGCCCATTCCTCCTGACAGAGCTGGTGTAACTGAGTCAGGTTTGTAGGCCTCCTTGCTCGCACACGCTTTTTCAGTTCTGCCCACACATTTTCTATAGGATTGAGGTCAGGGCTTTGTGATGGCCACTCCAATACCTTGACTTTGTTGTCCTTAAGCCATTTTGCCACAACTTTGGAAGTATGCGTGGGGTCATTGTCCATTTGGAAGACCCATTTGCGACCAAGCTTTAACTTCCTGAATGTCTTGAGATGTTGCTTCAATATATCCACATAATTTTCCTTCCTCATGATGCCATCTATTTTGTGAAGTGCACCAGTCCCTCCTGCAGCAAAGCACCCTCACAGCATGATGCTGCCACCCCCGTGCTTCACGTTTGGGATGGTGTTCTTGCAAGCTATCCCCTTTTTCTTCCAAACATAACGATGGTCATTATGGCCAAACAGTTCTATTTTTGTTTCATCAGACCAGAGGACATTTCTCAAAAAAGTGCGATCTTTGTCCTCATGTGCAGTTGCAAACCGTATTCTGGCTTTTTTATGCCGGTTTTGGAGCAGTGGCTTCTTCCTTGCTGAGCGGCCTTTCAGTTTATATCGATATAGGACTTGTTTTACTGTGGATATAGATAATTTTGTACCTGTTTCCTCCAGCATCTTCACAAGGTCCTTTGCTGTTGTTCTGGGATTGATTTGCACTTTTCGCACCAAAGTATGTTCATCTCTAGGAGACAGAACGCGTCTCCTTCCTGAGCGGTATGACGGCTGCGTGGTCCCATGGTGTTTATACTTGCGTACTATTGTTTGTACAGATGAACATGGTACCTTCAGGCATTTGGAAAACTGAAAGCTCAAAAATGTCCACTCCTGTAGTACTCGTTGGATGTGGAGGGCAACAGGTCGATCCCAAATGTGAATATGAGCGCCATATCGAATTAATGAACTGCTGGTGCCAGTCTTAGTTGTGCCAGGGCAAACTGACGACATGATCATTGGAACAAATGTACTGAAACATGTCCTTCATCAACTGAAAAGTACAGAGGAATATTGGAAAACAATATCACAACCAGCCAATGGCCTTTCTGATGAATCAGATGCACTTCTAAGCATACTGGCAAATGTTGACCGTTGGCAAGGAAGTAAAATGCCTGAAAAAAAAGTTGCCACTGTCGTTCTCGACCAGTGTGTGACACTATCCCCAAAACATGAACACTTAGGCTGAAAGGAAAAGGGTCCTTTTCCATTGGCAGTACTGTTATTGTAGAGCCCACAACATCCCAAGCAACACAGAGGAGTGTGTTAGTGGGTCGTACTGTATGCCCGCTGTGGGGTGACAAATGGATCCCTGTGAAGGTGGTTAATCTCCAAGATCGCCCGGTTACACTGAAGCGCAGTGCAAAACTAGCAGATGTGTACCCCTGTATAGCATTGGAAGACCTGGAGTTAAACAGCAGCTGCTGTGGACAATGTGCTGATTAACAAGATGTCGCAAAGAATGTCATTGGAACCACAACTGAACAGACAGCAAAACGCACATATGCTGATGTGTTGAAAGAAATGGGTTGATGATGTCAATCTTTGGGGACCAGAACTCTCTCTCCCTTTTGTGCTATCTAGATGACTTACTAGTCTTTGATAAAAGTGAAAAAGAAGCACTTGAACGGTTGGAGCTGGTTTTCAGTAGACTCTCGAACAACAACTTGAAGCTTGCCCCAAAGAATGCCACTTCTTTAGGCGTTCTGTGAAATTCTTGGGCCATGTGATATCTCAAAAAGAGATCCAGACTGACGAGGGAAAAGTGACGGCCATCAGTGAGATGACATATGCTGATCTCATGGAGATGGATGGGAAAACCCCTGGACTGAAGAGGGTCCAGTCATTTCTCTGAATTCTGAACTATTACTCCCACTTTATCAAAGGGTTTTCAAACATCGCCAAGCCACTGTACTGTTTAACAGCGGGACCGAAAACCAAATGAAAATATACAAATGGCAAGACTTAAGAGTAGGCCGTCCCGGAGGCTGACTCCTGAAGAATGGACGAGTGAGTGTCAACTTGCCTTTGATGACTTAAAAGCAGCTGTGATAAATAAACGCTGTAGTTTTAGCGCACCCAGACTTTAGTAAACCCTTCATACTTTCGACTGATGCTTCAATTGACGACCTAGGCGCTGTTCTGAGCCAGATCCCAGAGGGAGAGAGTAAAAATAGACCCATTGTGTTTGCTAGTAAATCCCTCAACAAATCCCAAGCAAGATATCCAGCCCAATCGTCTAGAGTTTTTTGCATTGAAATGGGCCGTATGTGAAACATGTTGTCACTGGCTAAAGGGTGTCCAGTTTACTGTCCTAACAGATAATAACCCACTCACTCACATACTGACAAAACCTAAACTAGATGCCTGCGAGTAGAGGTGGGTGGAGAAGCTAGCCCCGTATGACTTTGATCTGAAATACATACCTGGGCCACAGAACATATCCGCCGACTTACTAAGCTGTGTACCGTTCGTCAGGGATGGTACCACGCAACACGTCACAGCAGAGAACGTACAAGAGACACTCCGGCTGTCTGTGAGTTGCTAAGCCCCGCCAGACAGTGGCTTGACAGGGTCCAATCAAGGTGCAAAGTCTGCTGAGGTCTCTGGTGATGAAGTGAAGGCACTCCTTGACAACAGCTTGGACCGACAGGGGATCATATCCATGTGCACTGTCCCTTTGATGCAGCTATCCCAACATCTGCTGCAGGGAGGTTACCCAGCGCTCCCGCTTTTTCACTAGGAGATTACATTTACATTTAAATTTTTGTCATTTAGCAGACACTCTTATCCAGAGCGACTTACAAATTGGAGAAGCAGCAAGCAGATGAGACATTGGCTTGTGCTACCTATTATGTGGAAAGAAAACAGAGACCATCACATCGTGAAAGAGAACATGAAACAGTGGACGTGCAGAAACTTTTGAAACATTGGGAAAAGTTGGAATACAAGGATGGAATACTGTACAGGAAATCAAAGGACAAAACCTGGAAAGAAGTGATATCAGTTGTCACGATCGTCAAAAGGAGCGGACCAATGCGCAGCGTTGCGAGTGAACATGATGACTTTATTAAATAAAGTGCAACACGAGAAAACAAAACAAAAGACGATACGTGAAGTCCAAAAGTTACCAATACAGAAACACGGAACATGGAACAAGGAAACAAAAACCCACAAACACAAGGTGAAACCACACAGTTTAAATATGGCTCCCAATCAGAGATAACGAGCTGACAGCTGTCACTCGTTACCTCCGATTGGGAGTCACAAGAATACAAACAAGGAAGACAACCACCTAGACACCCCAACCAAACAGCACACAACAAAACGAACACACCTCATACCCAACCTAGCCCACACAACACCCAACAAAACAAACACACCCTGGTTCTATAACAACGTCCCGGAACCAGAGCGTGACAGTACCCCCCCCTAAAGGTGCGAACCCCGGGCGCACCAGCATACAGTCTAGGGGAGGGTCTGGGTGGGCGTCTGTCCACGGTGGCGGTTCTGCCCCTGGTCGTGGTCCCCATCCCACCTTAGTCACCACCCGCTTCTCTAGCCTCCTCCACATTACCACCCCCCAACTACACCCCACTGGGTTAAGGGGCGGCACCGGACTAAGGGGCAGCACCGGACTACGGGGCAGTACCGGACTAAGGGGCAGTACCGGACTAAGGGGCAGTACCAGGCTAAGGGGCAGTACCGGACAGAATGGCGGATACTGGCTGGACGGCTTTGGCGGCTCCCGGCTGGACGGCTCTGGCGGATCCCGGCTGGTCGGCTCTGGCGGATCCCGGCTGGACGGCTCTGGCGGATCCCGGCTGGACGGCTCTGGCGGATCCCGGCTGGACGGCTCTGGCGGATCCCGGCTGGACGGCTCTGGCGGATCCCGGCTGGACGGCTCTGGCGGATCCCGGCTGGACGGCTCTGGATCCCGGCTGGACGGCTCTGGCGGATCCTGGCTGGACGGCTCATGGCTGGCTGACGGATCTGGCTGCTCATGGCTAGCTGACGGATCTGGCTGCTCATGGCTGGCTGACGGATCTGGCTGCTCATGGCTGGCTGACGGATCTGGCTGCTCATGGCTGGCTGACGGATCTGGCTGCTCATGGCTGGCTGACGGATCTGGCTGCTCATGGCTGGCTGACGGATCTGGCTGCTCAAGGCTGGCTGACGGATCTGGCTGCTCATGACTAGCTGACGGATCTGGCTGCTCATGGCTAGCTGACGGATCTGGCTGCTCATGGCTGGCTGACGGATCTGGCTGCTCATGGCTGGCTGACGGATCTGGCTGCTCATGGCTAGCTGACGGATCTGGCTGCTCATGGCTAGCTGACGGATCTGGCTGCTCCTGTCTGGCAGAAGGCTCTGGCTGATCCTGTCTGGCAGAAGGCTCTGGCTGATCCTGTCTGGCGGAAGGCTCTGGCTGATCCTGTCTGGCAGAAGGCTCTGGCTGATCCTGTCTGGCAGAAGGCTCTGGCTGATCCTGTCTGGCAGAAGGCTCTGGCTGATCCTGTCTGGCGGAAGGCTCTGGCTGATCCTGTCTGGCGGAAGGCTCTGGCTGATGCCGTCTGGCGGAAGGCTCTGGCTGATCCCGTCTGGCGGAAGGCTCTGGCTGATCCTGTCTGGCGGGAGGCTCTGGCTGATCCTGTCTGGCGGGAGGCTCTGGCTGATCCTGTCTGGCGGGAGGCTCTGGCTGATCATGTCTGGCGGAAGGCTCTGGCTGATCCTGTCTGGCGGAAGGCTCTGGCTGATCCCGTCTGGCGGAAGGCTTTAGCTGATCCTGTCTGGCGGAAGGCTCTGGCTGATCCCGTCTGGCGGTAGGCTCTGGCTGATTTTGTCTGGCGGTAGGCTCTGGCTGATCCTGTCTGGCGGAAGGCTCTGGCTGATCCTGTCTGGCGGAAGGCTTTAGCGGCTCCTGTCTGGCGGAAGGCTTTAGCGGCTCTGGTCTGGCGGACGGCTCTGAAGGCTCATGGCAGACGGGCGGCTTAGCAGGCTCAGTACATACGGGCCGTTCATGCAGCGCTTGGCATACGGACAGTTCAGACGGCGTTGGGCAGACGGGCAGTTCAGGCAGTGCTTGGCAGACGGACAGTTCAGACGGCGTTGGGCAGACGGGCAGTTCATGCAGTGCTTGGCAGACGGACAGTTCAGACGGCGTTGGGCAGACGGGCAGTTCTGGCAGTGCTTGGCAAACGGACAGTTCAGACGGCGTTGGGCAGACGGGCAGTTCATGCAGCGCTTGGCATACGGACAGTTCAGACGCCGTTGGGCAGACGGACAGTTCAGGCCCCGTTGGGCAGACGGCAGACTCTGGCCGTCTGAGGCGCATCGTAGGCCTGGTGCGTGGTGCCGGAACAGGAGGTACCGGGCTGAGGACACGCATCTCAGGGCTAGTGCGGGGAGAAGCAACAGGGCATGCTTGGCCCTGGGGACGCACCGTAGGCCTGATGCGTGGTGCCGGAACTGGAGGTACCGGGCTGAGGACACGCATCTCAGGGCTAGTGCGGAGAGCAACAACAGGACGCACAGGACTCTGGGGACACACAGGAGGCTTGGTGCGTGGTGGAGGCACTGGTGGTACTGGGCTGGAGCGGGGAGGTGGCGCCGGAAATACCGGACCGTGCAGGCGTACTGGCTCCCTTGAGCACTGAGCCTGCCCAACCTTACCTGGTTGTATGCTCCCCGTCGCCCGACCAGTACGGGAAGGAGGAATAACCCGCACCGGGCTATGTAGGCGAACCGGGGAAACCATGCGTAAGGCTGGTGCCATGTATGCTGGCCCGAGGAGACGCACTGGTGGCCTGCTGCGTGGGACCGGCTTCATGACATCCGGCTCAACGCTCAATCTAGCCCGGCCAATACGAGGAGCTGGAATGTACCGCACCGGGCTATGCCTGCGTACAGGAGACACCATGCGCTCTACTGCGTAACATGGTGTCTGCCCGTACTCCCGCTCTCCACGGTAAGTACAGGGAGTAGGCGCAGGTCTCCTACCTGACTTCGCCACACTCCCTTTTTGCCCCCCCCCAAGAAATTCTTGGGTAGTACCCACGGGCTTCCAGCCTCGACTCCGCGCTGCCTCCTCGTACCACCTCCTCTCGGCTGCAGCTGCCTCCAGCTCTTCACGAGGGCGGCGATATTCTCCCGGTTGTGCCCAAGGACCCTTACCATCCAAAATCTCCTCCCATGTCCATGAATCCTTAGGAGGAGTCCATAACTCCTGTGTAGGTAGGTCCTGTTGCCGCTTGTTACGCTGCTTGGTCCTTTTATGGTGGGTTTTTCTGTCACGATCGTCAAAAGGAGCGGACCAATGCGCAGCGTTGCGAGTGAACATGATGACTTTATTAAATAAAGTGCAACACGAGAAAACAAAACAAAAGACGATACGTGAAGTCCAAAAGTTACCAATACAGAAACACGGAACATGGAACAAGGAAACAAAAACCCACAAACACAAGGTGAAACCACACAGTTTAAATATGGCTCCCAATCAGAGATAACGAGCTGACAGCTGTCACTCGTTACCTCCGATTGGGAGTCACAAGAATACAAACAAGGAAGACAACCACCTAGACACCCCAACCAAACAGCACACAACAAAACGAACACACCTCATACCCAACCTAGCCCACACAACACCCAACAAAACAAACACACCCTGGTTCTATAACAACGTCCCGGAACCAGAGCGTGACATCAGTTCATTGTACCTTTGTCCCTGAAGGCGGATGTGTTGCTGTACACCAAGGCCAAGCAAGAACCTTACACCTCATCAGACAGAGGTTATTTGGGGTTGGTATGGACGAACAGGTGAAAGACTGTCATGAGATGTAGACGTTGTGTTCTGAGCAAGTTAAGAAGACTTGAGGCAAGAGCTCCTCTTGAATCGATTAAGACAAGTGCGCCACTAGAGTTGGTCTATATTGATTTCTGGTCAGCTGAAGGAAAGGATGGAAAGAATATTGACATACTAGTAGTAACAGAGTATTTTACCAAAGTAGCTCACGCCTTCCCTTGTACAAATCAGACAGCAAAACAAGTTGCCCAGAAACTGTGGAACAACTTTTTCTGTATTTACGGTTTTCCTCTGCGTCTTTCTAAGTGACCAAGGAGCCAACTTTGAGAGCAAGCTGATATCAGAGCGAATGGACCTGGCAGGAGTGAAGAAATCTCACACAACTCCGTATCACCCATTGTGCAATGGGCAAACAGAAAGATTTAATCGTACTTTGGGGAATATGATTCGAGCCTTGCCTCCACGGACGAAAGAGAAATGGCCTCAGATGATACAAACCCTCACGTTTGCATATAACTGTACTGTACAGTCGTGGTCAAAAGTTTTGAGAATGACAAGTATTGGTCTTCACAAAGTTTGCTGCTTCAGTGTTTTTAGATATATTTGTCAGATGTTACTATGGTATACTGAAGTATAATTACAAGCATTCCATAAGTGTCAAAGGCTTATATTGACAATTACATTAAGTTTATGCAAAGAGTCAATATTTGCAGTGTTTACCCTTCTTTTTCAAGACCTCTGCAATCCGCCCTGGCATGCTGTCAATTAACTTCTGGGCCACATCCTGACTGATGGCAGCCCATTCTTGCATAATCAATGCTTGGAGCTTGTCAGAATTTGTGGGTTTTTGTTTGTCCACCCGCCTCTTGAGGATTGACCACAAGTTCTCAATGGGATTAAGGTCTGGGGAGTTTCCTGGCCATGGACCCAAAATGTCGATGTTTTGTTCCCCGAGCCACTTAGTTATCCCTTTTGCCTTATGGCAAGGTGCTCCATCATGCTGGAAAAGGCATTGTTCGTCACCAAACTGTTATTGGATGGTTGGGAGAAATTGCTCTTGGAGGATGTGTTGGTACCATTCTTTATTCATGGCTGTGTTCTTAGGCAAAATTGTGAGTGAGCCCACTCCCTTAACTGAGAAGCAACCCCACACATTAATGGCCTCAGGATGCTTTACTGTTGGTATGACACAGGACTGATGGTAGTGCTCACCTTGTCTTCTCAGGACAAGCTTTTTTCCGGATGCCCCAAACAATCGGAAAGGGGATTCATCAGAGAAAATGACTTTACCCCAGTCCTCAGCAGTCCAATCCCTGCACCTTTTGCACAATATCAGTCTGTCCCTGATGTTTTTCCAGGAGAGAAGTGGCTTCCTTGCTGCCCTTCTTGACACCAGGCCATCCTCCAAAAGTCTTCGCCTCACTGTGCGTGCAGATGCACTCACACCTGCCTGCTGCGATTCCTGAGCAAGCTCTGCACTGGTGGTGCCCCGATCCCGCAGCTAAATCAACTTTAGGAGACAGTCCTGGCACTTGCTGGACTTTCTTGGGCGCCCTGAAGCCTTCTTCACAGCAATTGAACCTCTCTCCTTGAAGTTCTTGATGATCTGATTAATGGTTGATTTAGGTGCAATCTTACTAGCAGCAATTTCCTTGCCTGTGAAGCCCTTTTGTGCAAAGCAATGATGATGGCACGTGTTACCTTGCAGGTAACCATGGTTAACAGAGGAAAAACAGTGATTTCAAGCACCACCCTCGTTTCAAAGCTTCCAGTCTGTTATTCTAACTCAATCAGCATGAAATAGTGATCTCCAGCCTTGGCCTCGTCAACACTCTCACCTGTGTTAACGAGAGAATCACTGACATGATGTCAGCTGGTCCTTTTGTGGCAGGGCTGAAATGCAATGGAAATGTTTTGGGGGGATTAAGTTCATTTTCATGGCAAAGAGGGACTTTGCAATTAATTGCAATTCATCTGATCACTCTTCATAACATTCTGGAGAATATGCAAATTGGCATCGTGAAAATTAATATGTGTGTCATTCTCAAAACTTTTGACCACGACTGTACATGAGACAACTGGGTTTGCCCCTTTTTACTTAATGTTTGGGCGGACCCCACAGCTACTGGTCGATGCCATGTTTGGAAGTGTTCTGAGAGACGAGACCGTTTTGGGTTATAGCGAATTTGTAGACTCCTTTCAAAGAGATCTTCAGGAGGCAGTGGGTGTCGCACAGAAGAACACATCAAAGGCACAGAAGAAGCAGGCAAGCGAATATGACAAGAAGGTGAGAGGATGTACACTGGAGGTCGGTGGCAAAGTTCTCTTAGCCAACAAGAAAGAACGGGGCAAACGGAAATTGGCAGATGTGTGGGAATCTACCGTCTGACATCAGCTGGAGCAACCCAGATCTGCACATCTACAGAGTAGTCAACCATTCCACAGACAAGAGAAAGGTTGTACACCACGACTTCTTACTTCCTGTGAACTTTCTTCCGATTGGAGAGGCTGAAGAGGATACAACCGTTCCCTCCATCCTTTCAGAGGAGAGTTTTGCAGATGCCAGAAGTATGAGACCAAACCCACTACCGGATGTGGATGGGGGCAGTGATGACCAGAGAACTGCAGTCTGGATCCTCTGCAGTCAAAGTCCAAAAGTATTAAATGAGGCTATGGACGCCTCCGGGTCCTCATTGATAGGACAAGAGAGTAATGGAGAAACTGATTCAATGGGAGATGCTGAAATTGAGCAGGAATCTAGAAGAAGTGACTCTGGTCACATGGAGCATTCCGAATTTCTGAGCAATAGTGACAGAGACCCAGAAGGAGACCCTTCCCACTCTGAGGATGATAGCTTGTAACCCTTGGCTGATCAGATAGAAACACCCTCCAAGAGCAGTATAAGAGTCAGTGACTTTGCCCCAAGTGATCAAGTTCAAACAAGCAAATCGCCCACCCGGAATAGTACCAGGGTCAGTGAAGTTGGCACAACTGAGCAGGCCCGAAGCAGCAGACTATCTCCCCTAAAAGACAGTGTTACAGTCAATTCACAAAAGATCTAAGAATAATTTAGGGGAGGGTAGTGTGACACGTACAAGGTATGGAAGGGTTGTTAGACCAGTAAAGAGACTCGTTGAAGCCATGAAAATGCTTGTTAGAGAGCCTGACATGTCAGAGACCATAGCAACACTCTTAAATGTCCTGTTAAGTCATGGATATTAGTGATACAGAGTATTAAGTAGGCTAGGTGTATTCAGTGTTGATTGAGTGCGCAATGTAGATATCAAAGAACGGTGCCGTTCGAAGGCAGAGTAGTGGGTGAAACCATTCACTTCAGAAAAAGGTGTGATATTAATAAAGTTTCCTTTCATTATGTGTTGTTGATTTCATAAAAGTATTTGCTGCCATTGTAGCAAGGTTGACAATACGAGAGGTCTTCAGACTTACCATTTTTGTATTATTTTCCTTGAAAGAACAGCTAGTGGGTTTTGAGTGCTTCTCCCCTATTTGGAAAGTTGGTCTGCCTGCTCGTCAGTCAGAGAGATATACTGAGAGCAGGTTTGTGTCTCCTTCCTTTGTACATAAAAAACGTTTGAAACTGTATAACACAATAGTGTCTTTGTAAAACTGGTTCATATAACCCAAAGTCAATAGCGAATGTGACTATGTATATATTTATGTTGCCGTTAATGTATTTAAAGCCTTTTTCGGCAAGTTAATCAAGTGTTTGCTAGTTTAGCTAGCCATGTTAATGACGAGCTAAATAGCACCGTCAGTCAGTGCACTGTAATGTCACGCTAGCTATTGCTAGTAGGTGGTTTATTGGTAATTCAAGACTTCTTTATTTAAATATTAAGTGAATGTTTATTTTCTTACAACCTTAAAAGGTTTATATAAAAAGGGTTGTACTTGTGCTCTGTATTTATGGATTGATGTCACTTTACATTGAGGGCATGTATCATTACTGTTGCTCCTATCTAAAAGATATCTTGTGTCCTACCTAACCGGTGAACATGTGGCTGTGACCATCCTGTCAATGCCTGTCATCACTGTTTGATATCTTTTACTACAGGTATGCTTCACTGTATTTTTGTTATTTTCTAAACACAATGCATTTATACTTTACAATCACTTTGTGCATTGAGTCTGAGAGAGATATTCTGAGAGCAGTGAACGTGTGACTGTGACCGTCCCTGTCAATGCCTGTCATCACTGTTTGATATCTTTTACTGCAGATAAAAACCAAGTCAACCTGAAGTGTGGGTGTCCGTGTGCCTTTCTTCTGGGAGGCTATATATGACTCATTTCAGGAAACTAGGCGTATGTCGCGCGTCACTACTTCACAAGAGAGCCATTTGAACGCTAACGTTTTTTGGCAAGAATGTCTTCTGGAACATGTGAACTTTCATGTGCCTTAATAACAAACTGATATGCCATCTGTAAATATTAATACAATTGTTAAATTACGAGCCTAGTTGGTTTAGCCACAGAAAAAGACAGCAACCTTCCCGCTAGCCATGATTGGCTGAGATAATGAGTGGGCTGGATATGCCGAGAGATGAGTTCGGATTGGTCTGCCATGTAGCACGTTTCTGTCTATATCATGAGCTGGTCAGTATGTTTTTTTTAAATGTAGGTAATCCTTTCTAACGCCACTTTAAAAAAAAATATATCACATAGTAGAACTACATAAGTGTTGCTCTCCACTTTCTGGAGGACCGAGTTTTGAAATCAGTGGAATTAGAGTACGATAGCTAAGGAGATGAAGAAGATTCTGGCTTTTGATTGCAAATATGCAGACGGAGTCGAAAAGAGAACACACAGAAGGCTGTTGTATAAAACACCTGTCTCCGGATTACATCTTCAAACTAAGGGCAACCATGGCATCCGTGACAGAGAGGGAGAAGCGTCCAATTTTCTGAAATTACACATTTCTAATTTAGTTACAGTGAGGGAAACAAGTATTTGATCCCCTGATGATTTTGTATGTTCGCCCACTGACAAAGAAATGATCAGTCTATAATTTTAATGGTAGGTTTATTTGAACAGTGAGACAGAATAACAACAAAAAAATCCAGAAAAACGCATGTAAAAATGTTTATAAATTGATTTGCATTTTAATGAGGGAAATAAGTATTTGACCCCCTCTCAATCAGAAAGATTTCTGGCTCCCAGGTGTCTTTTATACAGGTAACGAGCTGAGATTAGGAGCACACTCTTAAAGGGCGCTGCAGGATTTCAGTCCTTCAGGGCGTAGTATGTTACCAATTGTTTTCTTGGTGACTATGGTCCCAGCTGCCTTGAGATCATTGACAAGATCCTCCCGTGTAGTTCTGGGCTGATTCCTCACCGTTCTCATGATCATTGCAACTCCACGAGGTGAGATCTTGCATGGAGCCCCAGGCCGAGGGAGATTGACAGTTCTTTTGTGTTTCTTCCATTTGCGAATAATCGCACCAACTGTTGTCACCTTCTCACCAAGCTGCTTGGCGATGGTCTTGTAGCCCATTCCAGCCTTGTGTAGGTCTACAATCTTGTCCCTGACATCCTTGGAGAGCTCTTTGGTCTTGGCCATGGTGGAAAGTTTGGAATCTGATTGATTGCTTCTGTGGACAGGTGTCTTCCATTTGCGAATAATCGCACCAACTGTTGTCACCTTCTCACCAAGCTGCTTGGCGATGGTCTTGTAGCCCATTCCAGCCTTGTGTAGGTCTACAATCTTGCTCTTTGGTCTTGGCCATGGTGGAGAGTTTGGAATCTGATTGACTGATTGCTTCTGTGGACAGGTGTATTTTATACAGGTAACAAACTGAGATTAGGAGCACTCCCTTTAAGAGTGTGCTTCTAATCTCAGCTTGTTACCTGTATAAAAGACACCTGGGAGCCAGAAATCTTTCTGATTGAGAGGGGGTCAAATACTTATTTATCAATTTATAACATTTCTGACATGCGTTTTTCTGGATTTTTTTGTTGTTATTCTGTCTCTCACTGTTCAAATAAACCTATCATTAAAATTATAGACTGATAATTTCTTTGTCAGTGGGCAAACGTACAAAATCAGCAGGGGATCAAATACTTTTTTCCCTCACTGTAGATAGTCGTTTTCATTTCAAGTTAAAGTTTATTGTTAGCTAGCTAGCTAACGTTAGCTGGCTGGCTCGCTAGCTAAAATTACGTGTATGATCTGTGTAGTTATATTATTTGTATCTTAGAGCCATTTGCATTGCTAGTTATAGCCTAATGTTAGCTAGCTAACATAGAACCTTGTTGGTTAGCTACCTGCAGATTCATGCAGGGTAGTAACGTTATGAGTTGGGATTATGGTTAATTGTTTAGCTAGCTAGCCACATGTCTAAACAAAAGACTCCACTACTATGCAAGTAACCATTTCAATAGAATGTTGATGATATCACTGCAACAACTGTTGATAGATGTAGCTAGTAAATTCGCTCTGGCTATCTACTCCGATTTCAGAGCACTCTCGTCTGAGTGTGCCAGAGAGCAGAATAACTAACGAATTTACGTTGAATATGGCCGTTGTCAAAAGAACGCTCTGGATAACATATAAACAGCCTAACCAGCTCTGCTAGGGCAAGTAAAATGGTCAGAGTGAGCTGTTCTCTCATTTGTGTCTGGAAGTAGCTAGCAAGCTAGCTTGGGTGCTTGACTGCTGTTGTTAGGTCAGAACGCTCGGATCAACCCTACTCCTCGGTCAGAGCGTCCAGTGTGCGCTCTGAACGCTCCGAGAGCTAAACACTCTGAATTTACTAACGGACAATCTGAGTTTACGAACGTCCAGAGCCCACTCTGAGCACAGTCTGGCACTCCAGATTAAATTAACGACACACCCGTAGTATAAACCAGCCTTTAGTCTTGAAATCTTTGGTTGTTTAGTACATGGCCTCACATGGGAATCCTTAAAGAGATGGGTGGGGCTTTAGAGGGTGTGAACGATGCTGAATGGGTGTAGACAAAGAAGAGCTCTCCACTAGGTGTACCAAAACATTCAATGGCCATTTTCTCAAAAGTGAGGTTACAAGTTTATCAACTTTAAAAGCAGAATTACTTTCCCATTGTTCCTCAACTGTAGTGTATGATATACCAGTCTCTACTTTTATCCAATGTAAAAAACACTTTCAAATGTTGCTACATAAGACCGAATCGAGCCGGTCAGTCACATATGAAGTTGGTTACACTCAGGCGGATGTATTGAGTATCAAGTATGAGGGTTATAACTGTGCCTGGGAAGAGTAGAGTACACACAGCTTTGTATTAGGGAAACACTATGGATGCAGTGAAGAGGGAGCAGGCTGATTGTTGTAGTGTGTGTGCATGTGTATGTGTGTGTGAGAGAGAGAAGGAGAGAGAGAGATGAAATGGCATATATACAGTATACATACAGTGAGCTCCAAAAGTATTGGGACAGTGACAGATGATGTTGTTTTGGCTCTGTACTCTAGCACTTTGGATTTGAAAGGATACAATGACTATGAGTGCAGACTGTCAGCTTTAATTTGAGGGTATTTTCATCCATATCGAGTGAACCGTTTAGAAATTACAGTACTTTTTGTACATAGTCCCCCCATTTTAGGGGACCAAAAGTATTGGAACAAATTCACTTATGTGTATTAAAGTAGTAAAAAGTATTTGGTCCCATATTCATAGCACACAATGACTACATCAAGCTTATGACTCTACAAATATGTTGGATACATTTTGTTTGTTTTGGTTGTGTTTCAGATTATTTTGTGCCCAATAAAAATGAATGGTAAATAATGTATTGTATCATTTTGGAGTAAAACATTTTTTAAATAAGAATAGAGTATGTTTCTAAACACTTCTACATTAATGTGGATGTTATCATGATTACGGATAATCCTGAATGAATCGTGAATCGTGAATAATGATGAGTGAGAAAGTTACAGATGCACTAATATCATATCCCCCCCCCATGCCAACCTCTCACCTTTAAAATAACAGGGGAGGTTAACATTATTATTATTATTTTTTTTTTGGGGGGGGGGGGGTTATATTTGTGCGTCTAACTTTCTCACTCATTCATTCAGGATCATCCGTAATCATGGTAGCATCCACATTAATGTTTAAGCTACAGACTTCTGAGTTGTACCATTGGATTAATCTATTTAGTCTGTGTGATTAACGGGGGCTGAGCTAGAGCTGTGTTTGTGAGACAAGGATCCCAAAGGGGCCTGGGGCCGGGTTCTTTTACAAAAGCGTCTGTAAAGTAAACTATTAAAAGCTATCTATAAAAAGCCAACACTCATGAACACGCACGTGTAACATGTTTTGCTCTATGACACTCACAAGCTACACAAGAGTCATCAGAACGTAAGGGGTTCTTCTACATAGAAGATCATAGGAAATCCCAGGACACATTGTTGTCACAAACTCCGCACTGTTGACACTGACTAGTTGAAGTCCTAAAATCACGTTGGCGCAACGGTTGGACTCATTGAGTTTACTGTTCCATCTGGTGTGGGTTACCACCAAGAGGCCAGTGTTCTGGTCTGGAAGAACACTTTAGACTGCACCTACAGTATTGTGTCGGTATTGCAGTTTAACTGAATCATGGCCCCATAGAAGTCAAATTAGAAAATTCCTAATAAGACACTTTAGTCATCACCTTTGTGCACCACACATCCATTTAATTATTCAAATTATAGTTGCGAGGCCGTTTTTTTTCTCCATCACTCACAGCCGAATCTATTAAAATGTTATATTCATGCTCTGAGGTCATGACCCCAGCTAGACAGGGGAAGTGCCGGTTGGCTTGTTTAGCTGTCCAGGTGCTCTGACAGAGTCCCCGGAGCATGTTCGCGCGGTACTGCTTTATGTCCAGTGCGCACTGAACGCTAGTGCACAGGCGGAGAAATCCCAGTAAGAAAGATGTCAGCAACCACGAAACGGCATATGTGAACGTGAGTAGATTACGTTGAAAACCAAGGGTCACCATCTTGGAGGCAGTCTCTAGTTCTTATTATATCTCAGTGGTTACCACTACACCAAGGGGTGTTGAGTTACTTATTTTCTATTTACTGATAACTTTGGCTTTACTTTACAGAGTAAAGTTACCTCAGTTAGCAGCCCTGTTTGTCGTCAGCTAGCTAGTGGAGCAGTGGAGCTAGTACCTGTAGCCTGCATGCAATTAGTGCTGTTGGCTCGCTAGCTCCACTGCTTTAGCATCACGCTAAGAGCAGGTTTCCACTAGCTTTAGCTACTTCTAATCATAGTCACTACCTCTCCGTTGGTCCCCACCATTCTAAGTTAGCTAACTGAACTGTTGAGTTTCTAGCGAGCAACCTCTGGGCTAACCCCCATTCGCTTTGCTTGGCAAACTCATGCGGTGCTGTTTCTTCAAGCACCATCCATTACATTTCCATGTAAAAGATAAACCTAGCTTTTTACCTCGAGTTGCTTGGTTCACACATCGAGTCAGCACTTGGTATTAACACGCGCTTGGCTAGCTAGTTATAGTCACTCAGGTGCTGATAGCCAGCTAATTAGCTAGCATACCTGTTTGCACTACTTTCACTATCCTGAAAATATAGACCATCTTCATTTCCCACTCCTCTGGTAAATAAAGCTTTCTGTTTCTGCATACCTGGCTACCAGCTATCATTACCCTGTGTCTTGCCTGACTACTCCTTTGAGTTAGCAGTGCATGGAGTAGCTAGCTAGCCTTCCCCCCGGTAATTCCATCCACTTTCATCCATCTGGTCAAAACGATGTAATCAAGTGTACCGACTAAGGGAGCGAGAAAGCAGCACAAGCCTAGCAAAGCTTGCCCTGGCAATTGTACATATCCCAGTCTGACTCCCATCAGCGCTACCTGCCTCGGCGTGTACCACCCTTTGGCAGCTCTAATTGACCCCACTAGCTGTGCACATTGTGCCCCGCTGGGCCCCGGTGTCCTAAAACGTAGAGCAAGGTACATGGAAAGTATTGACCAGGCCTCGTTCTTACTCAAAGAAGTATATTTACATTCACAGACACACACACACACACCTGATTTATAAATAAGATACAAATACAACAATACTGGAATTACAGTCTGGAAGCAAACATATTACATCTAACTCTCTTTGTTGTTGCTTTGTTGGTTTGCTTTAATATTTAATATAACCTCAAGGGAGGAACCGGTGCCTTGCTGTGTGCAGAAGAGTCAAGACAACAGTGTTGTGGACAATGAAACATTGTGGCCTGAGGTATTAAGGTGTTAGTGTTTCACTTTTATCTTTAGATTGCACTGTACACAGACAGGGTAACACAGACACATGCAGAGAGACAGAAACACACACACACGTCACCTCCCTCTATGTGCCCAGAGGTTGTCAGAACCAGGTCTGCAAGTGAGGGTGTGCTAAAACCATAGCAGCAGAAGTGTGTGTGTGCTTGCGTGTTTAAGAGAGAGGGTATCTGTTTGTGTTAGTGTGTGTGCTTGTGTGTTTTTGAAAAGAAGTGTGCTCAGTCAGTATAACTCGCCTGTGGCTCAAGCCTTACTTTCTCATGGGGACGTTATGCTAACATAACCTTCTCCTGCCTCATACACCACTCAAGCTAACACAGACCAAATTCAGTCTGCTCAGTGATCTCTGAAAAACGTAAAGACAAAACAACCACCATGGTAATTTAAGTACAGTTTATGTATATCGTAACATAAAATGTGGCAAAACGTTTTATTCAAAGTAATGTAAAAATGCTTTATGCCTATCTGTTAGCTTATCATTGCTATTTATACTTTACTTTCACAATTTGAAACTGAAAGACAGTCTTTTCAGAGTAATACTGCACCCAAACCCAACTCATTCGAATGCGTGGAAGAAGAAACCTAAAGGCAAAGCAAGCAGTATCATTTTGATTCTCTTTGATAGATTAATGGGCATGGACAACTCACGACTTCATTGGCAATGACAACAGTGTGTTCCATCTTCTAAGACTTGCCATCCACAGATGGGTCCACTCAGCCATAACATACCACAGAGTAGTTTGATGCTGTAGTGTATTCATGATGTCTTCAGATGCTCATTAGCCATATTATATGCTTTGATGAGTGACACTACATTTACATTTTAGTCATTTAGCAGACGCTCTTATCCAGAGCGACTTACAGTTAGTGAGTGCATACATTATTATCATTTTTTTCATACTGGCCCCCCTTGGGAATCGAACCCACAACCCTGGCGTTGCAAACGCCATGCTCTACCAACTGAGCTACACCCCTGCCGGCCATTCCCTCCCCTACCCTGGACGACGCTGGGCCAATTGTGCGCCGCCCCATGGGTCTCCCGGTCGCGGCCGGCTACGACAGAGCCTGGATTCGAACCAGGATCTCTAGTGGCACAGCTAGCACTGCGATGCAGTGCCTTAGACCACTGTGCCACTCGGGAAGAAGCTTTTTACCTCAAGCTTTTTACACTAGTAATCTGTCTCCCTGTCTTTGCCCTGAATGCTGTTACAAAGCAAAGGGAGATACAAAAGAGAAACTGCATTAGCTGGGAGGTTAGATTTATACCATATCAATCTGTTGGACTAAAACCAAATGAGACATACAGTATATTGTATGACAATGTCGCCAAGTGTGATAGCTGAGCTTGATCCCAACATTGGAGTCTCTTTCTCTCTCCTCCTCCCTCGTTAGGCCTAACAGAGCCATAGGGAGTGGACTCTCTCTCTCGCGCTCTCTCTCTCTGCCTGTGTGCAGTTTATTGTGTGGCTTTATTGTCTAGCATGGCCTTTGGCTCTCTCTCATTCATGCTGACAGCAGTATAAAGAGAGCAGGGTGAAACACCGCAGTAGCCCTCTACCACCCACCACCCCCTACCCAGACCACAGTACCTATCAACCAGCACCACCTCCCACCCAGCACGCCCACATATCACCGCCTGACAAACACCATCTGAAGCTCTGTGGGAGCGCGCACACACACACAGAATACACCACTAAGCCCCTCTCAACTCAATCTAACACCCCCTACCCTTTATACTGTATATCCCTTATACCAGGGTTCTTCAATTCCGGTCCTGGAGGGCCGAAACACTTCTGTTTTTTATTTCTACCTGGTAGTTAATTGCACTCACCTGGTGTCCCAGGTCTGAATTAGCCCCTGATTAGAAAGAGAGGATGAAAAACAGAGGTGTTTCGGCCCTCCAGGACCGGAATTGAAGAACCCTGCCTTATACCATCCACTCTGACATCCGAATGCCCACTCCCCTCATTAGAAACCCTACCCGCTCCATATGCTAGCGCTCCAAGCCCGGTTCAAAGATGCTGAGGCGAAAGTGAAGATGCTGAGTGTTCCTGCCTGGATCAGCATGGGATAAGCACTAGCATTAGCACGAGTCGTGTCATGCTGGGCTGAAGATGGACAGGCAAGGGCAGGGGAAGGCAGTGGCAGAGTGTGTGAGTCTTTGCAATCGACTACAGTGCAGTTAGACTGTGCAGATTTACTGATCTACAAATCATGTTGCATCACAAATAACTACTCATTATATGATCAAGATTAGTGATTCTGCGCCACACCTTGCTCAAACTGATCCTCTCAAATGTCCTCTGTATCTTACACAGACTGCGTCCCAAATGGCACCATATTCTCTATAGCTCTATGGGCCCTGGTCAAAAGCAGTGCACTATATAAGGAAAAGTGTGCCATTTGGGACGCAATCACAGGTCCAATATTGCTAATGTATCCACTCACACGGAAGTTAATACTCTTCCCTACTGGTTAAGCTGCTCTGCTGCTGTGACATTTCACACCAACCCTTCGTCTTTAAACTGTAATGTTGTCTATGTAATTTAAAATGTGGTCCTTTGATTTCCCCCAAGGCAGAGCGGAACAAAAATCTGCCATTCATAAGAGCATAAGTCCGAACTAGGGTTAAATTAAAGGAACCCATCGGGCAAAGCTGGTTGAATGACATCCACAACAAGGAGAGATGAGTGTGCGACTTTCTTTTTCATTTAAATTGACATCATTACAACCAGTTACCAGAATTAGTTTAAATCTGGTTGTATATCATGGCAACCCATTTATAGGTTGTAATGGCATAATTGCAACCAGTTTTTCCCCCTGGGGAAGACAGCTAGGTGACAATATTGCAACCATACATTTTATCCACCAACCTAATCGTGGAAGGATGTACTTTCATTACATCGGTTCATTCATTTTCCCTATAACTGTGACGGTGGACCAAGATTGATGGTCACAAATTGTCCTCCTCCTCGGTCTCCTCAGAATTGGGCATTTTGCTTCGGTTTCGCTTTTCCCCAAACACCGCTGTTGATTGTAATTACTTCTTGCATTGAAGTTTTTATTGAAGCTCTCCTCCACAGCCTCTCTCACACACACATGTACACACACTGGATTGTCTTATTAAACTCATATCTCCTCATTCTGGTTGTTTACCTCCTTCAGCTCCTTCCCAGCTCTCTAGAATTCAATACATTTCTCAGAATGTTGTAAAACATGATTGCTTTCCTGTTCCTTGGCCAACTTGAATGTCATTGAGAAATCATAGATTTGTATTATTGACATTTCCATCTTAGTAGAATTTTTTAGCAGGTCAGGATGACTGTGTGGTTTTTGAAACAAACAGATCTTCTACTCACTCAAGCATGAGCAAACCTAAATGAAAAATATAAGGCCTAGCATATCTCTTTCTATGTGCAGATTGTGTTTCCCATCTCTAGTATTGGAGGAGAAACATTTGAAATGTACAGTAGGGATTTCGTCACATTAAAGGACTTTCATTCTTTAATCAAAAGCATAAAATAATATTTCTATTGAAGGTTCAAAATGACTGTCTCCTCCAAGTTCCTGAATCCCAGAGAGATTTCTATTTATGAATATCTGTGTCTTTCTCTCCTTTAAATACATTCTTGCATGTCACTTTAGGTCTGATAAAAGCACTATAAAAAACATGTATTGTTGATCTCTATGAGCAAAAACCCTCTTAAATTATAATATGTGAAAATGCAAAATCCTCTCACGGAACTAACTAATGTACTTCGTAATATTATGTAAAATACAAAATATGATCTCTCTGATTGTTAAAGTGTGTTTTATTTGTCAGCCTTCCGATCTGCGATTTGGAATCCATCAATAACATTAGCTCTATCATTATACAGTGGGGAAAAAAGTATTTAGTCAGCCACCAATTGTGCAAGTTCTCCCACTTAAAAAGATGAGAGAGGCCTGTAATTTTCATCATAGGTACACGTCAACTATGGCAGACAACTTGAGATTTTCTTTCCAGAAAATCACATTGTAGGATTTTTAATGAATTTATTTGCAAATTATGGTGGAAAATAAGTATTTGGTCACCTACAAACAAGCAAGATTTCTGGCTCTCACAGACCTGTAACTTCTTCTTTAAGAGGCTCCTCTGTCCTCCACTCGTTACCTGTATTAATGGCACCTGTTTGAACTTGTTATCAGTATAAAAGACACCTGTCCACAACCTCAAACAGTCACACTCCAAACTCCACTATGGCCAAGACCAAAGAGCTGTCAAAGGACACCAGAAACAAAATTGTAGACCTGCACCAGGCTGGGAAGACTGAATCTGCAATAGGTAAGCAGCTCGGTTTAAAGAAATCAACTGTGGGAGCAATTATTAGGAAATGGAAGACATACAAGACCACTGAAATCTCCCTCGATCTGGGGCTCCACGCAAGATCTCACCCCGTGGGGTCAAAATGATCACAAGAATGGTGAGCAAAAATCCCAGAACCACACGGGGGGACCTAGTGAATGACCTGCAGAGAGCTGGGACCAAAGTAATAAAGCCTACCATCAGTAACACACTATGCCGCCAGGGACTCAAATCCTGCAGTGCCAGACGTGTCCCCCTGCTTAAGCCAGTACATGTTCAGGCCCGTCTGAAGTTTGCTAGAGTGCATTTGGATGATCCAGAAGAGGATTGGGAGAATGTCATATGGTCAGATGAAACCAAAATATAACTTTTTGGTAAAAACTCAACTCGTCGTCTTTGGAGGACAAAGAATGCTGAGTTGCATCCAAAGAACACCATACCTACTGTGAAGCATGGGGGTGGAAACATCATGCTTTGGGGCTGTTTTTCTGCAAAGGGACCAGGACGACTGATCCGTGTAAAGGAAAGAATGAATGGGGCCATGTATCGTGAGATTTTGAGTGAAAACCTCCTTCCATCAGCAAGGGCATTGAAGATGAAACGTGGCTGGGTCTTTCAGCATGACAATGATCCCAAACACACCGCCCGGGCAACGAAGGAGTGGCTTCGTAAGAAGCATTTCAAGGTCCTGGAGTGGCCTAGCCAGTCTACAGATCTCAACCCCATAGAAAATCTTTGGAGGGAGTTGAAAGTCCTTGTTGCCCAGCGACAGCCCCAAAACATCACTGCTCTAGAGGAGATCTGCATGGAGGAATGGGCCAAAATACCAGCAACAGTGTGTGAAAACCTTGTGAAGACTTACAAAAAACGTTTGACCTGTGTCATTGCCAACAAAGGGTATATAACAAAGTATTGAGAAACTTTTCTTATTGACCAAATACTTATTTTCCACCATAATTTGCAAATAAATTCATAAAAAATGAAAATGAAATGAAAAATGTGATTTTCTGGATTTTTTTCTTCTCATTTTGTCTGTCATAGTTGACGTGTACCTATGATGAAAATTACAGGCCTCTCTCATCTTTTTAAGTGGGAGAACTTTACCACTGTACCACACCTGTCAGGATGGATGGATAATCTTGGTAAAGGAGAAACGCTCACTAACAGGGATGTAAACAAATTTGTCCACAAAATTTGAGAGAAATAAGCTTTTTGTGCGAATGGAACATTTCTGGGATCTTTTATTTCAGCTCATGAAACATGGGACCAACACTTTACTTTATTTTTGTTCAGTATATAATTCAAAGCATTTTATATAATGGCAGAGACCATGATTGCATTCTTACAGCACAATGATGCTTTATCTCTAGTCAATGGTTTTGATTGAATTGGGCAGGAAAACGTTTAAATGCATCTGTTGTTATAGGCCGGTTTCCCGGACACAGAATAGGTATATTCCTGCACTAAAAAACTATTTTCAACTGAGACCTTTGATTGAACATACATGTTAGATTTTTATTTCTCATTTTGTCTGTCATAGTTGACGTGTACCTATGATGAAAATTACAGGCCTCTCTCATCTTTTTAAGTGGGAGAACTTGCACAATTGGTGGCTGACTAAATACTTTTTTCCCCCACTGTATATCAAGAAGCTGATTAAACAGCATGATCATTACACAGGTGCACCTTGTGCTGGGGACAATAAAAGGCCACTCTAAAATGTGCAGTTTTGTCACACAACACAATGACACATATGCAAACTTCAGACGGGCCTGGACATGTACTGGCTTAAGAAGGGGGACACGTCTTGCACTGCAGGATTTGAGTCCCTGGCGGCGTAGTGTGTTACTGATGGTAGGCTTTGTTACTTTGGTCCCAGCTCTCTGCAGGTCATTCACTAGGTCCCCCCGTGTGGTTCTGGGATTTTTGCTCACAGTTCTTGTGATCATTTTGACCCCACGGGGTGAGATCTTGCGTGGAGCCCCAGATCGAGGGAGATTATCAGTGGTCTTGTATGTCTTCCATTTCCTAATAATTGCTCCCACAGTTGATTTCTTCAAACCAAGCTGCTTACCTATTGCAGATTCAGTCTTCCCAGCCTGGTGCAGGTCTACAATTTTGTTTCTGGTGTCCTTTGACAGCTCTTTGGTCTTGGCCATAGTGGAGTTTGGAGTGTGACTGTTTGAGGTTGCGGACAGGTGTCTTTTATACTGATAACAAGTTCAAACAGGTGCCATTAATACAGGTAATGAGTGGAGGACAGAGGAGCCTCTTAAAGAAGATGTTACAGGTCTGTGAGAGCCAGAAATCTTGCTTGTTTGTAGGTGACCAAATACTTATTTTCCACCATAATTTGCAAATAAATTCATAAAAAATCGTACAATGTGATTTTCTGGATTTTTTTTCTCAATTTGTCTGTCATAGTTGACGTGTACCTATCATGAAAATTACAGGCCTCTCTCATATTTTTAAGTGGGAGAACTTGCACAATTGGTGGCTGACTAAATACTTTTTCCCCTCACTGTAGTTGACGTGTACCTATGATGAAAATTACAGGCCTCTCTCATCTTTTTAAGTGGGAGAACTTGCACAATTGGTGGCTGACTAAATACTTTTTTTCCCCACTGTAGTTGACGTGTACCTATGATGAAAATTACAGGCCTCTCTCATCTTTTTAAGTGGGAGAACTTGCACAATTGGTGGCTGACTAAATACTTTTTTTCCCCACTGTAAATGGAAGAGTAGTCTAAAATAGTCTGACATTTTCAAGTGATTTCATCTGACTATATAATGGGGGTCAATGTTATCCTATTATGCATTTTCTTGTTTCTCTCACTGATTTTATCAGCCCCCACCCAACTGGCAAACCTGAGGCGCGTTCAGCAGGTCACAACGTTTTGGAACATTCAGATAGAAATATGTTATGCACAACAAACATGCCTTTCTGACATGTAGAGTAAGCAATCACATTAGCTCTATTGGTGGCATATCAGTTTGTGGCCCAGGTTGTAATATGGTTGTAATGATCACAGAGATAATAAATATAATCAAGCACTGAAATGTGTGTGCATATCGGAGTTACCATCTTCCAATTAGTTTGGACTTATAAGAACAGTTATGAATCATAATTAGATACATCTCTATGAGGAGTTGGATGCTGCTGCTGGTTGTCTCTCCAATCAAAAACACACAACAGGCTGGTGATGAATAGCCTTATGCCAGAGGACAACTCTAAGCGTGCAATATATGCTCATCAGCATCATCGCTCATACAGGTCATGCACACACACACACCCATAAACACTGTGGATGCACTGTCACATAACATAATGACAGATGATTCATCATCATCATCATCCACTTTCATTGAAATGAATCACCCTTCTTGGATTTCATGGTCGGCCCACAAACCTGGGTTGCATAAGAAACACTGGTGTGGCTCATGGAATTATAATTGTCACAACTATCATCTTTCAATGGTTTTGGTATTTTCCATTAGATTGCAAAGCCCTGGAAAAACATTCATTTGTTGACCCTTGCCAAATTCTAGTGGAACAATCTAAGATTATGAGTATTATTATTACCATAGATTTTTCCTACTCTCACAAAGTCTGAAATTCTACTCTATTAAAGTGAAATCCCATGGACATACATATATATTACTATATTATTATAGTGTATTATTATACACTCACCGGCCAGATTATTAGGTACAACACCCCGTTCATGAAAATTGATTTCTCCTACAGACAGTGAGTCACATGGCCGTGACTTGCTATATAAAGCAGGCAGACAGGCATCCAGTTACTGTTCGATTGAACATTAGAATGGGCAAAACGAGTGACCTAAGCGACTTTGAGAGTGGCATGATCGTCGGTGCCAGGCACGCCGGATCCAGTATTACAGAAACGGCCGCCCTCCTGGGCTTTTCACACATGACAGTGTCTAGGGTTTCCCAAGAATGGTGCGACAGACAAAAAACATCCAGTCAGCGGCAGTCCTGTGGGTGAAAACAACTTGTTGATGAGAGATGTCGAAGGAGAATGGCAAGAATCGTGCAAGCTAACAGGCAGGTGACAACCAGTCCCGTGTGGTTCAGTTGGTAGAGTATGGTGCTTGCAACGTCAAGGTTGTGGGTTCGATTCCCACAGGGGACCAGTATGAAAATATATGCTCTCACTACTGTAAGTGGCTCTGGATAAAAGCGTCTGCTAAATGACTAAAATGTAAATGTAAATAACGGTGCAGTACAACTGTGGTGTGTAGATCGGCATCTTGGATCGCACAACTCGTCCATCCTTGTCATGGATAGGCTGTTGCAGCAGACAACCACACCGGGTTCCACTCCTATCAGCTAAGAAGAAGTGTCTCCAGTGGGCACACAATCACCAACACTGGACAATTGAGGAGTTCCTGTTGTGTCATGCCGACGGCAGAGTCACGATTTGGCGTAAGCAGCATGAGTCCATGGACCCATCCTACCTGGTGTCAATGCTACAGGGTGGATGGTGGTGCCATTGCATCAGCATGGACCAACATCCCTGTGGAACGTTTCCGAGTTGTAGAATCCATCCCCCGAAGAATTCAGGATGTTCTGGAGGCAAAGGGGGGTCCGACCTGGTACTATAGTAGATGGCATACCTAATTAACTGGCTAGTGAGAGTATATTAAACATATTACATTTAGGTGTGATATCCTCTCTACCTACTTTCTGTCTTCTACCTCCCATTACCCAGCATGCATCATTCTGTCAATGTTTGTCTGTCCGTGCCACGCCAATGGACAGGAAATGGTCTGGTAGAAAGAGACATGTTTCTGATACGTCTGTACAGGCCTAGCTCCTAGTCGAGATTGGTGTTGGGAGGGAGGAGGTCTGTCTTAATAAATCACCAGTTTAGTTAAGGTCTATAAATCTGCCCGGTGACCAGCCATTAAACACACTGCTGCAGATGGCGGGGAGAGGGACACTGTCACTACAGCTCCGAATCAACATCTTCTCTCAACCCAAATCCTTCCCCTTCTCTTCCATCTACAGCAACTCTATTACAGTTTTCCCCTTTTCCCCTCTCCTGTTCTATTCTCCCTTCCTCTATACCCCCTTTTCACTCTTTAAAGGTCCACTTCTTTATTTGGAGAAAAATAATAATAAACAGCAGCCCCGCCTCTTGGTTTGCTATGAATATGCAGGAGAGGGAAACTGTCACTATAACTCCCAGTCAACATCTACAACTGTTCTCTCCATTCGAGTCCTCCCTATTTCCCTTCTCTCATGTTCTACGGCTCCCTCTTTCCTTCCGTAACCCCTTTCCTGCCACTCTATCAATTCCTTGGGGTCATATGGATGAGAGGATGTTTTTCTTACAAATGGTTGCTGACAAATGGCAGGTGTATAAGCTTACAACAAATGACAGGCTGTTGTATGCTTGTTACACTGCCCGTGTAGGAAAAGCTATTTTAACAACGGAGACAGTAAAAACTTTGTTTTACAGATCTCCCAGTCAACATCTACAGCCACTCTTCTCTCCCCCTCCAGTCCTCTCTTCATTCCTCTCTCATGATCTATTATCCCTATTCCCTATTCCTCACTCTCTTACCCCATTTCTGCCTCTCTAACTTCCAAGTTATGTATATAGGTATTTAGCCCAGGTCTTAGTTGAAGTCCTTGGTATGGTAAGGTGGTCACTCCATGGGTGTTTAGTGAGCAGAAAATAAAAGATCAGCAAAGATCAGACTCAGCAGAGTTTGGTGCTGATGAGGCAGGAACGGACAGATGGGTGAGGAGGAGAGGAGGAGGGATGAGGAGGGGAGGAGGAGGAGAAAGTTTGAAGCCAAGTCCAGGACTAAGTTAGTTCAGCCTGCCAGTGCAGGGTAGGGCACTAATTTATCAATACTGGAGCTTTTACTGCAAACAGACACAATCCAATGCACCATCACTTTCTAGTGTGAAGCATGGGCCAATAGTACAATTAAAAACAAAAAACGATGTTTTAAGTGAGAAGTAGGCATTGGTCTGATGCCGAAAAAGAAAATAAATTCACATGAGCACTACGATGCCTACTCCACCCATGCTCTACCAAGGATTTCCAGCACACAGCTTTGACCTACTACAGTAGCTACAGTGTCGTTCAGAAAGTATTCATAACCCTTGACTTCACATTTGGTTGTATTACAGCCTGAATTCAAAATTGATTAAATTGATATTTTTTCCAGCTATCTATACACAATACTCTATAATGACAATGAAAACATGGTTTTAGACATTTTTGCTAATTTATTGAAAATTAAATACAGAAATATCTAATTTACATAAGTATTCACACCCCTGAGACAATACATGTTAGAATCACCTTTGGCAGTGACTACAACTGTAAGTCTTTCTGGGTAAGTCTCTAAGAGCTTTGCACACCTAGATTGTTCAATATTAGCATTTTTTTTTTTTTTTTTGCTTTATACTTACAAGACCATCAGACTTGATTGAGTGAGCTGTTTTGTCGTGTAGGAATGTGGTGCCTGCCTATACTTCCTTAAAACTTGATTTGAGCAATAAATGTAATTGCAAAAAAAATCATAATAACATCCTTTTTTTTGGTCAGAAGGTGCCCAACATAACACAGTCACTCATTTATGTAACCGTTAACTTACCTGTGTAATATTGGCTTAAACTCAGAACCACTTGCTTTGCAAACAAGGTCCTGTTTTATCAATTGCTGTGCTGTTCCAATGGAGAGTTCATTACCTCTGTCAAATGAATATGTAGTTTAAAGTTACGTTTGTATTTCTTTTTCTTTTTCAATGAAGATGATGTTACAATAATACACATTTACAATAGGCCTATATCTAAAAATATATACAACCTCAATATATATAGTGCATTCGGAAAGTATTCAGACTTTTTCCACATTTTGTCATATTACAGCCTTATTTTTTTTATATTCTTCCCCAGAATGAAAAAGCAAAAACAGGTTTTTTTTTAGAAATGTTTACCAAAAAAAAAAAATATATATATATATATATATACAGTGGGGGAAAAAAGTATTTAGTCAGCCACAAATTGTGCAAGTTCTCCCACTTAAAAAGAAGAGAGAGGCCTGTAATTTTCATCATAGGTACACGTCAACTATGACAGACAAAATGAGGAAAAAAAATCCAGAAAATCACATTGTAGGATTTTTTATGAATTTATTTGCAAATTATGGTGGAAAATAAGTATTTGGTCAATAACAAAAGTTTCTCAATACTTTGTTATATACCATTTGTTGGCAATGACACAGGTCAAACGTTTTCTGTAAGTCTTCACAAGGTTTTCACACACTGTTGCTGGTATTTTGGCCCATTCCTCCATGCAGATCTCCTCTAGAGCAGTGATGTTTTGGGGCTGTCGCTGGGCAACACGGACTTTCAACTCCCTCCAAAGATTTTCTATGGGGTTGAGATCTGGAGACTGGCTAGGCCACTCCAGGACCTTGAAATGCTTCTTACGAAGCCACTCCTTCGTTGCCCGGGCGGTGTGTTTGGGATCATTGTCATGCTGAAAGACCCAGCCACGTTTCATCTTCAATGCCCTTGCTGATGGAAGGTGGTTTTCACTCAAAATCTCACGATACATGGCCCCATTCATTCTTTCCTTTACACGGATCAGTCGTCCTGGTCCCTTTGCAGAAAAACAGCCCCAAAGCATGATGTTTCCACCCCCATGCTTCACAGTAGGTATGGTGTTCTTTGGATGCAACTCAGCATTCTTTGTCCTCCAAACACGACGAGTTGAGTTTTTACCAAAAAGTTATATTTTGGTTTCATCTGACCATATGACATTCTCCCAATCCTCTTCTGGATCATCCAAATGCACTCTAGCAAACTTCAGACGGGCCTGGACATGTACTGGCTTAAGCAGGGGGACACGTCTGGCACTGCAGGATTTGAGTCCCTGGCGGCGTAGTGTGTTACTGATGGTAGGCTTTGTTACTTTGGTCCCAGCTCTCTGCAGGTCATTCACTAGGTCCCCCCGTGTGGTTCTGGGATTTTTGCTCACCGTTCTTGTGATCATTTTGACCCCACGGGGTGAGATCTTGCGTGGAGCCCCAGATCGAGGGAGATTATCAGTGGTCTTGTATGTCTTCCATTTCCTAATAATTGCTCCCACAGTTGATTTCTTCAAACCAAGCTGCTTACCTATTGAAGATTCAGTCTTCCCAGCCTGGTGCAGGTCTACAATTTTGATTCTGGTGTCCTTTGACATCTCTTTGGTCTTGGCCATAGTGGAGTTTGGAGTGTGACTGTTTGAGGTTGTGGACAGGTGTCTTTTATACTGATAACCAATCAATCAATCAATCAATTTTATTTTATATAGCCCTTCTTACATCAGCTAATATCTCGAAGTGCTGTACAGAAACCCAGCCTAAAACCCCAAAACAGCTAGTAATGCAGGTGTAGAAGCACGGTGGCTAGGAAAAACTCCCTAGAAAGGCGAAAACCTAGGAAGAAACCTAGAGAGGAACCAGGCTATGAGGGGTGGCCAGTCCTCTTCTGGCTGTGCCGGGTGGAGATTATAACAGAACCATGCCAAGATGTTCAAAAATGTTCATAAGTGACAAGCATGGTCAAATAATAATCAGGAATAAATCTCAGTTGGCTTTTCATAGCCGATCATTAAGAGTTGAAAACAGCAGGTCTGGGACAGGTAGGGGTTCCATAACCGCAGGCAGAACAGTTGAAACTGGAATAGCAGCAAGGCCAGGCGGACTGGGGACAGCAAGGAGTCACCACGGCCGGTAGTCCCGACGTATGGTCCTAGGGCTCAGGTCTCTCAGTTGGCTTTTCATAGCCGATCATTAAGAGTTGAAAACAGCAGGTCTGGGACAGGTAGGGGTTTCGTAACCGCAGGCAGAACAGTTGAAACTGGAATAGCAGCAAGGCCAGGCGGACTGGGGACAGCAAGGTGTCATCATGCCCGGTAGTCCTGACGTATGGTCCTAGGGCTCAGGTTCTCAGAGAGAAAGAGAGAACGAGAGAATTAGAGAGAGCATACTTAAATTCACACAGGACACTGGATAAGACAGGAGAAGTACTCCAGGTATAACCAACTAACCCCAGCCCCCCGACACATAAACTACTGCAGCATAAATACTGGAGGCTGAGACAGGAGCGGTCCGGAGACACTGTGGCCCCATCCGAAGAAACCCCCGGACAGGGCCAAACAGGAAGGATATAACCCCACCCACTCTGCCAAAGCACAGCCCCCGCACCACTAGAGGGATATCCCCAACCACCAACTTACAATCCTGAGACAAGGCCGAGTATAGCCCACAGAGGTCTCCACCACAGCACAAACCAAGGGGGGGCGCCAACCCAGACAGGAAGATCACGTCAGTAACTCAACCCACTCAAGTGACGCACCCCTCCCAGGGACGGCATGAAAGAGCACCAGCAAGCCAGTGACTCAGCCCCTGCAACAGGGTTAGAGGCAGAGAACCCCAGTGGAGAGGGGAACCGGCCTGGCAGAGACAGCAAGGGCTGTTCGTTGCTCCAGAGCCTTTCCGTTCACCTTCACACTCCTGGGCCAGACTACACTCAATCATATGACCTACTGAAGAGATAAGTCTTCAGTAAAGACTTAAAGGTTGAGACCGAGTCTGCGTCTCTCACATGGGTAGGCAGACTGTTCCATAAAAATGGAGATCTATAGGAGAAAGCCCTGCCTCCCGCTGTTTGCTTAGAAATTCTAGGGACAATTAGGAGGCCTGCGTCTTGTGACCGTAGCGTACGTATTGGTATGTACGGCAGGACCAACTCGGAAAGATAGGTAGGAGCAAGCCCATGTAACGCTTTATAGGTTAACAGTAAAACCTTGAAATCAGCCCTTGCCTTAACAGGAAGCCAGTGTAGGGAAGCTAGCACTGGAGTAATATGATCAAATTTCTTGGTTCTAGTCAGGATTCTAGCAGCCGTATTTAGCACTAACTGAAGTTTATTTAGTGCTTTATCCGGGTAGCCGGAAAGTAGAGCATTGCAGTAGTCTAACCTAGAAGTAACAAATGCATGGATTAATTTTTCTGCATCATTTTTGGACAGAAAATTTCTGATTTTTGCAATGTTACGTAGATGGAAAAAAGCTGTCCTTGAAACAGTCTTGATATGTTCGTCAAAAGAGAGATCAGGGTCAAGAGTAACGCCGAGGTCCTTCACAGTTTTATTTGAGACGACTTTACAACCATCAAGATGAATTGTCAGATTTAACAGAAGATCTCTTTGTTTCTTGGGACCTAGAACAAGCATCTCTGTTTTGTCCGAGTTTAAAAGTAGAAAGTTTTCAGCCATCCACTTCCTTATGTCTGAAACACAGGCTTCTAGCGAGGGCAATTTTGGGGCTTCACCATGTTTCATTGAAATGTACAGCTGTGTGTCATCCGCATAGCAGTGAAAGTTAACATTATGTTTTCGAATAACATCCCCAAGAGGTAAAATATATAGTAACAATATATAATAACAAGTTCAAACAGGTGCCATTAATACAGGTAACGAGTGGAGGACAGAGGAGCCTCTTAAAGAAGTTGTTACAGGTCTGTGAGAGCCAGAAATCTTGCTTGTTTGTAGGTGACCAAATACTTATTTTCCACCATAATTTGCAAATAAATTCATTAAAAATCCTACAATGTGATTTTCAGGAATTTTTTTCTCATTTTGTCTGTCATAGTTGACGTGTACCTATGATGAAAATTACAGGCCTCTCTCATCTTTTTAAGTGGGAGAACTTGCACAATTGGTGGCTGACTAAATACTTTTTTTCTCCACTGTGGGAGAACAAGTGGGAGAACAAGTATTTGATACACTGCCGATTTTGCCGGTTTTCCTACTTACAAAGCATGTAGAGGTCTGTAATTTTTATCATAGGTACACTTCAACTGTGAGAGACGGAATCTAAAACAAAAATCCAGAAAATCACATTGTAGGATTTTTAATGAATTTATTTGCATTTTATTGCATGACATAAGTATTTGATCACCTACCAACCAGTAAGAATTCCGGCTCTCACAGACCTGTTAGTTTTTCTTTAAGAAGCCCTCCTGTTCTCCACTCATTACCTGTATTAACTGCACCTGTTTGAACTCGTTACCTGTATAAAAGACACCTGTCCACACATTCAATCAAACAGACTCCAACCTCTTCACAATGGCCAAGACCAGAGAGCTGTGTAAGGACATCAGGGATACAATTGTAGACCTGCACAAGGCTGGGATGGGCTACAGGACAATAGGCAAGCAGCTTGGTGAGAAGGCAACAACTGTTGGTGCAATTATTAGAAAATGGAAGAAGTTAAAGATGACGGTCAATCACCCTCGGTCTGGGGCTCCATGCAAGATCTCACCTCGTGGGGCATCAATGATCATGAGGAAGGTGAGGGATCAGCCCAGAACTACACGGCAGGACCTGGTCAATGACCTGAAGAGAGCTGGGACCACAGTCTCAAAGAAAACCATTAGTAACACACCACGCCGTCATGGATTAAAATCCTGCAGTGCACACAACGTCCCTCTGCTCAAACCAGCGCATGTCCAGGCCCGTCTGAAGTTTGCCAATGACCATCTGGATGATCCAGAGGAGGAATGGGAGAAGGTCATGTGGTCTGATGAGACAAAAATATAGCTTTTTGGTCTAAACTCCACTCGCCGTGTTTGGAGGAAGAAGAAGGATGAGTACAACCCCAAGAACACCATCCCAACCGTGAAGCATGGAGGTGAGCATTGAAGATGGGTCGTGGCTGGGTCTTCCAGCATGACAACGACCCGAAACACACAGCCAGGGCAACTAAGGAGTGGCTCCGTAAGAAGCATCTCAAGGTCCTGGAGTGGCCTAGCCAGTCTCCAGACCTGAACCCAATAGAAAATCTTTGGAGGGAGCTGAAAGTCTGTATTGCCCAGCGACAGCCCCGAAACCTGAAGGATCTGGAGAAGGTCTGTATGGAGGAGTGGGCCAAAATCCCTGCTGCAGTGTGTGCAAACCTGGTCAAGACCTACAGGAAACGTATGATCTCTGTAATTGCAAACAAAGGTTTCTGTACCAAATATTAAGTTCTGCTTTTCTGATGTATCAAATACTTATGTCATGCAATAAAATGCTAATTAATTACTTAAAAATCATACAATGTGATTTTCTGGATTTTTGTTCAGGATCAGTGACCATTGGGTTCTTGGTCACCTCCCTGACCAAGGCCCTTCTCCCCCGATTGCTCAGTTTGGCTGGGCGGCCAGCTCTAGGAAAAGTCTTGGTGCTTCCAAACTTCTTCCATTTAAGAATGACTGTGTTCTTGGGGACCTTCAATGCTGCAGAAATGTTTTGGTACCCTTCCCAAGATCTGTGCTTCAACACAATCCTGTCTCGGAGCTCTACGGACAATTCCTTCGACCTAATGGCTTGCTTTTTGCTCTGACATGCACTGTCAAATGTGGGACCTTATATAGACAGGTGTGTTCCTTTCCAAATCATGTCCAATCAATTGAATTTACCACAGGTGGACTCCAATCAAGTTGTAGAAACATCTCAAGGATGATCAATGGAAACAGGATGCACCTGAGCTCAATTTCTAGCCTCATAGCAAAGGGTCTAAATACTTGTGTAAATAAGGTATTTCTGTTTTTTATTTGTAATACATTTGCACACATTTCTAAAAAACTTTTCACTTTGTCATTATGGGGTTTTGTGTGTAGATTGATGAGGGAAAAAATTAATTTAATCAATTTTAGAATAAGGCTGTAACGTAACAAAATGTGGAAAAATTGAAGGGGTCTGAATACTTTCCGAATGCACTGTATTTACTGTATACAGTATATACATTATTTTAATAGCAGGACACTCTAAAGTCCATTATCCCTCTGAAGAGTATGAGGCTGTTTGAGAAGGTTTGAATCCTAACCAACCTGCCTACACATTTTTTAAAGTACAATAGACCAACATAGCTACTTTAGTAGGTCAAAGCTGTGTGCTGGGAAACCTTGGTAGAGCATGGGTGGAGTAGGCATTGTGTTGCTCATGTGAATTTCCTTTCTTTTTTGGCTTCAGACCAATGCCTATATCTCACTTAAAATGTAGTTTTTTGTTTTTAATTTCTATGGTTTTTGATTATTCCATGATAGAAGTGGCTTCCCTTTTGCTTAAAGATTAATGTTAAACAAACTATGCCTATTTCAGCTGCAATAGGGTTTTTGACTCACCAAATACATCAACTCTGCCAACTTTAATACAGCCTAACACAGCAATACAAGTAAAGTAAAAATACTAAATAATGACAAATGGCAACAGAAATAATGTAGTTATTTGTATTTATTTTATATAATCAGCTGATTTTCCACAGGGAAGCGAAAATCCAGAAACCTATTTAAGCCAATATGGAGTAAACTGGAACAAATTTCACTGATCTCTTTTAACAAGACAATTGAGCAAAGTCCTGGAAAATACACAAATTATCAACATGTAGCCTACCCATTAACTATTTACAGACATTATAGACCGTCACATTAGGTGGCTCGGAGAGCAAGGCTTTTAGTGGCACAAACTGCTTGGTGTTCTACACCAACAGAGGGCCTGTGCTACTTCTCCCCCTGACATCCTAGTCATCCACCTCGGTGAATACAACTTGGGATACATCAAGGGGACGGCACTGGTGCATCAGATGCAAGAATTTAGAGGTGGTCATCCGAATGTTTCCTGGGACAATAGTGGTCTTCTCTGATATCGCTCAGCGGAGGAGCTGGATGTTCCAGTGGGACCAGAAGATAAACAAGTGCATAGAGAGGGCCCAGCGCTCCTTCAATCAGCTGGTGTATGCATTTCAGGGAACACAATCTGCCACCCTGCCATTAAACAGTGTGTCCCTGGGATGTAGCGAAGGGGTTGGGTGCATCTGCCGGATGTGGGCAACGATATATTCCTCGAGAGTTGGTCTCTCCAGTCTCCACTGTTCTCTCCTCCATAGAAGCAAGAAGCATGCAGTAGTACACACACCACACTCCTTATCCATTGCCACTCGACGATGCTCTTTGTGTGTGTGTGTGTGTGTGTGTGTGTGTGTGTGTGTGTGTGTGTCAGGATTGGGAGGGGAGTGTCAAAACAATACACGAAAGAGAATGGTCAAAATGTCTCCCCCGAGAGGTGAACCCAGGACCTTCAGATCCGATGGCAGTGACAGTAACCGTTATACTATGAACCCTGTCATGAATGCATTTTCTTGAGACTATTTAAATGGACAGTCTGGTGATGACAGGAAGCTTTCGTTGCACAATGTTTTTGTTGTTCATTCACTCAGTACTGATTGAACGTTTATTTCTATTGCTGGGTACAATAAAATAAGCTAAAACAGTTGATGTGTTGAAAACAGTCACATAGCTAACCAAGTTAGCAAGCATGGCATTGTCTTTTGACTGTGCAAAGGTCACGCAAGCAAGTAATGATGTTGGTGTTGTTTAACCTGGGTGCACCCGCACCCCCTGGCAACTTTTTACTTGGATGGCGACTTCAGGTTTTCAGGTATACATTGAAAAGTAACTTCACACTGTGTTAATCAGTCAGCACAAATGTGGATTATAATGACAAGAAGAAAATTGCATTGACAGAGGAGGGAACGTACTGAATCAATGCATAAGGTAAGGGCTGGAATGTTAGATAGCTACATTGCCAAGCAAGCATGATTGACTAATGTATGGAGTAACGTTAGCTAACGTTGAGCAATGCCCATTGCATGTGTTATACATTAGCAGCGTGGCAGTTTCCCAATGTTTGGTGTTGACTATGAACTTTACTTAGCTAGCTAGCTAGCTGTCCTTTGTGGGAGATATTGTCAATATTGAGTTGTGCTGGTGCACAATCTGTCCATAAAGCTAACGTTACAGCCTTGTTGGCTTGTAGCTAGCTAGCTAACGTTACTGGCAAATGTTAGTTGGCTAGCTAACTAGCAATAACAGCCAAGGATGTTTGCTATCTTATTTGCGCTTAATTGTTTGTGCTCTGATTAAACACAAGTGTCAAGGCCAACAGTTTAGATGATTTCAGCCATGTGAAAAAACTTCCATACCTAAATATAAGCTTGTAGCTTGCCTCACATCCGAATGGTGTTAGCTAGCTTCTAGCGCTGTTGATGCGCACCCCAAGTGATTTGGTCCGGTTTTAGAACTCTGAGATTCTGATGAAAATATGTAAGCATTGTCAGAAATGCTACAAAAAGGTAGCACATCGTTGGTTCTTAATGGATAGAAATGAGCACGTGAGAGCGATAAATTATAAATTTAATAAAAACTGTCACACCTACAAACTTAATAAATCCTAAAATTGTTAAGTCCAATGGTCACATTTATATTTTTATTTTACCCCATTTTTCTCCCCAATCGAATTGCTAGTTACAATCTTGTCTCATCGCTGCGACTCCCCAACAGGCTTGGGAGAGGCAAAGGTCGAGAAATGCGTCCTGTGAAACATGACCCGCCAAGCCACGCTGCATCTTAACACACTGTTCGCTTAACCCGGAAGCCAGCCTCACCAATGTGTCGGAGGAAACACAGTTTGACTGACAACCGAGGTCAGTTTGCAGGCGCCCGGCCCGGCACAAGGAGTCACGAGAGCGCGATGAGCCAAGAAAAGCCCCCCGGCCAAACCCTCCCCTTACCCATGGGGCTCCCGGTCACAGCCGGTTGTGACACAGCCTGGGATCAAACCGCCTTAGACCGCTGCGCCACTCAGGAGGTCCAATGGTCACTTTATGGACTCTATATAGGCTTGTTTTAATCCAACGTCTAGAATTTGAGCTAGGTGGGCGCAGAAAATACTCTGAAAACGCAATTGCTAACGACCCTGTTAAAAACCTGGTATTTGGTTCTCGGTAATGGCCGGACGGCTCATGATGAGAGGCGGGGAGTGTGCTGTGTACCTCCAAGTTGATTTGCAAATTTTAATCGACATTGGTGTCATATTGGCTTAGATTTGATAATAAATCTTGCTTTTCAATGTCAGTCAGAAAGGTCTTTTTTTTTAATCGGTGCTGGATTATGGTGATAGTCTATATGCAGGGCTCAGCAAGTAACTTAAAAACTCTGGACACCGTGTATCATGGTGCTTTAAGATTCATCACAAATGCTAGATCACTCATCCATCACTATGATTTGTATGCCATAGTGAAATGGACCGCTCTCTACCCCAGGAGGCTAGAGTACTGGTAAACTTTTGTGTATAAAGCATTGATAGGGCAACTCCCTTGGTATCTCTGTTCCTTACTGACCAGATCAGTCACTCACAATACAGTCTTCGTTCACAGTTGCTGCTCTCCTTGTCTATTCCTAAAACTAGAACTGAGATGGGGAAACAATATTTTTCCCATAATGCCCCTTCATCCTGGAACAAGCGTCAAAAGATATTAAAGTTAGGGGAGTTAGTGTCCTTGCCTGTTTTTAAGACTCTGATCAACAACACTGTTTTTGATAGCTGCAGTTGTTTTTAATCTTCAAATGTATCTGTAACATGTGACACTTTTGTCTTTTGTGTGTATTTGTATTTTTTAAAAATATTTTATGTACACGCTGCTATTTCCCTGTTTTGACTTCTTGCCAGGTCACCCTAGCAAAATAGGTTTTTAACCTCAATGGGTCTTACCTGGTTAAATAAAATAAATAAATAAAATAATAGGGAGATTTTAATTGAACATTGAGCTTCAGCCCCCACAGTAAAACTATTCATATAGTGAGATAAAGACAACCAAAGAGATAGATAGAACAAAACAATTGTTTTACTTCTATGGAGACAACTTTCTTTCTTTTCCTTTTTTTTGTTGTTGATCTGATTAATTTATAGGCCATGTTATCCATTTTCTGTAGGGGCTGCACACTGGCTTTTGAATGTATACCAATGCTGTTCAGTTGAGTGCATAGCAGCAAAGAGCACCACCAGGGAACCAAACTAAAGCTAGCTACCTTAATGTTACATTCCTGAAACATTAGGCTAAGCCTACTGATGCAAATTTCCTCTGCTTAAATCATCCAGTTTACTGCTTTGTTTTGAAGCATTTGCAGATCACATACATACCCAAAAGTCTACTATACCTCATAACAATATATTGAAATGCCAATTTGCATGCAGCTTAGCTGTCAGGATAAGAGTTGTTATAAGCCAACACACACTCAGTCTTGTATAACTAACCTTATGGGGACACACAATTCAGTCCCATTCAAAATCTTATTTTCTCTAACCCCTAACCTTAACCCGAAAACCTAACCTTAACCCTAAAGCTAACCCTAGCTCCTAACCCTAAAACTAACCCTATCTCCTAACCCTAAACCTAACACTAATTCTAACCTTAACCCAAACCCTCTAGAAATAACATCTGTCCCCAGTTGGTCAAATGTTTGTTATTTTACTATTGTGTATATGTGTGTGTATGTGTGTGTGTGGATGTGTTTAACTATACTTGTGGGGACCAGAAGTCCCCACAAGTATTGTTGAACATTTCCACACACACACACACACACACACCTAAACTGGAGTGGGAGCACTATATACTGTACCATAATAATTACCTCAGTAAGCAGAGGTAAGTACCCTGTTGCTTCCCTTAGCAAGTGCTACGCTAAGCACTAGGGTTGCGTCCCAAATGGCACCCTATGCCCTATATAGTGTACTTCTTTTGACCAGAGCCCATATGACTATGGTCAAAAGTAGTGGACTTTATAGGGAATAGGCTGCCATTTGGGAGGCACACAGAGTGCTACACTAAGCGCTAGATGTGTGGAGGAAGCCTCAGGTAAACTAATATGTTCTGGAACCAAAACATTCCATGGACATCAAAGCATTGGATTTTACCAAAGCAGATGAGGCAAGCTCTAGAAACCTTAAGTTTTACAATCTCAGCTAATCTCGAAACAAACATGGCCCATGCACCACTTTCCCCAATGGTGTTTGGCATCTCAGCGGCCAATACGTTGTTATTAACGTCACAATAGGCTTCTATAGCGTAAAGTGGTCACATGTAGATCAGCTTTAATATTGCAGATAGAATGTAGCTTCCATCAATGTAATTGGCTGCATCATTTCCAATCCCCCATAAATTGTTTTGTAAATATACACTACCGGTCAAAGATTTTAGAACACCTACTCATTCAAGGGTTTTTCTTTATTTTTTACTATTTTCTACATTGTAGAATAATAGTGAAGACATCAAAACTATGAAATAACACATATGGAATCATGTAGTAACCAAAAAAGTATTAAACAAATCAAAATATATTTTATATTTGAGATTCTTCAAATAGCCACCCTTTACCTTGATGACAGCTTTACACACTCTTGGCATTCTCTCAACCAGCTTCATGAGGTAGTCACCTGGAAAGCATTTCAATTAACAGGTATGCCTTCTTAAAAGTTAATTTGTGGAATTTCTTTCCTTCTTAATGCGTTTGAGCCTATCAGTTGCGGCAGGTAGCTTAGTGGTTAAGAGCGTTGTGCCAGTAACCGAAAGGTCGATGGTTCTAATCCCCGAGCTGACTAGGTGAAAAATCTGTCGATGTGCCCTTGAGCAAGGCACTTAACCCTAATTGCTCCTGTAAATCACTCTGGATAAGAGCGTCTGCTAAATGACTAAAATGTAAAATGTAAATATTGTGACAAGGTATACAGAAGACAGCCCTATTTTGTAAAAGACCAAGACCATATTATGGCAAAAACAGCTCAAATAAGCAAAGAGAAACGACAGTCCATCATTACTTTCAAACATGAAGGTCAGTCATTACGGAAAATCTCAAGAACTTTGAAAGTTTCTTCAAGTGCAGTCGCAAAAACCATCAAGCGCTATGATGAAACTGGCTCTCATGAGGACCGCCACAGGAATGGAAGACCCAGAGGTACCTCTGCTGCAGAGGATACGTTCATTAAAGTTACCAGCCTCAGAAATTGCAGCCAAAATAAATGCTTCACAGAGTTCAAGTAACAGACATCTCAACATCAACTGTTCAGAGGAGACTGTGTGAATCAGGCCTTCATGGTCGAATTGCTGCAAAGAAACCACTACTAAAGGACACCAATAAGAAGAAGAGACTTGCTTGGGCCAAGAAACACAAGCAATGGACATTAGACCGGTGGAAATGTGTCCTTTGGTCTGGAGTCCAAATTGGAGATTTTTGGTTCCAACTGCCGTGTCTTTGTGAGACGCGGTGTGGGTGAACGGATGATCTCCGCATGTGTATTTCCCACCGTAAACATGGAGGAGGAGGTGTTATGGCGTGGGGGTGCTTTGCTGGTGACACTGTTTGTGATTTATTTAGAATTCAAGGCATACTTAACCAGCATGGCTACCACAGCATTCTGCAGCGATACGCCATCTCATCTGGTTTGGGCTTAGTGGGAATATAATTTGTTTTTCAACAGGAAAATGACCCAACACATCTCCAGGCTGTGTAAGGGCTATTTGACCAAGAAGGAGAGTGAAGGAGTGCTGCATCAAATGACCTGGCCTCCACAATCCCCCGACCTCAACCAAGTTGAAGGAAAAGCAGCCATGAAGGGCTCAAATAGCCCTTACACAGCCTGGAGATGTGTTGGGTCATTGTCCTGTTGAAAAACAAATTATATTATACTCCTTCAAGACTGCTGGAAAAGCATTACAGGTGAAGCTGGTTGAGAGAATGCCAAGAGTGTGCAAAGCTGTCGTCAAGGCAAAGGGTGGCTATTTGAAGAATCTCAAATATAACATATATTTTGATTTGTTTAACACTTTTTTGGTTACTACATGATTCCATATGTGTTATTTCATAGTTTTGATGTCTTCACTATTATTCTACGAGTAGAAAATAGTAAAAATAAAGAAAAACCCTTGAAAGAGTAGGTATTCTAAAACCTTTGACCGGCAGTATATATATATATATATATATATATATATATATATATTTTTTTTTTTTTAAATATGTTTTCCTTCATTATTTTCCCCTAACCCTAACACCCCACCTCTAATTGGAGTAAACTAATGGACAACAACACTTAGGCTTCTACATCCAGCTTATACATACTATATACAGTGAGGGAAAAAGGTATTTGATCCCCTGCTGATTTTGTACGTTTGCCCACTGACAAAGAAATGATCAGTCTATAATTTTAATGGTAGGTTTATTTGAACAGTGAGAGACAGAATAACAACCACAAAATCCAGAAAAACAATATCAAAAATTGTATAAATTGATTTGCATTTTAATGAGGGAAATAGGTATTTGACCCCTCTGCAAAACATCACTTAGTACTTGGTGGCAAAACCCTTGTTGGCAATCACAGAGGTCAGACGTTTCTTGTAGTTGGCCAACAGGTTTGCACACATCTCAGGAGGGATTTTGTTTCACTCCTCTTTGCAGATCTTCTTTAACTCATTAAGGTTTTGAGGCTGACGTTTGGCAAATCGAACCTTCAGCTCCCTCCACAGATTTTCTATGGGATTAAGGTCTGGAGACTGGCTAGGCCACTCCAGGACCTTAATGTGCTTCTTCTTGAGCCACTCCTTTGTTGCCTTGGCCGTGTGTTTTGGGTCATTGTCATGCTGGAATACCCATCCACGACCCATTTTCAATGCCCTGGCTGAGGGAAGGAGGTTCTCACCCAAGATTTGACGGTACATGGCCCCGTCCATCGTCCCTTTGAAGCAGTGAAGTTATCCTGTCCCCTTAGCAGAAAAACACCCCCAAAGCATAATGTTTCCACCTCCATCTTTGACAGTTGGGATGGTGTTCTTGGGGTCATAGGCAGCATTCCTCCTCCTCCAAACATGGCGAGTTGAGTTGATGCCAAAGACCTCGATTTTGGTCTCACCTGACCACAACACTTTCACCCAGTTCTCCTCTGAATCATTCAGATGTTCATTGGCAAACTTCAGACGGGCATGTATACAGTGGGGAGAACAAGTATTTGATACACTGCCGATTTTGCAGGTTTTCCTACTTACAAAGCATGTAGAGGTCTGTAATTTTTATCATAGGTACACTTCAACTGTGAGAGACGGAATCTAAAACAAAAATCCAGAAAATCACATTGTATGATTTTTAAGTAATTAATTTGCATTTTATTGCATGACATAAGTATTTGATACATCAGAAAAGCAGAACTTAATATTTGGTACAGAAACCTTTGTTTGCAATTACAGAGATCATACGTTTCCTGTAGGTCTTGACCAGGTTTGCACACACTGCAGCAGGGATTTTGGCCCACTCCTCCATACAGACCTTCTCCAGATCCTTCAGGTTTCGGGGCTGTCGCTGGGCAATACAGACTTTCAGCTCCCTCCAAAGATTTTCTATTGGGTTCAGGTCTGGAGACTGGCTAGGCCACTCCAGGACCTTGAGATGCTTCTTACGGAGCCACTCCTTAGTTGCTCTGGCTGTGTGTTTCGGGTCGTTGTCATGCTGGAAGACCCAGCCACGACCCATCTTCAATGCTCTTACTGAGGGAAGGAGGCTGTTGGCCAAGATCTCGCGATACATGGCCCCATCCATCCTCCCCTCAATACGGTGCAGTTGTCCTGTCCCCTTTGCAGAAAAGCATCCCCAAAGAATGATGTTTCCACCTCCATGCTTCACGGTTGGGATGGTGTTCTTGGGGTTGTACTCATCCTTCTTCTTCCTCCAAACACGGCGAGTGGAGTTTAGACCATAAAGCTCTATTTTTGTCTCATCAGACCACATGACCTTCTCCCATTCCTCCTCTGGATCACCCAGATGGTCATTGGCAAACTTCAGACGGGCCTGGACATGCGCTGGCTTGAGCAGGGGGACATTGCGTGCGCTGCAGAATTTTTATCCATGACGGCGTAGTGTGTTACTAATGGTTTTCTTTGAGACTGTGGTCCCAGCTCTCTTCAGGTCATTGACCAGGTCCTGCCGTGTAGTTCTGGGCTGATCCCTCACCTTCCTCATGATCATTGATGCCCCACGAGGTGAGATCTTGCATGGAGCCCCAGACCGAGGGTGATTGACCTTCATCTTGAACTTTTTCCATTTTCTAATAATTGCGCCAACAGTTGTTGCCTTCTCACCAAGCTGCTTGCCTATTGTCCTGTAGCCCATCCCAGCCTTGTGCAGGTCTACAATTTTATCCCTGATGTCCTTACACAGCTCTCTAGTCTTGGCCATTGTGGAGAGGTTGGAGTCTGTTTGATTGAGTGTGTGGACAGATGTCTTTTATACAGGTAACGAGTTCAAACAGGTGCAGTTAATACAGGTAATGAGTGGAGAACAGGAGGGCTTCTTAAAGAAAAACTAACAGGTCTGTGAGAGCCGGAATTCTTACTGGTTGGTAGGTGATCAAATACTTTTGTCATGCAATAAAATGCAAATTAATTACTTAAAAATCATACAATGTGATTTTCTGGATTTTTGTTTTAGATTCCGTCTCTCACAGTTGAAGTGTAACTATGATAAAAATTACAGACCTCTACATGCTTTGTAAGTAGGAAAACCTGCAAAATTGGCAGTGTATCAAATACTTGTTCTCCCCACTATATGTGCTTTCTTGAGCAGGGGGACCTTGCGGGCGCTGCAGGATTTCAGTCCTTCACGGCGTAGTGTGTTACCAATTGTTTTCTTGGTGACTATTGTCCCAGCTGCCTTGAGATCATTGACAAGATCCTCCTGTGTAGTTCTGGGCTGATTCCTCACCGTTATCATGATCATTGCAACTCCACGAGGTGAGATCTTGCATGGAGCCCCAGGCAGAGGGAGATTGACAGTTCTTTTGTGTTTCTTCCACTTGCGAATAATTGCACCAACTGTTGTCACCTTCTCACCAAGCTGCTTGGCGATGGTCTTGTAGCCCATTCCAGCCTTGTGTAGGTCTACAATCTTGTCCCTGACATCCTTGGAGAGCTCTTTGGTCTTGGCCATGGTGTAGAGTTTGGAATCTGATTGATTGATTGCTTCTGTGGACAGGTGTCTTTTATACAGGTAACAAACTGAGATTAGGAGCACTCCCTTTAAGAGTGTGCTCCTAATCTCAGCTCGTTACCTGTATAAAAGACACCTGGGAGCCAGAAATCTTTCTGATTGAGAGGGGGTCAAATACTTATTTCCCTCATTAAAATGCAAATCAATTTATAACATTTTTGACATGCGTTTTTCTGGATTTTATTGTTGTTATTCTGTCTCTCACTGTTCAAATAAACCTACCATTAAAATTATAGACTGATCATTTCTTTTTCAGTGGGCAAACGTACAAAATCAGCAGGGGATCAAATACTTTTTTCCCTCACTGTACATTTTACGGACACAATGTATTTTACAATAATTATCTTTTGTGTTGTGTTGTTTTTGCTGTATTTATACTTCTGCGATACAGATTGAATCCAGCCCTAAGTGGTGTTTAGGAATTTACATTGGGTACTGGTGTTTGTAAGTAGGTATGTTCAAAGTCAAAGGAAGCACTCGATTTAGCTCACCTGGCGCTGGATGGGGCATGCATCACAGTCAGTGGTGCATGACGTGTCCAATCAACAGGACATTCCACTCAATCTGCTCCCTGATTGGCTCCTGAGAGAGAACCAGGTGAAGCATGCCAAGTAACCTTTTCTAACCTCTGCTACATTGGTCTGTAACCACTCACTCTTTCCTATCGCGCTTGGTGGCGTGCATGCGTGCGCACACACACACACACTCCTTAAAGGCATGTAAACCTACCCTTAAAGGCCTAGTGCAGTCAAAATGTGATTTTCCTGTATTTTATACATATTTCCACAATATGAGGTTGGAATAACACTGAAATTGTGAAAATGATGACAATGCCCTTTTAGCGTAAGAGCTGTTTGAAAAGGCCGCCTGAAATTTCTGCCTGTTTTAGTGAGATGGAGTTTTGGCCTGCCTGGTGAAATCAATAAGAAAGAGTTCCAAACCTCTCTGCCAATAACAGCTAGTTTTCCCCTCCCCACTCAGACCACTCCCAGACAGTCCTAGCAAAATTTAGTTATTTTTGTTATAGAAGTATTTTATTTTTATTTTTGACAATTTTAATTGAAAACAATCACAGTAAGGTACTTAAATGTTACCCAGAAAATATTTGATATTGAGATAAAAAAAACGGCAGCATTGTATCTTTAAAAGACATGGTACCGATCATCATGTCTCAATCAAACTAGAGACGGACGATGGTGAGATATGTCAGATAACATCATGGACCTTGTCAAGTCAATACCAATCCCTATTACATTGCCACTCTAGGGACCTAATTGACCTTTAACGGCATGACTTTTGACACATTCATTTTGGTGGGAATTCTCAGGGGGCCATGTCACATGGATCATAGAGCCCCCATGGGTGTCTTCTCTGGTTCCATGTTATATTACAGAGAGTTATAGTTATGGAGCGTGAGAACAGATGAATTATCTCCTAGCCCTCGGAGATGACGAATGGTCCCACATGCACAGTAGATAGCTGTATCATCCCCTGGTCTGTGTACAGTTCTCTTATCTGTATTGACTCACAAGTTGGGGTCATTTACTGCAGAATCAAGGCTTGTTACACACACACACAGTCATCTCAGCATTGATTTACACTGATAGTGCAGTGCTGGCCAGCTGATGTATGTGTTGTTGACCCAACTGATGTGGTGTGGTAGTAGATAATACACAATGTTAAGGGCTTTGAGCATTTGGGAAAATCGCTATTTATACAATGGTTTGGAATTCCCATTGTTAGAGCATATCCTGCCCATGATATACTAGACAACATACACATGGCCAGTACATTCATAAAAAGTGCCATTGTTTACATCGTTACCTAGCAACACACTACTAATACTGCTTTTACAGATCCACTGCCCAGCCATTCAATTTATAAACTTGATCTCCACTGTAAAAAGCATGTAGACATTATCTCCGACATTTGCAACATTGTTGCAATATTGAAATTCGATCTTCATGCGTCCCATAGCAATGAACGTGTCGGGAGTCGGGGCGAGAAGACAGGCAGCTTTTCTCAGCCAGCTGAAATCATGAATCAGCATAATTTTTATGGATATATACAAAGAAATGTCAATAGAAAAACAGGTTAAACGAAACGAAATGCAGCTAGTTTGCTGTCTTTCCAGCACTTCAGTCTGAAGTGATTGTGTTAGCTGTGTAGTTGGTTCGCTAGCAAGGGTGGAAGAGCCTCCATAGCTACCATTTTCTCCATAGAAACTTGCAAAGTTCTGGAACTATCAACCAGCGCTTGGGTAGTTTTGCTTTACATGACAGTCAATATGAATAGAACTAACGACCAAAGAACGCCTAAAATTGCATTTGACAACCAGAGTTACCGAATGTAGCATCACGTTTTGTAAAAACAATAATGGTTTGGGAAAGAATCGTGCTTTTTAATGCTGGTAACCCATTGTATAAAAGCAATAATACACTCGAGTCCATGTGTTATGACATTTGTATTATGGCTGTGGTGGTCTACGCCACTTGGCTTCACCTCGTGGCTATGACCACGTCACAGCCATGATAAAAATGTAATCACATGGCCTCTCCTGTATTATTGCTTAAATTTATCATAACTATTGTTATTAATACTTGATAGTCTGTGTACAGCCTTCCCTATGGGTACGTTTACATTGACTCACTCAAAGCCTTTATAAAATAAATCCCTTATCCTGTTATTTCAGTACATTATACTGCATGTATTATACGTTATATGTACAGGCAATTCAGTATTACGTGTTTGCATTGTGATTGTAGCTTACAAACTTATCCTTCATGAAATTAAACATGCTACATGTTTGGTTGTAGCTGGGTCATTTTTGAATTGCGGTGGCATTTGGTCATAGCATTTTGGAAAAAACGAACATTTCTAAAATATGTTTTTATTTAAATGTATTTGGGTACGTCATTCCATTCTAAATCAACCAATATGGCAGTTTCATGATTTTAAATTATTTTTACCATTATGATAACATTGTGCCACCAGAAGAATTAGTAACACCGATGATGGTAACAACGCACTGATCTGATTAAATCCTGGCCTAAGATGAGAAGGGAGAACAGAAAAAAAGGGATAAGAGAGTAAGAGAAAGATTGAGACATGAAAGACAGGCAGAGGAGACAAGGAAGATAAAAGAACAAGAACAGAAATGAGAAAATAAAAATAGTTTGATAGGTAGGGAGGGAGGAAGAAGAGTGGTCTTGTGAACCAGCCTTATCACTTAGATGAAACAGACTGGTGAACACAGCGATCAGGCTGGTTCTACGAGGTTAGAAGAAAAGTGGGTGCTCCAATAAGTTACACTGACCCTCTTCCGCAGGTTGTAAGTGAGCAGCAGGTTCCGTGAGAAGTGGTTAGAGAAGGCCGTGTAGAACTCCAGAACCTTCTGCAGGGCGTCCCGTTTGATGACATGGAGATCACAGTAGGTCAGGGCCCGCACATTGGCACAAGCCTGGGTCAGGGTCACCTCCTTCCAGAACACATCCCCAAACACGTCCCCCTTACCTGCAAAGAGAGAGAGAGAGCACCGATTAAGATATTACTTCTTAGATCTAACAGATTTTCCATCTGAGATTTACTTCTGAATGATTATTTTAAAGATCATTTAAAGATTTCTGAAATAGTTTACCTGCAGAAAGAGAGAGAAAAAGCAGCTAAGATGCCCTCTTTAAAACTGAAACCTAACAATGATTAGTTTATCCCAGTGTGACTTTGCCTGAGATGTGAAGACTTGCGTTTGCGCCCTAAGCTAATGCCTAGACTTTGACTCAGCAGAATAACAAAGTATCATGGCACACAGGAAACCCTGGTTCAGACCTGTCAATCACACCAACAAAAGCCTGTTTGAACCCAATAACCTTCCTGGCCAAAACACAAAACTTGTTGATGAGAGTGAATGAACAATGACAAAGCATACATAGACCAGTGGAGGCTCCTCAGAGGAGGAAGGGGAGGACCATCCTCAGTGAAGTTCATAAAAATAGTGAAACATTTAAAAAGTTATCCTTTTTAGATAGAACTATACAAAATATGTTCACATGTCACCAAATAAATGATTAAAACACACTGTTTTGCAATGGTCTACATGGTGTAGCCGGAGGACAGCTAGCTTCCGTCCTCCTCTGGGTACATTGACTTCAATACAAAACCTAGGAGGCTGATGGTTCTCACCCCCTTCCATAGACTTACATAGTAATTATGACAACTTCCGGATGACATCCGCCAACCTATCAGAGCTTTTGCAGCAATAACTGACATGTTGTCCACCCAATCAAATGATCAAATAATTAATCTAGTACTGAAAGAATAAGCTATAGCTAGATAGCACGGCAGTGCATAAAATGTGGTGAGTAGTTGACTCAAAGAGAAAGACAATAGTTTCACAGTTTTCAACAAATGAATTTATTCAAAAATGAAGGAGGAGCAAGAGAGAGAGCTATATTTCGTCACTATTTTTCACTTTCACTTAGCTAGCTATCTAAGCTTACACAAACACCCATCTCAAACAGAGGGATTCTATGTTAGCTAGCTGGCTATGACTATCCAACACTGGAACTCTTCCAAGTCAAGGTAAGCTTTTAGTTTTACTAATTTATTGCCACCAGGGCCCGCCGGTGTAACTGCTAAACTGCTTACTACACCGTACTGCAAGATTGTAGCAGGTTTAGTTCTATTAGCTAGCAATATTGACTATGACGTTACTCTAGCTAATATGGTGAGCTAGCTGCAGTTATGATATGAAGGTTTGGCTTGGAAAGGTTTTTTCGCCTGGTCACAGACAGCTGATGTGTTGTGCATTGAAGTCCACAAGCGAAGGAAAAAGGTGAGAGGAGGAGAGCGCGTAGGCATGAGAAGGAATACAACAAGCTGTTTGTACAGTGGGGAAAAAAAGTATTTAGTCAGCCACCAATTGTGCAAGTTCTCCCACTTAAAAAGATGAGAGAGGCCTGTAATTTTCATCATAGGTACACGTCAACTACAGTGGGGGGAAAAAGTATTTAGTCAGCCACCAATTGTGCAAGTTCTCCCACTTAAAAAGATGAGAGAGGCCTGTAATTTTCATGATAGGTACACGTCAATTATGACAGACAAATTGAGAAAAAAAATCCAGAAAATCACATTGTACGATTTTTTATGAATTTATTTGCAAATTATGGTGGAAAATAAGTATTTGGTCACCTACAAACAAGCAAGATTTCTGGCTCTCACAGACCTGTAACATCTTCTTTAAGAGGCTCCTCTGTCCTCCACTCATTACCTGTATTAATGGCACCTGTTTGAACTTGTTATCAGTATAAAAGACACCTGTCCGCAACCTTAAACAGTCACACTCTAAACTCCACTATGGCCAAGACCAAAGAGATGTCAAAGGACACCAGAAACAAAATTGTAGACCTGCACCAGGCTGGGAAGACTGAATCTGCAATAGGTAAGCAGCTTGGTTTGAAGAAATCAACTGTGGGAGCAATTATTAGGAAATGGAAGACATACAAGACCACTGATAATCTCCCTCGATCTGGGGCTCCACGCAAGATCTCACCCCGTGGGGTCAAAATGATCACAAGAACTGTGAGCAAAAATCCCAGAACCACACGGGGGGACCTAGTGAATGACCTGCAGAGAGCTGGGACCAAAGTAACAAAGCCTACCATCAGTAACACACTACGCCGCCAGGGACTCAAATCCTGCAGTGCAAGACGTGTCCCCCTTCTTAAGCCAGTACATGTCCAGGCCCGTCTGAAGTTTGCTAGAGTTCATTTGGATGATCCAGAAGAGGATTGGGAGAATGTCATATGGTCAGATGAAACCAAAATATAACTTTTTGGTAAAAACTCAACTCGTCGTGTTTGGAGGACAAAGAATGCTGAGTTGCATCCAAAGAACACCATACCTACTGTGAAGCATGGGGGTGGAAACATCATGCTTTGGGGCTGTTTTTCTGCAAAGGGACCAGGACGACTGATCTGTGTAAAGGAAAGAATGAATGGGGCCATGTATCGTGAGATTTTGAGTGAAAACCTCCTTCCATCAGCAAGGGCATTGAAGATGAAACGTGGCTGGGTCTTTCAGCATGACAATGATCCCAAACACACCGCCCGGGCAACGAAGGAGTGGCTTCGTAAGAAGCATTTCAAGGTCTTGGAGTGGCCTAGCCAGTCTCCAGATCTCAACCCCATAGAAAATCTTTGGAGGGAGTTGAAAGTCTGTGTTGCCCAGCGACAGCCCCAAAACATCACTGCTCTAGAGGAGATCTGCATGGAGGAATGGGCCAAAATACCAGCAACAGTGTGTGAAAACCTTGTGAAGACTTACAGAAAACGTTTGACCTGTGTCATTGCCAACAAAGGGTATATAACAAAGTATTGAGAAACTTTTGTTATTGACCAAATACTTATTTTCCACCATAATTTGCAAATAAATTCATTAAAAATCCTACAATGTGATTTTCTGGATTTTTTTTCTTCTCATTTTGTCTGTCATAGTTGACGTGTACCTATGATGAAAATTACAGGCCTCTCTCAACTTTTTAAGTGGGAGAACTTGCACAATTGGTGGCTGACTAAATACTTTTTTTCCCCACTGTATGTGGCTATGAAAGTGAACAGTTTGTGTGTGATCATAATATCAGGAGTGTATTCATTCCGCCAATTCTGTAGAAAAACATTTCTTAAACAGAAGCAAATGGAATGAGACGGGGAAAACACCCCTGAATTTGTCCAATAGAAACTCTAGTTTGCAACTGTTGGACTAATGACTACGCCCTGGACGTGCAGTGGCTTGCGAAAGTATTCACCCCCCTTGGCATTTTTCCTATTTTGTTGCCTTACAACCTGGAATTAAAATGTATTTTTGGGGGGTTTGTATCATTTCATTTACACAACATGCATACCACTGGGATTTTTGCCCATTCTTCAAGGCAAAACTGCTCCAGCTCCTTCAAGTTGGATGGGTTCTGCTTGTGTACAGCAATCTTTAAGTCATACTAAAGATTCTCAATTGTATTGAGGTCTGGGCTTTGACTAGGCCAGGGTTCTTCAATTCCGGTCCTGGAGGGCCGAAACACCTCTGTTTTTCATCCTCTCCTTCTAATCAGGGGCTAATTCAGACCTGGGACACCAGGTGAGTGCAATTAACTACCAGGTAGAAATACAAAACAGAAGTGTTTCGGCCCTACAGGACCGGAATTGAAGAACCCTGGACTAGGCCATTCCAAGACATTTACATATTTCCCCTTAAACCACTCGAGTGTTGCTTTAGTAGTATGCTTAGGGTCATTGTCCTGCTGGAAGGTGAACCTCCGTCACAGTCTCAAATCTCTGGAAGACTGAAACAGGTTTCCCTCAAGAATTTCCCTGTATTTAGCACCATCCATCATTCCTTCAATTCTGACCAGTTTCCCAGTCCCTGCCGATGAAAAACATCCCCACAGCATGATGCTGCCACCACCATGCTTCACTGTGGGAATGGTGTTCTCGGGTTGATGAGAGGTGTTGGGTTTGCGCCAGACATAGCGTTTTCCTTGATGGCCAAAAAGCTAAATTTTAGTCATCTGACCAGAGTACCTTCTTCCATATGTTTGGGAAGTCTCTCACATTCCTTTTGGCGAACACCAAACGTGTTTGCTTATTTTTTTCTTTAAGCAATGGCTTTTTTCTGGCCACTCTTCTGTAAAGCCAGGCTCTGTGGAGTGTACGGCTTAAAGTGTTCCTATGGACAGATAGTCCAACCTCCGCTGTGGAGCTTTGCAGCTCCTTCAGGGTTATCTTTGGTCTCTTTGTTGCCTCTCTGATTAATGCTTGCCTGGTCTGTGAGTTTTGGTGGGCGGCCCTCTCTTAGCAGGTTTGTTGTGGTGCCATATTCTTTCAATTTTTTTATCATGGATTTAATGGTGCTCTGTGGGATTTTCAAAGTTTCTGATATTTTTTTATAACCCAACCCTGATCTGTACTTCTTCACAACTTTGTCCCTGACCTGTTTGGAGAGCTCCTTGGTCTTCATGGTGCCGCTTGCTTGGTGGTGCCCCTTCCTTAGTGGTGGGGCCTTTCAGAACAGGTGTATATATACTGAGATCATGTGACACTTCGATTGCACACAGGTGGACTTTATTTAACTAATCATGTTTTTTCTCCCCAATTTCATGGTATCCAATTGGTAGTTACAGTCTTGTCCCATCGCTGCAACTCCCGTACGGACACGGGAGAGGCGAAGGTCGAGAGTCGTGCGTCCTCCGAAACACAACCCAACCGAGCCGCTTCTTGACACAGTGCCCGCTTAACCCAGAAGCCAGGTGCACCAATGTGTCGGAGGAAACACCGTACACCTGGCGACCGAGTCAGTGTGCACTGCACCCGGCCCGCCAGTGCGCGATGGGACAAGAACATCCCTGCCGGCCAAGCCCTCCCCTACCCTGGATGACACTGGGCCAATTGTGCGTCGCCCCATGGGTCTCCCGGTCGCGGACGGCTGCGACAGAGCCAGGATCTCTAGTGGCACAGTATTGAATGTCTCACTGTCTGTCCATGTGTCACTGTCTGTCACCTCAAATCTTTCTCTCGACCTGTGTGCACCTACATTGAATTCATAGGCTAGGTTGTAGCAACCTCATGATGGGTATAGGGAAAATTTGAGTATCATGTAGTAGCCTAAACCTATCAATGTTAAACTGGGTGAATGGAATATGAATGACAGTCATCCAATATGCTGTAGTAAAAATAAGGCCATGCTTATATACTGAACAAAAATATAAATGCAACATGCAACAATTTCAACGATTTTAAGGAAATCAGTCAATTGAAAAAAATTAATTAGTCCCTAATCTATGGATTTCACATGACTGGGCAGGGGCGCAGCCATGGGTGGGCCTGGGAGGGCATAGGCCCACCCACTGGGGAGCCAGGCCCAGCTAATCTGAATGAGTTTTTACCCACAAAAGGGCTTTATTACAGACAGAATTACTCCTCAGTTTCATCAGCTGTCTAGGTGGCTGGTCTCAGACGATCCCGCAGGTGAAGAAGCTGGATGTGGAGGTCCTGGGCTGGTGTGGTTACACATGGTCTGCGGTTGTGAGGCCGGTTGGGCGTACTGCCAAATTCTCAAAAACGTTGTTGGAGGCAGCTTATGATAGAGAAATGAACATTCAATTGGTGGACACTCCTGCAGTCAGCATGCCAATTGCACGCTCCCTCAAAACTTGAGACATCTGTGGCATTGTGTTGTGACAAAACTGCACATTTTAGAGTGGGCTTTTATTGTACCCAGCACAAGGTGCACCTGTGTAATGATCATGCTGTTTAATCAGCTTCTTGATATGCCACACCTGTCAGGTGGATGGATTATCTTTGCAAAGGAGAAATGCTCACTAAAAGGGATGAAAACAAATTTGTGCACAAAAGTTTCTGGGATATTTTATTTCAGCTCATGAAACATGGGACCAACACTTCAGATGTTGCGTTTATATTTTTTGTTCAGTATTTTTTTTTTATTCGTCCTCCCTCATCTTAAACGGCACCGACCGCCACTTGTCACGATCGTCGGGAAGAGAGGACCAATGCGCAGCGTGGAATGTGAACATACTTATTTATTTGAGTCACCACACGAACAAAACAACAAACGATACGAAACGTGAAGTCCTTGGTTACAACACAAACCATACGGAACAAGATCCCACACATGACAATGCCCAAACGGCTGCCTAAGTATGGTTCCCAATCAGAGACAACAAGCAACAGCTGATTCACGTTGCCTCTGATTGAGAACCACCCCGGCCAACATAGACACACAAGCACTAGAATATCACCCTAGCACACAAAACACAAAGAAACAACACACCCTGGCTCAACATAACAGAGTCCCAGAGCCAGGGCGTGACAGTACCCGCCCCCCCCAAAGGAGCGGACTGCGACCGCGCCAAACATAAACCGAACAGGGGAGGGCCGGGTGGGCATTCCTCCTCGGAGGCGGTTCCGGCTCCGGGAATGACCCCCACTCCCTCTCTAACCCCCCAAAGCGCCCCTGGTCCGGTCTGGCCCTGCTGGCCGGAGCTGGACTGAACACTGGTGGAGCGGATTGCTCTAGCTCCGGAGTGGAGCAGCTGACCGGTGCCGGACCAGGCACCGGTGGAACGGGCACGGGCTGTGCCGGACTGACGACGCGCACCACAGGCTTGGTGCGGAGAGCAGGGACGGGCCGGACCGGGCTGACGACGCGCACCATTGGCTTGGTGCGGGGAGCAGGGACGGGCCGAACCGGGCTGACGAAGCGCACCACTGGTTTGGTGCGGGGAGCAGGAACAGGCCGGACCGGGCTGACGACGCGCACCATTGGCTTGGTGCGGGGAGCAGGGACGGGCCGAACCGGGCTGACGAAGCGCACCACTGGCTTAGTGCGGGGAGCAGGAACAGGCCGGACCGGGCTGACGACGCGCACCATTGGCTTGGTGCGGGGAGCAGGGACGGGCCGAACCGGGCTGACGAAGCGCACCACTGGTTTGGTGCGAGGGGCAGGAACAGGCCGGACCGGGCTGGCGACGCGCACCACAGGCTTGGTGCGAGGGACAGGAACAAGCCGGACCGTACTGGGGACACACACCACTGGCCCTACGCGGGGATCAGGAACGGGCCGGACCGGACTGGCAACACACCCCAGTACATCTCGCCGTGCCTCTACATCCTCCTTCCCCCTGGTGACCAGTGACTCCCGTAACCTGGCGGCCTCCTGCTGCCCCGTCGTCCACGGCGTGAGCCCCCCCCTAAAAAATTTCTGGGCGTCTCTCCTCCCCGTGGGCCAGGCCTCCATGGCTCTCGCCAGACTCTTGCTCCACTGCTCCAAAGTCCAGCCTCTCTCCTCCTCCCGCGGCTTGACCCAGTCGAGGTTGATATCCTTCAGAGTCACCTCTGGCGTTGGCTCCTGGACACGATGCTTGGTCCAGTTATGGTGGGATCTTCTGTCACGATCGTCGGGAAGAGAGGACCAATGCGCAGCGTGGAATGTAAACATACTTATTTATTTGAGTCACCACACGAACAAAACAACAAACGATACGAAACGTGAAGTCCTTGGTTACAACACAAACCATACGGAACAAGATCCCACACATGACAATGCCCAAACGGCTGCCTAAGTATGGTTCCCAATCAGAGACAACAAGCAACAGCTGATTCACGTTGCCTCTGATTGAGAACCACCCCGGCCAACATAGAAACACAAGCACTAGAATATCACCCTAGCACACAAAACACAAAGAAACAACACACCCTGGCTCAACATAAGAGTCCCAGAGCCAGGGCGTGACACCACTGATACAGACACTATGTACATTTGTTCTGATCACTGCGTCTGGTTTCTGAAAGGATCCTATTTGTGATTCTATGAAATTGAACTTAAATGGATGAGCATATAAAAAAGCGCAGACATAATTTCACGACATAATACCTAAGTGTACAGCTGTCCATGTACTGACAATAATTGAAATTAACTTCAATATTAATTTTACTATCTTTGTTGAATGATCGAGAGTGAATGGGACAATATTTGTTGCTGTCACTGCAAAAGATAACCTTTGTTATATTACCTAATGATGTTTTCCTACTTGGAACTCACAAGATGTCATGCAAATGCACAAGACATGCATTAATTTACAAATGCACGTGCACATGCACACGCAAACACCAGACCTGGGTTCAAATACTATTTCAGGTATTTCAATTACTTTTCAATACATTTTTTAACAAGTATTCAGATAACCTTTATTTGAAAAAACAAGTAGTTGAATATTGGAATGTATTTGGAAATGCACTTGGAAAGTATTTAAATAAACTGACTCAAATACACTCCCATGGATTTAACCCAAGTATTCGAAAATACTTTCAAATACAATTTGGTCAACTATTTGGGTTTTACAAATAAACTAAATACTCAAATAAAAGTACTTGTTTTGGGCTGTGTATTTGAAAAGACTCAAATACAAAGAAAAAAGATTTAAATAACAAATACTCAAATACATTTTAGTCATTTAGCAGATGCTCTTATCCAGAGCGACTTACAGTTAGTGAGTGCATACATTTTTCATACTGGCCCCCCGTGGTAAACGAACCCACAACCCTGGCGTTGCAAGCGCCATGCTCTACCAACTGAGCTACACGGGGACTCGTATTTGATCCCAGGTCTGGCACGCACGCGCACACACACGTTTTGTTCTTCTATCCTTGTGGGGACCTAAAATTAATTTCCATTCAAAATCCTATTTTCCCTAACCCCTAAACCTAACCCTTACCATAACCCTAACCTAACTCCTAACCACTAACCCCTTACCCTAACCCTAATTGTAACCCTAAACCTAACCCCTAAGCTTAAAATAGCCTTCGTCCTCATTGGGACGTGGGAAATGTCCCCACGAGGAAGAATGTTCCTTGTTTTACTATTCTTGTGCAGACTTTTGGGTATTTTAGGTCCGCACAAGGATAGAAGAACCAACCCACACACACACACATTTTAAATACTTTATTTGAATCCACCAATAAAAAAATTACAAAAATAAAGGATCCAAACATTTCGAACATCATAAACAGGAAGTCTCTCCCATCAGTCAATTTGCTAATGACCATACTGCAAAGAAATCCCAAAGAAGTTAATTTACTTTCATAGAAAGACACCGAATTTAGCTCAAGGAAGTCATTTGTAGCTTGCTACCCCTCTCTCCAGAGAAGCTCTGACTGGCACTCCGCACAGCACAAAGTAACAATGTCGCACAGAACCAAACAACATAACACAGTACAGCACAGTATAGAACAGTACAATCCAGTACAGCACAACATAGAACAGTACAATCCAGTGCAGCACAACATAGAACAGTACAATACAGTACAGCACAACATAGAACAGTACAATCCAGTGCAGCACAACATAGAACAGTACAATCCAGTGCAGCACAACATAGAACAGTACAATACAGTACAGCACAACATAGAACAGTACAATATAGTACAGCACAACATAGAACAGTACAATACAGTACAGCACAACATAGAACAGTACAATACAGTACAGCACAACATAGAACAGTACAATACAGTACAGCACAACATAGAACAGTACAATACAGTACAGCACAACATAGAACAGTACAATACAGTACAGCACAACATAGAACAGTACAATACAGTGCAGCACAACATAGAACAGTACAATACAGTACAGCACAACATAGAACAGTACAATACAGTGCAGCACAACATAGAACAGTACAATACAGTACACCACAGCGTAACACAGAATACCAACCTGCTATATTTCAGTTTATCTACTCCTTTAGATGTTTAAAGGTAGGCTCAGCTATATGACGTAGATGCACAAAGTGAACAGCATAGTGGGTTAATTTCCGCAACAACTAAGAGCGCTGAAGTGCGAAGCTAAACTTCTCTGCTGTTTTGGTCCCGTACCTACCACGCACTTACAGCGTAAAGCAAACCCGTGCACATTTGCAGATACTGTGGTGACCATGTGAGAGCGAAGTCTTGCATCTCGCTCATCTGCGGTGCTGCTCGTAGCAAAGTAATTTAGCTGAGTCTACCTTTAATCTAACACAAACACACACTTACACACATGCATTCAGGCACGCACACCCACACACCGTGTTTACATCCAGAAAAGCGAGCTGTTTATATCAGTCTCTTCCTAATGGAAACTGACATCTGCCTCAGCATTACGGTACGTTGTTGAAATGCTGCCAACATCCATCAAATACACAGCCAACATTGAATTACAGCGCGTAAGTGGGTGGGTGTAGGCCCACGTTTTCATTCCCCGAGATTGGAAGGTTGGGAGTTTGATCCTCGGCCGAGTCATACCAAAGACAGTAAAAAAGGGACCCGGTGCATCTCTGCTTGGCACTCAGCATAAGGATATACAGTGGGGAAAAAAAGTATTTAGTCAGCCACCAATTGTGCAAGTTCTCCCACTTAAAAAGATGAGAGAGGCCTGTAATTTTCATCATAGGTACACGTCAACTATGACAGACAAATTGAGGAAAAAACATTGAGAAAATCACATTGTAGGATTTTTTATGAATTTATTTGCAAATTATGGTGGAAAATAAGTATTTGGTCACCTACAAACAAGCAAGATTTCTGGCTCTCACAGACCTGTAACTTCTTCTTTAAGAGGCTCCTCTGTCCTCCACTCGTTACCTGTATTAATGGCACCTGTTTGAACTTGTTATCAGTATAAAAGACACCTGTCCACAACCTCAAACAGTCACACTCCAAACTCCACTATGGCCAAGACCAAAGAGCTGTCAAAGGACACCAGAAACAAAATTGTAGACCTGCACCAGGCTGGGAAGACTGAATCTGCAATAGGTAAGCAGCTTGGTTTGAAGAAATCAACTGTGGGAGCAATTATTAGGAAATGGAAGACATACAAGACCACTGATAATCTCCCTCGATCTGGGGCTCCACGCAAAATCTCACCCCGTGGGGTCAAAATGATCACAAGAACGGTGAGCAAAAATCCCAGAACCACACGGGGGGACCTAGTGAATGACCTGCAGAGAGCTGGGACCAAAGTAACAAAGCCTACCATCAGTAACACACTACGCCGCCAGGGACACAAATCCTGCAGTGCCAGACGTGTCCCCCTGCTTAAGCCAATACATGTCCAGGCCCGTCTGAAGTTTACTAGAGTGCATTTGGATGATCCAGAAGAGGATTGGGAGAATGTCATATGTCATATGGTCAGATGAAACCAAAATAGAACTTGTCGTGTTTGGAGGACAAAGAATGCTGAGTTGCATCCAAAGAACACCATACCTACTGTGAAGCATGGGGGTGGAAACATCATGCTTTGGGGCTGTTTTTCTGCAAAGGGACCAGGACGACTGATCCGTGTAAAGGAAAGAATGAATGGGGCCATGTATCGTGTGATTTTGAGTGAAAACCTCCTTCCATCAGCAAGGGCATTGAAGATGAAACGTGGCTGGGTCTTTCAGCATGACAATGATCCCAAACACACCGCCCGGGCAACGAAGGAGTGGCTTCGCAAGAAGCATTTCAAGGTCCTGGAGTGGCCTAGCCAGTCTCCAGATCTCAACCCCATAGAAAATCTTTGGAGGGAGTTGAAAGTCCGTGTTGCCCAGCGACAGCCCCAAAACATCACTGCTCTAGAGGAGATCTGCATGGAGGAATGGGCCAAAATACCAGCAACAGTGTGTGAAAACCTTGTGAAGACTTACAGAAAACGTTTGACCTGTGTCATTGCCAACAAAGGGTATATAACAAAGTATTGAGAAACTTTTGTTATTGACCAAATACTTATTTTCCACCATAACTTGCAAATAAATTCATTAAAAATCCTACAATGTGATTTTCTGGATTTTTTTCCCTCATTTTGTCTGTCATAGTTGACGTGTACCTATGATGAAAATTACAGGCCTCTCTCATCTTTTTAAGTGGGATAACTTGCACAATTGGTGGCTGACTAAATACTTTTTTCCCCCACTGTATATTGGGGGTAAGGCCCTGGGATACACTAGCATCCTGTCCAGGGGGTGTACTTGTACATCAAGCTGCTTCACGCTACAGAAACAGGAGATAGGCTCTAGCTCCTATGAGCCAAGGCTCATGCAAGGCTGTTTACTAACTTACTTATAGTGGTAGTTTCTGGGTTGGCGGTAGTCAGTCCTAACAATGTAAATGAACTAAACAATGGCCTAATTCACACTCAAGTTGTACAACTAATGTACAACACATTTGACACATCGGTTGTGATACAACGGATAGTTTTGATGAGTTTGTCAGCATAATCAGATTGGATTGAATAAAAAAAACAAGGCTTTCATGTCTTACAGCCTGAAACAAACCAAGGCAGTGACAGAGAGGCAAAACAGGCACAGCAAAACAGCTACAGTTAGCATGCTGTTCTTTAGATTTGGTTGAATCTTAGAAACAAAAGATGTAATGTCCTACAGTTTCTGACAAACCAAGAGAGATAAAGAGGTAAACAGAGTTAATTCTAGTAGAACGATCACGGTGCAGGTGCAGCAATGATACTGTAGGCTATAGCAGCTACCATTAGATTAGTGAGAATGTGATTTACAGCGGTAGCTAGTTCATCACCCAGGGTTCCATTGCCATGAACTAGCCAGGACAAGGACAAGTATAACAACATAACATGTTACAAGGACAAGTATAACAACACATTTATGTTACAGTGTGTATATTATTATATCAAGCCTCCCAATGAGCCAACCCACCAATTGCAGGTCAGCAACGCGAGAGAACACAACCACAGCTATTTTACCCAGCAGGCCCAGGGAAGACCATCCATCTTGTGTGTATTGATGTTTTGATGTGTTGCATTTTTACTGTTCACTTTTTTATGTTGTGTGTATGTTTTCCCAGCAATGTTTGCTGTTTGCCTAGCACCGTCAATGTTTGTATATGTAGCAATGTAGCAGTAACGATTTGAATGAATCATTCTCTGATATTTCGTGGTCATGTAAACAGGGTTGGATACATACAGTGCATTCGGAAAGTATTCAGACCACTTAACTTTTTCCACATTTTGTTACGTTACAGCCTTATTCTAAAATTGATTACATTGTTTTTTCCACCCCATTAATCTACACATAATACCCCATAATGACAAAGCAAAAACTGGTTTTTAGACATTTAAAAAAACAGAAATATCAAATTTACATAAGTATTCAGACTCTTTACTCAGTACTTTGTTGAAGCACCTTTGGCAGCGATTACAGCCTAGAGTCTTCTTGGTTATGATGCTACAAGCTTGGCACACCTGTATTTGGGGAGTTTCTCCCATTCTTCTCTGCAGATCCTCTCATGCTCTGTCAGGTTGGATGGGGAGCGTCACTGCACAGCTATTTTCAGGTCTCTCCAGAGATGTTAGATCGGGTTCAAGTCCGGTCTCTGGCTGGGCCACTCAAGGACATTCAAAGACTTGTCCTGAAGCCACTCCTGCGTTGTCTTGGCTGTGTGCTTAGGGTTGTTGTCCTGTTGGAAGGTGAACCTTTGCAACAGTCTGAGGTCCTGAGCGCTCTGGAGCAGGTTTTCATCAAGGATCTCTCTGTACTTTGCTCCGTTCATCTTTCCCTCGACCCTGACTAGTCTCTCAGTCCCTGCCGCTGAAAAACATCCCCACAGCATGATGCTGCCACCACCATGCTTCACCGTAGGGATGGTGCCAGGTTTCCTCCAGACGTGATGCTTGGCATTCAGGCCAAAGAGTTCAATCTTGGTTTCATCAAACCAGAGAACCTTGTTTCTCATGGTCTGAGAGTCTGTAGGTGCCTTTTGGCAAACTCCAAGTGGGCTATTATGTGCATTTTACTGAAGAGTGGTTTCCGTCTGGCCACTCTACCATAAAGGTCTGATTGGTGGAGTGCTGCAGAGATGGTTGTCCTTCTGGAAGATTCTTCCATCTCCACAGAGGAACTGGAGCTCTGTCAGAGTGACCATCGGGTTCTTGTTCACCTCCCTGACCAAGGCCCTTCTCCCTCGATTGCTCAGTTTGGCTGGGCGGCCAGCTCTAGGAAGAGTCTTGGTGGTTCTAAACTTCTTCCATTTAAGAATGATGGAGGCCACTGTGTTCTTGGGGACCTTCAATGCTGCAGAAATGTTTTGGTACCCTTCCACAGATCTGTGACTAGACACAATCCTGTCTCGGAGGTCTACAGACAATTCCTTCGACCTCATGGTTTGCTTTTTGCTCTGACATGCACTGTCAACCGTGGGACCTTATATAGACAGGTGTGTGCCTTTCCAAATAATGTCCAATCAATTGAATTTACCACAGGTGGACTCCAATCAAGTTGTAGAAACATCTCAAGGACAAAATGTGGAAAAAGTTAAGGGGTCTGAATACTTTCCGAATGCACTCTACAACAGTCTGCATACACACCAACACACAGATACACACACACACCGTGGAGACCAACCAAAACCATGATGCGAGAAAGGACAAAGAATGCATTACTCAGATATACAGTAACAAGGCGTGATCTACAGACACTCAACATTTAGCTTTGTAGCCTTCACCCTCCAATCCCACATTAACACCTTGTTAATGTCTCAACAGGGACTGTTGTTGGGATCAAATCAAATCAAATGTTATTTGTCACATGCTTCGTAAACAACAGGTGTAGACTAACAGTGACATGCTTACTTACGGGCCCTTCCTAACAATGCAGAGAAAAAAAAAGAGAAATAATAGAAAAATAAGGAACAAATACACAATGAGGAACGATAACTTGGCTATATACACGGGGTACCAGTACCGAGTCGATGTGCAGGGTTACGTGGTAATTGAGGTAGATATGTACACACTGATGATATTCTCAGAGGAATCCCTAGTCTCTGTCCCATAGTGACCTCCCGTCAAGACCTTATCTCTGATGAGAAAAGTCCTGGGGCTCCATTTTCCACTTGGCTCAAATCAACGTTACAGTAATGTCAAATACAAACATTTTGGTAGGTAAGTCCAGTGTTTTATTATCGCCAAGTTAGCAATTTTCTAATCTACATTGACCTATTTGCTTTGAGATGGGAGGGGTGGTGTCAATGGAGGCACTGATTAGTCTCTCAGAACTAATATTGAGGCTATTTCTGCTCAATATATCACTTTTTCCCATGCTTACAATTTGAGTAGAGGTTTTCATTCACTTGTCAAAAGATTTGCAAGCGAGTTATCAAATAACCACATAAAAAAGATATTCACATTTTAATAGCGAGCAGTCCTGTCTTGAGCTAAAGCCAACTAGAGAAATCCACCACAGTGAAATCCAAGCAAAAATGACCACCACGGGACCAATGTGCACCGGCTCAACAGCAACTCGCCCAAAATGGCCACCACCACATACTGTACAATTGACAGCCAACTCAACCAAAATGGCTACCATGTAAGCCTACTTCATCATACTGTACAATGAACAAGTACTCACCTAAGATGGCCACCACCTCGTCGTCTTGGATGACCTCCAGGGATCCTGACACCACGAAACAGAGGCTGTCCACGCTCTCTCCGGCATGGTAGATGAGGTCACCAGGGGCACAGTGGATAGTCTGGAACTCCATGGCCAGGGCACGCAGGCAGCCGTCACTGGCCAACCTGAACGCAGGGTGTTCTTTGAAGACTTTCCTGTTCAGGTGGACGCAGATATCTGCCCTCATGTCCTTAGGGCATATCTGCAATACCTGGGAGGGGAAGAGGAGAAGGAGAGAGGAAAGAGAGAGAGAGAGAGAGAGAGAGAACAAGAGGGTTGAGTTAAATAGCCAAATTGTGTCACCTTCCACACTCATTGCCTTTGGTGAACCAGAAGTTTCTGACTGGAAGCCATGATAGCATTTTGGTACGTTACTTTAAAATCCTCTTCTCTCTTGTGACTTTTCCTTCCATCTTTATCTTGAAATATTCTAAGGGTGTCGCATCATGGCAACCAACCAAAAACAGATTGTTAATCTTTATAATAATAACAACATCAACAACATAAATACCACCATCATCATCATCATCAAGATTGTTCATCTTTATAATAATAACAACATCAACAACATAAATACCACCATCATCATCATCATCATCATACAGTTATGGTGCTCATTGGGTAAAAGTACAAGTTAGAGGAGCACTTAGAAAATACAACAGTAAATCAATGTTTTAATCCTGTTCTGTAAATCAGCTTTTTCGGTCTTAAATAAACAGGAATTATAAGTGAATAGAGTAACCCCAACTGTGTCTTAAGGTTAGTGGTATTGGTTACGGTTAGTTGAGTATGTGAGCAGATCATACAAAGAATCCCCAAAAACTGCCAATCAAACCAGCCTCCTCTCTACAGGCCTGGCTGGGATGCTGTTGTTGTCACAGCAACAGCCACAGTTAAACTCCTGAGAGGCTGAGGTGAGTCAGTGTGCGATAGCAGAGAATCCTTAAAGGATTTTACCCTCCTTCCCTCATCAATTCTCTCTGCTCTGTGGGAGAAATGTGCCTGGAAGCTTACATAGTGTTGCTTTCTGCTGACACTGAGGCAATCCCAAAGCATACAGCATTGGAATGGGCCAAAATCGGTACCAAACTACACCTACTCACCCCAGCTATCAGTGTTGAGGCAGCCCCAAAAGGCCAACTGTAAGAAATGTGTCCAATAAGTAAAGCATTTAGTAAATACAGTACGGATTTACTAAATGCTTTACTTATTGGACACATTTCTTACATTTCATTTTGTCACTGTTTTTTTCTGTAGGCTATGCTTAAAATTGGTTTCAAACCATGTCACATCAAATGATCTAATCTGATTATCTCATATTGCACCATTAATTAGCTGAAGCAGTTTTCTAATCAGACAAAGTTTGTGTCAAAACATGGTAAAGTCAGTTGTCATAAACTAACACCAGCTGTCATGACTAATTATGATAATCTGTTAATATAGCAGTATTACAGAGCATTATCCATTAACTCAACACCATCCCCTCCCCTACACCCCACCCCAAGTGGACTGGTCCAGCACAACAAAACACAGAGTCACAATCACCACCACAACCACAATACAAAGGGGCCAGCTAGCTGCGGAAGCTACCATGCAGGAAAACCAACCAACACAGGGGGGGGGAGGGGGTAATGAATGTCAAGGTAATGAATGTCTGGCTTACAGTTTGAGATACCTTTTCAGTATCTATGCCCCGGGACATGGACCAGGTGGAGGCGATGTAATCCATGACCCTCTCGCTCAGCCCCTTGGGCACCTGGTAGAGCTTGAGGAAGTCACGGACGCTGTTCAGCATCTCATGGTAGCGGTTGGTGTTGGCGTACATCTGCTGGAAGATGGTGGTGACGTTACCGAAGATGGTGGCGTAAAGCAGGGCTGGAAAAATAAAGACAAGACAAGGAAAGACAAGGAAGGGCGGATGTTTAGAACATTTAGAGAAGAGTCCATAGCCACAGGAAGTAGGGCTGCTGAGGGTGCTATAGCAGCCCGTGAAAAATAAAGCAAACATTTTTACAGCAACCCCCACCCCCAAACAACTTCCTGCGGCTATGGAAGAATCCGAGAAAGTTAGCTTCACAGAGAAGGATAATTTGCATTTAAGGACACAAGTTAACAGATGGGAGACTTCAGGAATTGATCCAGTATTACAACATCAATGTGTTGAAATGTGTAACTCTACATAATGGAAGTACCTGAAATACTGTACATACAGTAAGTCAAGTCATCAAAGCTTGTTGATCGCTAAAATCTTCTCCTATTTCTAATACAACAATAACAATGCATCAAATATCCACTAAGGTTCAGAAAGAGGTCTCCTTAATCTTTGAGGACAACCATAGAAAAGAAGATTCAAGAACCAAAGTGACAAGCCGTTTGTGAGGAACTGTGTATGTGCGACAGACAGCGAAAAAGACAGCCTCTCGGGTTGTGTGTGTGTGTGCGTGTGCACACATGCGTGATTGCACGAGTGTGCGTGTGCTTGCGTGTGCGCGTGTTTAGAGGAAAGAGGAAATAGGGCTGATATAGTTCCCATTTTATGCACTATTCTCTCTACACGTATTCTGACCTTGAATTTAAGCATGAGAATAGCATGCTATTCACCTGCTATTTGTTTGGGGTGGAGATGGAATAAATGAAGCTGTGGCGGAGGTGTGTCTACAGATACACCGTATTCTGACCATAATTCCACCACCTACGCGTGAGGAAACCCTGATTAAGGTCTAGCGAACTTACCGGTTCCATGTGGAAAAAGCATCTACTGTGTTTATTTTCAATAGAAATAACACCATTCTCCATGCACTGTAATTTATAACTTGATAAGAGCTATTGATAAGAGCTAGGTAAATGAGTAATCCGTTTGGATCAGGGAATTGTAAATATAAATGACACTTGTTTATTTATATTTTATTTTACCTTATAATCGCTGGAGACAAATGTGAAACCAGTCACATGGCAGCAAACTAAAGCAGTAAAGTTGATGAAATGGCCTTTTAACTTGCAGGGATGGGCGCTCTGAAATGTCTTAATTATAGGCTACCCTGACTTTCTCTGTTTCCTATTTCTATCATATAAATATTAGCCACTATCAGTATTGATAGTCAGTAGGCCTAATAACAACACATATTCAACTGCCAATTTACTGTTAGTTCCCTTCTAATTTTATTTGTCACATGCTCTGAATACAACAGGTGTACCGTGAAATGCTTACTTAAAAGCCCTTAACCAACAATGCAGTTTTAAGAAAATAGAAAATATTTACTAAATCAACTAAAGTAAAAAAATAAAATAAAGTAACACAACAAAATAACAATAATGAGGCTATATACAGGGGGTACTGGTACTGAGTCAATGTGGGGGGTTATAGGTTAGTCGAGGCACCCTATTCCCTACATAGTGCACTACTTTTTACCATAGCCCTATGGGCCCTGGTCAAAAGTAGTGTACTATATAGGGAATAGGGTGCCATTTGGGACACAGCCCTGGAGTGGGAAGCAATCCGCATTCTTCGTTCTGAGTCTCAGCAGAGTAGTAGCCTGGTCCCAGATCTGTTTGTGCTGTATAGCCAACTCCTACGGTAAAGCTGCACAATAGCCTGTCAAAAAATTAATCTCTGCATTATAAATCTGTTGAGCTCTACAGATTGATAATGCAGAGCTTACATTTTCGACAGGCTATTGTGCAGCTTTATAAGGTTAGGAGAGAAGCCATTCTGTGGGCTGTCAATGGAGAGACTATGTGAAGTGTAACAAGGTTTAACAAGACTGCTTATGTTGATAGAACTGCATCTGATTGAAAAGGTCAGCTCTTGCGCTTTCTCTCACACGTGCACACTTTCTATCCTTTAGAACCAATCCCTGCTCTCTGCAAAATAACAATAGCCGTATGCCTTACCAATTAGTTCTACTCCAATGGGGAAATGGAGGGTTTGGCCATTTTTTTGGTGTAAAAAAGCTATTTGAATTTCATGCTTATTTTTGCTCAAAGAAATCCAAACCCGTTTATTCAAATTAAAGCGTGAAGGGCGTCTCATTGAGTAAGGCTGCCTGCCATAAGATGTAAATGAATGTCATGATTACAGAAATAACATTTGAACCAAAATAATAGCTTATTGTAAAATAATTTCCTTATTTTGATCTATGGAGCACTTACCAGTACAGTAATCTCTGGAGTTCTTCATATTGTTTCAGTGCAATACATACCGGTTACACACATATTTTTCTGGAAGATGATAACTTGATGCTACTATTTTCCAAATCAGACACCACCTATAATATTCTGCAATGCCAACAGTATTTGACAAAGTACAACAGTCCCCTAACTGCATCTGATACAAAAAAATGATTGCCTCAATGAGTTCCATGCTGAAATGGAATTTCACATCATTGCAGCAGGTGATAGCAGTTAACAAAGTTTAAATGTAATTTCTCTCCCCACTTCAGAGTGCAGCCACACCGGTTTGTATAGATTTTTCCTATCTGCCAAGTGTGTGTAGTGTGTGTAATAGCATCAGTCATTACAGAGCGTAGTGATAAAGTATTGTTGTCACTATGATCCATGACAGCAGACATCACTAATCTCCTGGCAGATACGCTCGAATGCACTGTGTTTCTATCTGAACACTGATCTACTGTATATATATGACACTGCAAATTGCCATCATTGCATTAGAAACACAATATGATCCTTTCGCTTAATGATGTATATTAAAGCAATAAGGCCCGAGGAGGTGTGGTATATGGCCAATATACCACGGCTAAGGGCTGTTCTTATGTACGACGCAATGCGGAGTCCCTGGATACAGCCCTTAGCCGTGGTATATTGGCTATATATCACAGTGGCCTTAGACCACTGCGCCACTCGGGAGGCCAAATTCTATTTGTCACATGCGCCGAATACAACAGGTGTAGACCTTACCGTGAAATGCTTACTTACAAGCCCTTAACCAACTGTGCCGTTTTAAGAAAATATTTAATAAATAAACTAAAGTAAAAAAGGTTAGAAAAGGTCAGCTCGCGCTCTTTCTCTCACACGTGCACACATACAAACTTTCTATTCTTTAGAACCAATCCCTGCTCTCTGCAAAATAACAATAGCCATATGCCTTACCAATTAGTTCTACTCCAATGGGGAAATGGAGGGAGGGTTTGTTCAGTTTTCTGTGTAAAAAGCTATTTGAATTTCATGCTTATTTTTGCTAAAAGAAATCCGAGGAGGTATGGTTTTATTTTAGAAGAAAAGTTATTATAAACTGGGTGGTTCGAGCCCTGAATGCTGATTGCCTGACAGCTGTGGTATACCTCAGGTATGACAAAAAAACATTTAATTGCCCCTCTCTCTCTCAATGGGGGTAGACCGACATCAACACCTCTTCACTGGGAAAGGGGGCGGGAGGGAGCAGTAGCTCATGAGTAAGGACCTGTCACCACTACAATAGAAGCCATTTCTCAAAGCAGCCTAGCCATACAAAGTATACTGTTATTTCCTGCGCACAGTATCATAATAACAATATTAATTTGTTGGGCGCTTATATTTGTCCTATTTCATACATGTACAAGTGTGTATTATACGCATGTGTGAATTGGAAATTTGTTTTTTGAGACACCCTCGCAGAGTGGGGTCACGGCCAAGGTCAGCCATTATCAACGGCGACCCTGGAGCAATTAGGGTTAAGTGCCTTGCTCAAGGGCACATCGACAGATTTTTCACCATGTCAGCTCTGGGATTCGAACTAGTGACCTTTTGGTTAGTGGCACAACGCTGTGATGGAAATTTTACTTTCTGCATCTTGGCTTTGGTGTCATAAACAATCCTTGGTTCCTGCCTGTACCTGGTAAAGATATGAGGGGGGCCGTCATGACCTCCTCCTTTAGACTATCTGGCAGAATGCCCAGAATATGTTCTTTAAGTTAAGATAGGAGACGGTGCCAGACACATGCCGGATCCAACCCTATGAACTATGCCTATGTAACGTGTCTGTAACCAGTATATAAGGGAACTAAATGGGACTGCCCCGTTAGAGCTCCTGACAGACATTCACTATGGTGCATCAAGTTTGTTGGAACTTCTCCAGCGCACTGATAACAAACAATTATTAATTTAAGATTGACTTTGAGTGTCCTTGTGTAAGAATTTCCACGACAATTTGGCGTCACGAAAGGGATGATTGATTCTGCCTGCGGAGCTTTCCAGTGGGGGTCAGCGTGGAAAACCGGTGCCGCATTTTATGAAGCGTTAGGGAAATTCCCATCTGACCAAAAGACGACGAGACCCGCCCAGACCAGACCCTTACTGTGAGCTGCCCAGGAGGAGACACATCATCCGCAAACAATTGAGGGACGGCAACTGATTTCAGTAAGTCAAATTAAACTAATCTGTATACATTTTTATTTTATTTTATTCAATTAAGGCGAGTAACGCATAAAAAGATACCCATAGTCTTATAGAGAGAAGGCTATTCACTAGACTAGAGCAAGTGTCAGTTCGAGCGTGGATGTGGTGTGGGAATCAAGCGCCGGACACAGAGGCTTCGTCAAAAAAGTATTTAGTAAAGACACGAAAAACAAACGGCTACAAACGAGCCGGAGGCAAGTAAAAATTACGCACACTGCGTAAACCACAAAGTACAAACTAATGCGCACACAAGTGCGGACACTCTCAATAAACAAACGGAGAGAATTAAATCACAGCTCCTGCTGACCGGCGAAACAATTACACACAACACATGACAGAAACAACGAGAACTTATAGGACACATAATCAACACTAAACATGAACAGGTGTACCAAACAGACCAAACCAAACAAACATCGAAAACAAAGAACGGTGGCAGCTAGTACTCCGGAGACGACGACCGCCGAAGCCTGCCCGAACAAGGAGGAGGAGCAGCCTCGGCCGAAACCGTGACAGCAAGGGCGTAACGGTACCATGGAAAGCCCCGTTGACAGCTGTCTGTAGGCATTTATAAGAAATATCTATGTGGTATGCAGCCACTACAAATAACACGAGGTGTTTTTGAATACGTGGTGTTATTAAATATGTACAATATGGTGCATAGCAAGTAACGACAAGAGCATAGTTGAAGATGCACATGGGGTAATAAGGGAGGTTACCGAGTGTGTTTGGGAATAGTACTAAGTGTTGTGTGATTGTGAGATATGACATATTAAGCTGATTGAAATGTGGGTAATAAATTGATTGAAATTTGGATTGAAATGTGGATATTAAACTGATTGAAATTTGGATAACAAAATTGAAATAGGGATAATAAGCTGATTGAAAATGGGATAATAAGAAATGTAGCTATAAATTACTGAGTGAACGAGAGCTGTCAGGGGACTAGCTCACGTGTGAAAGAGGTGAATGAATGGCCCAACCAGTACTGTGTGAGCTGTGTTTTTCGATCTGTAACGTTATCTAGGGTTCTGTCCACCACCGCCATTGGATCTACAGGTAGAGGATAACATGTCTCAGAAATCTCATACGTAACATGTCTCGATTAGTAATGAGGGTCTCTGAGGGTAACATGACTTTAGATTACATGAGGATAACATGACTCATCAGTGGAGTTTGATGGCATAATTTTATTATGTATGTGGAGATATGAAAGGAGAAACTACTATTCCCGAATATGCTGTTAAATAGAACACAAGAGTGAATATTCAAACCCCTGTATGAATAGAACATTGATATTGAGGAGGAAATCTTTTTTTTTTTACCCCTTTTTTCTCCCCAATTTCATGGTATCCAATTGGTAGTTACAGTCTTGTCCCATCGCTGCAACTCCCGTATGGAATCGGGAGAGGCGAAGTTCGAGAGCCGTGCGTCCTCCGAAACACAACCCAGCCAAGCCGCACTGCTTCTTGACCCAATGCCCGCTTAACCCGGAAGCCAGCCGCACCAAAGGAAACACTGTACACCTAGCGACCGTGTCAGCGTCCATTGCGCCCAGCCCGCCACAAGAACATCCCTGCCGGCCAAACCCTTCCCCTAACCTGGACGACGCTGGGCCAATTGTGCGCCGTCCCATGGGTCTCCCGGCTGCGACAGAGCCTGGACTCGAACCAGGATCTCTAGTGGCACAGCTAGCACTGCGATGCAGGCCTTAGAGGGGGAATTTGTGACGTAACACAAGTGTATAATGGGTTACTAGAGATAAAGTAACATAATATTTGTATAATGGGTTACTAGAGATCTGGTGAAGTAACAATAGAAAAAATAATAATAATATACAACTTGTACAGTGGTGTAAAAAGTATTCTGAGGAATGTCAGAGTGGTCCCTTTATGGATTATTTGAGAAAGCTAAGGTTGTACGGGACTTGACTTACCCCTAACCAATAAAAGTATAAATGCTTATGAGATTTCCTCCACCCTGGTAATACATTTCGAAATAAACCCCATACCCTGTTAAATAGAACTAACTATTTTCTGTATTCACCTACTCACCCGTTTAACTTGCTAGGTAGAGACTTATTATGGACGGAGCACCATGCCATCTACAGGGGACTGATAGACAGTGCCAGCCCAGTGAATACATATTGATCCCTCCAAAGCATTACATGTTAATCTTAAAATAATAGACATTTAATAAGTGGAAGCAAATTTGAAATAAATATATAGAGTAACATTGTCAGGGTAGACTAAAATGAAAACAATGCCTTCCAATATGGAGAAAGCTATCATGTTTGTTTTGTTTTAAAACTTGCAATAGGGGGAAAAGCAGAACGTTGTTTGAGAGTGATCCGTGTGTATTAGTAGTAGTAGTTTGAGAAGGTCTTCCTATTGTGAAGAAGGGAGTCCTAGTTGAAGGAAACTGATATGGAGACTAGTGAAAGTAACAAAGTTAATGGTAATTGGCTTTCAGATAGCACTCCAATAATGCAATATCTTAGTAATTTGAAGAAGGAAGACAGAGGGATTGAGCATTCAAATCAAATCACATTTTATTTGTCACATGCGCTGAATACAACAGGTGTAGACCTTACAGTGAAATACTTACTTACAAGCCCTTAACCAACAATGCAGTTTTATGAAAGAATACCAAAACAAAATCACACAAAAAAATAGTCTGGGTAGCCATTTGATTAGATGTTCAGGAATCTTATGGCTTGGGGGTAGTAGCTGTTTAGAAGCCTCTTGGACCTAGACTTGGTGCTCCGATACCGCTTGCCATGTCTATGACTAGGGTGGCTGGAGTCTGACAATTTTGAGGGCTTTCCTCTGACACTGCCTGGTATATAGGTCCTGGATGGCAGGAAGCTTGGCCCCAGTTATGTACTGGGCCATACGCACTACCCTCTGTAGTGCCTTGCGGTCAGAGGCCGAGCAGTTGCCATACCAGGCAGTGATGCAACCAGTCAGGATGCTCTCAATGGTGCAGCTGAAGAACCTTTTGAGGATCTGAGGACCCATGCCAAATCTTTTGAGTCTCCTTAGGAGGTATAGGATTTTTCATGCCCTCTTCACGACTGTCTTTGTGTGTTTAGACCATGTTAGTTTGTTGGTGATGTGGACACCAAGGAACTTGAAGCTCTCAACCTGCTCCACTACAGCCCCGTCGATGAGAATGGGGGCGTGCTCGGTCCTCTTCTTTTTCCTGTAGTCCACAATCATCTCATTTGTCTTGATCACATTGAGGGAGAGGTTGTATGAAATGTATGCACTCACTAACTGTAAGTCGCTCTGGATAAGAGCGTCTGCTAAATGACTCAAATGTAAAAATGTTGTTGTCCTGGCATCACACGGCCAGGTCTCTGATCTCCTCCCTCTAGGCTGTCTCGTCTTTGTCGGTGATCAGGCCTACCACTGTTGTGTCATCGGCAAACTTAATGATGGTGTTGGAGTCGTGCCTAGCCATGAGTGAACAGGGAGTACAGGAGGGGACTGGCCCCCGTGTTGAGGATCAGCGTGGCGGATGCATTGTTATCTAATAATATGCCATTTAGCAGACGCTTTTATCCAAAGCGACTTACAGTCATGCGTGCATACATTTTTTTTTTGTTGTGTATGGGTGGTCCCGGGGATCGAACCCACTACCTTGGCGTTACAAGCGCCGTGCTCTACCAGCTGAGCTACAGAGGACCACGTGGGGGCGGCCCGTTAGGAAGTCCAGGATCCAGTTGCAGAGGGAGGTGTTTAGTCCCAGGGTCCTTAGCTTAGTGATGAGCTTTGAGGGCACAATGGTGTTGAACGCTGAGCTGTAGTCAATGAATAGCATTCTCACATAGGTGTTCCTTTTGTCCTGGTGTGAAAGGGCAGTGTGGAGCGCAATAGAGATTGCATCATCCGTGGACCTGTTGGGGCGGTATGCAAATTGGAGTGGGTCTAGGTTTTCTGGGATAATGGTGTTGATGTGAGCCATGACCAGCCTTTCAAAGCACTTCATGGATACAGACGTGAGTACTACGGGTCGGTAGTCATTTAGGCAGGTTACCTTAGTGTTCTTGGGCACAGGGACTATGGTGGTCTGCTTGAAACATGTTGGTATTATAGACTCAGACAGGGAGAGGTTGAAAATGTCAGTGAAGACACTTGTCAGTTGGTCAGCACATGCTCGGAGTACACGTCCTGGTAATCTGTTTGGCCCTACGGCCTTGTGAATGTTGACCTGTTTAAAGGTCTTACTCACATCGGCTACGGAGAGCGTGATCACACAGTCGTCCGGAACAGCTGATGCTCTCATGCATGTTTCAGTGTTACTTGCCTCGAAGCGAGCATAGAAGTAATTTAGCTCGTCTGGTAGGCTCATGTCACTGGGAAGCTCGCGGCTGTGCTTCCCTTTGTAGTCTGTAATAGTTTGCAAGACCTGCCACATCCGACGAGCATCGGAGCCGGTGTAGTACGATTCGATCTCAGTCCTGTATTGACGCTTTGCCTGTTTGATGGTTCGTCGGAGGACATAGCAGGATTTATTATAAGCTTCCGGCGCCATTGGGACTGATATTAAATTAGAGGCTGCTCACTCTTCAAGGCCTGGTCCACTGCTTTCGTGTTTAAGTCTTCGGTTGTTTGGGTTAGAGATAAGATTCCTGTGGAACAATAGATAGCTGCCAGTACACACTGAACTCAAACAGGCTGTAAGAGAGACAGTGGGAAATTTGGGACAGAGGTATGAATAATTGAATAAGACACGTTTTTGACCATTTATTTCTCAATTCTATAGTTTGGGTAGCACCAGCGATTTAAGAAGGTAATCTAAAACAATAATCTGTTTCCATTACGTGGAACTGTGTCCAGAATTGAAGTAGATCCAAGTAAATGTTTTTACTTTGTGCATTTTGTCTTTGGTGTCATAATACCTCAGTTAATAGGAGATGTATGACTTAGAGAGAGAACAGCTACCATCCACAGAAGAGACAAAAAACCTGGGAATGTACTCTAACATGAATTGATGCCATCCACATCGACGGGGCTGCAGTGGAACGGAGTTCCTCAAGTTCCTGGCTGTCCACATCACTAAGGAATTAATATGGTCCACACACATCAACACAGTCGTGAAGGCACGACAACGCCACTTCCCCCTCAGGAGGCTGAAAAGATTTGGCATGGGCCCTCAGATCCTCAAAAGGTTATACAGCTGCACCATTGAGAGCATCTTGACTGGCTGCATCACCGCTTGGTATGACAACTGCTTGGCAACTGCAAGACGCTACGGAGGGTAGTGTGTACGGCCCAGTACATCACTGGGGCCAAGTTCACTGTCATCCAGGACCTTTATACCAGGTGGTGTCAGAGGAAGGCCCTACAAATGGTCAAAGACTCCGGCAACCAAAGTCATATATTGTTCTCTCTGCTACCGCACAGCAAACAGTACCGATCCACCAAGTCTGGAACCAACCGGACCCTGAACAGCTTCTACCCCAAAACCATAAGACTGCTAAATAGTTACCCGGATTATCCGCATTGACCCTTTTTGCAAAAAAGCGCTTTTCAGACAGACAGCGGAATATCGCCAAGTACACCACTTGTCCCTATTTTCAAAGCGGCTTCACACACACGCGAGGGCGACAGCCGCCGGTGACCATAGCAACGAAATAAACAAATGTTATTGATGTGCGAAAAAAGAATTGCTTTAACACCACAAGCATGCATAAAAACGTATTTATATGCAACAGAAATTATTAATAAAAACATGGATTACATTTTTTTGATTTTTATTGTTAAACATGACTCTGTAAACTGATAGTGTTAGCCAGCTAGCTAGCTAGAGTGGGCAAGTTAGCTGGTCCTGCTGTTGGACATATTTGCTGACGTATCACAACGCAGGCTACGTTTTATACTGTGATTGGAAAACAATGCCAACAACTTTAAAAATAGAGCAAAATCCTATTTTCTCCATCTCGGATGAACGGCTTCCATGGGCACGTGCACCGGCGACCACTCAGCCTGGATAGAATTTTGGCCCCCACCTAGGCTTCGTTGAAAATGAATGGGCCAACCCATCTACTGTGCACTGTCTGTCAGCACCTTAACTCTTGACTCATCACATATGCTGCTGCTACTGTTTATCATCTATCCTGTTGTCTAGTCACTTTACCTCTACCTACAGTTGAAGTCGGAAGTTTACATCCACCTTTGCCAAATACATTTAAACTCCGTTTTTCACAATTCCTGACATTTAATCCTAGTAAAAAATTCCCTGTCTTAGGTCAGTTAGGATCACCACTTTATTTTAAGAATGTGAAATGTCAGAATAATAGTAGAGAGAATGATTTATTTCAGCTTTTATTTCTTTCATCACATTCCCAGTGGGTCAGAAGTTTACATACACTCAATTAGTATTTGGTAGCATTGCCTTTAAATTGTTTAACTTGGGTCAAACATTTCGGGTAGCCTTCCACAAGCTTCCCACAATAAGTTGGGTGAATTTTGGCCCATTCCTCCTGACAGAGCTGGTGTAACTGAGTCAGGTTTGTAGGCCTCCTTGCTCGCACACGCTTTTTCAGTTCTGCCCACACATTTTCTATAGGATTGAGGTCAGGGCTTTGTGATGGCCACTCCAATACCTTGACTTTGTTGTCCTTAAGCCATTTTGCCACAACTTTGGAAGTATGCGTGGGGTCATTGTCCATTTGGAAGACCCATTTGCGACCAAGCTTTAACTTCCTGAATGATGTCTTGAGATGTTGCTTCAATATATCCACATAATTTTCCTTCCTCATGATGCCATCTATTTTGTGAAGTGCACCAGTCCCTCCTGCAGCAAAGCACCCCCACAGCATGATGCTGCCACCTCTGTGCTTCACGGTTGGGATGGTGTTCTTCGGCCTGCAAGCGACCCCCTTTTTCCTCCAAACATAACGATGGTCATTATGGCCAAACAGTTCTATTTTTGTTTCATCAGACCAGAGGACATTTCTCCAAAAAGTGTGATCTTTGTCCCCATGTGCAGTTGCAAACCGTAGTCTGGCTTTTTTATGGCGGTTTTGGAGCAGTGGATTCTTCCTTGCTGAGCGGCCTTTCAGGTTATGTCGATATAGGACTCGTTTTACTGTGGATATAAAAACTTTTGTACCTGTTTCCTTCAGCATCTTCACAAGGTCCTTTGCTGTTGTTCTGTGATTTATTTGCACTTTTCGTACCAAAGTACGTTAATCTCTAGGAGACAGAATGCGTCTCCTTCCTGAGCGGTATGACAGCTGCGTTCTCCCATGGTGTTTATACTTGCGTACTATTGTTTGTACAGATGAACGTGGTACCTTCAGGCGTTTGGAAATTGCTTCCAAGGATGACTTTTTTTTTGTCTGATTTCTTTTGATTTACCCTTGATATCAAGCAAAGAGAAACTGAGTTTGAAGGTAGGCCTTGAAATACATCCACAGGTACACCTCCAATTGACTCAAATGATGTCAATTAGCCTATCAGAAGCTTCTAAAGCCATGACATCATATTCTGGAAGCTGTTTAAAGGCACAGTCAACTTAATGTATGTAAACTTCTGACCCACTGGAATTGTGATAAAATGAATTATAAGTTAAATAATCTGTCTGTAAACAATTGTTGGAAAAATTACTTGTGTCATGCACAAAGTAGATGTCCTAACCGACTTGCCAAAACTATAGTTTGTTAACAAGAAATTTGTGGAGTGGTTGAAAAACAAGTTTTAATGACTCCAACGTAAGTGTATGTAAACTTCCGACTTCAGCTGTATATGTACAGTGGGGGAAAAAAGTATTTAGTCAGTCACCAATTGTGCAAGTTCTCCCACTTAAAAAGATGAGAGAGGCCTGTAATTTTCAACATAGGTACACGTCAACTATGACAGACAAATTGAGAGAGAAAAAATCCAGAAAATCACATTGTAGGATTTTTAATGAATTTATTTGCAAATTATGGTGGAAAATAAGTATTTGGTCACCTACAAACAAGCAAGATTTCTGGCTCTTACAGACTTGTAACTTCTTCTTTAAGAGGCTCCTCTGTCCTCCACTCGTTACCTGTATTAATGGCACCTGTTTGAACTTGTTATCAGTATAAAAGTCACCTGTCCACAACCTCAAACAGTCACACTCCAAACTCCACTATGGCCAAGACCAAAGAGCTGTCAAAGGACACCAGAAACAAAATTGTAGACCTGCACCAGGCTGGGAAGACTGAATCTGCAATAGGTAAGCAGCTTGGTTTGAAGAAATCAACTGTGGGAGCAATTATTAGGAAATGGAAGACATACAAGACCACTGATAATCTCCCTCGATCTGGGGCTCCACGCAAGATCTCACCCCGTGGGGTCAAAATGATCACAAGAACGGTGAGCAAAAATCCCAGAACCACACAGGGGGACCTAGTGAATGACCTGCAGAGAGCTGGGACCAAAGTAACAAAGCCTACCATCAGTAACACACTACGCCGCCAGGGACTCAAATCCTGCAGTGCCAGACGTGTCCCCCTGCTTAAGCCAGTACATGTCCAGGCCCGTCTGAAGTTTGCTAGAGTGCATTTGGATGATCCAGATGACGATTGGGAGAATGTCATATGGTCAGATGAAACCAAAATAGAACTTTTTGGTAAAAACTAAACTCGTCATGTTTGGAGGACAAAGAATGCTGAGTTGCATCCAAAGAACACCATACCTACTGTGAAGCATGGGGGTGGAAACATCATGCTTTGGGGCTGTTTTTCTGCAAAGGGACCAGGACGACTGATCCGTGTAAAGGAAAGAATGAATGGGGCCATGTATCGTGAGATTTGGAGTGTAAACCTCCTTCCATCAGCAAGGGCATTGAAGATGAAACGTGGCTGGGTCTTTCAGCATGACAATGATCCCAAACACACCGCCCGGGCAACGAAGGAGTGGCTTCGTAAGAAGCATTTCAAGGTCCTAGAGTGGCCTAGCCAGTCTCCAGATCTCAACCCCATTAAAAATCTTTGGAGGGAGTTGAAAGTCCGTGTTGCCCAGCGACAGCCCCAAAACATCACTGCTCTAGAGGAGATCTGCATGGAGGAATGGGCCAAAATACCAGCAACAGTGTGTGAAAACCTTGTGAAGACTTACAGAAAACGTTTGACCTGTGTCATTACCAACAAAGGGTATATAACAAAGTATTGAGAAACTTTTGTTATTGACCAAATACTTATTTTCCACCATCATTTGCAAATAAATTCCTTAAAAATCCTACAATGTGATTTTCTGGATTTTTTTTTCTCATTTTGTCTGTCATAGTTGACGTGTACCTATGATGAAAATTACAGGCCTCTCTCATCTTTTTAAGTGGGAGAACTTGCACAATTGGTGGCTGACTAAATACTTTTTTCCCCCACTGTACATACAGTGCCTTCGGAAAGTATTCAGACCCCTTCCCTTTTTCCACATTTTGTTACGTTACAGCTTTATTCTAAAATTGATTACATACTTTATTTCCCTCATCACTACAACCCATAACGACAAAGTGAAAACAGGTTTTTAGAATTATTTGCAAATGTATTAAAAATAAAAACCAGAAATACCTTTTTACATAAGTATTCAGACCCTTTGCTATGAGATTCAAAATTCAGCTCAAGTGCATCCTGTTTCCATTGACCATCCTTGAGATGTTTCAACAACTTAATTGGAGTCAACCTGTGGTAAATTCAATTGATTGGACATGATTTGGAAAGGCACACACCTGTCTATATACAGTGCCTTGCAAAAGTTTTCATCCCCCTTGGCGTTTTTCCTATTTTGTTGCATTACAACCTGTAATTTAAATGGATTTTTATTTGTAATGGACATACACAAAATAGTCAAAATTGGTGAAGTGAAATGAAAAAAATTACTTGTTTCAAAAAATTATAAAAAATAAATAACGGAAAAGTAGTGCGTGCATATGTATTCACCCCCTTTGATATGAAGCCCCTAAATAAGATCTGGGCAACCAATTACCTTCAAAAGTCACATAATTAGTTAAATAACCTGTGTGCAATCTAAGTGTCACATGATATCAGTATATATACACCTGTTCTGAAAGGCCCCAGAGTCTGCAACACCACTAAGCAACGGGCACCACCAAGCAAGCGGCACCATGAAGACCAAGGAGCTCTCCAAACAGGTCAGGGACAAAGTTGTGGAAAAATACAGATCAGGGTTGGGTTATAAAAAAATATCAGAAACTTTGAACATCCCACGGAGCACCATTAAGAGAGGGCCGCCCACCAAAACTCACGGACCAGGCAAGGAGGGCATTAACCAGAGAGGCAACAAAGAGACCAAAGATAACCCTGAAGGAGCTGCAAAGCTCCACAGCGGAGGTTGGACTATCTGTCCATAGGAACACTTTAAGCCGTACACTCCACAGAGTTGGGATTTACGGAAGAGTGGCCAGAAAAAAGTCATTGCTTAAAGAAAAAAATAAGCAAACATGTTTGGTGTTTGCCAAAAGGCATGTGGGAGAGTCCCCAAACATATGGAAGAAGGTACTCTGGTCAGATGAGACTAAAATTGAGCTTTTTGGCCATCAAGGAAAACGCTATGTCTGGCGCAAACCCAACACCTCTCATCACCCCGAGAACATTATCCCCACAGTGAAGCATGGTGGTGGCAGCATCATGCTGTGGGGATGTTTCATCGGCAGGGACTGGGAAACTGGTCAGAATTGAAGGAATGATGGATGCCGCTAAATACAGGGAAATTCTTGAGGGAAACCTGTTTCAGTCTTCCAGAGATTTCAGACTGAGACGGAGGTTCACCTTCCAGCAGGACAATGACCCTAAGCATACCGCTAAAGCAACACTCGTAACTAGAATGGTGCCAGAGAAGATGGCTGCCGTTTTACAGCCCTCTAACCAATTGTACTATTATGTGTGTTTTTCCGCGGCATTTGTAATTTATTCTGTACATAACGTTTCTGCCATCGTCTCTTATAACCAAAAAGAGCTTCTGGATATCAGGACAGCGATTACTCACCTCGTATTGGACGAAGATTTTTTCTTCAACAAGTCGGACGCGAAGGATATCCTACAGACACCCGACAAGGCCCAAATCCCTGTCATTCGCATGAGAAAGAGACAGAGATATCGTGGACGTAGGTCGGGGTGCCTTGTAAGGATACGACGGTGAGCGAGTAAACTGCCTCTTCCATCAATCCTATTAGCCAATGTTCAATCATTTGAGAATAAATTAGATGACCTAAGATTACGGTTATCCTACCAACGGGACATTAAAAACTGTAATATATTATGTTTCACCGAGTCGTGGCTGAACGACAACATGGACAACATACAGCTAGCAGGCTATACGCTACATCGGCAGGATAGAACGGCTGACTCCGCTAAGACAAGGGGTGGCGGTCTGTGTATATTTGTAAACAACAGCTGGTGCACAAAATCAAATACTAAGGAAGTCTCAAGGTTTTGCACGCCTGAGGTAGAGTATCTCATGATAAGCTGTAGACCACACTATTTACCAAGAGAGTTTTCATCTATATTTTTCATAGCTGTCTATTTACCACCGCAAACCAATGCTGGCATTAAGATTGCACTGAATGAGCTGTATAAGGCCATAAGTGAACAGGAAAACGCTCATCCAGAGGCAGCGCTCCTAGTGGCCGGGGACTTTAATGCAGGGAAACTTAAATCAGTTCTACCTAATTTCTACCAGCATGTTAAATGTGCAACCAGAGGGAAAAAAACTCTAGACCACCTTTACTCCACACACAGAGACGCATACAAAGCTCTCTAGGGAGGAGGTTGCATCACCACCTGGTATGGCAACTGCTCGGCCTCCGACCGCAAGGCACTACAGAGGGTAGTGCGTACGGCCCAGTACATCACTGGGGCCAAGCTTCCTGCCATCTAGGACCTCTATACCAGGCAGTGTCAGAGGAAGGCCCTCAAAAATGTCAAAGACTCCAGCCACCCTAGTCATAGACTGTTCTCTCTGCTACCGCACGGCAAGCGGTACCGGAGTGCCAAGTCTAGGTCCAAAATACTTCTCAACAGCTTCTACCCCCAAGCCATAAGACTCCTGAACAGCTAATCATGGCTACCCCGACTATTTGCACTTCCCCCCCACCCCCACCCCATCTTTTTACGCTGCTGCTACTCTGTTAATTATTTATGCATAGTCACTTTAACTCTACCCACATGTACATATTACCTCACCTACCTCAACTAGCCGGTGCACCACACATTGACTCTGCACCGGTACCCCCCTGTATATATAGCCTCCCTAAAGTTGTTTTATTTTACTTCTGCTCTTTTTTGTTGGTTAAGGGCTGTAAGTAACCATTTCACTGTAATGTCTACACCTGTTGTATTCGGTGCATGTGGCCAATCAAATTTTATTTTATTTGAAACATTTAAATGTCTTGGAATGGCCTAGTCAAAGCCCAGACCTCAATCCAATTGAGAATCTGTGATATGACTTAAAGATTGCTGTACACTGTAAGGTCCCACAGTTGACAGTGCATGTCAGAGCAAAAACCAAGCCATGAGGTCGAAGGAATTGTCCGTAGAGCTCTGAGACAGGATTGTGTCAAGTCACAGATCTGGGGAAAGGTAGCAACACATTTCTGCAGCATTGAATGTCCCCAAGAACACAGTGGCCTCCATCATTCTTAAATGGAAGAAGTTTGGAACGACCAAGACTCTTCCTGGTCAGGATTGAGGGAAAGATGAACGGAGCAAAGTACCGCGAGATCCTCGATGAAAACCTGCTTCAGAGTGCTCAGGACCTCAGATTGGGGTGAAGGTTCAGCTTCCAACAGGACAATGACCCTAAGCACACAGCCAAGTCTCTGAATGTCCTTGAGTGGCCCAGCCAGAGCCCGGACTTGAACCCGATCGAACATCTCTGGAGAGACCTGAAAATAGTTGTGCAGCGACGCTCCCCATCCAACCTGACAGAGCTTGAGAGGATCTGCAGAGAAGAATGTGAGAAACTCCCCAAATACAGGTGTGCCAAGCTTGTAGCGTCATAGCCAAGAAGACTCAAGGCTGTAATCGCTGCCTAAGGTGCTTCAACAAAGTACTGAGTAAAGAGTCTGAATACTTATGTAAATTTGATATTTCTTTTTTTTTTTTAATACATTTGCAAAAATGTCTAAAAACCTGTTTTTGCTTTGTCATTATGGGGTATTGTGTGTAGATTGCTGAGGGAAATAACAATGTAATCAATTTTAGAATAAGGCTGTAACGTAACAAAATGTGGAAAAAGTCAAGGGGTCTGAATAATTTACGAATGCACTGTATCTACCTCAATTACCTCCTACCCCTACACATCGACTCGGTACTGGTACCCCATGTATAAAGCCAAGTTATCGTTACTCAATGTGTATTTATTCCTAATATTATTTTTTGATTTTTCAATTTTTTTCTCTGCATTGTTGGTAAGGGCCCGTAAACAAGCATTTCACTGTTAGCCTAAGCCGCTAAATCTCTATCCTCTGTTCTCATCCTCCTAGATCTATCCGCTGCCTTCGACAACATGAACCATCAGATCCACCTCTCCACCCTCTCAGGGCTGGGCATCTCAAGCTCTGCACACTCTTGGACTTTATCCTACCTGGCAGGCCGCTCCTACCAGGTGATGTGTCTGCACCAAGTCCTCTCACGACTGGTGTCCCCCATTGCTCAGTTCTAGGCCCTCTCCTCTTCTCTCTATACACGAAGTCACACGGCTCGGTCATATCCTCACATGGTCTCTCCTGTCATTGCTATGCGGATGACACTCAACTACTTTTATCCTTCCCCCCTTCTGACACCCAGGTGGCGACACGCATCTCTGCGCGTCTGGCAGATATCTCAGCTTGGATGTCGGCCCACTACCTCAAGCTCAACCTCGACAAGACAGAGCTACTCTTCCTCCCGAGGAAGACCTGCCCGCTTCAAGACCTCTCCATCACGCTTGACAACTCCACAGTGTCCCCCTCCCAGATTGCAAAGAACCTTGGCATGACCCTGGACTACACCATGTCGTTCTCTGCAAACATAAAAGCAGTGACTTGCTCCTGTAGGTTCATGCTCTACAAGATCCGTACACAGGAAGCGGCACAGGTCCTGATCCAGGCACTTACCATCTCCCATCTGGACTACTGCAACTCGCTGTCGGCTGGGCTCCCCGCTTGTGCCATCAAACCCCTACAACTTATCCAGAAATCTGTAGCCCGCCTGTTGTTCAACCTTCCCAAGTTATCCAATGTCACCCCGCTCCTCCGCACACTCCACTGGCTCCCAGTCAAAGCTTGCATCCACTAAAAGACCATGGTACTTGCCTACAGAGCAGCAAGAGCTGCCCCTCCCTATCTTCAGGCTATGCTCAAACCCTACATCCCAACCTGAGCACTCCGTTCTGCCACCTCTGGTCTCTTGGCCCTCCCACCCCTACGGGAAGGCAGCTCCCGTTCATCCCAGTCAAAGCTCTTCTCTGTCCTTGCACCCCAATGGTGGAGCAAGCTTTCCCCAGCAGCTAGGACAGCAGAGTCATGTCCATCTTCCAAAAACATCTGAAACCCTACCTCTTCAAAGAGTATCTTAAATAATCTCACAGCACCCTCCCACCCTCGACCCCCTACTCACCCCGACTCTACCTCTGACTTTGCTGATAGCTACTTTATTGATGAAAAATGTACTTACTATGACTGTGATATGTGGTTGTCCCACTTAGCTATCTTAAGATGAATGCACTAACCGTAAGTCGCTCTGGATAAGAGCGTCTGCTAACTGACTAAAATGTAAATGTCTACACCTGTTGTTTACGGAGCGTGTGACAGATAAAATTTGATTGATTGATTTGATAGTCTTACCCAATGTAGCTTTCCAAAACAAAACTGTTATTGTAAAATGGTGCCCTACCATTAATTACGAAAATACGTAATTGTCTCATATTGGTGCGATATCCCGTATTGTCATACAAAACTAAGTTTTGAGCCGTTCTTAACGAAAGAGCCCTACAGCAACATGCAAAATCCTTTCTGTCTGTCTGTTTGCTACAAAACAGTATTCTGCCAGAGGATTTGAAGCAGGGATCAATGGGACTTCTATGCATAAATAAAGGTTACATTTTTCCTGCATGCTGTGTGCTTTCTGCAATGTGCATATGTGACAGAATATTATATCACGTTGTCACTGCTGCGTTTGAAGATGAAGTTCAGATACTACAAAGGTCCATCTGACTCCAGTACGCCTCTCTACTGTAGACTAGAGCTCTCTCTCTATCCTCTCTACTGTAGACTAGAGCTCTCTCTATCCTCTCTACTGTAGACTAGAGCTCTCTCTCTATCCTCTCTACTGTAGACTAGAGCTCTCTCTCTATCCTCTCTACTGTAGACTAGAGCTCTCTCTCTCACTAACTTCTCAGTGAACAGAGAAGTTAGTGAGGCTCCTTCTTATGAAATCTCTCTACTGTATGCATTCTCTCCCTCCCTCTCAGTATCTCTCTCTCCCGGTCTCTCTCACACAACTTTTTATGACGACAGAGGCCCCTGAAAAATGTAATATTGTGGTTGTTGTCAGAAACACAGATTACAATCAGATAAAGACATGTTTTTCTGCATGGTCACTAAAATATATATTAAAAACGTACTTAACAATTCAAATATCAATATCAACCCCACTGGGTTAGCCTCTACAATATCCAGTAAATATCCACATTCAGTTTCATAATCATAAAGCCTGCTTAAGTCGCTCTGGATAAGTGTCTGCTAAATGAAAAATGTAAATACAGAGAGTAAGCCATGTTACTAGGGGTGCTTGGAAGGTAACACCTGGAGCTTGGACTAGATAGAAGGAAACACCTGGAGCTTGGACTTGTTGGAAGGTAACAACTGGACCTTGGACTGGATGGAAGGTAACACGTGGAGCTTGGACTAGATGGAAGGTAACAACTGGACCTTGGATTGGATGGAAGGTAACACCTGGAGCTTGGACTAGATGGAAGTTAACAACTGGACCTTGGATTGGATGGAAGGTAACACCTGGAGCTTGTATGGCATGGGATCAAAGGAAGGCAGTGGAGAGAGACCTGCTCTGCTCTCTGTGTCTGTTACTTGGCAGTGAGAAACTAATTAGTACTGCTGGATAAGTATGTGTGTGTGTGTGTGTGTGTCGTCAATGCAATGCTGTTGGCTCGTCAACAGCTACGTCATTGTCCATCTGGGGATATGTATGCATCAGCAAATCAATATTTCCTATGATGAGACAATTATGCAAATGTTCATACTCAGAAATTGCAACAAGCCACAAACATTTTTACATTCAGCATACGGTATACATTAAACATAGCCTACAGAATCTACTGTACCTGTACTATGCATTAAACATCCGGTAACACTTTACTGTAGGTGTCCTTATGAATGCATTTATAAAGCCTTTATAACAGCTACATAACACATTATAACAAAGACAGGACACCTAGAGTAAAGAGTTACCACACATCCTTTTCCTAGGCATCCTATAGTCCTAATATTCTGAGGTACAGTATACACTGAGCGTACAAAACATTATGAACACCTGCTCTTTCCATGACATAGACTGACCAGGTGTGTGTGTGTGGGGGGGGGGGGGGGGGGTACAGTGGCTTGCGACAGTATTCACCCTGGTACTCTGGTCAGATGAGACAAAAATTGAGCTTTTTGGCCATCAAGGAAAACGCTGTGTATGGCGCAAACCCAACACCTCTCATCACCCCGAGAACACCATCCCCATAGTGAAGCATGGTGGTGGCAGAGCATCATGCTGTGGGGATGTTTCATCGGTAGGGACTGGGAAACTGGTCAGAATTGAAGGAATGATGGATGACGCTAAAAACAGGGAAATTCTTGAGGGAAACCTGTTTCAGTCTTCCAGAGTTTTGAGACTGGGACGGAGGTTCACCTTCCAGCAGGACAATGACCATAAGCATACTCCTAAAGAAACACTTGAGTGGTTTAAGGGGAAACATTTAAATGTCTTGGAATGGCCTAGTCAAAGCCCAGACCTCAATCCAATTGAGAATCTGTGGTATGAGTTAAAGATTGCTGTACACCAGCGGAACCCATCCAACTTGAAGGAGCTGGAGCAGTTTTGCCTTGAAGAATGGGCAAAACTCCCAGTGGCTAGATGTGCCAAGCTTATAGAGACATACCCCAAGAGACTTGCAGCTGTAATTGCTGCAAAAGGTGGCTCTACAAAGTATTGACTTTGGGGGGGGGGGGGGGGTGAATAGTTATGCTCTTTTGTCTTATTTCTTGTTTGTTTCACAATAAAAAATATTTTGCATCTTCAAAGTGGTAGGCATGTTGTGTAAATCAAATGATACAAACCCCCCAAAAAATCTATTTTAATTCCAGGTTGGAAGGCAACAAAATAGGAAAAATGCCAAGGGGGATGAATACTTTTGCAAGGCACTCAGTGTATATGTTAAAACCTAATATCCCTCTTTCACCCAAATCTCTCCACCTCTCCATCAGATCTTGGTGTAGCACCACAGCTCTATCGGTGACAGTGATTTAAATGGAATCCGCCAACAGCTGTCTTCCTTTGAAGACAGTTTACAGACAGTTGTCAGAAACCCCAAAAGGTCCCAGGCCAACCGTTGCCATAGTGACAAGACAGCTATATAATCCTCTTGTCAACGATGTGATCTTCGGCAGCTGCCAACACCAATCCACCGCAGATGGTAAAAATAGAATTGTGCTGGGGCGGCCATTTTTATAGAGAATAATGGAATAGTCAGTCACGGTTTAAACTGGATGGAATCATACAGTAGTCATTCCACTTGCATCTTCTGTTGCTTTTCTCAGCTTCTTTCGATTCAGATCAAAACCTACAGTATGACTTACACAAATATAATTATATTTGTGTAAATCTTGTAGTTATCATGGCCAGATTACATGCACAGGGGCCTCGACTCCTGGTATCATATGAACACACATAAGACATGGCAAAATGTGTAGAATTGCAGGACATTCGTTTGAAAAAAGCAAAATTTTCTCTCCGGCAACAAGAGGGGTGTGAACAGTTTGGGGTCATGTGTTGCGAGGTGGGGATTTATTATTACGCAAATAAATGTTTGTGTACCCCTGCAATACACAAACCCTAACTCTTGGAGTGTGTATGAATAATTTAAAGTGTACAACCGTTGTACCTCTCACTGGCATCGAGTAACTTTGACAGAAGTATCTCTCTGTCTTTCACCATGGAAACGGATGTTGAGGTGCAGCAAGTGCACCTGAACCCACTGTTCTGTAGGTGCTGTAAAGTAATGAGTGAAACAGGATCCACATCCCAAATGGCACCCTGTTCCCTATGTAGTGCACTCTGGTCAAAAGTACTAGGTAGGGAATATGGTCTGACCAGGGTCTGAGAGCAGCTGAGACAGTGAGTGATTGCAGGGGGATTGTAGGGGAGTGCTCTGTTCAATTGATCCTGCAATGCATACAGTGATAAAACTATACTAAATATATCACCAGATAACTGATTAAAACACACTGTTTTTAAATGAAGGCCTACAGTAGCCTCAACAGCACCCTCTAGGGTACCACCATGGTGTAGCCGGAGGACAGCTATTTTCCATCCTCCTCTGGGTACATTGACTTCAATACAACACCTAGGAGGCTCATGGTTCCCACCCCCTTCCATAGACTCACACAGTAATTATGCCAAACTTCCGGAGGATGTCCTCCAACCTATGTTAGTTCATATCCTTGCAGTATGAACTAAAGTCTTGTCCATACAATCAAAGGATCAGAGAATGAATCTAGTACTGTAGGCATAAGCTACAGCTAGCTAGCATTGCAGTGCAGTGGGCTACCGAGTGGCACAGTGGTCTAAGGCACTGCATCTCAGTGCTTGAGGCGTCACTACAGACCCCCTGGTTCGATTCCAGGCTGTATCACAACCGGCCGTGATTGGGAGTCCCATAGGGCGGCGCACAATTGGCCCAGGGTCGTCCGTCATTGTAAATAAGAATTTGTTCTTAACTGACTTGCCTAGTTAAATAAAGGTTTTTAAAAAATTACAAAATAAAGTCTGGTGAGTAGTTGACTAAAAAAATAAAGACAATAGTTGAACAGTTTTTAACAAATTAATTAAAAAAATTAAGGAGAAGCAGCAGAGCGAGAGAGATAGCTATATTTCATTGTTTTTTTTTTCTTAGTTTATCTTTCACTTAGCTAATGCAGCTAATTTAGCCTATTCAACAACCTGACTAAAACAGAGAGGAATGCTATTTATGTTAGCTAACTGGCTAAGGCTATCCAACACTACAACTGTTCCAAGTCAAGCTTTCGGTTTTATTAATCTATTGCCACCGGGGCCCACTGGTGTAACTGCTAAACTGCTTGCTGTACACTGTACTGTGTGACTGTACACATGGATTGGATTGTGGGTTTACTAACTAGTTCTAGTTTGTTGACTATACCGTTAATATGGTGTCAATGATGTATGCTGTGTAGCGGTTAATGGTTATGATATGAAGGTTTGGCTTGGAGAGATTTTTGCACCTGTTCACATACAGCTGTTGTGTTGTGCACTGAAGTCCACAAGTGAAGAGAAACGGTGAGAGGAGAGCGCGTAGATGCGTGAAGGAGATTTATACAACTAACAAAGTGATGATGCTGTTTGTGACTGCTATGAAAGTGAACTGTGTGTTCGGGTAATTAGAGGTGTATTCATTCCGCCAATTCTGTTGCAAAACATTTCTTAAATGGAAGCAAACTGAACAAAACGGGGAGGGACCTACCTGAATTTGTCCAATAGAAACTCATGTTTTGTTTCAAAACAAAACATTTTGCAAATGTTTGGACTAATGATTACACCTCAGATCAGCTAGATGCAGGCAAGTGTGTGCAAGGCGGTTGTCACGCCCTGGCTCTGGGGACTCTAGTATGTTGAGCCAGGGTGTGAGTTTTCATTTGTGTTTGTTCTAGTTGTTGTATTTCTATGTTGGCCAGGGTGGCTCCCAATCAGAGATGGCTGTAGCTCGTTGTCTCTGATTGGGAGCCATACTTAAGTAACTGTTAGGCATTCATTTGGGGTAGTTTCTTGTTCCGTGTTGGTTTGTGTATGTAACCAGGGACGTCACGTTTTCGTTTTGTTGTTTGGTTCGTGTGATACTTCATAATAATAAAATGTTCGCATTCCACGCTGAGCCTTGGTCCTCCTCTGTTCCCGACGAGCGTGACAGAAGAAACCACCAAGACTGGACCAAGCAGCGTGTCCAGGAGCCATCGCCAGGGAGATCTCTAGCAGATCTCCTTCGCCTCCTCGACTGGGTCAAGCCGGGTGAGGAAGAGAAGGGCCGGACTTGGAAGCAGAAGGGCGAAAGTCTGGCGAGGGACATGGAGACCTGGTCCACGGGTAGGAGAGACGCCCAGACATTTTTTAGGGGGGGGCTAACGCCGTGGACGACGGGCCAGCAGGAGACCGCGACAGAGCGGCCCAGCGGGTTGGCAGAGGAGGCCGCCAGGTTACGGGGGCTACTGGTCGAAGAGGGGATGGAAGGTGTAGAGGCACGGCGAGAGGTACTGGGGTGTGTTACCAGTCCGGTCCGGCCCATTCCAGATCCCTGCGTAGGGCCAGTGGTGTGTGTCCCCAGTACGGTCCGGCCTGTTCCTGCTCCCCGCACCAGGCCAATGGTGCGCGTCGCCAGCCCGGCCCGGCCTGCTCCTGCACCCTGCACCAAGCCAATGGTGCGCGTCGCCAGCCCGGCCCGTCCTGTTCCTGCTCCCCGCACCAGGCCAATGGTGCGCGTCGCCAGCCCGGCCCGTCCTGTTCCTGCTCCCCGCACCAAGCCAATGGTGCGCGTTGCCAGCCCGGTCCGGCCCGTTCCTGCTCCCCGCACCAAGCCAATGGTGCGCATCGCCAGCCCGGCCCGTCCTGTTCCTGCTCCCCGCACCAGGTCAATGGTGTGCGTCGCCAGCCCGGCCCGTCCTGTTCCTGCTCCCCGCACCAAGCCAATGGTGCGCGTTGCCAGCCCGGTCCGGCCCGTTCCTGCTCCCCGCACCAAGCCAATGGTGCGCATCGCCAGCCCGGTCCGGCCCGCTCCTGCTCCCCACACCAAGCCAGTGGTGTGCGTCGTCAGCCCGGCACGGTCCGTGCCTGTTCCCCACACCAAGCCAGTGGTGTGCGTCGTCAGTCCGGCACGTCCCGTGCCTGTTCCACCGGTGCCTGGTCCGGCACCGGTCAGATGCTTCACGCCGGAGCTAGAGCAATCCGCTCCACCAGTGTGCAGTCCAGCTCCGGCCAGCGGGGCCAGACCGGACCAGGGATACTTTGGGGGGTTGGAGAGGGAGCGGGGATCAGGCCCGGAGCCGGAGTGCCCACCCGGTCCCTCCCCTGTGGTATTTGGTTGGCGCGGTCGGAGTCCGCGCCTTTAGGGAGGGGTACTGTCACGCCCTGGCTCTGGGGACTCTAGTATGTTGAGCCAGGGTGTGAGTTTTCATTTGTGTTTGTTCTAGTTGTTGTATTTCTATGTTGGCCAGGATGGCTCCCAATCAGAGATGGCTGTAGCTCGTTGTCTCTGATTGGGAGCCATACTTAAGTAACTGTTAGGCATTCATTTGGGGTGGTTTCTTGTTCCGTGTTGGTTTGTGTATGTAACCAGGGACGTCACGTTTTCGTTTTGTTGTTTGGTTCGTGTGATACTTCATAATAATAAAATGTTCGCATTCCACGCTGAGCCTTGGTCCTCCTCTGTTCCCGACGAGCGTGACAGCGGTATTGAATGTGTCACTGTCTGTCACCTTGATTACTCCAATTTGTTTCTCGACCTGTGCACCTACATTATAAACTTTCATTTGTAGGCTAGGTTGTAGCAACCTCATGATGGGTACAGGGCAAATTTGAGTATCATGTAGTAGCCTACACCTATCGATGTTACATTGATCTTGGTGAATGGAATATGAATGACAGTCATCCAGTATGCTGTAATAGAAATAAGGCCATGCTCATAAAAAACATTTGTCCTCCCTAATCTTGAACAGCACCAACCACCACTGACTGCCTAGTATATTGCCCCAGGTTCTCCTGCTGCTGCTACTACCACACAACTGAGAGCCAATGAGCCATATGGTAAAAAATAACTTGTCTGCTCTATATTGCATGCTTCTGTCTGCGTGTGTCAGTCTCCGGCTGTCTTTAGATGTAGCCTTACTTGAATAGGATGGATGAAATTAAATGAATGGATGGAATAAAAAGGATGGATGGGTGACGATCATTCCCTACATTTTGCCATAACCACATTGACAGATATGATATTAATGATTATGTGAGTTGCAGTAACAACAGCCATTTTGTTGAAGAGATTGAGAGATACTGTAAGGAAGAGACAGATGAAAGAGACAGACAACCCTGAATTAACCTTTCAAACAGCTCGTGAGTGGCACACACACATTATTTGCTCCATACAAATTGAAGAGTTTCGTTCCAAAACGCTATATCCACCAATTTTTCACATTTTTTCATCCGAAATGTTTGGGAAAAGGGTACCTTCATGTTTGTGAAAAATATTACTATACTCAGATTTTTTATTCATAGATATTAAAATGCGTTTTGTTGCAAAATGCTATATCCATTGTTTAGCTGGAATGGAATGTTTTTATCCTGTATATTTGAATGTGATATGTTGTTTTCTCACCTAGCTATCTTAAGATGAATTACCTAACTGTAAGTCACTCTGAATAAGAGCATCTGCTAAATGACTAAAATGTCAAATGTAAATATTTTACATACAGATTTCATATTACTGTATTGCTTGTCATATTAACTATTGATGTCACAAAAGTATCATTTGTACAGTTCTTTATTAAAAATGTAGTTATTTGTCACATTTCACTGTGTAAAACCTATAGTACTACTTAATTCTCTGAGAGTGAGGCAGATACATAGCGTTTTGCAACAAAACATGATTATTTGTCTCTCTGAAATGAAACCATCAAGTGATAGATTTCAAACAAATACATGTCTATCGTTCAACAAGACCATGCCATGATTAGATGGTGAAAAAACACACCAATCTCTTTCAAAAGTTGTAAAAAAAAAAGATTTAAAAAAAGGAAAATAATTTACCAAAATGTCTGAAAATTGATATATAGCACTTTGGAATGAAACTCTTCAATGCTCATGCCTTTGTGATGTTAATATAATGATGTGAAAACGTGTCAGAGCATGGTTTTGTGGACAGTAGAGTGTTTGATGTGCTCCCTGTTCACTGTCTAGATAGACTGCAGGGCCATTGATGCAGACAGTTTAAGGGACTACGAGCTGATGGGTTGGTCTAATCAATTCGTAGCAGAGCCCTTAAGGTTCATTGGAGCCCTGTGTGATGGGGTGAGAATGAGAATATCTTGCACCATCCAACACATATTACCAAAGCAGTGCTACTCCAGCGTTTCACTTATCTAGAACCAATTCATTCAATTCTAACAACAACATTCCATCATGAGACATGAGAGGGGCACATTAATTCATTCATTCATTTATAATGCTACCAAATGGGGAAAATGCCAATAGATCCACAGAGGGCACTCTTAACCTTTAAATCAGTGTTTATTAAACCTCTCCTCGAGTACCCACAGCCAGTCTACTTATTTTATCAAATCAAATTTTATTTGTCACATGCGAAGAATAGAACAGGTGTAGACCTTACCGTGAAATGCTTACTTACAAGCCCTTAACCAACAATGCAATTCAACGTATTCCAGAACTAGCACAGCTGATTTAAATGGTCACCTAACCATCAAACCCCTCAATAGCTAAATCAACTGTGCTAGTTCTGGAATACATCAAATGTGGACTGGCTGGGGGTACTCCAGGAGAGGATTGGGAAACACTACCTCAGATCATGACAAAAAAACATGGAGTCCCATATACTTACATCCGATCATCATCATGGCGACAGCGAAGATCTTCTCTCCATCAGTCGTGGGGGCGATGTTTCCAAATCCTATACTGGTCAGAGAGGTCATGGTGAAGTATAGAGATGTGATGTAGACCGAGTCTTTGTTGGGGCCGCCCTCCCACTTCCCTGTGCCGCTGGCGTTGAAGCGGTATGGCGAGCCCACTGTCTCCCCCAGCATGTACAGCCAGCTGTCTGTCCGCAGGATGCCTGTCTCCTCGTCTATCACCTCATAGTCACCGATGCTGTACCTGTAATAGTCAGTCAAGATTATAAAGATATTCAGCAACTCTTGATTGCACAATGAAGGTTTGCTTCAAAATTGCATCCTTTATTGTTAAAGCCCAGTTAGACAAGAACAAAAACCAGGTAGCTGCTGTACCTGTTAGGTTGAGACGAGAAAGAGCCATGTTAAGGTTTAGGGGTAAGGGAAGGGATAGCGTTAGGGTTACCTCTACGACACAGGTTAGAGGTTTGTTCACTTCGGTTAAGTTACAAAGCAGTGCATGACAATGCGGGTGAGAAACAGAAACATACTTCTCCTTCATGACACTGTCAACACTACAGAGCATGACACTGTCAACACTACAGAGCATGACACTGTCAACACTACAGAGCATGATGGTTTTTAAAGGCAGTGTTTCTCAATCCGTTACTCAGAGACTCCCCAGTCATTTCACTTTGCATTTTTGTTCTAATTCCCTACTAGCACTAGCAACTTGTAAACTAATCCACAACTAATCTTCTTGATTAATTAAATCAGGTGTAGTAGAACAAAAGCATGCCACGGTTGGGGATCAGAGTGGAACGGATTGAGAAACACTAAAGGAATATGCAATTAACAAATACAGTAGCCAGATTGTTTTGGCCGCTGTGATAGTTTATATTAATAATATGATAACAGTTTATATGTATGTTACCTACATAATGACTTTATATCACATTATTAACTCCTATAACAACCCTCTCCTCGGGGTCCAGCAGATGGTTCACATCTTTGTTGTCTAATCGTCAAGCCCTTGACTAGTTAAATCAGGTGTGCCAGTTTAGGGCTACAACAAATATGTGAAACATCTGGTGGTCCCGGATAAGAGGGTTGGGAAGTACTGTTATAACACATTCAAGGTAGACTCAGCGATATGACGTAGATGCACAAAGTAAACAGCATAGTTAGTCAATTTCCACAACAACTAAGTGTGTTGAAGCGCAAGGCTAAACTTCTCCACTATTTTGGTCCCGTACCTACCACGTTGTAACAGCGTGAAGCGAACCCCTGCACATGAGCAGATACTTTGTGTGACTGTGTGAGAGCTGTGCTATCGCAATATCTGTGGTACTGCTCGTGGCAACGTCATTTCACTGATTCTACCTTTAACATACAGTAAATCAGTCTTAACAGAACAGTACCAGATGCAGGCCAGCCAGTGGGCAGCCAGGCCGAAGACACACACCAACAGGACGAGGACGGCAGCTCCATACTCAATGTAGTGGTCCAGTTTACGGGCTACCCTGCCCAAACGCAGCAGCCGGACAACCTTCAAAGAACTGAACAGACTGCTGATCCCCTGAGTGAGTGATTGAGTGAGTGAGTGAGTGAGTGTGTGTGAGAGAGAGAGAGAGAGAGAGAGAGAGAGAGAGAGAGAGAGAGAGAGAGAGAGAGAGCAGGCAGAGGTTGAAATAATGTTTTAGTTCTATGGTAACGGAAGGGTGGACCTGTAGCTTAAGGTATAAACAAACACTAGGATTAACAGAACTGCATTCTCGTGAGACTTTAACAATATGTCTCTGCATGTTGACAAAATGTATGTGTCTGTACGCATTTTCTTTTCTTTTAACCAGGATAGTCCACTCAGTAACATTTGCCACCGTTTCCCAGGGAGTCCTTGGATACTGAATGTGTGTGCTGGCATCAAGAAGTCTTTCCTAGACGTTAATAATATTAATTTGATGTTATGACTATAAAATTAGGGTGTACTCAAGCAGCTGTGAAACAAGCCATAGCCTTGCTTCCAGTCGATATAACCTCACACGGGCCTTCCATTAATTTACTGTAAGACAACTAGCTAGGGTCTTTGTGCATTAATTCAATCAAAACACCATTGCCAGGTTTCAGGGGTAAATCAGAAGGAAAGAAAGACTGTTCATTTGGAATCATATACTCAACACAATAAAATATGATGTAACACGTGATTTCTATCTGAATCATGAACAGAGTACATTTGCGTGAAGTGTGTGTGTGTGTGCTTAAGTGTGAACTTATCCTGCATGATAAAGCACATACTGACTGTAGACTGTGTGTCTGTGTTTATCAATTGCAAATGTTTTTTATTTTTTATCATATCATTATAATCATATTTGAACCCAAACCAACTCAATCAAAGTGGGCTTGATAATGAAAGGCCTACTTGAGTGACAGCTCGACGGTTCCAGTTCTTCACGTTCCACAAACAAACACAGGCAGAGGAGGAGGAGGGACCATGCAAACAGAACAAAACAGGGGGATGAGGAAGAAAATAAAGAAAGAAGTGAGCATGATCAAACAGAAGAAAAGAAGACATAAGAAGATGATAAAAATAAAACCAAGATGACTTTAAACATGTACAAATTAATAGGTCAATCATATTCATGTAAAAAGGATAATGTGATAAAAAAAAAAAAGACAACAGTTAAGTGACACCAAACCAAATCTCTCACTTTTTTATTAATACTGGGGTTTATTAAGCATGGTGGAATGTTCAGAGCATTGCAGATACAGTACATGTGGGCCACACTGGATTACTGTATCAGTTAGACCATTGTTTGCGGCAAACATGTTGCTTAGTAACAATTTCAGTTGAAAGATTTGAATGAACATTCCAAAATGTTACAGTGAAGCTGCAAATACTTATCTCCTTTTTGTAAGGATTACTGTGGCTTTTTAGCTGCAAACTGAAAAAAAACGTAGCTATTCCTACTACATGTAATAAAAAGCCTACATGGCCACTTTATTATTTGTACTGACAGTTTAGACCCGAAACAGACACTTCCATTCATCGCACACTACCTCAGACTGTTAGCTAGCGTTAGCGAATGTTCGCGGCTAACACAAAACAAATTAAATGTGTTAGTGAACGTTCGCTACTATTTACATTACTGAACGCATATCAGGATAACTACAAGTAGAATAAGCTGTCCCCACTTTAGAGGAAACATAACTTACTTATCGCCTCCAGGTATAATGCAGAGGACTTCATAATGTTATAATAACTCCTACGGCTTAATGAAAACTTCACAAATCTTTTATCAAGCCTATAAAGATTCTTCACAAATCGTTCAACCAAAAGTACAAACATGGCTTGATGATCAACTTCAAATAAATGACGTGAGGCCACATTAATTCCCAGTCATAAAGAAATGAATATGTTGTTTTCCCTGTCCATAGTAGCTGGCTGGACAGAACCTGGTCAGGCTAACAGAAAATGTCCTGGTGTCTGTCAGCTGTCAGCATTAACCACGTGCTGAGAAGCTGAAAGACTAGAGGCTGACAAAGTACCTGCAGATACAGACTTGGTGCCGCTCACAGCCTTCTTAGGATCAGCCCTGTTAGGATCAGCTTGTTAAGCACCACTGCAGCACTTTAGACCACTGACACAGCCACGGCCTTCATCAACTAACAACTCACTAAACGGATGCTTTTGAGCGACACATCAGGACACTAAACGCTAACACAGCATTTTTCACAGATGTAGGCATGCACACAGGCACGCACCCGCACACAGGCACGCACACACTGGCACGCACACACACATAGAACTGGCTTGAGTTTGGTTTGCCTAAATGACAGCTAACAGCAGCAACACGCTTAGGCCTATAGGGCCTATAGCATGCATGTGCGTGTGAAGGGTGTGCACATTGTTCAGTGCATGCTAATAATTACATTTTACATTTTACATTTTAGTCATTTAGCAGACGCTCTTATCCAGAGCGACTTACAGGAGCAATTAGGGTTAAGTGCCTTGCTTAAGGGCACATCGACAGATTTTTCACATAGTCGGCTCGGGGATTAGAACCAGCGACCTTTCGGTTACTGGCACAACGCTCTTACCCACTAAGCTACCTGCCGCCCATAATGAAGGTGACCTGAGTAATCATTAGGCCTTGAATTGTAACGTTATCCATCTCTAAATCTGTTTAATGACCGTTGACCCCTCCATGGTAGAGTGACCCAGAGACGCACTAAACGTTATAATTCACCAAATAAAATGGTGCTTAAACAGCCTTTAAGTGCTTTCACATATCCAAATCCTTTACGGACGTATTCACTAAGCATCTCAGAATAAGAATATTTAACAGATTTCAAAGTGTGATGCGTTTCATTCGATGTTACTATCCATTAGAGAGACATGGCACTGTTTTAACCATAATTGGCTGTGGGATTGATTGATTCTCTGTGAGAAACTTCAGAGGTGCCTATTTGGCTTTATTTCGGGTAAGATAAAGGGAGTGTATTGATTATAGAGCGATCTATAGCATCTTAAATTACTTTGGGGTGAGGGTACAACTTCCTGTTCGGTGGGTGCTCCATTTGACCAACTATGTAAGATTAGACAACACACACACACATCTGAGATTTAGTCTTTGTTTATGTGTAGGCCTATGTACATATTCATCTTCATAGCCAAACAGACAATCACACATTGGTTAGCCATTGGTTAGCCAACGGCCATACATCTTCTTCCTGGCTAACGCTTATGGTTTCACTGGCTAATGTGGTCCTCTGTAGCTCAGCTGGTAGAGCACGGAGCTTGTAACGCCAAGGTAGTGGGTTCGATCCCCGGGACCACCCATACACAAAAAAATGTATGCACGCATGACTGTAAGTCGCTTTGGATAAAAGCGTCTGCTAAATGGCATATTATTATTATTACACTGAGAGCTCATTGAGCCAGTCTGGTAATGCCTGGCTAGCTGTGCTGCTAATGCTAAGGTTACACTGAGATCTAATTTCTCATTTAATCCAGTCCTGTACCTGCACACCTGGACAGCTGTACTGCTAATGCTAACCACTACACTGAAGCGCATTTAATCCAGTACTGTCTCTGCACGCCTGGCTAGCTGCACTGCTAACACTACAGCTATACTTTGAAGGATACGCTAATTCTAGTTCTATGGCTGCAGATGCACGGCTGGCATCTATCCCCTCCACCAGAGAGCTCAGTTACATCATGACAGAAGAAATCCTGAATCCCCTGATACATAATTACAGCAGATGTCAAACCAGCCAGACAAAAGCTATTTTTAGAAGAGAGAAAAACTATAGAAAGGGGAGAAAAAGAGAAAGGAGAAAGATAATTTTTTGTTTTGTTTAGTCTCCTGCTTTCGCCTTGCCCGTTAAGAAACTAGCAATGCATTTCACCGCACTTCAGTGAGACGTCGGTCTCCAAACCATATGCTGTACTGACTGCTAGGGGTAGCCTTCACATGTAAAACACATTAAAGCATTAGAAGCAGTGACTGACTGACTGTCTCTTCTAGTGGACTAGCATTGGATTGCAGACTCCTAGCCTGCAAATCCAGACTGAATTAAGCTCTGTTTCACTCCACTAATGAAACACGTGATTCAGTCTGGATTGAGGCAAGCAAACTATTTTCTCCCAGCTCCATTTAATGAGATTGTGACGAGGTGTGAAAGAAGGAGTCAGGCGCAGGAGGTAAAATACGGCAGAAGTCGTGACAGAGATCTTCTTCACAAGGTAGCACTGGAGGTTCTGTCGGGGGCAATAGGACTAATTACCCCCACTGTTCTCTAACACTTCCCCTGAAGAGAAAAATGAAAGTCAGCCAGCTCACTTCAAAGGAGAAGAGAGTGACAGACTGACAGAGAGAGAGAGAGCGCTGGGTGAAAGACAGTGAGGGTACCCACACCACACTTGAGCACCCAGAGAGAGCTGTGTGAAGGTCTCTCTCTGCAGGCAGCCAGATCAAAACACATTCAACAGAAAGTCTGGAAACTCAAATCCAATACTTTCTTCAAAGGCCACAGACAGAGCCATGGAGAAGAGATGGCATTGAAAGCTATAGAAAGTTAACGTCTGCAGGCAGCCAGGTTATGCACGCAACATAACTGGTATCGTAGCGTCTGTCAACAGACTGTGTGGGATTTGACGACTAATGAGGAATTTTGTTTTGGTTAAACAGATTTTTCGTCACTGCTCATTTGATGAAAGTCCAATTCACATTTTCCTCATTGAAAAGCAATTTCAGTTTACTTCATGAATTGACTGAATTGAAATGGAATCTAACTCTGTTTATCTGTGCCTCTGAGACATGTTTACCTGAGACTTACAGATCTGAAACAGGTCTTTCCAAATCTACACTATACATACAAAAGTATGTGGTCACCCCTTCAAATTAGTGGATTCGGCTCTTTCAGCCACTGCCGTTGCTGACAGGTGTATACAATCGAGCACACAGCCATGCAATCTCCATAGACAAACATTGGCAGTAGAATGGCCTTACTGAAGAGCTCAGTGACTTTCAAAGTGGCACCGTCATAGGATGCCACCTTTCCAACAAGTCAGTTTGTCAAATGTCTGTCCTGCTAGAGCTGCCCCGGTCAGCTGTAAGTGCTGTTATTTTGAAGTGGAAACGTCTAGGAGCAACAACGGCTCAGACGCGAAGTGGTAAGCCACACAAGCTCACAGAACGGGACCGCCGAGTGCTGAAGCGCGTAGCGTGTAGAAATTGTCTGTCCTCGGTTGCAACATTCACTACCGCGTTCCAAACTGCCTCTGAAAGCAATGTCAGCACAATAACTGTACATCGGGAGCTTCATGAAATGGGTTTCCAAGGCCTAGCAGCCGCACACAAGCCTAAGCTCACCATGCGTAATGCCAAGCGTCGGCTGGAGTGGTGTAAAGCTCGCCACCATTGGACTCTGGAGCAGTGGAAACGCGTTCTCTGGAGTGATGAATCATGCTTCACCATCTGGTAGTCCAACGGACAAATCTGGATTTGGCGGATGCCAGGAGAACACTACCTGCCCCATTGCGTAGTGCCAACTGTACATTTTGGTGGAGGTGGAATAATGGTCTGGGGCTGTTTTTCATGGTTCGGGCTAGGCCCCTTAGTTCCAGTGAAGGGAAATCTTAATACTACAGCATACAATGACATTCTGGACGATTCTGTGCTTCCAACTTTGTAGCAACAGTTTGGGGAAGGCCCTTTCCTGTTTCAGAATGGCAATGCCCCAGTGCACAAAGCGAGGTCCATACAGAAATGGGTTTGTCGAGATCGGTGTGGAAGAACTTGACTGGCCTGCACAGAGACCTGACCTCAACCCCATCAAACCCCTTTGGGATGAATTGGAACGCCGACTACGAGCCAGGCCTAATCGGCCAACATCAGTGCCCGACCTGACTAATGCTCTTGTGGCTGAATGGAAGCAAGTCCCTGCAGCAGTGTTCCCACATCTAGTGGAAAGCCTTCCCAGAACAGTGGAGGCTGTTATAGCAGCAAAGGGGGGGGGGGGGGTTGTAATTAGATGGACGAGCAAGTGTCCACATACTTTTGGTCATGTAGTGTATATATACCTCATCACCATGGGGTTGTGTGACTACTGACACACTGCTGAATTCTCTGGTAAGGAGACTGACCCCTTTGAGTAAGCAAGGCACTTCACATATTGAAAATGACAGCAATACTACATTTCCTATTGCTGCAGCAGTCTGAGTCATACAGTAATATGTGCCCGAGCCTCAACGCTTTAACACTCATGGATAAACGGGTTTAATTCCATAATTGAATGAATGTGTGTGGAAGGTAGGAGGGACGGCGCTAATATGCTGCTCTTTGAAGGATATTTTCTTTCTGTTCAAAGAGAATCTTCCTTTTCCTTGAATTCCCTTACTATCTCTTGGTGAGCAGCTTCTGGTCGTAAACGTGGAGAAGAGGCACTCAGAGAACCGCAAAACCCAGAGAGGCCTTTAGTTACTGTGTGAAAACACAGCCACACACACTGAAGACGGAGTCACAAATCAAAAACAACCGACCGCCATAATAACTCTATAAGGCTGCCATAAGACAAATAAACGCTGCCAGGTTTGTGGACCTTCAAATGGAGCCTGATGTCCAGTAACATACGCTGGTTAACAGGCTGAACTCGTACAAACACACACACACACACACACACACACACACACACACAGCCTGACATCCAGTAATATAAGCTAATATAAGGCTGAGCTCATTGGTTCTCTGGAAGAGACTGAGAAAAGGCTGTGTTTGGGGTTTCTGGAGGGTGGGTAAGGACATTAGGATTAGGACATTAGCTGCTGTCATTAGCCAAACATAAATTATATAGTCAGACAGGAAAGGAAAAGCTCTGACACTTCAATATTTCAATGGCAGCGAATCAATATAGCTCACTGGGTTTAGACTACTAGAGACTACTAATGTAGAACATGGGCCTAGCAGTGGCAACACCAGGGTTGTGGGTTAGAGCATGGGGCTGGCAGTGGCAACACCAGGGTTGTGGGTTAGAGCATGGGGCTGGCAGTGGCAACACCAGGGTTGTGGGTTAGAGCATGGGGCTGGCAGTGGCAACACCAGGGTTGTGGGTTAGAGCATGGGCCTAGCAGTGGCAACACCAGGGTTGTGGGTTAGAGCATGGGGCTGGCAGTGGCAACACCAGGGTTGTGGGTTAGAGCATGGGGCTGGCAGTGGCAACACCAGGGTTGTGGGTTAGAGCATGGGGCTGGCAGTGGCAACACCAGGGTTGTGGGTTAGAGCATGGGGCTGGCAGTGGCAACACCAGGGTTGTGGGTTAGAGCATGGGCCTAGCAGTGGCAACACCAGGGTTGTGGGTTAGAGCATGGGCCTAGCAGTGGCAACACCAGGGTTGTGGGTTAGAGCATGGGGCTGGCAGTGGCAACACCACTATTAAAGCTGTAAAAGCTAAATTACCAAAATATTGTCAGACCCGATTGACCTCGTCCACATTCTCGAAAGGCGCTAAAGAGGTTGTAGGCCAGGCAGGAGAGCAGGTTGATGACGAACACCCACCACATACATACACACACACACAGTACTGACCTCGTCCACATTCTCGAAGGCGTTGATGACGTCGTAAGGCAGGCAGGAGAGCAGGTCGATGACGAACCATGTCTTCAGGTAGTTCATCCTGATGAGCTTGGGGTCGGAGATGACCTCTCCGGCCGGGCCCACAAAGGTAGTGTGGAAGTTGAGCACGATGTCCACCAGGAAGATTACATCTACGATGCTGTCCACCACCAGCCACGTCACATTGTTCTGCTTGGTCTGGAGGAAGAGATGGGAGAATCTTTGTGATTGTACAGTAGTAGAGTAGATACTCTTTGTTATAGTAGAGGAGAGAATCTTAATAGAGCAGTATAGTAGAGAATCTGTGTTATTCCCAAATGGCAATTTGCTTTAGAGTAGAGAATCTATATTACATCCCCAAGATTATTAGCCTACATTTTTGATATATCCTTGAGGACAGGAGAGGATCTTTATTATAGTAGATTATATAGTCTTTGTTAGACCATTGAGATAGGTCCCACTTTAAACAAAGTACAACTTATAAAGGCTTTATAAAGCATACATAAAGGCTTCATAATCACTACATAAATGCTTCACAAATCATCTATAAGCGTATGTCATACTTGAAAAATGTTGTATAAAGGGTGACATAACCATTCCCACTGTAGAGTGAATTGTGAAATAACACACTTTGTATGTTTATACACTATTTATAGAGAATGAGTCATGACATACGCTTATAGATGATTTGTGAAGCATTTATGTACAGTACCAGTCAAAAGTTTGGACACCTATTCATTCAAGGGTTTTTCTTTATTTTTACTATTTTCTACATTGTAGAATAATAGTGAAGATATCAAAACTATGAAATAACACATATGGAATCATGCAGTAACCAAACAATTGTTAAACAAATCTAAATATATTTTAGATTTCAGATTCTTCAAAGTAGCCACCCTTTGCCTTGATGACAGCTTTGCACACTCTTGGCATTCTCTCAACCAGCTTCACCTGGAATGCTTTTCCAACAGTCTTGAAGGAGTTCCCACATATGCTGAGCACTTGTTGGCTGTTTTTCCTTCACTCTGCGGTCCAACTCATCCCAAACCATCTGAATTGGGTTGAGGTAGGGTGATTGTGGAGGCCAGGTCATCTGATGCAGCACTCCATCACTCTCCTTCTTGGTCAAATAGCCCTTACACAGCCTGGAGGTGTGTTTTGGGTCATTGTCCTGTTGAAAAACAAATGATAGTCCCACTAAGCGCAAACCAGATGAGATGGTGTATCGCCGCAGAATGCTGTGGTAGCCATGCTGGTTAAGTGTGCCTTGAATTCTAAATAAATCACAGACAGTGTCACCAGCAAAGCACCCCCACACCATCACACCTCCTCCTCCATGCTTCACGGTGGCAACCACACATGCGGAGATCATCCGTTCACCTACTCTGCGTCTCACAAAGACACGGCGGTTGGAACCAAACATCTCCTATTTGGACTCATCAGACCAAAGGACAGATTTCCACCGGTCTAATGTCCATTGCTCGTGTTTCTTGGCCCAAGCAAGTCTCTTCTTATTATTGGTGTCCTTTAGTAGTGGTTTCTTTGCAGCAATTCGACCATGAAGGCCTGAGTCACACAGTCTCCTCTGAACAGTTGATGTTGAGATGTGTCTGTTACTTGAACTCTGTGAAGTATTTATTTGGGCTGCAATCTGAGGTGCAGTTACTGATTTCTGAGGCTGGTAAATCTAATGAACTTATACTCTGCAGCAGAGGTAACTCTGGGTCTTCCTTTCCTGTGGCGGTCCTCATGAGAGACAGTTTCATCATAGCACTTGATGGTTTTTGCGACTGCACTTGAAGAAACTTGTCTATTTGCTTATTTGAGCTGTTCTTGCCATAAGATGGACTTGGACATTTACCAAATAGAGTTATCTTCTGTATACCAACCCTACCTTGTCACAACACAACTGATTGGCTCAAACGCATTAAGAAGGAAAGAAATTCCACAAATTAACTTTTAACAAAGCACACCTGTTAATTGAAATGCATTCCAGGTGACTACCTCATGAAGCTGGTTGAGAGAATGCCAAGAGTGTGCAAAGCTGTCATCAAGGCAAAGGGTGGCTATTTTGATTTGTTTAACACTTTTTTGGTTACTACATGATTCCATATGTGTTATGTCATAGTTTTGATGTCTTAACTATCATTCTACAATGTAGAAAATAGTAGAAATAAAGAAAAACCCTGGAATGAGTAGGTGTGTCCAAACTTTTGACTGGTACTGTATGTTATATAAAGCCTTTACAAGTTGTACTTTGTTTAAAGTGGGACCGAGATATAGAATACAAATTAGAGTGATTGATGTCACACCTGCATAGCTCTAGATAGAATATGCTGATAATGGCAGCCATCTTGGTAAGGGATAAAGTATATGTAATTCTATGGTTCAGACCTTGAAGGAGACATTGTAAGGAACCATGATGGCCGTGTAGAAGGTGAGGATGAGGATGACCCAGTCCCAGGTGGTCTTGAAGGCACAGTAGTGGAGGATGATGTGGGGCGGCGTCTTGGGCGTCTCCTGCTTGTACTGGGGGAGGATGTCTGAGCCCAGCTGGAGGACCTGCAGATTGTATATCTTTGATGAGTTTGATGGAATAAAAGGGTTTGGTGTAAACCAAGAGGTTACAGTTCACCTAAAGGTACACTCAGCGAAATGACGTTGCCACAAGCAGCACTGCAGATATTGAGATCAACGATGATGCAAGACTTTGCTCTCACACAGTCACACACAGTATCTGCGCCTGTGCACAGGTTCACTTCATGCTGTTACAGTGTGGTAGCCAGGGGCCCAAAACAGAGGAGAAGTTGAGCCTCGTGCTTCAACGCTCTTAGTTGTTGCGGAAATTGACCCACTATGATGTTTACTTTCTGCATCTATGTTATATCGCTGAGTCTACCTTTAAAGGTTGCATAGATATTGTTACATCCATATATGGTGTGTGTGTGTACATCTGTGTGTGTGTACATGGGTGTGTGTGTGTGTTATCATTTCAGTGCATCTCTATAATCACAAAAAAGGACAGAGACAAATGGATTCACAGCACAGGGGCACATGCCTCCACCATAACCAAATGGAATGGCGCATGCACACACACACACACACACACACACACACACACACACACACACACACACACACACACACACACACACACACACACACACAAAATACCTAGCTTTATCAGTGTAGTTATAAACACGTACAATAGACATAAATATTAGCGTACCTCAGCTAGGCGGGAGTGCTTGTGAACGTTCTCTCCCTTGTGTACAGTAGGCTGTAGCTGCTGTAACACCCCTCTACTGCTGGTCAGAGCACGAGTTAGCCGGGCAAACTTCCCCCAACCTGAGAGCACGAGGCAAGAAAAGGGTTTTGGGGTTAGTAGTCTGTGTGAAAATAATGAGAATGTACTAATAGCTTTGCAAAGGAAGACCAATATTGAATTTATGAATTAACCAGAGTGTTATTATTCATAAAAACAATGTGTTTTGATTAAAAGCAGTACCCTGATGAGGGCTTTAGACGTAACATATAACGTTATTATAATACTTTATTGTAAAACGTAGTCAAAAAGCTTTTTATGACTTGCACATCTGTAGGGGACTATTCAAGTAAATGGGACCACATCCTTTGTTGCCACTTACAAACTCTGTCACTCACCTTTCGAAGTTTCATCTTCTATTGGTTGTTTAAAGGCTGTGATGTCACTGAAGGTGCACAGAAACAGCACCACTTTTTCCTGTTCGTTTCGTATAGGGGCTATCTTCACAAAGAACCATACCGGCGTTCCTGAGATGAGAGAACATACATTATTATAGCTTTATCTATAATAGTCTTTGATACAATCGGGGGAATGGGGAATACAGCCATCAACAGAAACTTATTTGTGAAAAAAGCACATGGTTATAACTGGGCTCAAAGACCCAGCTCCCTGCTGGCGGGACAGGAAGTTATAACTGGGCCTGTATTCATAAAGCATGTCAGAGTAGGAGTGCTGATCCAGGATCAGGTCTCCACTGATTCATTATGATCTACAAGGCAAAACTGATCCTAGATCAGCACTCCTACTATGAGACGCTTTATGGATGCGGCCCATGATCTACAGGGTTAGTACTGTTCCAGTCGACGTTGGAACATCATTGTACATATTCATAAGAAATGGCAGAATACATTAGCATGATAAGAGGCTGTTTTTCATATTCACTTGGTACTTACTGTTTTTTTTATACATTAGTATTTCAAACGAGTTCATCTCGTAGTTTTCAAACGTTAGCCGTACTTTCTCGCTAGTATCCTTGTCTGTGAGCTCCCCGTACATGAAGCTAGAAACACAAATGCAAAACAACAGTGTTCATTTTTAATGACACCCAGTAGCATTCAAAAACAAGAGCATAGACATGTTAGAGTGCAGCAATGTAGTAAAATTAGGCTGTGTAAATGTAGTCTCTTGAAATGCCTTATTGTGTGTGAAGTGTTTATCAATGTTTCTTATGATTGCACAAACAATGTAGTTATCTGAAATCTTCTCTGTCTGTTTCACTTACAGTTGAAGTCGGAAGTTTACATACACCTTAGCCAAATACATTTAAACTCAGTTTTTCACAATTCCTGACACTTAATCCTAATAAAAATTCCCTGTCTTAGGTCAGTTAGGTTCACCACTTTATTTTAAGAATGTGAAATGTCAGAATAATAGTAGAGAGAATGATTTATTCAAGCTTTTATTTATTTCATCACATTCCCAGTGGGTCAGAAGTTTACATACACTCAATTAGTATTTGGTAGCATTGCCTTTAAATTGTTTAACTTGGGTCAAACGTTTTGGGTAGCCTTCTACAAGCTTCCCTCAATAAACTGGGTGAATTTTGGCCCATTCCTCCTGACAGAGCTGGTGTAACTGAGTGAGGTTTGTAGGCCTCCTTGCTCGCACACGCTTTTCAGTTCTGCCCACACATTTTCTACAGGATTGAGGTCAGGGCTTTGTGATGGCCACTCCAATACCTTGACTTTGTTGTACTTAAGCCATTTTGCCACAACTTTGGAAGTATGCTTGGGATCATTGTCTGGTTTTGGAGCAGTGGCTTCTTCCTTGCTGAGCGGCCTTTCAGGTTATGTCGATATAGGACTCATTTTACTGTGGATATAGATACTTTTGTACCTGTTTCCTCCAGCATCTTCACAAGGTCCTTTGCTGTTGTTCTTGGATTGATTTGCACTTTTCGCACCAAAGTACGTTCATCTCTAGGAGACAGAACGCATCTCCTTCCTGAGCGGTATGACAGCTGCGTGGTCCCATGGTGTTTATACTTGGGTACTATTGTTTGTACAGATGAACGTAGTACCTTCAGGCATTTGGAAATTGCTCCGAAGGATGAACCAGACTTGTGGAGGTCTACAATATTTCTTTCTGAGGTCTTGGCTGATTTCTTTTGATTTTCCCATGATGTCAAGCAAAGAGGCATTGCATTTGAAGGTAGGCCTTGAAATACATCCACAGGTACACCTCCAATTGACTCAAATGATGTCAATTAGCCTATCAGAAGCTTCTAAAGCCATGACATCATTTTCTGGAATTTTTCCAGCTGTTTAAAGGCACAGTCAACTTAGTGTATGTAAACTTCTGACCCACTGGAATTGTGATACAGTGAATTATAAGTGAAATAATTACTTGTGTCATGCACAAAGTAGATGTCCTAACCGACTTGCAAAAACTATAGTTTGTTAACAAGAAATTTGTGGAGTGGTTGAAAAATGAGTTTTAATGACTCCAACCTACTAAGTGTATGTAAACATCCGACTTCAACTGTATGTCTCTCTCATTTTCTACGTTTTTCTGTCCTTCTAACTCTTAACTTTCTCTGTCTACTACTCTCTCTGTCTATTTCTCTCGCCCCCTGCTGCTGCCATAGAATGTAGAGTCAAATTAAATTATCACATCTGTATTAGATCTGTTCCACCACTAGCACATCTCAACTAGTTTTTATTTTATTTATTTTTATTTAACCCTTTATTTAATTTAGTCAGTTAAGAACTCCCGAGTGGCGCAGTGGTCGAATCCAGGCTCTGTCGTAGCCGGCCGCGACCGGGAGACCCATGGGGCGGCGCGCAATTGGCCCAGCGTCGTCCAGGGTAGGGGAGGGAATGGCCGGCAGGGATGTAGCTCAGTTGATAGAGCATGGCGTTTGCAACGCCAGGGTTGTGGGTTCGTATCCCACAGGGGGTATGAAAAAAAAAAATATATAATAATAATAATGTGACTAAACTGTAAGTCGCTCTGGATAAGAGCATCTGCTAAATGACTTAAATGTAAATGTAAAAGAACAAATTCTGATTTACAATGACGGCCTACCCCAGCCAAACCCGGCCGACGCTGGGCTAATTGTGCGCCGCCCTCTGGGACTCCCAATCACGGCCGGATTGTGATACAGCCTGGAATCGAACCAGGGTCTGTAGTGACGCCTCTAGCACTGAGATGCAGTTAAGGGCTTGATGATTAGTTAATTGGTTGGATTGATCATGTTTAATGGCCAGTGGTCCAGGTTGAGAAACAATGATCTAAGGGCCTTTGTTGGCACACCGATCCATTTTAATTATCTGATACTCAAAATATCCATCTTCAAGGTACAGTTAACATGCACCAGCACGCACACACTCTCTGGTTTAACACACTCTGGTCTCACACCACTGATTGCAGCCATCCTGAGGTACAGTCTGTTCCAGTGCATCTAAAAAATTGTGTTAGCTTTGAACAACAGGGTAATTCTAATGAGACTGTATTTTGGGGGCTGCTCGCAAGGATCAAGGCGCGACGGCTCCCAAAGACTGTTGGCTTCATCTGACATCACTCCTGACATGAACATGTCGACACACCATGCGCCTTATAGACTGGGTTGTCTTCATTAGCGCACACTGTAGCAAAACATTTTTCAAAAGAGAATGAACAAAAGCATTTCTTATTGGACAATAGCTGCAAGGATGCGACATCTCAACCAATGTGGAAAGGATTCTATTATTTCTTCATACATTTTTATCCAGAACCTCAGGCTGAAACTAGCCAGCTAACTAGCTACTTGCTATTAGCCACCGTTAGTGGTCTTCACCATTGTCCGTGGCCGTGGCCTGCACTACCTACCAGCCAGCTCTAGCCTGAACAATTATCGGCCAGTCTGCACAGTCTGCACATCGGGCTATCGAGCCAGAGCATATCGGATTGTCTGCCGGAATCACTGAATCACTGGACCTTAACACCGGATCATCGCAACTAGCTAGCTGCAACCGAATGGCTATTGTCGTTGTTGGCTAATCACCACTAATCACCACTGTCCAGAAGCTAACCCCAGTTAGCCTTGAGCTAGCCTCGAGCCAGGCCCGTCTCCCGGCTATCTACCTCTCTGTCAACCGGACGGGACCTCCTAGTGTTGACACGGAGCCCCGCCGATCCATCACGACTGGTCTGCCGACGTAATTGTCTGATGTGGTTTCAACAGGCTTCCCGTTGCGACGACCATGAAGATCCATCTGCTAGCCCCGGCCCGCTAGCACACGCAATCAACAGCCGTGCCTCCAGCTCGCTTGTAACGTAGCAGCCACTGAACTGCTCCCGGACTTACTTATTGCTGTTCACTGGACCTTATGATCACTCAGCTACACAGCTGATGCCTGCTGGACTGTTCCTTTATACGGTACCCCATCCTGTTGATCTGTTTAGCCTCAGCTCAAACTTTCGTTGCCATTATCAGCTGTTGTCTTAGCTCTCTCGAATAACACCTGTGACTGCTTTATGCCTATCTCCCATGTCAATATGCCTTGCCTATTGCTGTTTCAGTTAGTTCTAACTGTACATTTTCAATGTAGAGCCCCCAGTCCTGCTCAACCTGTCTCAGATAGATCCTTTGTCCCACCCCCCACAAACGCGGAGACCGGCTCAATCGGTGCCTCCAGTGATGCTCTCTCTTTCATCTTTACCTAACGCTTAGGTTTACCTCCACTGTAGTCATATCCTTCCATATCCTTGTCTGTACATAATGCCCTGAATCTATTCTACAACGCCTGGAAATCGGCCCCTTTTTTTCTCTGTACCCAACACACTAGAAGACCAGTTCTTAAAGCCTTTAGCCGTATCCTTATTCTACTCCTCCTCTGTTCCTCTGGTGATGTAGAGGTTAACCCAGGCACTGTAGCCCCCACTATCACTCCTGCTCCCCAGGCGCTATCATTTGTTGACTTCTGTAATCGCAAAAGCCTTGGTTTCTTGCATGTTAACATCAGAAGCCTCCTCCCTAAATTTGAGTTATTCACTGCGTTAGCACACTCAGCCAACCCTGATGTTCTAGCAGTGTCTGAATCCTGGCTTAGGAAGGCCACCAAAGATTCAGAAAGGTCCATTCCCAACTACAACATTTTCCGTCTAGATAGAACTGCCAAAGGGGGGGAGAGTTGCAATCTACTGTAGAGATAGCCTGCAGAGCTCTATCATACTATCCAGGTCTGTGCCCAAACAGTTTGAGCTTCTACTTCTAAAAATCCACCTTTCCAGAAATAAGTCTCTCACTGTTGCTGCTTGTTACAGACCCCCCTCAGCCCCCAGCTGTGCCCTGAACACCATATGTGAATTGATTGCCCCCCATCTATCCTCAGAGTTCGTATTGCTTGGTGACCTAAACTGGGATATGCTTAACACCCCGGCCGTCTTACAATCTAAACTAGATGCCCTCAATCTCACACAAATTATCAAGGAACCTACCAAGTACAACCCTAAATCTGTTAACATGGGCACCCTCAGATATCATCCTGACTAATTTACCCTCTAAATACACCCCCGCTGTCGTCAACCAGGATCTCAACAATCACTGCCTCATTGCCTGCGTCCGTAATGGGTCCACGGTCAAACGACCACCCCTCATCAATGTCAAACACTCCCTAAAGCATTTCAGCGAGCAGGCCTTTCTAATTGACCTGGCCCGGGTATCCTGGATGGATATTGACCTCATTCCGTCAGTAGAGGATGCCTGGTTGTTCTTTAAAAGTGCTTTCCTCTCCATCTTAAATAAGCATGACCCATTGAAAAAATTCAGAACTAGCCCCTGGTTCACCCCAGACTTGACTGCCCTTGACCAGCACAAAAACATCCTGTGGCGTACGGCATTAGCATCGAACAGCCCCCGCGATATGCAACTTTTCAGGGAAGTCAGGAACCAATATACACAATCAGTTAGGAAAGCAAAGGCTAGCTTTTTCAAACAGAAATTTGCATCCTGTAGCACTAACTCCAAAACGTTTTGGGACACTGTGAAGTCCATGGAGAATAAGAGCACCTCCTCCCAGCTGCCCACTGCACTGAGGCTAGGAAACACTGTCACTACAGATAAATCTACGATAATCAAAAATTTCAACAAGCATTTTGCTACGGCTGGCCATGCTTTCCACCTGGCTACCCCTACCCTGCCCCCCCCCCCCCGCTTCTCCTTCACCCAAATTCAGATAGCTGATGTTCTGAAAGAGCTGCAAAATCTGGACCCCTACAAATCAGCTGGGCTAGACAATCTGGACCCTTTCTTTCTAAAATTAGCCGCCAAAATTGTCGCAACCCCTATCACCAGCCTGTTCAACCTCTCTTTCGTATCGTCTGAGATCCCCAGAGATTGGAAAGCTGCCACGGTCATCCCCCTCTTCAAAGGGGGTGACACTCTAGATCCAAACTGTTACAGACCTATATCCATCCTGCCCTGCCTTTCGAAAGTATTTGAAAGCCAAGTTAACAAACAGATCACCGACCATTTAGAATCCCACCGTACCTTCTCTGCTATGCAATCTGGTTTCCGAGCTGGTCATGGGTGTACCTCAGCCACGCTCAAGGTCCTAAACGATATAATAACCGCGATCGATAAAAGACAGTACTGTGCAGCCATCTTCATTGACCTGGCCAAGGCTTTTGTCAATTTCTCTGTCAATCACCGCATTCTTATTGGCAGACTAAATAGCCTTGGTTTCTCAAATGACTGCCTCGCCTGGTTCACCAACTACTTCTCAGATAGAGTTCAATGTGTCAAATCGGAGGGCCTGTTGTCTGGACCTCTGGCAGTCTCTATGGGGGTGCCACAGGGTTCAATTCTCGGGCCAACTCTATTCTCTGTGCATATCAATGATGTCGCTCTTGCTGCTGGTGACTCTCAGAATCACCTCTATGCAGACGACACCATTTTGTATACATCTGGCCATTCATTGGACACTGTGTTAACAAACCTCCAAACGAGCTTCAATGCCATACAACACTCCTTCCGTGGCCTCCAACTGCTCTTAAACGCTAGTAAAACTAAATGCATGCTCTTCAATCGAACACTGCTTGCACCCGCCTGCCCGACTAGAATCACTACTCTCTGCGGCTCTGACTTAGAATATGTGGACAACTACCTAGGTGTCTGGTTAGACTGTAAACTCTCCTTCCAGACTCACATTAAGCATCTCCAATCCAAAGTTAAATCTAGAATCGGCTTCCTATTTCGCAACAAAGCCTCCTTCACTCATGCTGCTAAACATGCCCTCGTAAAACTGACTATCCTACCGATCCTTGACTTCGGCGATGTCATTTACAAAATAGCTTCCAACACAAATTGGATGTAGTCTATCACAGTGCCATCCGTTTTGTCACCAAAGCCCCATATACTACCCACCATTGTGTCCTGTACGCTCTCATTGGCTGGCCCTCACTACATATTCGTCGCCAAACCCACTGGCTCCAGGTCATCTATAAATCCCTTCTAGGCAAATCCCCGCCTTATCTTAGCTCATTGGTCACCATAGCAACACCCACCCGTAGTATGCGTTCCAGCAGGTATATCTCACTGGTCATCCCCAAAGCCAACACCTCCTTTGGTCGCAAATGACTGGAACGAACTGCAAAAATCTCTGAAGCTGGAGACACTTATCTCCCTCACTATCTTTAAGCATCAGTTGTCAGAGCAGCTTACCGATCACTGCACCTGTACACAGCCCATCTGTAATTAGCCCACCCAACTACCTCATCCCCATATTGTTATTTACATTGTTATTTATTTTGCTAATTTGCACCCCAGTATCTCTATTTGCACATAATCTTCTGCACATCTATCACTCCAGTGTTAATACTAAATTATAATTGTAATTATTTTGCACTATGGCCTATTTATTGCCTTACCTCCATAACTTACTACATTTGCACACACTGTATATAGATTTTCTATTGTGTTATTGACTATACGTTTTGTTTATTCCATATGTAACTCTGTGTTGTTGTTGTTTTTTCCGCACTGCATTGCTTTATCTTGGCCAGGTCGCAGTTGTAAATGAGAACTTGTTCTCAACTGGCTTACCTGGTTAAATAAAAATAAATAAAAATCTCCCTAAGACTGTTGGCTTCAAACAAAAAGTGGTTACCTTAAGGTTCCGGAATTGTTGTGTCTGATTCACACTATAGGGCCGACCTCAAACCACACTGTGCTGACTCAGATGATTTCTTTTCACGTTGTCCTTTCCAACACAGTTCCAGCAACTATGGTGGATGCATAACCAGGCCAGCCCAGTACACCTTGGTTTGGTTCGGCTTGGCTCAGTAGTGTGAAAAGGGTATTGGTGGCAAGTTGTTTTTGTATGCAAGATGTGCTTAATGTTCTCAGAACTTTAGTTTGAACTTAAAGAAGGGAGCATGGTACCTTAAATGTGGAAAGGAAAACAATAGCTACCTCCCAGCGATGATCAAATGTGTAAAAAGAGCTTTAAAACACCCATGCTTTTTCACACAACAACAACTAATCCAGCTTTGTTTGGAGCACGCAGAGCTCGATGAAATGGAACTAAGTCACTTTGGGAGAGTCTGAAGAGTGATTTCAGTCTATTTTATTCTTAATAGGGGTTTATTTCTTCTCGTTTGCTGGCTGGGATAAACACAGTGGAATTAGCTGTAAAGTATGGGCTTTGGTTTGGCAGGGAAAGGTGATTCTCTTGTTTTCCTCTATTTTCCTTTTCAATGTAATTTTTATTCCAGGGATCTTTGCATCATTTTATAATGCTGGTGGGCTGAAAAAAAGGAATCTGGTGATTGAATCTACAGTATCTGAAAATATTATGTAAATTAGGAACTATGGGAGTAAAATGAGCTGAAGAAGAAGACCAAGAACAAGAACCACAATACCTCAGTGTTCATTGTTGCTGTTCAATAAATTAGATATCTACAAAAACAGATGAAAGGCAGTGTACTGTACCTGCATGTGCTGCTCTTCTGCATGACTTCCGCCCTGTGGTACCCCGACAGCTTGCAGAAGCCATCGTTGCTGTAGACGATGGGCCAGTCCACGATCTGAGCATTCCCAAGGACAAAATTAGTATCTGTCAAAGATGAGGGGGAACAGAGAAGGAGGTAAGGCTCACCCGTTGGTGATTAGTCACAGTTATCTACAACACATTACGCAGGATGGGGAGAAGAGAGGAGCAGGATTGGGATAAATTGCATTTCAGTACAGTCATGATTAGGAACTGAATTGAAATTCAAATAGACTTGGAAAAAAAATCAAAATACATGAATTAAATAACTAATAAAAAACTGAAGTGAAATGGTGTTGACACCAACCCAGGGTCGACATCGACAGGCGACAGTACAGTCATATCGCACGATGGAAGCCACTACAGTACAGTGTAAAAACAGAGTAGCAGAATGATCCTTCACATACGGGTACTGTACTCAGTCTCAGACCATCCTTACCATTAATGCTGAGTAAGTAAGCACTGCATGTGGGGAGGGTTAGTGTCAGTTAGGCTTGAAGGGGTATACATAAGACTGTCATAATGCCTACGTAAGCCTGACATAATGCCTACGTAAGCACTGCATGACACCTAGGGCTTTATTTTGACAGCACAAAAATGTGAAGCTTGTGTTAAAAGAGATGTCACTCCCAACACCGGCGACAATAGCATTTATTTCAAAACCACTCATTGTACCTATGGGAAAGTAGAGATAATCCACGCAGGGTTTAAATCAAACAGTGTAGATTTGGTTTGAAATATCATGCTGCGTATTTAAAGTGATACCATTTTTAGCACTGTCAAAATCTCACTCCACGTGTTCCTGGTACAATTGATGATTTCTCACAGAGAACATTACATTAACCCTCTGTGAGAACCTAAATGATAGACATTAAAGGTTAACAAATACTACCAGGTGATTATAAAATATCATAGTTTGTTGTTTCTTTCTCTTATGTAATGTAATACCCCTTCAGATATAGGACTACAACTATTCGTTCATATACAGAACGGCATAGAAACATTGGTCTGTCCCAGCCACAGACTCACTGAAGCTTACTACAGTACGCTGCTATACTGACGATAGTGTTTCAATGCAGCTACATAGCACATGTATAATATCACATTTGTATGAATTATTGCTTATGGGAAGGGAGAAAAAGCAAGCTCTAAAAAGACAACAATACATGACTCAATGTGATGAGGATCAAATTGGCTTTTGATCCGTTCACAAATTATTGACATAGAAGCTACTCAGACAGCTACAGAGCGAGGAAAGACTGCACCTAAAGGTTCAACCATAGATTCATGAGTCAACTTAAATGCACAGGAATAGCTACACTCCACAGACATGTGGTTTAATTGCTGTGTTCCACCAATTGTTTATGGGAGAGAAGATACAGTGGCAATTCTAAGGATATTTATGACAAAGGATTATAGAAAACTCCCAGATCTTAGGGACAAAATCCTGATTTAACCTTTTGCTGACTTCAGCACACAAAGAAAGAAAAACATCAAAGTCGGAGCTATACATTCACACCACAGTAGTTCCATCCCTGTCTCTATATGAGTTGGGCGTAATAACTATGAATACACTGCATTTTACATTTTAGGTCATTTAGCAGATGCTCTTATCCAAAGCGACTTACAGGAGCAATTAGGGTTAAGTACCTTGCTCATGGGCACAGACAGATTTTTCACCTAGTCGGCTCGGGGTATCGAACCAGCGACCTTTCAGTTACAGGCTCAATGCTCTTAACCGCTAGGCTACCTGCCGCCTCACTACACTGCCAATGATCTCTGTTATTCTGCATGTTCAAAGGGAAACTCTTAGCTTCACTCCAATCCTCTGAAGCAACACACACACCACACACAGGCGCGTGAACACGCACACACATTCTCTCGCTCTTTCTCACACACACACACACACACACACATTCTCTCTCTCTCTTTCTCACACACAAACACACACAATGCCTTAGAATCCAGGGAAAGTGGGAATAGGATAAGAATACTGTAGCTGTGTATGTGGAGCCTCAAGAGCTACACTGACAAACATTTCATACCATAAATATTTCATACCATAAAAGATTTAAAAGACACGCTACATGCTTCAGTTCTGTCTCCTTGTCTCTAACTCTCTGGAGGCTTCTGGCCTGTCGGCTATGAGATTAGGGGACTGACTGTCTCTCTCTCACACAGAGAATATAGATTGTTTTTTAAATAAATTGGTTCCTCCCACTATTGCACACACAATATGTTGTTCACATTGTTGTTAGAAAAAAAGCATGATTGAATCTGCCAGTACATAAAATCAACCTGGCATTATGAAAGACGTGCTTGGTACAGCAGCAGTAGCTTACTAAATAATAAAGTATTTTCCATCTGTGGTGTCAAAATGTCACTCATCATCAACATGGAATGGGAACAAAACACAAACTACATGTGCTACCCAACAATAAAAAACACACAAACTACACACACTATCCTACCAAACTACAAACTTCACCAAGCTAAATGAAGACAAACAGTAACATTACTGACACAAACACAACCACAGTACTATGAAGTAGAACGTTCCATGCCAACATTTGTTATTTTACAATGGCTTTTAAAACAACAGTAGGATGCCATCACTGATGGGTAGCTAAGCATCAGTTATCTATGCCCCAACAAAGAACAAGCGTCCTAGGAATTGAATTACCAGTAACAAACAGTTACTACCCAGCTAACACAGAACGTTTTTCGAAACTTTAGCTGGGTAGTGTTTGTGACCCCAAATTAATAGAAGTTGATGTTAAATAAAAAGAGAACAGGTGGGGGGGAAAGTATAGGTATCCATCCAACAGGCCAGGATGTTAAGCCTATGTCATAGACTTGAATTAATTTGCTTTGTAAATTAACATAAATTGGTACAGAACAACAAACATAGTACAGAGTTAATAGAGCATGAGATTAGGGGAAAAACATGAGCAGCACTCCAATACATGGGTTGGGTTTATACCTGTCTGTCTATGTGATAATGTCCATACTGAAAAGTTAAAAAGAAAAATGGTTAAAGTGACAGTGACAAACTTCTTTCATGCAAACTGTTATGTTTTATTTGAGTGATTTTTGGATACTATTTCACGAGGACAGAGTTATACACGTTCTTTGAGCTTTTGAACTAAAAGTAGTTTTCTGTAACTTTGCTAAATCACAATGAACCGACAGGCCAAACAACTTTAAAGTGCAATTCTAATTTTATGAAGTATATGAAATAAAATGTATTCAAGTTATTTTCTCTTTACTTCATTATAGGCCGACTAGCGAGAAACAGCCTTGGCTATTTTTAAACTGCATAATTTCCCAAATTGTGTGTCACAGCTGATTCCATGTGCACGAGATAAAATAGGATGCGACTTTCTGTGAATAGGATGTGCCCAAGCCTGACTGTAAACAAGAGAAATGTGCCAGACAAATAACCTAGTTGAAGCCTATCCATTTCATTCCATTAATAAGTTCAGACTACCATACAAACTTTTACTAAACATTTACGTTTGAAAATTGACCACAAATGATTCGAAGGAGATGGAAATTGTTTTATGATTATTCTGAAGTCACGACGATGTTAACGGAGAAAGATCTCGCAGTTTCCTCGACCCTCGCCATTCTTATGCGTTTTTACATGCCAAAGAGGGTAAGATTCATCGATGATTTAACACCCTAACATGTTTTTTTTTTTTTTTGGCTACTCCATCCTCAAGAGAATTATCATAGGCATAGCGCATCTCACGTGTGCAAGATCCTTACCGTTAGATCGTCTGACAATATTTTCTAAAAAAGTGTTTTGAGGGGCTACAAGTCCTCTCCTTCCTCCGGCCATCCTTCCTCGTCATTCAGTCGTCCGTGTGTGAGAGCGGTCGGTGGGGCTGGATACTGTCCGCAAAAGGATAACTCCAGACGGCTGTCTTCATGGTCCCTTTTATCTGTACTGAGTGAGTGAGCTTTAGGTAAAGGGTTCATCTAGCTGCTACTGCTACAAAGACTTTTCGCAGTCGCTGGCTGCGCACCCCCTGTTGAGCAAGCGTGTGCGAAGTCGAATAAAGCGTTTACAGCTCGTCGCGACGCGCATCTGGGAATTCTCCGCGCTTGCTTGAGCGCGCCTGACTGGTGGTACCCCAAAACTTCAAACTTCTAGCGCCATCTGCCGGAGATATACGGTATAGCTTTGCGGTGGCACGACTCGCGTTGACACTTCAGGAAGGCGGACATGTGTGTTTGAGATGCAGAGGTCCATGGTACTCGCTAAGCAAGCAACATGACCTCCTTTACACTAAGTTCAGGCCTACAACAAAATTGTGAAACATCTGGTGGTCCCAGCGGGGTTTGAGACTATGAGACTCACTATGAGACTATGGTCCTCTGTAGCTCAGCTGGTAGAGCACGGCGCTTGTAACGCCAAGGTAGTGGGTTCGATCCCCGGGACCACCCATACACAAAAAAAAATGTATGCACGCATGACTGTAAGTCGCTTTGGATAAAAGCGTCTGCTAAATGGCATATTATATTATATTATATATTATATGCACAAGACCATTTGACATGTATTATAAAGCAAAGAACTGGTCGTTTTCAAATAAGAGCTTGCTTTATGATATAATTTCCAACACTCCATAGTTCATATACATTACATACATTAAGACACACAGGAGTCAAATGGCAGTAAACATGCATGCCCCCTCTCCATCCCCCTACACAAAGTCAATACTTCCTCCTCATTAACTTGACCATGTCTTGGTCGTGTTGAGGTGACTTAGATGATCTGCAATATACTTATGTTCTGGAAACGTTTGAAACTTGGTCTCCTTAATTTTGAGCCAGTTCTGTGCTCTGCGCTCGGCGGCGTGTCCTCTCTCCTGCTCTGTGGTCATGTACGGTCGGGAGATCCAGTACTCGTTCTCCGCCTCGCGCTCCAGGTGCACCAGCATGTTGCGTTTCATCTGCCAGGTGATGGCACGCGGCCGGCGGTACTTCCCGATCCACTGCTTGCCAGAGATGCCTTTCCTCAGCAGGGCCATGGTGAGGAACATGGTGAAGGATGTGTGTTCTTCTCAGCAAGTCCTGGATTTATAGGTTACATGATAGAAAGAGAAAACCCGTTAGTGTATTGGCTCCATCTAACAGGAGAGGAACATTGGTGTTATCAGAGAGGAAGAGGCAAAGCGAGAGGTTTTACTCCGCCAAAAATCTTTCCACAAAAAATAAGCCCACAAAGTGAGTTTTTGTTTTGTTTGGAGATCAATGAGTGTCAAATAGGGTCAACAAAAAATGTAGTTGCTAATGTGCTGCGTGAGGCTTATTTGATCTAATTTATAAGTTTGGTAATGGTTAGGTAGTTACGAATGCACTGATATAAGTGGACGCACGTGGCATTTCTGCAACTTTTTTTTTTTAACGACTTTATAGCGGACTTTAAAATGGACATTGAGGGCTTCCACCATTTTAAAGTAGTCAACAGGTGGGAACTCCTATGCGTTGGCAGCAATCAGCCAATGAAGAATAAAATGTACTACTTTAAAATGGAGATAGCCTCAATGGCGCTGCCCATGCTGTCACGGACGCTATAATGGTACAGGTACAAAGATGAGTCCTCTATCTATCTTTATGGCCTGTTGTTCACACGTATCTGCCCTCTCAATGGTTAGAATGGTCCCACCTGATCTCGCCTCCTTCCGCCTGCCTGCCATATTTGAAGACCTTTATTTCCATTGTTTGCCAGAAGACACCGACCCTACCGTTATGCTTGTTTACACTGACCTGCACTGGGGTCAGAACGCAATCATTGTTACATTAAGACACCATGGAGGTGGTGTGAGATATGGGTCGGAAGACGTACCTCAATGCAGGGATGGGAAATGCCACTGTACTCAATTTTACCTTTATCCAAATTGCTTCATTGAGAAGATTGAAATACTGCTAGTTTTCCCAGAAAACTGCCCTAGCAGTAGCCATTATGGAATGGCACATCGCGTTGAACAACAAAGGAGCTGATTGGCTGAACCTGCCATTTCAGAATGGCTGTGGGCCTACTGCTACCTAGTATGAGGACGAAAAGGTCAGTTCTCCGGAAAAAGTAGCAGTACTTTAATCTTCAATGGAGCAGTGTGGATAAAGGTACATTTTGGAGTAGTTCGAGTGGCATATCCCATCCCTGCATTGAGGTACCATTTTCCGACCCATATCTCGCGCCGGCTCCACCCGTCTTAATGTAACCATAATTGTGTTCGCACCCCAGTGCAGTGCAGCGTAAACATGCATCTTCTGCCAATTCCATTGTCCAATCGACTATTTTTTCAATATAATACACAATCTTTGGTGTTACAGTGGCAAAACATAACAATGGTGGTCATTTCATCATTGCATTGAAGAAAAAAAATCCCTCCTGGAGAACTTACTATAACATTACTATTGAGAGATATGGGTATATTCATGGCATTTCGGCTTCCTTCAAATACCCTGGAATGTAGCTAGCTAGCTAGATTACAAATAGAAATTTAAAATGTCAAAAGACACTTCATCTAACGTTAGATGCGCATGCACAGAAGTTGTCCCTCAAACGGCGCATGAACAAAAATTCTGGATAACACCACATTTCATGGACATGTTGTCTATTCAAACTGGACAGTTATCTCCATCTCTTCATTCAAAGACTCAATCATGGACACTGACAGTTGTGTCTGCTTGATGCATTGTTGTCTCTACCTTCTTGCCCTTTGTGCTGTTGTCTGTGCCCGATAATGTTTGTACCATGTTTTGTGCTGCTACCATGTTGTGTTGCTACCATGTTGTTGTCATGTGGTGTTGCTGCCATGCTATGTTGTCATGTGTTGTTGCCATGCTATGTTGTTGTCTTAGGTCTCTCTTTATGTAGTGTTGTCTCTCTTGTCGTGATGTGTATTTTGTCCTATATTTTTAATCCCAGCCCCCGTCCCCGCAGGAGGCTTTTTGCCTTTTGGTAGGCCGTCATTGTAAATAATAATTTGTTCTTAAATTACTTGCCTAGTTAAATAAAGGTTAAATAAAAAAATATATATATTATATTTTCAGACTAATCCAAATCATCAGGGAAGACATATAACATGAGAAAAAAAACAATGTAGGCCTATTAAATAATTGAAACTATAAAAGTATGTAACGTTAAATACCTATGTTTATCAAAGTGGGGATGGATACATGTTAGTACTTGCCACTGTTACTAGCACATAGTTTAAACAGAAATAGTTTAACAAATTAAAGTATTTCTGGTTTAAATCTCTGCTACTACTAGCTATTCGGTAGCTAGCTAGCTACTAGCTAACCAACTAACGTTAGCTACTACACTAGCTAACGTTACAAACGCGTTTTGCATGAATTGGCTGGAAAATTGGTCCTCGCTCCATTTCATTTGGATTACCTGTTAGTTACGAGAAATTGTTGTCCAAATCCAGCAATATTGAAGTTGTCTTCATGTAGCTAGCTAACTCTTGAAAACGTGACCCCGAGTCAGTCTCAAAGACATCTTCTTCTTCTTCTTTAAATGTGTATCGGCGGATCGCCACCTACTGTACTGGAGTGTGAGTTCGGTCACACTCAAGTGGCATCCAATAAATGTTGCATTACCGCCACCTACTAGACTGGAGTATAATTACCTTGTACTTTGCTTGAAAAAATAAATGAACAAATACCCTACCATCTAACACTACGCTCACACGAAATAAAAAAAATAAAAAAATAATACAAAATACCACCACTTAACAAACCCTGTAACTATTCTGACGTAGAGTCTCACACACCCAAATACCTCTCTGCAGCTGCCACCACAACCTCAATTTTACATTTACATTTTACATTTTAGTCATTTAGCAGACGCTCTTATCCAGAGCGACTTACAGTTAATGAGTGCATACATTTTCATTTTCTGCGACTTACGTTCCATCCCTGCAGTACAGCTGATAACCATTGCTATAAATGCTAAAAATCCAATCTTACTGAAACATATATCACTTGTTGGCCTATCCCTCTGTACTGGTACAGATATACTACTCACACCACTCCTCTCAGGATCCCTCCCCCTTTACCCATCTTCCTCCACTTTCTTCACTGCCTCAGCATATGACCACTTCTGCACTACTATAACCCTGGAAATCTCAACCTGCCTCTCGCAGCGGACATTTCTGATCCCCAGCCCCATGGGCACCCCTACAATTAACACATATCACTACTTTCCCCAATGCTACACATTCCTTTGTCTCATGCCCTTCTGCACACTTCTCACACCTAGGAACCTTCCTCCTACACACTGCTGCCACATGCCCATAAGCTTGACACCTGTAACAACGTAATGTATTCGGCACAAAAGCTCGTACAGGATAACTTATATATCCTAACATCACTTTGTCGGGCAAAGACTCAACATCTAAACTCAAAACAACGACTTTTGTTTCACCACTCACGCCACCCTGTCTACGTCGCACCAAACAACAAGCATCACAAACACCGGGAATCTTCCCCTTCAGTTGGTCAACTTTCACATTTACCGCTACCCCAGTAATCACTCTTTTCAATGGCGCCCTTTTCTTGAGAGAAAAAACTATTCACATCTCTTGCCCCCATTCATTTAACACGGAGCACCTGATCCCTCTGACCAGCAGAAACACAAACAACTTTCACAAGACCACTTCTGGTTACCCTCACCGATTCCACAGCACCCAACTCTGTTTTCACCCACCCTGAAACCACAAATGGATTAGCCAAAAGGCAAGGGTCCACTTTTTCCCAAAACTTCACTCCTACTGTCAAAGACTCATCTTTATCCTGACCCTCGGTGCAAGCCTCGGGCTCTGAGACCTTCACCACACCTCCCACCTCCAATACTAAGCCCTCATTCACTTCCATTTCTCTTCCTGTCTTCAGCTCACTCTGCTTACACTTTCTACCATTCTTCTTTAACAAACCATCTCCCTTTTTTCCACAATTTTTTACAGACTCAAGCTCACCCTCTTCCTCCCTCTCTCGCTTAGACCTCCTCTGCCTCTCTTTTTCCCTCCATTCCTCCTCCGTGTTCCAAGTATACGTCTCCATATGATAATACTGCACTTCTCCTGACATACATCTTGTTCTTACCTTCTCAAAGGACGCTGTCACAATCTCCATACAATCAGCAAAAACCCCTCGGGATGTAGAACGGCTTCCTTATTAATTTAGCTATTTATTTTATCTAGCCCTGGGTTTCCGCCACAGGAGGTTGGTGGCACCTTAATTGGGGAGGACAGGTTTGTGGAATGGTATCAAATACACCACTACTACATTTTCAGTCATTTAGCAGACACTCTTATCCAGAGCAACTTACAGTGAGTGCATACATTGTTTTTTTATTTTTCATACTGACCCCCCGTGGGAATCGAACCCACAACCCTGGCGTTGCAAACGCCATGCTCTACCAACTGAGCTACATCCCTGCTGGCCATTCCTTCCCCTGGACAACGCTGGGCCAATTGTGCGCCGCCCCATGGGTCTCCCGGTCGCGGCCAGCTACGACAGAGCCTGGATTCGGACCAGGATCTCTAGTGGCACAGCTAGCGCTGCAATGCAGTGCCTTAGACCACTGCGCCACTCAGGAGGCTAAACATGGGTTCCATGTTTTTGATGCCATTCTATTCGCTCCTTTCCAGCCATTATTATGTGCCGTCCTACCCTCAGCAGCCTGGAGTGTGAATTCACTTTGTGACACAAAAAGGGAAGGGAAAAGGATGGGGAAAAGGGAAGAAAATTGCCCTACCAACTAACCCTACATACACTATTCCGCTACTTGGCCTATCTGATCCTACACCAGGCAGACATCCTGGGAGGACGGGACACTATTGTTCAACACACCTTGTAACTCTTCTAAAGTAAAATCTCATACACCCAAGTACTTCTCTGCAGCTGTCACCACAACCTCTATTTTCTGTGACACATGTTCCATTTCTGCAGTACAGTTGATAACCATGGCTATGAACGATAAGAAACCAACCTTACAGAAGCACTTGTTATTCCTATCCCTCTCTATTGGCCTCGGCCTCCTCACAGGGATCCTCTCAGGATCCCTCGCCCTGTACCCATCAATACATTTATTTTCTCCTTCTTCTTCTTCTTCTGCTTCTTCTTTGTGTGAATCTCCGGCATACTAGACACTGTGTTGCGTATTGCTGCCTTTCGCAGGTCGGAGTGCAGATTGCACATTTTGGTCACAGAAAAAGGGGGAATGGGCAAAGTTTTTATTTCACAATCATTTAACCCTGCACCTATATACTATACCCCACAAAAAACATCACCCCATCCCACTACTTTGGCCCTAAACAATCCTACACCAGGCTGTCGGCCTGGGAGGATGCAACCCCTTCTCTCAAAACTCCCTGTAGATCTGCACTAAAATCTCTCACACCCAAATATTTCTCTGCAAATATATTTCCATTCCATCAGTGCAGTTGATCACCACGGTTATAAACGCAAGAATCCAACCTTACTAAAACACCCTCTCTGGATCTCTCTCTTCAGGCCTACTCACTGCGGGGCTCCCAGTCGAATCCCTCACCCTTGGGCTATCCTCTACTCTCCTTACTGCTTCAGCATATGAAACCTTCTTCCCCACTCGAACTCTGGCAATCTCAACTTGTCTCTCTCGTATAGGACACTTTGGATACCCAGCTGCATGGGTGCCCCCACAGTTTACACACAGTGCTTTCTCAAACCCAACTTCACACTCCCTCTGACTAGGCTCTCCTGCACACTTTCCACATCGTGGGATCTCCCTTCTACATACTGCTGCCACATGTCCGAATCCTTGGCACCTAAAGCACTGTGGCGAGTTCAGAACAAACTCCCTCACCGAATAGCTAATATACTGTACCCTAGCCTGACCTTATCAGGTAAAAACTCCATATCAAAGCTCAACAAGATAAACAGGGTATCCTCCATCTCACCATTTCCACTGGGTCTGCGTCTCACCAAACGGCGGGCATCACAAACACCAGGAATATTATTTATCATGTTATCCACCTCTACACTGATCATTCATTTGAGTGGAGCGTAAAGCACGACGCATGTTGAGCCCCGAAACGTGTGACGGAGCAACCGCTGCCTCTGGGCAGAGGATGCAGAAAAAAATCTGCACAATTCCACTTCTTCAGCACAATTCCACTGGCTTCCAGTTGAAGCTCGCATCTGTTACAAGACCATGGTGCTTGCCTATGGAGCTGTGAGGGGAACGGCACCTCCGTACCTTCAGGCTCTGATCAGTCCCTACACCCAAACGAGGGCATTGCGTTCATCCACCTCTGGCCTGCTGGCTCCCCTTCCTCTGCGGAAGCATAGTTCCCGCTCAGCCCAGTCAAAACTGTTCGCTGCTCTGGCACCCCAATGGTGGAACAAGCTCCCTCACGACGCCAGGACAGCGGAGTCACTCACCACCTTCCGGAGACATTTGAAACCCCACCTCTTTAAGGAATACCTGGGATAGGATAAAGTAATCCTTCTACACCCCCTTATCCCAACCCCCCCCCCCCCCCTAAAAAAAAATAAAAAAATAAAAAATAATAAACATTGTAAAGTGGTTGTACTACTGGCTATAAGGTGAATGCACCTATTTGTAAGTCGCTCTGGATAAGAGCGTCTGCTAAATGACGTAAATGTAAATGTAAATGTTTAGACTTTGACAGATGTAACATTTCCAAGTTTCTTCTTCCACTTTTTGCAAATATCTCACTCATACCACTCCAAAATCGTCTCTGGTTTGCTCATCAGGGCAAAGCATGGAAGTCTCTGCCACAGCTATCGCCACAGGTACTTCATCCTGGTCAGGCTCAACTTCAGAGCAATCACTACTGCCAACCGACTCAACTTCGAGATCCTCAAGGTTCACAAGAGAGCAAGTAGATCTAAAAATAAGTCCACTTGGTTTGTACTCAGGGGATGAAGATCTATACTCAGGAGACGAAGGTCGGTACTTAGCAACATTATAACGCCCTCGTGTCATCGCCCTCACGTCATTGCACTCCCTACTTTCCTCACAGCCTCCTCGCGGCCTCCCCCTGCCTGCAGCTAAAAATTCTCTATCGGATAACTGAAGGTCCATAGAACATCAAGACATTTCCTTCTTCTGCGAATTCTACAGTAAGCAGGAGGAATCTACCATTTGACATGTAATGACTATTCTATTCCAGCTGGAGACGCCATTATACAGAGTTTGCTGCAAGAAAACAGTAATCCAGTTGTTTCATCAAAGTGACGGAAAAGGTTTCAAACCTCTCTGGTTTCATGCTTTTTTTGGTTTGATAAGACATTTATACCAATGAATTTCATACAGAGATAAGTCACGTGCTTCAAAACTAAGTACACTACATGACCAAAAGTATGTGGACACCTGCTCGTCGAACATCTCATTCCAAAACATTAATATGGAGTTGGTCCCCCCTTTGCTGCTATAACAGCCTCCACTCTTCTGGGAAGGCTTTCCACTAGATGTTGGAACATTGCTGCAGGGACTTGCTTCCATTCAGCCACAAGAGCATTGGTCAGGCACTGATGTTGGGCGATTAGGCCTGGCTCGCAGTCGGCGTTCCAGTTCATCCCAATTCATGATGGGGTTGAGGTCAGGTCTCTGTGCAGGCCAGTCAAGTTCTTCCACACTTATCTCGACAAACCATTTCTGTATGGACCTCGCTTTGTGCACGGGGGCATTGTCATGCTGAAACAGGAAAGGGCCTTCCCCAAACTGTTGCCACAAAGTTGGAAGCACAGAATCGTCTAGAATGTAATTGTATGCTGTAGCGTTAAGATTTCCCTTCACTGGAACTAAGGGGCCTAGCCCGAACCATGAAAAACAGCCCCAGACCATTTACAGTTGGCACTATGCATTGGGGCAGGTAGCGTTCTCCTGGCATCCGCCAAATCCAGATTTGTCAGTCGGACTGCCAGATGGCGTTTCCACTGCTCCAGAGTCCAATGGCTTCGAGCTTTACACCACTCCAGCCGACGCTTGGCATTGTGCATGGTGATCTTAGGCTTGTGTGCGGCTGCTCGGCCATGGAAACCCATTTCATGAAGCCCCCGACAAACAGTTATTGTGCTGACATTGCTTCCAGAGGCAGTTTGGAACTCGGTAGTGAGTGTTGCAACCGAGGACTGACTCGCTTCAGCACTCGGTGGTCCCGTTCTGTGAGATTGTGTGGCCTTCCACTTTGTGGCTGAGCCGTTGTTGCTCCTAGTTGTTTCCACTTCACAATAAAAGCACAGTTGACCGGGGCAGCTCTAGCAGGGCAGAAATTTTACGAACTGACTTGTTGGAAAGGTGGTATCCTATGACGGTGGCACGTTGAATGTCACTGAGCTCTTCAGTAAAGCCATTCTACTGCCAATGTTTGTCTATGGAGATTACATGGCTGTGTGCTCGATTTTATACACCTGTCAGCAACGGGTGTAGCTGAAATAGCATAATACACTAATTTGAAGTGGTGTCCACATACTTTTGTATATATAGTGTAGGTACTTTTATTTAATGGCTTTAAAAAGCGGCTGAAATCTTAGCTACAGTTTTTATGCCAGATATGTGATAACTACAGTGGGGTCTGAAATGATGGGCAAAAATGACTGTATAAAATAAATAATGAAAATACCGAGCTGTATTGTAGGCAAAAAAATTGGGAGATTATATTTATTTTATACTAATAACATTGCTCAGAGAAAGAGATTTGAGTTTGAGAACACATTGGGATGGATATTAGACCATTCCTCCTTACAGAATTCTTGTAGATCCTTGATATCTTTCGACTGTGCTTATGGACTTCCCTCTTCAATTCAAACCACAGGATTTCAATGGGTTTTGTCACGGTACTGATGTGGATGCGGTGGCGAAGTCAGGCGCAGGACACAGAGGATAAGTCAAAACGACTTTACTGAGAATACTTGAACAAATACAAAAATAAAAGGCCTCGAAAACACCGGAGGCGAACTAATACGCGAAATGCGTAAAACACTCACAAACAAAAGTACCGAACCTCGAAACAAACGACAGGCGGACAATAACACACAACTACAAAACATAACACAGGGAAACTTATAGGTGACATAATCATGACAGAATACGAAACAGGTGCACTAAACTAGACATGACAAAACAAACATCGAAAACATCAAACGGTGGCAGCTAGTACTCCGGGGACGACGAACGCCGAAGCCTGGCCGAACAAGGAGGAGGAGCAGCCTCGGCGGTATTCGTGACAGGTTTCAAGTCCGGAGACTGAGATGGCCATTGTAAAATGTTGATCTTGTGGCCAATTAACCATTTCTTTGTGGATTTTGATGTGTTTTAAAGATCTATTTGCGGCCAAGTTTTAGCCTCCTGGCAGAAGCAACCAGGTTTTTGACTAAAATATCATGGCACTGGGTAAAGTTAATGATGCTGTTGATCTTAACAAGAGCTCCAGGACCAGTGGAAGCAAAATAGCGCCATAACATCAAAGATCCACCACCATATTTTACAGTAGTTATGGGGTTCTTTTCTGCTCATGCATTTTCATTTCGACACCAAACACACCACTGGTGTGCGTGACCAAAGAGCTCGATTTACATGTCATTTTTCATCGGGTTCCAATCCAAGTTCCAATGCCGTTTAGCAAACTCCAGGTGTTTACATTTGTTAGAAGACACACACACCAGTGGTGGGTTTGGCATCAAAATGAGAATGCATAAGCAGATAAGAACACTCCAACACACACATAACATGCACACACATTTATACTGACTCTACACACACACGCACACATGCACACACACTCACAAACAATCATAATTTACGCTGCTGCTAGTATGTTTATCATATATCCTGATGCCTAGTCACCTTACCCCTATACAAATCTACCTCCATCACACCAGTATCCCTGCACATTGTAAATATGGAACTGACTCTTTATATACAGTGAGGAGAACAAGTATTTGATACACTGCCGATTTTGCAGGTTTTCCTACTTACAAAGCATGTAGTCTGTAATTTTTATCATAGGTACACTTCAACTGCATTTTATTGCATGACATAAGTATTTGATACATCAGAAAAGCAGAACTTAATATTTGGTACAGAGATTGCAATTACAGAGATCATACGTTTCCTGTAGGTCTTGACCAGGTTTGCACACACTGCAGCAGGGATTTTGGCCCACTCCTCCATACAGACCTTCTCCAGATCCTTCAGGTTTCGGGGCAGTCGCTGGGCAATACAGACTTTCAGCTCCCTCCAAAGATTTTCTATTGGGTTCAGGTCTGGAGACTGGCTAGGCCACTCCAGGACCTTGAGATGCTTCTTACGGAGCCACTCCTTAGTTGCCCTGGTTGTGTGTTTCGGGTCGTTGTCATGCTGGAAGACCCAGCCACGACCCATCTTCAATGCTCTTACTGAGGGAAGGAGGTTGTTGGCCAAGATCTCGCGATACATGGCCCCATCCATCCTCCCCTCAATACAGTGCAGTCGTCCTGTCCCCTTTGCAGAAAAGCATCCCCAAAGAATGATGTTTCCACCTCCATGCTTCACGGTTGGGATGGTGTTCTTGGGGTTGTACTCATCCTTCTTCTTCCTCCAAACATGGCGTGTGGAGTTTAGACCAAAAAGCTATATTTTTGTCTCATCAGACCACATGACGTTCTCCCATTCCTCCTCTGGATCATCCAGATGGTCATTGGCAAACTTCAGATGGGCCTGGACATGCGCTGGCTTGAGCAGGGGGACCTTGCGTGCGCTGCAGGATTTTAATCCATGACGGCGTAATGTGTTACTAATGGTTTTCTTTGAGACTGTGGTCCCAGCTCTCTTCAGGTCATTGACCAAGTCCTGCCGTGTAGTTCTGGGCTGATCCCTCACCTTCCTCATGATCATTGATGCCCCACGAGGTGAGATCTTGCATGGAGCCCCAGACCGAGGGTGATTGACCGTCATCTTGAACTTCTTCCATTTTCTAATAATTGCGCCAACAGTTTTTGCCTTCTCACCAAGCTGCTTGCCTATTGTCCTGTAGCCCATCCCAGCCTTGTGCAGGTCTACAATTTTATCCCTGATGTCCTTACACAGCTCTCTGGTCTTGGCCATTGTGGAGAGGTTGGAGTCTGTTTGATTGAGTGTGTGGACAGGTGTCTTTTATACAGGTAACGAGTTCAAAGAGGTGCAGTTAATACAGGTAATGAGTGGAGAACAGGAGGGCTTCTTAAAGAAAAACTAACAGGTCTGTGAGAGCCGGAATTCTTACTGGTTGGTAGGTGATCAAATACTTATGTCATGCAATAAAATGCAAATTAATTACTTAAAAATCATACAATGTGATTTTCTGGATTTTTGTTTTAGATTCCGTCTCTCACAGTTGAAGTGTACCTAATTACAGACCTCTACATGCTTTGTAAGTAGGAAAACCTGCAAAATCGGCAGTGTATCAAATACTTGTTCTCCCCACTGTAGCGTCTTACTTTCTCGTATTTTTCTTATTATTATTTATTGTATGGTTTTGTTCTACTGTTTAATGCTTTATTGATTACTGTTGGAGCTAGCAAGACAGACATTTCACTGTACTTGTGCACGTGACATAAAAAATGGAAACATCTATTTGTTTAATTTCTGAATGGGCAACTCATATGATTGATTGTAAACTCATATTGACGTGATGGTGATGGTACAAATTTCAGATTGAATAAATAGGAGTATAAAAGCAAGGCTATTTAAGTGACTGCCACTTTAAAAGCTGTGAAGGTATTAGTATTAGGTCCTGTCCAGTGTGATTGCAAAATAATCCAGTGAGCTGTGAGTAAAAAAGGGGAAAAACTGAAAAAAGCTTCAGCTTGTTGTCCTGCCAAGTTCTGTAAAAGGAGCCCTGCCCGGTGAGATCCCTGTTTCTGTGGCTCCCCCCTTTCCCCCTCTTCCCAGATCCCTCTCTTTTCCTCTCTCCCTCATCACTCTTTTCCTCTCCTCCCAATCCCCCTATTTTCTTATAGCCTACTGTGGATAGAGAGGGAACTGGGACACATCTGGTCCGCTGGAACTGAATCTGGAGAGAGAAACGCCAACCTTTCCCACAAAGGTAAGGAAAACCTAACCGTTCAACAAGACCACAGGCTGAAAAGGTTGAGAAGTTTCAGTCTTGTGACTTTCGATTATTCTAATAAGGTTTTCATGTGATATGTCGGCGAGTAGACCATTGATAATGCAGGGTTTTACATTGTTATACTGTAGCAGAAGAGAATGGGGTACAATACTTTCTTAACTATTTTTCATTCACCACTTTAGGAGCTTTAATGCATGTAGGTCACTGGACAGAGCTCTGTTACAGTTACCTCATAATCCGGTCTTAATGTTTTCTCACATTGTTTGGCCATAGGCAGGAAAAGTGTTTGGCCATAAGCAGGGAAACTGAGGGGAAGACTGATTGTATGGTTCATCTGCCTTCAATCATCACATCATAGTCACTTCCCTTTCACAGGTCATGGTGCATTGTATCCAGTGACAACTTGGCACTGCAACTTCAACCCTCTCACTACAGCTAATAATACTGTAATTATCTTGTTGTGATTTTTTTTTGTATTCCGAGTGCAATAGATATCATTAGGACACAATCTAATTTGTTGGCTTGGGATGGTCTTCAGCACTAAACTGTTTTTGTGTGTTCTATTTTTCAGCTAACTTGGGTTCTGCTGCTGTCCCCTGCAGATTGACGAGGGATGTGTCTACCTGGCTGGCACAGCAGCAAAGTCAATCTCTAAGTGTGCACAGAGGGATGCATTTCCTGGACAACATGCAGCGTTGACAAAATACTTCTATTCTGCTGGTGTTCACAGCTGTTGTGGACCACCTGCACCCACCTCTCGCTCTGACGTCTCTGAAAACCGACAAGGAGGAAGACACAGAAAGGCAGGCGGGCCGGCATGATGTTGGAGGAATTCTCTACCAGCAACACAGACGGGACTGAGACGCGTGCCGAGAAGATAGATCATGGGACTGTGAGGCCCAGGAACCCACATAGGGACCAGCAGAGAGTTCAAGTTAAATTACACTCTGGTGACACAGATGCACCGCCACCGCCATCACCACCGGATAAACACTCCAGCAATGGCTGCCGTGCAGTGGAGTCTCTGGATGCTGGATCGAGGCAGAGAGAGTGTGTGACTGTGCGGCCTGCCAGTAAACCTTCAGGCTGCTGCTATGGCGTAAGCCGCAGGAAGGGCCTTGTGCCTTGTGGACTGTGCTGCAGCCAAAGCAAACCGATCACAGTAGTCTGCAGTGATCCTGACAGTAACACGCCAGTCCAGAGAGCAGGGATCTCACCTCAGACGTACACAGCGGATAAAACAGGATATGTTACACAGAGCATTGTGGGTACTGTAGTACATCATGGTACAGATGTACGCAGGAGTGTCATGGAGTTGGAGTCGCAGGAGTTGTCTCCTCTGTGTAATGCAAGGACACTACCAGGTGGGGGCAAGAACTGGTTTCAGGGCTTGCTCTACTCTGGTACCTCCTTAAGTGATAATAGAGTAAAGGATGCTGTAAGAGCCAAAGTGTCAGGCTCAGCATCCTCAGTCCCATCTTCCCCCATAAGAGTCACTACGGGCAGCTTCGCCTTCTGTCTCGTAGAGGAGATGACATCATCAACAGTCGCCGACACCAGCTGTGCCCACGGACTCAGAGATGGGCACATCATCCCAGGGGGCAAAGCCAAAACGCAAAGGTGCTCTACAATGGCGCTCCTTCCCACCAGCCCTCCTAAAAGCCCCACGTCTTTAAAGATGGCCTCAGACAATGGGTTAGGATTTGACTGCGAGACTGAGGATGACTTTGTATATAATAAGCGGGAGCGTTCGACGGTCCTGGTCCGTAGGTTCTTGAGGGATAACCAGAGGGTGAAGAAGTCTGTGTGTACAGGAACTAGGGCTATCATCAGGACATTACCCTCGTGGAGGATCAATGAGGAGGTGTGGGACGCTGTCTGCAGAAGGGACCATTTCTTTGGGCCTAGTAAATACAGTCGCTTGAGTGGATACAGTGGACACAGTTCAACCTCTCAGAGTCTACATCTGCAAGCGTGTAAACCTCTCCTTGGAAAAAAAGACATATTTTTTGAGGTAAGAACAAACACACAGCATTCATGGTTCCATTGAGCAAAACGGTGTCACTTTTAGTTTAAAATCTAATTTGGAAAAGCCCTAGACTACACTGGACTGTGAAAACCCCTGCTACAGTATGTAATAGTTACTACATACAGAGAGCAGTGTGAGCCAAAACTCACAGAGCTGCAGGGGAAATGGGGGTTGGGGCAGCTGGGTAGGAGAGCAGAGGGGAGGGGTGGTTAAGTTAAGTAGAACACTAGAGGCCTGTATTATAGAGGGTGCGTCTCAAAAGCACCTCATTCCATATAGTGCATTACTTTTCAACAAAGCTTTATGGTCAAAAGTAGTGCACTATATAGGGAATAGGGTGTCATTTGAGATGCAGCAAGAGGGTCTGGGATTGCTGCTCTGCTCCAGTGGGTACACACCCAATGGAAAAGTTAGGCTACACCATTACATCACAATCACTTGGCAGATGGTTACAGTCTCAACCATGAGAAACAAATAAAGTCAATGGAAAACAAAGCACACACCCTCCAGAGTTTGTTTTTAAGGTGCTGCCGAGTCAAAAACAACAAGCTTCAGGGGAAATGAAAGGAATAACCTACATACTTAGCCTACTTATTGGTCCATACTGTGTTAATGGTTTGGCTGGTAGACCCAGAGCAGGTCAAAGCATTCATAGCCTGTATGGAAAGAAGAACCGCTGAGATTAGGATGATTAGAGAGAACTGGTGATGGTGATGTCTGTATTGATTTCGAATACATTTATTTTTCCAGAACCATAATGGAAATATTTTGTTTTTATCCTCAATAATTGTGTATGTATGTAAAGTTAATATAACACAATAAATAGTTTATGAGTACATTCATAAAGAGGGTGATGAGGAGTGGCATAAACTCAGATGGGTTATGGTGCTTTAAAGTGGCAATCTGAGATATAAACAATCTGCAGACCTCATTCAGTACTAATTCTGCAGCGGCAATAGACTCTACCCTGCAGGTAACAATACAGGGGATTATACTGCCACCTAGTGGTAAGATACATATTGGTATGCTCACTCGAACCCTTGGAACAGAGAAGTGTCCAATCTTATCTGGAAAACACTGCTGTTTGCTCCAGTCAAAGCAATAACACAACTGATTCAACTTATCAATAAATAATAGTCTGCAATCAATACTTTATTAGTTGAATTTGGGCAATAACGTTTCAATCTAATTCTGGTAAATTAATTGCACTCCTTTGAAAATAAATTATATGGCTGATTTAAATCAAATCAAATTGTATTTGCTACATGCGCCGAATACAACAGGTGTAGACATTACCATGAAATGCTTACTTACAGCCCTTAACCAAAAATGCATTTATTTTAATAAAAAAGTACAATAAAACAACAACAACAAAAAAGTGTTGAGAAAAAAAGAGCAGAAGTAAAATATAATAACAGTAGGGAGGCTATATACAAGGGAGTACCGGTGCAGAGTCAATGTGTGGGGGAACCAGGTAGTTGAGGTAGTTGAGGTAATATGTACATGTACATGTGGGTAGAGATTTAACTGGCAGCCATGGAAATTGAATTAACTCCAACTATTTTTATACAATAGGTATTTGTACCGGAGGAGGCTGGTAGGAGGAGCTATAGGAGGACGGGCTCATTATAATGGCTGGAATGGAATAAATGGAACGGAGTCAAACATGTGGTTTCCATATGTTTGATGTGTTTTATACGGTTCCATTAATTCCATTCCAGCCATTATAATGAGCCTGCCCTCCTATAGCTCCTCCCACCAGCTTCCACTGATTTGTACTAAACCACCATGGTCTCAGCAGAAAATAAGACTTTAAGATCCTTGTTAAGTCGTTTCTGTAGAAAATAATGCCAGAATCTGTGTCAGTAAGCAAGTGATCAAGGTTAAAATAGGTAATTTTAGGGTTGGCTGAACTCATAGAAAACACAACACTTGTTACATAAAACTTTTAACTGTGGGTCAGGGTTAAGGACAATTCAGGGAATTATTAGGGAAAATTCTGTGAAAGAAAACATTGCCATTGAAAATAACAGCTAGGCAATTGAATAAACAATTGTGATTGGTAACTTTGTGTGCATGCGTACGTGCGTGCGTGTGTGTGTGTGCATGTCCTATGTGTGTCTTGAGTGCACTAACTGCCAACCAATGCGTTAACATAAGGCTTTGTTTATATAGTAAAGAGATTTTCACTCATCACCCAAACTGCAGCCTTTCGTAGAAAAAAAAACATTGCTGTCTTGGTTTTGAAATACATTGGGATCAAATGTATTTACAATATGATATGAAAGATGTAGGCATATGTCTATGAGCTGCAGACCTGGGATAACTATAGTTGTAACCAGGGTCGCAACTTTGGTTTTAGAAGTGGGGGGGACATAAAAATGTTTTATCCTGTAGGATAAACACTCCAAACAGCCTACCCGACCTCTTGGAGGTGTTCGCATGGTTCTAAAGCACACCGTTGCCTCGTTTTGTATCACATTCTAATGATCAAATGTAATCCCGTGTAGCTCAGTTGGTAGAGCATGGCGCTTGCAACGCCAGGGTTGTGGGTTCGTTTCCCATGGGGGGCCAGTATGAAAAGAAAATGTATGCACTCAATAACTGTAAGTCGATCTGGATAAGAGCGTCTTACTAAATGACTAAAATGTAAATAAAACTGGGGGGGACAAAAATACAGTTTCATGTCCCCCAGTGAAAGTTGCGCCCCTGGTTTTAACTATGCTTTGTGGAAAGTAGCATTTTTTTCTGGGGAACAAATACTTACTTTGGAGGTGATAATAACTCTTTGAATACAGACCTGAGAAAGCAACTACTTAAACATGTCCCCCAGTGAAAGTTGCGCCCCTGGTTTTAACTGTGCTTTGTGGAAAGTAGCATTTTTTTCTGGGGAACAAATACTTACTGTCACGAACGTCGTATGAAGGAGTGGACCAAAGCGCAGCGTTAGTTGCGAACATACTTGCTTTATTTAATTAAAGCATACACACGAAATAACAAAACAATAAACGACTCGTGAAGTCCTCAGTGACAATGACCGAACACGGAACAAAAACCCACAACCACAAAGTGAAACACAGACAGTTAAATATGGCTCCCAATCAGAGACAACCAGCACACAGCTGACACTCGTTGCCTCTGATTGGGAGTCACTCAGTCAAACATAGAAATAAACAACCTAGAACACCCAACATAGAAACAGAAAACATAGAATGAACACACCCTGGCTCAACATAATGAGTCCCAGAGCCAGGGTGTGACACTTACTTTAGAGATGATAATAACTTTTGAATACAGATCTGAGAAAGCAACTACTTAAACAAATATATTTGAATACAGATCTCAGGAAGTAACTACTTTTGAATGTCCATTGCCCCAGGTTTACATTTTAAAGTCAAACCAATTAACCAATGATATTTTGTACAGATAAGTATAAATAAGTTGTGAAGCTCAACTACTGTGTGACTCTTTCAACATGCAACTGAAAAGGTTGAAAGCTGCAATTAATTTTATGATACCTGAAAACACTGCAGAGTAATTCAAAGCCATTTGCAAATGTTGTAAACAGTAAGTTGGATGCTTAGCAAAAACAACTTCAATCCCTTTGTCTATGTGGCAGGGCTTGAAAACTATTACAGACTACAAAAAGAAGCACAGCCGCGAGCTGCCCAGTGACACAAGCCTACCAGACGAGCTAAATCACTTCTATGCTTGCTTCGAGGCAAGCAACACTGAAACATGCATGAGAGCATCAGCTGTTCCGGATGACTATGTAATCACGCTCTCAAATACCTTCAAATATTATTCGGTTTTCTGAGAGGTATTCAACATTTTCTGAGACCTGTATTTGAATATCAAAGAAAATAGTTGCCTTTTAGTTTAAACTCTATATAAATTATATTCGACTACCTTGAGTATTTGAAAAGTTGGTATTTTCAAATAAACAAAACAATACAACTATTTTCTGCCCAGGGCTGATGAGCTGTGACCATTTTCTCCCTGTATATTTTAGTTGAAGCCCAAGGCATCTCGTATCAACTCCTGACATCAGACCATTGCAGGTAAAAAAAACAACATGTCACAAGCCGGGCTAGAACTCCGGTCTCAGATGTGTAGAGCTGGGGGTACTACCCCTTAGCCACAGAGGAGATGTTGTAGGACCCAAATGAAACACCCAAGGCAATACTCCAGGCAAGTAGATTTAATGTTCCAAAACAGGAGGCAAAACAAAACAACTCCACGAGGGGAGAAAAACAAACTAAAGATAACTTCGAACAACTTACTAGGACTGACACGGTGGGACAAAGCAGGAGACACATAGTCAGGACGCAATAACCAAGTGAGAAACAAGGGGAAAACACACAGCTAAAATACTAAAGGGAAAACAAGGCACAGGTGACCTGGATCAAACTAATGAGGACACATGAGGAAGAACAAAGGCAGAGGGGAACACAGCTGACCTCTAGAGGCCAGGAGACAAACAGGAGAAGCAGGAAGCTGACAGGACCCCCTCCTCTAGGAACGACTCCTGACGTTCCTTCCAGAACACCCTGGCCTCAGGGTGCGAAAATCTCGGACCAACCCTGGATCCAGGATGTCCCTGGCTGGAACCCAGGAGCGCTCCTCTGGCCCGTAGCCCTCCCAGTCCACCAGATACTGCAGAGAGTTCTGGACCCTCCGGGAGTCCAGTATCCGGCGGACTGTGTAGGCTGGCTGGCCGTCAATAATCCTGGGAGGTGGCGGGGGTCTGCGTGGGGGGGAAAAGGGAGAAGACAAGACAGGTTTAATAAGTGAAACATGGAAAGTGGGGTTAATACGAAGGGAGCGAGGGAGAACCAAACGATAAGACACAGGGTTAACCTTTCTAGCAATGCGGAAAGGGCCGATGTATCTCTGGGAAAGCTTCTTGGATTCGACCCGGAGGGGCAGGTTCTTAGTGGCCAACCAAACTCTCTGACCAGCTCGGAAACTAGGGGCCGTCCGGCGGTGGCGATTAGCCTGACTTTGGTATCTCTGGGAGGTCCGAAGGAGGGCACGCCTGGCCTTCTTCCAGGTCCGCCTACAGCGTTGGACAAAGCGCTGGGCCGAGGGAACACCAACCTGCGCCTCCTCCTCTGGAAATAATGGAGGGTTGTAACCGAACTGGCATTCGAATGGGGACAATCCGGTGGCTGAGGACTGGAGGGTGTTGTGGGCATATTCAGCCCAAATGATATAGGTGGCCCAAGACGTGGGATTACTGGCCGCCATACACCGCAGGGTGGTCTCCAGATCCTGATTAATCCGTTCCGTTTGGCCATTAGACTCTGGATGGAACCCCGACGATAGGCTGGCTGTGGCCCCAACAAGCCTGCAGAAGGCCCCCCAAAACCGGGACGAGAATTGGGGACCTCGGTCAGAGACCACGTCCAGGGGAATACCAAATATCCGGAAGACATGGTTCATGAGGAGCTCAGCAGTCTCCTTAGCCGAGGGCAGCTTGGGCAGGGGAATAAACCGGGCAGCCTTAGAGAACCGGTCTACCACCACTAGGATGACGGTGTTGCCCTGGGATAGAGGAAGTCCCGTAACAAAGTCCAAAGAAAGGTGTGACCATGGCCTTCGAGGAACAGGTAAGGGATGGAGCAGTCCTTGGGGTCGCTGGCGTGTCGACTTTCCCTGGTTGCACACAGGGCAGGCCTCAACATAGACCTGCACGTCCTTCTTGATGGACGGCCACCAAAACCGCCGTCGGAGGAACTCCAGTGTGCGAGCACTGCCTGGATGGCATGTCAAGGGCGACTCATGACCCCACTGCAAGACGCGGGCCCGAACAGAGAGAGGAACGTACAGGCGACCGGCAGGACCACCGCCTGGATCGGGCTCCTGGACAAGAGCTTCTCGTACCCCTCTTTCTAGTTCCCACTGAAGAGGTGCGACGATCCTAGACCTCGGAATAATCGATGCCAAGGGCTTCTCTTGTACCTCGGGAGAATAGACTCGAGACAGAGCATCCGGCTTGACGTTCTTGGTGCCAGGTCGGTAAGTCAGGAGGAACTGGAATCGATTAAAGAAAAGAGACCATCGTGCTTGCCGAGGGTTCATCCGCTTAGCCTGTTGGAGATATTCCAGGTTCTTGTGGTCTGTGAGAACCTGGAAAGGGTGCTGAGCCCCCTCAAGCCAATGGCGCCACTCCTCCAAGGCCAGTTTTACCGCAAGCAACTCTAGATCCCCCACGTGGTAGTTGCGCTCGGCCTCAGACAGGCGGCGAGACATGAAGGCACAAGGGTGTAATCTCCCATCCGCACCCCTCTGTGACAGGACGGCTCCTACCCCCACTTCTGAGGCGTCCACCTCCACCACGAAAGGTCTTTCTGGGTCAGGGGTCACCAGAATCGGAGCAGAAGTGAAGCGGCGCTTGAGATCCTCGAAGGCCCCTGCTGCTTCCGGACCCCAGTGAATCTTGGTCCCTCCTCCCTTGGTAAGCGTCGTCAAGGGGGCTACCACCGAGCTGAAATTCTTGATGAACTTCCGATAGAAGTTAGAAAAGCCAATGAACCGTTGAACCTCCTTGACCGTGGCAGGTGTGGGCCAATCGTGGACCGCCTTGACCTTCTTGGGATCCATCTCTAGGTGCCCGGGAGTGACAATAAACCCGAGAAACTGAGTCTGAGAAACATGAAATTCACACTTCTCAGGCTTAACGTAGAGGTGATTGTCAAGGAGCCTCTGGAGAACCCGGCTAACATGCCCCTCATGCTCCTTCAGTGACCTCGAGAAGATGAGGATATCGTCCAGGTACACGAAGACGAACAGATTAAGCATATCCCGGAGAACATCATTAATCAGGGCTTGGAATACTGCGGGGGCATTGGTGAGCCCGAACGGCATCACCCGATATTCATAGTGCCCCGTGGGCGTGTTGAACGCCGTCTTCCATTCGTCTCCTGGCCGGATCCGCACGAGATGGTAAGCATTGCGGAGATCCAGCTTAGTAAAAATGGAAGCCCCTTGAAGCAGCTCAAAAGCAGTGGCCATGAGAGGAAGGGGGTATCGATTCCGAACCGTGATCTTGTTGAGTCCCCGGTAATCAATACAAGGCCTAAGACCCCCGTCTTTCTTTTCAACAAAAAAGAAGCCCGCCCCAGCCGGGGAAGTAGAGGCATAGATGAGGCCGGCTGCCAAGGACTCCTTAATGTAGGTGTCCATAGCTGCGTGCTCGGGGGAGGACAAGGAAAAGATCCGACCTCTAGGAGGGCAGCACCCAGGGAGTAGATCAATGGCACAGTCATACGTGCGATGAGGCGGTAAGGCAGTAGCCCGGGCCTTGCTGAACACTGCCTTGAACCGATGGTAAACACTGGGGACTCGGGAGACGTCAACAGACTCTTGAAACTGGGTACTAGGGGCTGAGGGACTCTGAAGCATGCAGGTGAGTTGGCAAGTGGGACCCCAGCTTAGAATGGTGCCAGTAGGCCAGTCGATCTGGGGATTATGTCTGCATAGCCAAGGGTGACCCAGGATAATAGGATACTCGGGAGAGTCAATGAGATAGAAGGTCTCCTCCTGCTGGTGTTGAGAGATGGTAAGTCGCAGGGACTGAGTCGCCTCAGTAACCTTTCCTGGTTCCAGAGGTCTGCCATCTAAGGCTGTAACTGCCTGGGGTTGAGGAAGTAGTTGGGTAGGGATCTTAAGTTCCTTAGCCAAGGTTACATCCATAAAATCACCTGCGGCACCGGAATCGATCATAGCCTGGACCCGATGCTGGTGGCCCTCCCAGGACAGAGTGGCTGGAATAGCTAGGACCGCGTTAGTAGGAGGAGCTCTAATTTTCCCCATCACAACCCTCCTGTAGCTGGGCGGGGACAGGCGTTTCCCGAGAGCTCGGGGCAAGTGGAGCGGAAATGGCCGGCAACCCCGCAGTAGAGGCACCGACGCTCCCTCATGCGACGTTCCCTTTCGTTGGGAGAAAGCCTGGAACGGCCTAACTGCATGCTCTCCGGGGAATCCTGGGGCAGTTCAGGAGCCGGGGCAGCTCTGAATGACGGAGTCCAAACAGGAGAAACAGAGCTGCTCAGAGGAACTTGGGACTGAGACACCTGACGGCGAGCCGTTCTCCGCTCTCTTAGACGATTGTCCAGGCGGATGGCCAAGGCTATGAGGGACTCGAGATCTCCAGCTGGTTCTCGGGTGGCTAACTCATCTTGAAGGGGCTCAGATAACCCTCCCTGAAAGCAGACCCTCAGCGCTTCATCATTCCATCCGCTCCTTGCTGCTATGGTCCGGAAATCAATGGCAAAATCTGCCGTGCTTCGGGGGCCCTGACGGAGAGACAGTAGGCGCTTGGAAGCCTCCCGCCCACTGACAGGATGATCGAACACCCGCTTGAACTCTTCTACAAAGGCAGCGTGGGAGTCACAACAGGCCTCCTGGGACTGCCACACCGCAGAAGCCCAGGCGAGCGCCTTTTCTGAAAGAAGGGTAATGATGTAGGCAATCTTGGAACGGTCTGTGGGAAAACTTGAGGGTTGGAGCTCGAAGGTGAGGGAGCATTGGGTGAGGAAACCCTGGCAAGAGCTAGGATCCCCAGAAAAGGGCTTGGGAGGTGGTAGTCGGGGCTCCGCCAACCGAGAAGGCCTGTCGTCACTGGGGGGTGACCTGGGGGAAGGGAGAGGACCAGGGAGGCGTTCAAAGAGCTGGCGAAGGGCACTCATCATTTCGGCCAAGAGTTGAGAATGACTAGCCATCAGCTCCTCTTGTCGGCTGAGAACGGCTTCATGGCGCTGGAAAGAAGCCTCATGTCGAGTGATCACCGCCAACAGGTCCTGGGAACTGAGTGTTTCTGGGTCCATGATTGACTTGGTTATTCTGTCACAAGCCGGGCTAGAACTCCGGTCTCAGATGTGTAGAGCTGGGGGTACTACCCCTTAGCCACAGAGGAGATGTTGTAGGACCCAAATGAAACACCCAAGGCAATACTCCAGGCAAGTAGATTTAATGTTCCAAAACAGGAGGCAAAACAAAACAACTCCACGAGGGGAGAAAAACAAACTAAAGATAACTTCGAACAACTTACTAGGACTGACACGGTGGGACAAAGCAGGAGACACATAGTCAGGACGCAATAACCAAGTGAGAAACAAGGGGAAAACACACAGCTAAAATACTAAAGGGAAAACAAGGCACAGGTGACCTGGATCAAACTAATGAGGACACATGAGGAAGAACAAAGGCAGAGGGGAACACAGCTGACCTCTAGAGGCCAGGAGACAAACAGGAGAAGCAGGAAGCTGACACAACAACATTGTATTGAAAAGACCTGGCTGTTTTTAATACAGAACTGAGAACTGTAATTAGTCTATGTTTCATATTTCTATCTATCTGCAACACTTTCCATTTTCCATCACCCTAATGAGAGAGAGAGAGAGAGAGCTATTGAATGAGCCCACAGTAGAGTCATTGGTGAATTACATCACAGTGGCTAATACTGGGTATGCAGTCACTGTAGTGGTTTACAGTAGGAGATGAGAGACAGTGATGTGTGTTTTACATATAAATGTAATGTTATTTTCCTAATACCTCCTCTTACTAATGCCCAGTCTCCCTAACCATATAAGGGGAGCTGTCCCAAAACACTCTCCAAATCCCACAGGGCGATGGCTGCTTTCTCTCCTTCACTTGCTCTAGCTCTCTCTCACTCTACTTCTCTCTTTTTGTCACTCTTTCTCTCTCTCTCTCTCTCTCTCTCTCTCTCTCTCTCTCTCTCTCTCTCTCTCTCTCTCTCTCTCTCTCTCTCTCTCTCTCTCTCTCTCTCTCTCTCTCTCTCTCTCTCTCTCTCTCTCTCTCTCTCTCTCTCTCTCTCTCTCTCTCTCTCTCTCTCTCTCTCTCTCTCGTTTCAGACATGCTCTCTCTCTTCTGTCTCAAACAGATATCTCTCCTCTCTTCCTCTCCCACTACAAACTGGAACATACGGACATGACATGACTATTGCGGATTTACTGACTTTCACCAATTTTGGAGGCTGTATCACATTAGGCATGATCTTCTAATGTAAGTCAGAATATATTTTCTCATTTTTTCAGATGGTTTATTCAAAGAAAGCAGTAGCACTAGTACTTTAGTAACATTTCTACCAAACCATGCATACTATCATCTTTGCTATCCATATCAGTGGGGATCGCTCGAATTAGAGTTTGATTGTCTTTCTGATGGTAAATGTGGGTCCTATTTGTCGGTCTTCAGACGGCTGGAGTGTAATCCGAGAACCTTGATACTGATCAACTGTTTTGTAAAACCCTACCAGACATAGGCATAGCGTTGCTTATTACAGTTGGTCATGACAGTGTTGCAAGGGTTCCATACATGTTCTTGTCAACTATCATTTCAGGTGGTTTCATTAGAAAACATACAGTACATGCATCCTTGTTACAAGAGCTGCAGTATTATAGTCTATTGAAGGCTCTATGGATGGCTGAAGTTTCACGTTTTTTTAGTTGTATGTACAGGATACACATGGTATACACTGTCCAACGAAATGCTTACTTGCAGATTTCTTCTCGACAATGCAACAATAAGAAATAATAAAAGATAAGAATACGAACGTAAAGTAAATGGCTCAGTAGAATATAATAAACATTTTAGCATGAGTATTATACAGAAAGACACAATTTATAGTCCAATATTTATATATGTTATGGGGAAGGGGTGTGTGTGTGTGGGGTGTGTGTGTGTATATGTGTGGATGAGTGTGTTGATGAGTATATATCTGTGTGGATGAGTGCGTGAGTTAGTGCATGTGTGCTAAGGTGCAGAGAGTCAATGCAGGTGGTCGGTCCAGTTCAAGTGTTCAGCAGTCTGATTGCTTGTAGATAGAAACTGTCTCTGAGCCTGTTGGTATCAGACCAAATGCTCCGATACCGTCTGCCCAACGGCAAGGGAGTGAACAGCTGACGTTGAGGGAGAGGTTGTTGTCTTGGCACCACAATGCCAGTTCACATACCTCCTCCCTATAGGCTGACTCATCATTGTTTTCTTATCAGGCCTACAACCGTGGTGTCGTCAGCAAACTTGATGAAGGAGTTAGCGTCGCGCAATGCCACTCAGCTGAGGGACACCCCTGGGGGCCCCCTGTGTTAAGAGTCAGTGTGGAGGAGGTGTTGTTGCTAGTCCTGACAGCCTGTGGTCTGCCTGTCAGGAAGTACAGGATCCAGTTGCATAGAGTGGTGTCCAGACCCAGGGCTCTGAACTTGTTGTCGAGGTTGGAGGGAACAATAGTGTTGAATGCTTAACTGTATTCAATGAACAGCATTCTCACATAGGTGTTCCTCTTGTCCAGATGCGTTACGGCTGTGTGAATAATGAAGGAAATGGCATCTTCTATGGAGTGGTAGGCAAATTGGAGTGGGTCCAGTGTGCCTGGCATGCTGGCCTTGATGTGGGCCATGACCAGCCTCTTGAAGCACTTCATGATGACCGGGGTGAGTGCGACAGGGCGATAGTCATTTGGGCATATCATCTTGGTTTTCTTGGGCACGGGGACGATGGTGGTCTCCTTGAAGCAGGAGGGGACTACAGCCTGGGACAGGTTGAAGTTGTCCGAAAAGACGCCCGCCAGCTGGTCAGCACACACCCTGAGGACACGGCCAGGGATGTCATCGGGGCCGGCGGCTTTGTGAGTATTCACTCTTTTGAGAGTTTTCCTCACGCCAGCCTCGAAGATACCAAAAACCTTAACAAGATTCTATTGCAGAGGGATGTGTACCCCTGGTTTGGTGTAATATGGCAGAATAGTTACTTCAATCCTAATTTCTAGCCAATGTATAGATTGTATTCCTATGGAGTAAGTGTCCGGTCCATGGCCAACTTCTGCAGCAACCTTGCACAATTTATAAAATGTAGTAGGGTGTTCTCTCTCATCCCACTAGACTAAACATACAGTATGTGTTCTGTTTAATTTAAACAGATATAAATGTATAAACTGACTACATGAGTTTAAATTTAATATATGAAAGGTATTTGAGTAACACTTAAAATGAATGTAACATTTCTAAAGGGTTCGTAGAGTTTATCAGTAATTTAAAGACAGATGGTAATAAACAGTTATTACTATTTGAGAGAGAATGTTTTTTTTATTGGTTTAGGCCTAGAAATCATTGTACAAGTACTAGCAACAAGCTGAATGGAAAGTAGGACTACAACTCACCTTCTTTTTTTAAATATTGAAACTTTACAAATTTACAAAACCACATATAACAACACTGTGTGTGCAGCTCAATAACCAAGGCTTTCTCTCCTCATCTCCTACCTTCACCTGCTCTGATATGAAAGAACTGCACTGGTATATGCAAATACTAAGGCTTCTTCTACCATATCGCTCTCACCTTCCCCATGATCAGCACATAATGAAGGGAGAGTGGATGAGGAGAGGAAGCCTTCCTGCGGCTAGGGAACCCTGACCTGTTCACCAGACGTGCTACCTTGTCCAGGACCTGCTGTTTTCGACTTTCTCTCTCTCTCTACCACACCTGCTGTCTCGTCCTCTGAATGCTCGGCTATGAAAAGCCAACTGACATTTACTCCTGAGGTACTGACCTGTTGCACCCTCTACAACCACTGTGATTATTATTTGACCCTGCTGGTCATCTATGAACATTTGAACATCTTGAAGAACAATCTGGCCTTAAATGGCCATGTACTCTTGTAATCGCCACCTGGCACAGCCAGAAGAGGACTGGCCACCCCTCAGAGCCTGGTTCCTCTCTAGGTTTCTACCTAGGTTCCTGCCTTTCTAGGGAGTTTTTCCTAGCCACCGTGCATCTACATCTGCATTGCTTGCTGTTTGGGGTTTTAGGCTGGGTTTCTGCATAGCACTTCGTGACATCTGCTGATGTAAAAAGGGCTTTATAAATACATTTGATTGATTGATTGACTATAGACAATTGAGATGCACCCTATGATCATGTTCAAATCGACCAAAATCCTGAGCTTTGAGTGAGAATGACCAGATTTTACCATACAACCATTTGACAAATGAGGTCCATTGATGGCCATTCTCCCAACGTCTGTGGAGGCCTCTGATCCAGCCCAGCGCATGCTGGGTCATATTCATTAGGGCAAAACGTTTTGATTTTTTAAAATACGGAAAACAAAAATAAGCTGTTCTTATTGGGGGCTGATAAACAACCAGAAATAACAATTGATTTTCTGGTTCAAAGCTAAACTTAGATATGTTATTTCGGTTGTCGAGTCTATTAGACCATGGCCATTTCAAGCTTATCTTTCTAAAAAATAAAAGGTTATTTCAGAATATTTAGGCAAATTAGCTGGCTAAGTTTTTGAACCCACTTTGTAGTATACCCCTCAGGTATAGTCCCTCCCTGTTTTTGTCAGTTTTCTTCCGTTTGGTGCCTAATGCACATGACCCAGAGTTTGATGAAGCATGTGGCTGTGGAGCCGGTGGAGCTGTGCAGGTATCAGACTGTCTAAACATGGCTGATTGATCCTTGATAAGGATGGAGGCCGGGCCAGGCCAGTCCAGGCAAGGGGATGTACACGTCCTGGAAAACAAAATATTTAGTCAGTACTGACGCTCTCCAGACCTGAGATGCATGCCATAGAGAGTGCTGGAGGAAAGAGTAAGTCACTTGAGCATTCAGATGATACAGTCGGTAGGCTAAACTAAATGATGCACAGCCTGGTCTCAAATCTGTTTGTGCTGTCTTGCCAACTCCTATGGTCGTTGGTCACTGGCAAGACAGCGCAGACAGAACTGGGAGTCTGGGACGAGGCTAGCAAAAATGTGCTAACTGTGTCAAAGGTAGACTGGAAATAGGACATCATCATACAGTGTTTCCCCTATATTCATTGCTCACCGCTGCTAAATTGTTGCCAACGCTGCATAAAATATGATGCAATTTTTTAAATATATATATTATTATATTGACTAAATGAATAGTCGTTTGCGCAAAGACTGGAAGTCTATGGGAACAGCTAGCATGTAATTGCGCTAATGCTAGTAGTAATGCACCCCACCCTTGCCACCACTGCTGAAAAGAATCCTAGGGGAAACACTGTCATCATACATAATTGGCTGGGGCAACCTCCGGGTTACAGAAATCAACAACAACACAGTTCAAATCTGTCAAGACTGATGCTATTGACTCTTACCAATGTAGCCATGTCTCAAGGGAGGGCACATATTTGTTTTATGTCTGTAAGCAAGAAGACACCCTGCTGTGTATGATATCTGCACATAGGTATAGAAGTATGGAGTATGGAAGAATCAAATCAAATCAAATCAAATTGTATTGGCCACATGCGCCGAATACAACAGGTGCAGACATTACAGTGAAATGCTTACTTACAGCCCTTAACCAACAGTGCATTTATTTTTAACAAAAAAGTTTTAAAAAACAACAACAAAAAAAGTGTTGAGAAAAAAAGAGCAGAAGTAAAATAAAATAACAGTAGGGAGGCTATATATACAGGGGGGTACCGGTGCAGAGTCAATGTGCGGGGGCACCGGCTAGTTGAGGTAGTTGAAGTAATATGTACATGTGGGTAGAGTTAAAGTGACTATGCATAAATAATTAACAGAGTAGCAACAGCGTAAAAGGATGGGGTGGGGGGGGGGGCAGTGCAAATAGTCTGGGTAGCCATGATTAGCTGTTCAGGAGTCTTATGGCTTGGGGGTAGAAGCTGTTGAGAAGTCTTTTGGACCTAGACTTGGCACTCCGGTACCGCTTGCCGTGCGGTAGCAGAGAGAACAGTCTATGACTAGGGTGGCTGGAGTCTTTGACAATTTTGAGGGCCTTCCTCTGACACCGCCTGGTATAGAGGTCCTGGATGGCAGGAAGCTTGGCCCCAGTGATGTACTGGGCCGTATGCACTACCCTCTGTAGTGCCTTGCGGTCGGAGGCCAAGCAGTTGCCATACCAGGTGGTGATGCAACCAGTCAGGATGCTCTCGATGGTGCAGCTGTATAATTTTTTGAGGATCTGAGGACCCATGCCAAATCTTTTCAGTCTCCTGAGGGGGAATAGGCTTTGTCGTGCCCTCTTCACGACTGTCTTGGTGTGTTTGGACCATGATAGTTCGTTGGTGATGTGGACACCAAGGAACTTGAAGCTCTCAACCTGTTCCACTACAGCCCCGTCGATGAGAATGGGGGCGTGCTCAGTCCTCTTTTTTTTCCTGTAGTCCACAATCATCTCCTTTGTCTTGGTCACGTTGAGGGAGAGGTTGTTATCCTGGCACCACACGGCCAGGTCTCTGACCTCCTCCCTATAGGCTGTCTCATCGTTGTCGGTGATCAGGCCTACCACTGTTGTGACGTCGGCAAACTTAATGATGGTGTTGGATTCGTGCCTGGCCATGCAATCATGGGTGAACAGGGAGTACAGGAGGGGACTGAGCACGCACCCCTGAGGGGCCCCCGTGTTGAGGATCAGTGTGGCAGATGTGTTGTTACCTACCCTTACCACCTGGGGGTGGCCCGTCAGGAAGTCCAGGATCCAGTTGCAGAGGGAGGTGTTTAGTCTCAGGATCCTTAGCTTAGTGATGAGCTTTGAGGGCACTATGGTGTTGAATGCTGAGCTGTAGTCAATGAATAGCATTCTCACGTAGGTGTTCCTCTTGTCCAGGTGGGAAAGGGCAGTGTGGAGTGCAATAGAGATTGCATCATCTGTGGATCTGTTGGGGTGGTATGCAAATTGGAGTGGGTCTAGGGTTTCTGGGATAATGCTGTTGATGTGAGCCATGACCAGCCTTTCAAAGCACTTCATGGCTACAGACATCAGTGCTACGGGTCGGTAGTCATTTAGGCAGGTTATCTTAGAGTCCTTGGGCACGGGGACTATGGTGGTCTGCTTGAAACAAGTTGGTATTACAGACTCAGTCAGGGACATGTTGAAAATGTCAGTGAAGACACTTGCCAGTTGGTCAGCACATGCTCGGAGTACACGTCCTGGTAATCCGTCTGGCCCTGCGGCCTTGTGAATGTTGACCTGCTTAAAAGTCTTACTCACATCGGCTATGAAGAGCGTGATCACATAGTCATCCGGAACAGCTGGTGCTCTCATGCATACTTCAGTGTTGCTTGCCTCGAAGCGAGCATAGAAGTGGTTTAGCTCGTCTGGAAGTCTTGTGTCACTGGGCAGCTCGCGGCTGTGCTTCCCTTTGTAGTCTGTAATAGTTTTCAAGCCCTACCACATCCGACGAGCATCAGAGCCAGTGTAGTACGATTCAATCTTAGTCCTGTATTGACTCTTTGCCTGTTTGATGGTTCATCGGAGGGCATAGCGGGATTTCTTATAAGCGTCCGGGTTAGAGTCCCGCTCCTTGAAAGCGGCAGCTCTACCCTTTAGCTCAGTGCGGATGTTTCCTGTAATCCATGGCTTCTGGTTGGGGTATGTACGTACGGTCACTGTGGGGACAACATCATCGATGCACTTATTGATGAAGCCAGTAACTGATGTGGTGTACTCCTCAATGCTATCTGAAGAATCCCGGAACATGTTCCAGTCTGTGCTAGCAAAACAGTCCTGTAGCTTAGCATCTGCGTCATCTGAAGAATGAACAAACGCGTGTGTGTGTGTCTGGTGCATGCATGCGTCTGTTCATTAGTGTGTTCATTCATGTGTTGAAGAGAATAATATAATTTATGACTATGAGTTCCATACCCTTTAAAGGAACCGAAGGAGGATAAAGTGCTGTGAGGATGATGTGAATATAATTTCTGAATATTCGACTCCAGGGAGTAAATATTTGGTTTAGCTAAAGCACAATGTCTGTTAGGCTCTGCCAGCTGGATCCGCACCCCTGTCTCCTCTCTCTCTCCTCTCTCCCCATACTGACTAACAGCCAAAAGGGGCTGGGGAGGGGTGGTGGTGAGGTGCGGGCTGTATGTCCTGGGCAGGGGGGTGGTCCTACGGAGGGTTGGTGGAGGGTGGGGGCTAGTGGTCCTGAGGAGGGGTGGTGATGGTGGTGGTAGGGGGTTGCTCCCTTTCTCCTCTCTCTCTCCCAATACTGGATAACAGACACAGTTGGGGAGGGGCTGTGGTGGTGGGGGCCTTCCATGGGTGTTACTTTCCTGGGCACCAATCCTAACTCCTGACCTTCCTCTCATCTTTCCCCATACTGGCTAACAGCCACAGGGGGTAGAAGTCATGGGGAGGGGTGGTGGTGGTTTACAGACAGAACATCTCAAAGATCCCAAAGTTCAGATCCTTATCAAACAAGAAAGAACATCAAAAAACCAAATTCCCAGGTTCAGAGGGTTTAGATAAGCAAAAAGTTGTGATGGGTTCGCACTCAAAAAGATGTCGCATAAAGATGACTTCATTCACAATTTTTTAGAGGAGCAGAGGGTTTACCTACAGCCAGTGGTGTAAAGTACTTAAGTAAAAATACTTTAAAGTACTACTTAATCTGTACTTTACTTTACTATTTATATTTTTGACAACTTTTACTTCACTACATTCCAAAATAAATAATGTACTTAATACTCATTACATTTTTAATGATTAGCAGGACAGGAAAATGGTCCAATTCACACACTTATCAAGAGAACATCTCTGGTGTGTGCCCCTGGCTATCCGTAAATAAATAATACATATACAAATTGTGCCGTCTGGTTTGCTTAATGTAAGGAATTAGAAATTATTCATACTTTTACTTTTACTTTTGATACTTAAGTATATTTTTAAACAAATACTTTTAGACTTTTACTCAAATAGTATTTTACTGGGTGACTTTCACATTTACTTAAGTCATTTTCTATTAAGGTATCTTTACTTTTACTGAAGTATGAGAATTGGGTACTTTTTCCACCATCTATGCACGTTCAAGTTTTCGTTTTTTTTTTGTCTTATTTCTTGTTTGTTTCACAATAAAAAATATTTTGCATCTTCAAAGTGGTAGGCATGTGTGTAAATCAAATGATGCAAACCCACCAAAAATCCATTTTAATTTCAGGTTGTAAGGCAACAAAATAGGAAAAATGCCAAGGGGGGTGAATAATTTCGCAAGCCACTGTATGTACATGTAGGTAGGGGTAAAGTGACTATGCATAGAGTAGCAGCAGTGTAAAAAGGGGGGGTCAATTCAAATAGTCCGGGTAGCCATTTTATTAACTGTTCAGCAGTTTTATGGTTTTGGGGTAGAAGCTGTTAAGGAGCCTTTTGGACCTAGACTTGGCACTCCGGTCCCGTTTGCAGTACAGTAGCAGAGAGAACAGTCTATGACTAGGGTGGCTGGCGTCTTTAACAATTTTTAGGGCCTTCCTCTGACACCGCCTGGTATAGAGGTCCTGGATGGCAGGAAACTCTGTCCCAGTGATGTACTGGCTGGGCCGTACGCACTACCTTCTGTAGTGCCTTGTGGTCGGATGCCGAACAGTTGCCAAACCAGGCGGTGATGCAACCAGTCAGGATGCTCTTTATGGTGCAGCTGTAGAACTGTTTGAGGATCTGAGGACCCCTTCCAAATCTTTTCAGTCTCCTGAGGGGGAATAGGCACACACACACAGTGTTATAATAGCACCTTTTATGAGAAAGGCTACTGTATGCCTTTTATGGGTGTGATTAGGTGATGACATGCCTGGATTGTGTTCAGTAGGGAGAAAAGGTTTTAACATTTAGGGACTACTACCTGAACTTGTCCAATGAGAACAAAGATAATTGTTTTCCGTAGCAAAACATTTTGCCTTACTGAACACGACTCTGTATCTTCCTCTGTCTTCGCAGGCATGCCATGCTCTGAGTGCTGAAGTAAGGGTGGCCAGATCAGGAGAGCTACTCCTGTCTTCCAGGAAGCTGCTAACGTCTGCCGAGAGGAGGGATCTGTGTCGTAGGAGGGCCACATTGCCATGGCCGGGAGGGGGAGGGGTGTCTAGCTACCGAGCAACCCTACAGAGGACTGACGTTTCTGCCTACATTTCAGGAACCCTCCTGGAAGTGGTTCTGTCCATCGGTAACAGGGGAGACAACGACTCTCCTCCCTGTATCACCACAAGTCCCTTGGGCTGGGCTGTCCTGAAAGGTCCCAAAAACCAATATGAATCTTATGAAATTCAAGTTGATTACGTATTGAATCAACTCAGCTTACATAATAAATCATATGAAATGTATATTAATCAAATGTGGTTAAAATACTACCTGTCTTATCAGAGAGTAGGATAGAACTATAACCATTTTGCTTAAACTTATCTGATCCATCCAGTTCTACATGAAGTGTCTATGAGTAGGGGCTAGGGGACAAGTTGGAATTCAGAAACAATCTACAGTATTTTCCTCCCGTCTTAACTCCCTCTTGACTCACCCTCCCCTCCCTCATCCTTCCTCCTTCACCCTTCTCCCTTCTCCCTCCCTCTCCTTATTCCCTATTTCCTCCCTCCCCCTCAGAGCGCCAGCTGCACTCCCCGATGGCGGGGTCCAGCGTGGTGCCGGCAGCTCCGCTGACGGAGGTCAACAAGGAGCTGTCTGACCTCCGTCCCCTGGTCAGTTTCCCGGAGGAGATGGCCTACGTCCTCATGGAGCAGGAGCTGCATCTCTACAGCCGGATCTTACCCCTGGACTACCTCTGTTTCCTCACCCTCGACCTGGGGGGCCCTGATCAGCCACATCCCCAGGGGCAGACACACCAACCTGTACAACCCCATCTTATGGCTGGCTGCAGACGGCCCCACAATGCTGTAGAGGACCTGGTCACAAGATTCAATGAGGTGAGAGAGACATAATCCAGCAAAACGGTGCATTAAAACTTAAATCAGATGTACCTAGCTCGGTGGAGACCCTAGGAACCTCAAGAGTTCACCAATCCTGTGAACGGGTTAGGCAACTCAGAAAAAGCCAACTTTCAATCTTAGCTTCTTAACCAGCTCATCTATATGTTTTTTAAATGTCAAATCCATATCAATCCAAATGCCTAAGTACAGTATTTATATGTGGGAACACATTTGATTGGAGAACCATCTAATGAGTGAACATGTACAGTGGGGAAAAAAGTATTTAGTCAGCCACCAATTGTGCAAGTTCTCCCACTTAAGAGAGGCCTGTAATTTTCATCATAGATAAACGTCAACTATGACAGACAAAATGAGAAAAAATAATCCAGAAAATCACATTGTAGGATTTTTAATGAATTTATTTGCAAATTATGGTGGAAAATAAGTATTTGGTCAATAAGAAAAGTTTCTCAATACTTTGTTATATACCCTTTGTTGGCAATGACACAGGTCAAACGTTTTCTGTAAGTCTTCACAAGGTTCCAAATTAGTGGGCATTGTTGTTCACTAATTTACTCCAAGTAGGGAAAGGATGGTGGGGTTGAAAAGTAATATAGGGGAGTATATATGTAAAAAATAGAAAAAAACATGGGGGATTGGAAGTGATGCAGACAATTACATTGATAGAAGATACAATCTATCTGCAATATTAAGCTGATCCATTCCCAAAGAATAAAAATATAAAAAATAACAAGAAAAAAAAATTATGAAAAAAAAAAAAAGAAAAAAGGCTTCACAAGGTTTTCACACACTGTTGCTGGTATTTTGGCCCATTCCTCCATGTAGATCTCCTCTAGAGCAGTGATGTTTTGGGGCTGTCGCTGGGCAACACGGACTTTCAACTCCCTCCAAAGATTTTCTATGGGGTTGAGATCTGGAGACTGGCTAGGCCACTCCAGGACCTTGAAATGCTTCTTACGAAGCCACTCCTTCGTTGCCCGGGCGGTGTGTTTGGGATCATTGTCATGCTGAAAAACCCAGCCACGTTTCATCTTCAATGCCCTTGCTGATGGAAGGAGGTTTTCACTCAAAATCTCACGATACATGGCCCCATTCATTCTTTCCTTTACACGGATCAGTCGTCCTGGTCCCTTTGCAGAAAAACAGCCCCAAAGCATGATGTTTCCACCCCCATGCTTCACAGTAGGTATGGTGTTCTTTAGATGCAACTCAGCATTCTTTGTCCTCCAAACACGACGAGTTGAGTTTTTACCAAAAAGTTATATTTTGGTTTCATCTGACCATATGACATTCTCCCAATCCTCTTCTGGATCATCCAAATGCACTCCAGCAAACTTCAGACGGGCCTGGACATGTACTAGCTTAAGCAGGGGGACACGTCTGGCACTGCAGGATTTGAGTCCCTAGCGGCGTAGTGTGTTACTGATGGTAGGCTTTGTTACTTTGGTCCCAGCTCTCTGCAGGTCATTCACTAGGTCCCCCCGTGTGGTTCTGGGATTTTTGCTCACCGTTCTTGTGATCATTTTGACCCCACGGGGTGAGATCTTGCGTGGAGCCCCAGATCGAGGGAGATTATCAGTGGTCTTGTATGTCTTCCATTTCCTAATAATTGCTCCCACAGTTGATTTCTTCAAACCAAGCTGCTTACCTATTGCAGATTCAGTCTTCCCAGCCTGGTGCAGGTCTACAATTTTGTTTCTGGTGTCCTTTGACAGCTCTTTGGTCTTGGCCATAGTGGAGTTTGGAGTGTGACTGTTTGAGGTTGTGGACAGGTGTCTTTTATACTGATAACAAGTTCAAACAGGTGCCGTTAATACAGGTAACGAGTGGAGGACAGAGGAGCCTCTTAAAGAAGAAGTTACAGGTCTGTGAGAGCCAGAAATCTTGCTTGTTTGTAGGTGACCAAATATTTATTTTCCACCATAATTTGCAAATAAATTCATAAAAAATCCTACAATGTGATTTTCTGGAGAAAAAAAATGTCAATTTGTCTGTCATAGTTGATGTGTACCTATGATGAAAATTACAGGCCTCTCTCATCTTTTTAAGTGGGAGAACTTGCACAATTGGTGGCTGACTAAATACTTTTTTCCCCCACTGTAGTTCATCTGAAACATTCTTACGAGAGTGCAAAAACTAAATGTATTTAGTTTTGCCTTTATTAAGCACAAGTTTTAAATCACCAAGGGATTCCTGCATAGCTATAAAATCTGACTGTAGTTTTGATCAACAGTCGGGGCAATAATATACATAATTGTATCATCCGTATATAGATGGAGTTTACAATTTTTTTACAGATTGACCAATGGATTTGATATAAGTAGTGAAGAGAACAGGTCCCAAAATCGACCCTGTGGTACGACCCCTGTGGTACTTCAAGAAATTCAGACTTAACCCCATCAATCACGATGGCCTGAGATCATAATGAAACCATGAACAGGCGTCAGAGCTCAGGCCTATCGAGGACAACATATTCAATAAAATAGCATGATCAACAGTATCAAAAGCTTTTGACAGGTCCACAAACAAAGCAGCACATTTCATTTTAGTGTTTAAAGCATTGACAAGATCATTAACAACTAAAGTGGTTGCTGTAATAGTGCTATACCCAGGCCTAAACGTTGATTGGTTTACATTCAAAATACATTTCTCAGAAGAAAAAAAAGAGCAAAGTTGTACATTTACCAAGGATTCAAGAATCTTGGCTAGACAAGGAAGCCTTGAAATGGTGTGATATTTATCAAGATCACTACTATCCCCGCCCTTATGGAGTGGCAGCACAAGAGCTGATTTCCATGCTTTTGGAATATTTCCTGATAGCAACGATAAATAAAAAATGTGGGTTATTGAGCCAACAATGATGGGCGCTGCACACTTAAGCAGACCAGGATCCAATTGGTCGGCCCCTGTGGATTTCTTGTTGTCTATTGCTAGCAAAGCATCCAGGATTTCTTTTTCTGTAAATAACCTAAAAGAAAAGCTTTGATTATCATTTCTCTGATCATTCAGCAAGTTTCCCCTATCAGCATTCCAGTCCAGCCCATTATCATTGTGAATAGGCTTAGAAGTTCTTTCAAGGAGATAGCCCGCCAAAAGAAAATGGTGATTAAATGCATCAATAATGGCATTTTTTCTCATAATGAGGCCAGTGTCTGAATGAATTTGTTGTAACAGAGAGGAGGAAATAGAACCCTTCAGGGATTTGACAGTTTTCTAGAATTTTGCCAGGTTCTCATTACAATCCGAAAGAGCGGTTACATAATAATCAGATTTAGCCTTTCTGATTTGTCTTACACAATGATTCCTCAGTTGCTTAAAAGCTTGGCAGTCCATGCCTAAGACTGTGTTCCTGGCCTTGACCCAAGCATCATCTATTTTTTGAATGACTTCTGATAATTCCAGAGTGAACCAGGCAATCGATCTACCTTTAACCCTTCATTTTTTGAAGGGAGTATGATTATCCACAATAGTATTGAAAACATCTGCAAAAAGTCTCAAAGCTAAATCAGATTCAGGGATAGCTGAAATACAATCAATGTCATTAAAATAAAGATAATGTAAAAAAGCCTGTTCACTGAAGTTTTTCAAATTTGTCTTTGTGATGACACAATACTTACATTTTTTCTAACAACTGGGCAATGGTCACTAATGTCTTGGGTGAAGACACCAGTAGAAACATATTTCTCTGGTGTATTCGTTAAAATAAGATCAATCAGAGTTGACTTTCAAGGATCTTTATGGTTGGGCCGTGTAGGTCACCAGCTGGGTTAGGTTTAGATCATTACACATATATTTTAGATTGTCTGAAGCCTGCATTTCCCAATCATAATTTAGGTCACCCAGGATAATAACTTCTGATTTAATAAAAGAAGACAACAAACTAGGCTTTGTATACTAGCGTGCAACAGCCCAACCCTCTATGTGATTTGAAAACCAAGGGGGTATTCAAGTTTATGGAATTCACATTTGAACTAAAAGTACTGGGTGAACAGACCATAGTGGGCTTCTCTTTTGAGCTAACAGTAGCAGATCTACGAGTGGAGTTCAAACGAATTGGTGCAAGATTACAAATGGCAGTATAGACAACAATACGACGATAACGCTTAGAAAGGATGGGAGGTATTACCTGAGCAGGGCTTGGTCTGCCTCTGAGTCAATATCTTAACGCGGCCTTAACGCGACTTAACGTTTGGTGAGATTGGTTGTCCTATGGTTATTTAGCATGAAACCTTTACACAGCTTCTGGGAATGGCGCAGGATACCCAGCTAGCATATAACATTCTGAGAACCATATGTTTCTTAGGTGGGAATTTCAGTACTTCAGCATAACGTTTCCTCCACGTTTCCTCATGGTTCTATTTAAAGTAATGTGCTCAAATTGTTCTGAGAACATTAAGAAACAACATTCTTCTGTGGGAATTTCAGTACTTCAGCATAACATTTTCTGCAGGTTTCCTCATGTATCTATTTAACGTCATGTTCTCAGAACATTAAGAAAACTATCCATAAAAACCACAAGAAAACATTAGTAATGTTCAAAGAACTTTCTAAGAATATTATTTAGAAACATATACATTCCGTTCTCTCTATCCTCTATCTTACTATGTGTGTTCAGGTGTGTTGGCCGCGCCCACTAATTTGCCACACCTGATCTTAATGAGTGCTTGTTTCCATTGAAATCGGGTCTGTTTGAATAGACTAAAATGGACAGCTTTGTATGAGTTTTAAAAAACATGCTAGCGCCATCCTGGTTGCGCAGTGGACTAATTCCATGGATAGAGAACAGAAGATCATACATTCGAATCTCACTGATGCCATGCCACAATAAAAAAGAAATATCTTTGCATGATTCATGCCTAAGCAAATGAATTTCCATGTGTCCTATCTGTGCTTGGAGTTCAAAACAGTTAACCCAAACTAAGCTAGTAGTGTTATTAAAAGTCTTATTGAAACATGTTCTCAGAACATTATTTAATTACCGTCAAAAAACCTATCATAAACCGTTCTCAGAATGTTAATAAAACCTCCCAGGAAGACTTTCAGGGAACCATAGTAAAATGTTCTCAGAACCTCCCTTCAACCTACAAATGTACATTCCCAGAACAGGCAAAATGTTCACTTCCATTCTAAGAACGTTTCAGGAAACTTATGTCTTCATTCCCAGAACCAATGGGAAACCAAAAACGTACATTCCAACAAATTCCAGGGAACCAAATGTGCTAGCTGGGAACTAAGCTGCTATGTGTCTCAACATGGGGCATTGTTGGTCCACCTCTAGAGTAACTGTGCTTGAGACCAGGGGCCTCATTTATAAACCGTGCATACGTACAACATTTCCCCAAAAATTTGAATGCGCCAGTTTTCACGCAAAAGTTGGCATTTGTACAAATTTTACTTGAAGTGAAAATGTGCTCACATCCCCGCAAACTTTAGACCATGCTTACGCACATCTGCTAGTGGTTGAAATATTGTATTGCAAGCTGGTGAGTAAGTATTATGTGCATGATATGGATATGATGAAAAGCTTATTCATAAAAAACGAAAAACAGGAAAACATATTAACAAGAATGCAACCATTAGTGAGAAGAGCGAAAATCAATGTGTTTTATTTTTAGAATCTAAAATAATTAGACATAGGAATCTTTTTCCTACTTATTTTATTTTCATAATCATTGCAGAACACACTTTGCCTCCAGAACAGCCTGAATTCTTGTGAGCATGGATTCCACAAGTCGGAAATGTTCCACAGGGATGTTGGTCCATGCTGACGCGATGGCATAATGCAGTTTCTGCAGATTGGATGGCGGTACACCACCACCACCAGCCTGTACCGTTGACACCAGGCAGGATGGGTCCATGGACTCATGCTGCTTACGTCAAATCCTGACCCTGCCATCAGCATCATGCAACAGGAACCGGGATTTTGTCGGACCAGTCAATGTTTTTCCACTCCTTAATTGTCCAGTGTTGATGATCGCGTGCCCACTGGAGCTGCTTCTTCTTGTTTTTAGCTGATAGGAGTGGAACCTGGTGTGGTCGTCTGCTGCAATAGCCCCATCCGTGACAATGATCAACGATACTTGGACCTAGTAGCCTAGTAAATAGATAGGCTATATGTATTTCAAGTTTTGCAATATCATAGGCAGCGCTGTTTATAATACTGGTATACAGTTGAAATTAACAGCTGATATTTTACATTGAAGTAGGCTTATGTATGTACAGTGTGTGCACAGACGTTTCATAAATGGCGCATACAGAAATTGAGTGTGAAATTTATGCAACGGTTTTAAATGAGGCCCCTGAAGACTTGTGTTGGCTTCCAGAGCTAATGCCTTTAGCTCAATAGGCTAACTCAGTCCTGTTACACAAAGGTAACCCAGGATTCGCACCCAGTTAGTAACACTTACAGTTACTGTATTTTCCAGGTGAGTTCCTGGGTGACGTGGATGATTATGACGGCCGGTTCTATGGAGGAGAAGAGAGAGGTGTTCTCATGTCTGGTCCATGTGGCCAGGTGCTGTTGGAACATGGGAAACTATAACACCGTCATGGAGTTCCTGGCTGGACTCAGGTAGAAGCAAGGATAGAACCAATTATTCAAGGGAACACTCAGCATCTCCCTATTCACACTCAGCATCTCCCCATCCTACCCTTCAGGTCTCGCAAGGTGCTTAAGATGTGGCAGTTCATGGACCAGTCAAACATCGAGACCATGCGTGCCCTGAAGGATGCCATGGCGCACCACGAGACGTCTGCAGAGTACAGGAAGGTGGTCTCACGTGCCCTCCACATCCCGGGCTGCAGGGTAGTGCCCTTCTGTGGGGTCTTTCTGAGAGAGCTAGGGGAGGCCCTGGATGGAGCAGCTAGCCTGATCAGCCTCAGACCACGCCTCAGCTCACAGGACTCTGTGGAGGTGAGGAATTATAAATGTTTTGCCTGGTCCCAGATCTGTTTGGGGGGTGTGACAATGGCCAAAGGAGTTAGCAAGACAGTACAAACATATACTATAATATAAAGTAATGTAGAACAAAAACACATGAGAAATTGAAAGTAAGCTATAAAGCTGTCCACACCACCCTCTGTAGCGCCATGTAATCAAGGGCTGTGCAGTTTCCATACCAAGCAGTGATGCAGCCAGTCAAGATACTCTTGATGGTGCAGCTGTAGAACTTTCTGAGGATTTGAGGGCCCATGCCAAATCTTTTCAACCTCCTGAGGGGGAAGAGGCGCTGTCACGCCTTCTTCACAACTGTTTGCGTGTGTGTGGACCATTTAAATCCTTAGTGAGTTCTGTCCAAATATAAAGTGCATTATACCTTTTTCTTATCAAAGTCCATCCCTTCAGGCCAAAAGTGAATCTCCACACAACCCGACTCATCATAAATATACTTTAGTATCTGTTCCCATCTTAAACACCACCAAGTCTTCTTTCCATAGTTTCTCTCTGACTACAATGGACAGGACAACTTCCTGCAACGGGCGGGGCCAGATGGGCTCAACCAACCAGAGAAGGAAGCAACCGTCAATAACATCCTACAGACCATCCGTAGCTGCAACCGCAGTATGGAGTCTGAGGATGGGGAGGAGTCTGGAGGGGCTGGTGACGGGAGCATCCCTGGTTCACGTAAAAATTCCTTAATGGACGGCTTCCGCAACCAGTAAGTGTTCACAATGGATGCACCTAACTTTAAGCTACTTTTTAGTGGCTTGTGCAGGATTTTGGCTTTGATTGTGTCAATAAAATCTGGAAACACTGGTACCACAACACCATACGATATCTTGATCTGCTATCTGATACAAGCTAGGTGAAGTTGGCTCTCCATTTCAATATTTAATTGTGTTAAATATAATTGTCAATAAATTATAATTTGTTTTGTGTTTTGCATCTTTAGAAATATTTGTGTTGGTGTCTCATTGTATATAATCTGCATTCATTTTAAAGTTTTATGGGGTAATTTTCCTCTCCTGAAAACCCTCTTCTCTGCAATTGGTCAGGTTCACCGTGGGCGATCTCTCCGACTCCGTGGGTGACCCATCTGACCTATCACAGGGCAAAGACCCAGACCTCCAGGGTACTGGTGAGAGGACTCAGAAGGCCTTTGCCCACGGTACGGAGCTCATCCCCTGGTACATCCTTTCCCTCCACCCCCACGTTCACCACTTCCTCCAGCAGGGCGCTACCGTGATCCACTACGACCAGGACTCCCACCTCACCGCCCGCTGCCTGCTCAGACTCCAACCTGACAATTGTGTCCTCACCTGGGCCAAGCTCCACAGTGGCGGTGGGGGCCTCCCTGGTTCTAGCCCTGGCTCTGACTGCTCCAAGCTTCGGAGCCCCACCGGGTCAGGGGCTGGTGGTCAGACCCTCCCCCACTGCAGGCCTCAGTACTGTGGGCAGTCCATACTGAAAGGCCTGGCGGATGGATTCCTGGATCTCTCCGTGGCTAAAGCTGTCTTCATGGGCCATCCAGGGGCTGACATTCAGGCGGTATGCCTGCAGAACAAGCTCTCATGTGGGCTGAGCCTGGAGGAGTGTGGGGTGACTCTGCTCTATGGACTCCATACGACAGACAACAGGTTATTACACTTTGTGGCACCAAGAAACACAGCTAGGATGGTGTATGCTGGGCTGCAGGCCCTGTTAGCTGCTCACAGGAGGATGAGGAGGTTCCCTGACCAAAGGCTGCAGTGGCTCCGGAGGAAGTACATCAACCTCTATCAGGTGAGGGACTGTGATGTAGTGAAGGAGTCAAGTTACTAAACCTCGGGTCAGAGTCAAGTCCCAAGTCCATAGTGTTCCAGTCCGAGTCCGAGTCACTACAGGTAGAGTCTGAATGGTGTCACCAGTCATGAAAATCATGACTTGAGTGAGTCTGAGTCCTGGACTCGAGCACTTCAACACTGTTCCTCTGTCTTCCAGGAGGATGGCAGGTATGAGGGTCCGACACTAGCCCAGGCCATCGAGCTGTTTGGAGGCAGGAGATGGAGTGTGGGTGCTGGTAGCATGGAGAAGTCTGGCGCTCAAAAGAACAGCCATCTCACTGTGACCTCCAATCAGAAGACTGGTAACTCCAATAAAAAGAAAAAGAAGGCTGTGACTAGGGTGAGGAAACATATTTGCAGTAGAGATTTATTCAACTCCTGCACAAATTCCTGGCGCTGGGTTGGAAGAGCATGTCGAGTCAGTTTCAATAAAATAACTAAATTGGGCGTGTGTGTGTGTGTGCACGTGGTGACAGGGGGACAGTGGGGATGCCACAGATGATGAGATGGTGTCACAGAAGGTGAAGAGTGGTTGGGATATCTTAGTGCGGAGTGCACCGGACCCAACAGACAACATGGACCAAGACCAAGATGACAACAGCTCCTATGGTTTCCCTGGGCCTCTCTCCCCCTCCAGCAGTAGATCCATGGTCATTAGCACATCTTCCTCCTCCATCTCATCCTCAGCCTCCAATCAGAAGGCTCAACCGGGGTAAGATGCTACAAAGCATGGTATATTCTTCAGTGTGTGTGTGTGTGTGTGTGTGTGTGTATATACTTCATGTTTCATTCATTTGTGTGTGATGATGTTTGTGCTGGAATTCAGTACACATATCTTTTAATGTGTATTTTTATTGGCTTCTCGCTTCAGTAATAGGCCCAATCAGACACTACCTAGCCGCGGTAAGAGCCAATCAAAGAGCTTCCAGAACCTCATGGTATCAGATGACACCATGAGTTTTACTGAGTTTATTGAACTCTTTAAGTCCTTCAGGTAATCTGCTCTAACTCCACATGTATCTATCTATGCTGTATGTTGTGTAATAGATTAACTGTTGTTGAAGGTACATTCCTTAAGATTTTCCCAGTGTATTTCCCAGTGTAAAATGTAGCCAGTATTTAATCAATGGCAGATTGTGGATTTCCAGATAGGGCTTGCAGTAGTGTGTTTGATTTGCACACTAGCATGACCTAGAAAGATGACTACAATTGATTGATCTACAATTGAGTGAATTGGGGCCTAAATATTTTGTTCCCATGTTGGTGTGTAGTATCCGGAGTCGTAAGGACCTGAAGGATGTGTTTGATGCCCATGCTGTGCCCTGTGGTCACTCTGCCTCTGAGCCTGCTCCTCTCTACACTCACCTCAGCATCGACGACACAGTCACAGAACTGCAGCCAGACCTGGGTGAGTTACCTGCCAATTTGGGGTCAATTCCATTTAGATTCTATAGGAGTAATGTAGCCTGGTCCCAGATCTGTATGTGTTGTATAGCAATGCTTGGCTTGGTACGGTCCACTGGCGTTGGTGAGAAAAGCACAAACAGATCTGGAATCAGGCTAGAAATAACAGTCTTCAAACTACAAACTTACAGGAAGCTCAGAAAATGTGCAGTGTGAAAAGCCCTTAAGTGCCCTAACATAAACTCAGCAACTCATACTTGTTTTGTGAAGTGAAGTTTATAAATCTTTATTTGTATTTTCCCCCATACTAGACCTTCTGACACGTAACAGCCTAGACCTTGGCCTTTCCATCCGGATCAAGCGACACATGTCAGACAATCAGAAGCATATTTCAGATGCCATAGCTGCAGCCAGCATTGTGACCAACAGTACTGGCGTGGAGAGTGTCTCGCTGGGAGCTCTGGGCATGACCATCATGCACCTCAATGACTTCCTGGTCAACTGTCAGGGAGAGAACCACTCGCATGATGAAGTCCTAAGAATCATCCAGGTGTGTGTGTCTGTGTCTGTCTGTCATTGTTAGTGTCTGTGTGTGTGTGTGTGTGTGTGTGTGTGTGTGTGTGTTTGTGTGTGTGTGTGTTTACTTTCTACTTTGTGCTTTGTCAGACAATCTTCCACTGAATTAGTGTAAGAGACATGTGTTGTGTATTCCAGAAATTTGAACCGTCTGCCAGTTTGCGTCAGATTGGCTGGATGTCTTTTGAGGGATTTGCACGGTCAGTATTTTTAGTAAGCGTTTGTGATCCCTGCGGGAATTGAACCCATGACCCTGACGTTACTAGCACCATGCTCTTACCAACTTCGCCAAAAAGGACCTCAATTCAGAAATGACCTAGGTTTGCTTTACCCTGCTATAAGGTATCTGATGGACAAGGACAACTCTGCTTCCAAACTGGAGGAGTCTCAGCTGAATGTGTTAGAGCTCCAGTACCCTCTGTCTTACTACTACATCGCTACATCACACAACACCTACCTGACCTCCCACCAACTCAAGGGAGAGTCATCTGTGGAGCTGTACAGCCAGGTGAGAATCAGAACACTGGTATTACCATGATGGGGATCATATTCCATGTAATATTATTTACTCAAACCAATTGAGTGTACAGCAATACAGCTGTTGTGCTGATACACTGTCAGTGAAAAGCCTTTATTGTAGCGAATCTGGGGGGAAGCACTACCAGGACTTGAACCTGAGTCCTTGTGTCTGTCAGTACAACACCAATTACATCAAGAGATCCAAACCTTCTTGAGCCAAGCCATAGAGGTCTCTAGGGATGGTGCTAAGGTCACTACATTATTGTTTGTTTGGTTTCTTGTTGTCTCAGGTGCTCCTGCAGGGATGCAGGAGTGTTGAACTGGACTGTTGGGATGGAGACGATGGCATGCCAATCATCTATCATGGACACACACTCACCACCCGCATACCCTTCAAGGTGTGTTGAGTTGAGTGGAATTGAGCTGAGTTGAATTGGGCTGGGTTGGGTTGGGTAAATTGAGTTGAGTTGATCTGGGTTGAGTTCAGTTGGGTTGGGTTGCCAAGAGTGTGCAAAGCTGTCATCAAGGCAAAGGGTGGCTATTTGAAGAATCTCAAATATATAATATATTTTGATTTGTTTAACACTTATTTGGTTACTAAATGATTCCATATGTGTTATTTCATAGTTTTGATGTCTTCACTATTATTCTACAATGTAGAAAATAGTAAAAATAAAGAAACTTTTGACTGGTAGTGTACATAGACCAGTTTTGGAGAGGTGCAGGGTGCCACACTGGGCACCGTTGTTGTGGGGGGTTAAGTGCCTTGCTCAAGGGCACAACAGCATCTAGGATTTGATACCGGCAACCCTTCGGTTGTCAGCTCACTTCCCGCCAGATTTTTCCTGTCAGAACCGGGATTCAAACTGGCAACCATCCAGTTGCTGGCTCGTCTCTCTAACCGCTAGGCTACCTGCCACACATGTAATCCAATTCCTCCTCCCATTCCTGCAGGATGTGGTGGAAGCAGTGAACCGATCTGCCTTCGTGACCTCTGACCTGCCTGTGATGCTGTCCATAGAGAATCACTGCTCCCTGCCGCAGCAACGCAAGATGGCCAACATCTTCAAGGTGAGTAGGCTTACTTACTATTCTGTCCAGTTCATTGTTGAAATGTTGAGATGTGAAATGGGCTCTTACATGCTTGTTGGTGCTTTACTCAAGAAAGTATATATTCAGCCGGCAGATCAAACAAATTAAGGTTAGGGTTAGAGGGGGTGAGGTTAGGGTAAGGTTAGGCATAGAGTTAGTGAACCGGAACATATACATTGCCTTTAATAAGTCAATCATAATTGATCTGTCTTCCCTTAGAAAAACACATTAGAACTCTGATGGTGTGTTTGTGTGTTGTCCTTCAACAGACTGTGTTTGGGGATAAGCTGGTGACAAAGTTCCTGTTCGAGAGTGATTTCTCAGATGACCCGCTGTTGCCGTCACCATGGCAACTGAGGGGGAAAATCCTCCTCAAGAACAAGAAGCTGAAAGCTCACCAGACGCCGGTGGACATCCTCAAACAGAAAGCAAGGACACTGACAATGAACTCACTAACCAAATGTTTTCTTAACAGTTATTGATCCAGTCCTTTATCTTCGGAAAGTATTCAGACCCCTTGACTTTTTCCACATTTTGTTACATTACAGCCTTATTCTTAAATGGATTAAATATTTTATTTTCCTCAGCAATCTACACACAATACCCCATAATGACAAAGCGATAACAGGTTTTTATACATTTGTGCAAATGTATTACAAATAAATAACTTAAATACCTTATTTACATAAGTATTCAGACCCTTTGCTTTGAGACTCGAAATTGAGCTCAGGTGAATCCTGTTTCCATTGATCATCCTTGAGATGTTTCTGTCCACCTGTGGTAAAGTCCACCTGTGGTAAATTCAATTGATTGGACATGATTTGTAAAGGTACACACCTGTCAATATAAGGTCTCACAGTTGACAATGCATGTCAGAGCAAAAACCAAGCCATGAGGTCAAATTAATTGTCCGTAGAGCTCAGAGACAGGATTGTGTTGAGGCACAGCTCTGGGGAAGGGTACCAAAAAATTTATTCAGCATCGAAGGTCTCCAAAAACACAATGGCCGCCATCATTCTTAAATGGAAGAAGTTTGGAACCACCAAGACTCTTCCTAGGGCTGGCCGCCCGGCCAAACTGAGCAATCGGGGGAGAAGGGCCTTAGTTAGGGAGGTGACCAAGAACCTGATGGTCACTCGGACAGAGTTCTAGAGTTCCTCTGTGGAGATGGGAGAACCTTCCAGAAGGACAACCATCTCTGCAGCACTCCACCAATCAGGCCTTTATGGTAGAGTGGCCAGACGGAAGCCACTCCTCAGTAAAAAGGCACATGACAGCCCGGTTGGAGTTTGCCAAAAGGCATCTAAAGACTCTCAGACCATGAGAAACAAGATTCCCTGGTCTGATGAAACCAAGATTGAACTCTTTGGCCTGAATGCCAAGTGTCACGTCATGGTGTGGGAATGTTTTTCAGCGGTAGGGACTGGGAGACTAGTCAGGATCGAGGCAAAGATGAACGGAGCAAATACCGAGAGATCCTTGACGAAAGCCTGCTCCAGAGCGCTCAGGACCTCAAATTGGGGCGAAGGTTCACCTTCCAACATAACAACGACCCTAAGCACACAGCCAAGACAACGCAGGAGTGGCTTCGGGACAAGTCTCTGAATGTCCTTGACTTGAACCTGATCGAACATATCTGGAGAGACCTGAAAATATCTGTGCAGCAACGCTCCCCATCCAACCTGACAGAGCTTGAGAGGATCTGCAGAGAGGAATGGGAGAAACTCCCCAAATACAGGTGTGCCAAGCTTGTAGCGTCATACCCAAGAAGACTCGAGGCTGTAATCGCTGACAAAGGTCAGGATATTTCAGATTTTTATTTTCTATACATTTCCTAAAAACCAGTTTTTGCTTTGTTATTATGGGGTATCGTGTGTAGATTGATGATGGGAAAAAAAACATATATAGAATTTAAGAATAAGGCTGTAACGTAAAAAAATCAAGAGGTCTGAATACTTTCCAAATGCACTGTAATGTGCTATACTGTATGTACCTAAATTGATGGTACACTGATACGTAATTAGAATGAACTAAGATTGTCCTAAATAACTCTTCCTGATACAGGCTCACCAGTTGGCCCAGATGCATGCTCAGGCCAGTAGTGTGATGCCTCCTCCCTTCCCAACCATCAACAATGAGGAAGAAGAGGAAGAAGAGTATGAGGATGAATACGACTATGAGTACGAATCACTATCTGATGGTATGATCACACCACCAATACCATCCCAGTGAATGCCAGTTTATAGTCAAGCCATTTCGTCGTAACACTCTCATAATACCCTCAAACAGCAATACTGTTGATCATCCCAATTCTTCTACTCATCCTCTGACCCCCTACTCACTCTTCCTCTGTAGCTGACGTCCTGACTTTATCTCCTGCTTCTTATATCCCAGAAGGTAATACAAGTATTCAAATGAATCACTTAAGATTTTCTAAACCCACAGCATGCTTGTTGTCCTGTTGCTGAATAGATCTGTGCTCTGTTTGTGCAGTGCTCTAGTACACTGGCTGTGTGACTGTGTCCATTGCACAAGGGGGTTGTGATATTCAAAAGCTTATTTTCTACTAAATGAGTATACACTGATACTCAATTTGATTACCAAGTGGGTCAAAAACAACGAGATTGCTTGAAAGCCAATCGTTTTTTGGCCAAATGTTTGAATGTTATAGTTATTTGTCACTGAAAACATCAAATTAGATTATACTGAATGAGTGTGTGTTTTTGTTTAGACTGCAATAATGATGTATTTGGCTGGGAATGTCTACGTTGATACAGATAATATCCTGGAGGATAGACCGGAGGGAAAGTCTTCGTCAGGGGAGAAGTTACAGAATGAACACTGTGACGAAGTCCCCAAGAAGATGAAGAAATGCGAGAGTGCTACTCACAATAAAGGAAAGGTGAGTTTGTCCTCCATATCCATTTGGTGGCAGTGGTGGGATCCAGTAAACGTAGTAATAAAAAAGCTAATTAACCAGTTTGTCCTGTAATGTTTGATTAATCACAGCATGAGACATGGGGTTAAACATTTTAAAATAAATATTCAACATGTATGGATATTGCTGGTATTTGTCTGAAAGAGTTTTGTCTCTTTTGTATTTTTTTACACACACACACAAACACACACACACAAACACACACACACACACACACACACACACACACACAGGTATTTGGCAAGGAGCTGGAGGAGGAATTCAAGCTGCCTCGAAGCAAGAAGGAAGGACGCCAGATAGCCCAGGAGCTATCGGATCTGGTGATCTACTGCCAAGCTGTCAAATTCCCAGGTAGTTCCTTACATTACATCCTCTTCTGTAAACAAACTATACAATTCCTTATAAATAGCTTCGTTTTCCAGTCTTTCGATATAGTTGTAGGTATAGGCCAATATAATATCTCTGAAGCATTTGTCTCACTTGTATTCACTATTTTCACATTTGGATGACTTTTGTGTGTGTGTGTCCCAGGTCTATCCACCCCTACTCCATCTGAGACTCCCAGGGAGAGAAAAGAGAGAAAGGAAGTTCTTTCTTCTAGAGGAAAGGGCAGGAGGTCCATTTTTGGGAATCCCCCAGGGAAAGGTTTTCCAGTGGACTCATCGACAATGATGCGCACCCCAGGGCGAGGTAGGCTACTCTTCTCTGCCCCATGACTGTCTATCTGTGACCCAGAGTGGGCCCAATACTCACAGAGTTCTAACTCAAAATCCTATTTTCCCTAACCCTAAACCTAACCCGTACTCTTACCCTTACCCTTACCCTAACCCTAACCTTAACCCAAAAACCTAACCTTAACTCTAACCCTAAACCTAACCCTAGCTCCTAACCCTAACTCCTAACCCTTAACATAATTCTAACCCTAACACTAATTCTAACCTTAACCCTAAACCCCCTAGAAATAGCATTTGACCTTGTGGGGATTAACAAAATGTCCCCAGTTGGTCAACATTTTTGTTTGTTTACTATTCTTGTAGGGACTTCTGGTCCCCACAAGAATAGTTAAACACACACACACACACACACACACACACACACACACATAAACACATACCTCTAACACACGTCTCTCATAACCCTTTCCCCTAAATCTGAAGGAGCAGCATCGGAGGGCCCTCGTCCCAACTGGGAAGAATCACCCAGCTCCCCTCCTTACACCTGTAATGCCTCCCTCAGCTCACTTATCCGCACCCCAAAATGCTATCACGTCTCCTCAGTCAATGAGAACGCTGCCAAGCGCCTGTGTCGCCGCTACTCCCAGAAGCTGATCCAACACACCAGCGCCCAGCTCCTGCGGACCTACCCGGCAGCCACACGTATCGACTCCACAAACCCCAGTCCCTTACTCTTCTGGCTGCATGGAATACAGCTGGTCGCTCTCAACTACCAGACCGATGGTGAGCTAGATGCTAGGAGTCGTCAACTAAGTCAAGTTTGCTTTATTATGCCAAAAGTGGGAAATTCATTTGGCTAGCTTCATTCAAGCAACCCATGTTTGGCCTATTGGGAGAATGAGTTGGCGCTGTCTGCATTCAGTCGAAAGTACGAAGGGACAAGGGGTTCGGCGAATTCAATATTTCAGAAGTTGAATCAGGGAAGTCAATTGAATGGAGCACAAGTCAACAACATGAAAATGACATTGTCTGTCTGAAATTCTAGTTGTTGGAGCACAAACATATTTTTTTGAATCTCTGAAAGTGACCATATTTCTCTCTCTTTCTCTCCCTCCCTCTCTGACAGACCTGCCCCTGCAGCTGAACGCGGCCATGTTTGAGCCTAACGGGGGTTGTGGGTTCCTACTGAAGCCCCCTGTCCTGTGGGACCCCAGCTGCCCACTCTACAGACACTTCTGCCCCCTGGACAGAGACCCAGAAGGCATGAGCCCCGCCCTGTTCTCTCTCACTGTGAGTACATAGCAGAAATAGTAATGGATTGGATGTGTATATATATATATATACACAGTTGAAGTCGGAAGTTTACATACACTTAGGTTAGAGTCATTAAAACTTGTTTTTCAACCACTCCACAAATGTATTGTTAACAAACTATAGTTTTGGCAAGTCGGTTTGGACATCTACTTTGTGCATGACAAATAATTTTTCCAACAATTGTTTACAGACAGATTATTTCACTTATAATTCACTGTATCACAATTCTAGTGGGTCAGAAGTTTACATACACTAAGTTGACTGTGCCTTTAAACAGCTTGGAAAATTCCAGAAAATGATGTCATGGCTTTAGAAGCTTCTGACAGGCTAATTGACATAATTTGATTCAATTGGATGTGTACCTGTGGATGTATTTCAAGGCCTACCTTCAAACTCAGTGCCTCTGCTTGACATCATGGGAAAATCAAAAGAAATCAGCCAAGACCTCAGAATTTTTTTTGTAGATCTTCACAAGTCTGGTTCATCCTTGGGAGCAATTTCCAAATACCTGAAGGTACCACATTCATCTGTACAAACAACAATAGTACGCAAATATAAACACCATGGGACCACGCAGCCATCATACCGCTCAGGAAGGAGACGCGGTCTGTCTCTTAGAGATGAACGTACTTTGATGCGAAAAGTGCAAATCAATCCCAGAACAACAGCAAAGGACCTTGTGAAGATGCTGGAGGTGTCACGCCCTGGCTCTGGGGACTCTTAAATGTTGAGCCAGGGTGTGGATTTTTCTATGTTTAGTTTTCTATGTTTTTTGTTCTAGATCATTTAGATCTATGTTGGCCAGGGTGGTTCCCAACCAGAGGCAGCTGTAGCTCGTTGTTTCTGATTGGGGACCATACTTAGGCAGCCTGTTGGCACCAGTTAGTTTGTGGGATCTTGTTCCGTAAAGGTTTGTGTTGTTGTAACCTCAGGACTTCACGTATCGTTCGTTTTGTTGTTTTGTTCGTGTGTTGTGTACTAAATAAAATGTACGCTTATCACGCTGCGCCTTGGTTCCACGAGTCATCAGTCAACGTTCGTGACAGGAGGAAACAGGTACAAAAGTATCTATATTGTACTTTTTGGAGAGATTGTACTTTTTGGAGAAATGTCTACTGGTCTGATGAAACAAAAATAGAACTGTTTGGCCATAATGACCATTGTTATGTTTGATGGAAAAAGGGGAAGGCTTGCAAGCCGGAGAACACCATCCCAACCGTGAAGCACAGGGGTGGCAGCATCATGCTGTGGGGGTGCTTTGCTGCAGGAGGGTCTGGTGCACTTCACAAAATAGATGGCATCATGAGGAAGGAAAATGATGTGGATATATTGAAGCAACATCTCAAGACATCAGTCAGGAAGTTAAAGCTTGATCGCAAATGGGTCTTCCAAATGGACAATGACCCCAAGCATACTTCCAAAGTTGTGGCAAAATGGCTTAAGGACAACAAAGTCAAGGTATTGGAGTGGCCATCACAAAGCCCTGACCTCAATCCAATAGAAAATTTGTGGGCAGAACTGAAAAGCGTGTGCGAGCAAGGAGGCCTACAAACCTAACTCAGTTACACCAGCTCTGTCAGGAGGAATGGGCCAAAATTCACCCAACTTATTGTGGGAAGCTTGTGGAAGGCTACCTGAAACGTTTGACCCAAGTTAAACAATTTAAAGGCAATGCTACCATATACTAATTGAGTGTATGTAAACTTCTGACCCACTGGGAATGTGATGAAATAAATAAAGCTGAAATAAATCATTCTCTCTACTATTATTCTGACATTTCACATTCTTAAAATAAAGTGGTGATCCTAACTGACCTAAGACTGGGAATTCTTACTAGGATTAAATGTCAGGAATTGTGAAAAACTGAGTTTAAATATATTTGGCTAAGGTGTATGTAAACTTCCGACTTCAACTGTGTATATATATATATATATATATATATATATATATACATACAGTGAGTGTACAAAAAATTTGAAACACCTTCCTAATATTGAGTTGCACCCCCTTTTGCCCTCAGAAACGGCTCAATTTGTCGGGACGTGGACTCTACAAGGTGTCGAAAGCGTTCCACAGGGATGCTGGCCCATGTTGACTCCACTACTTCCCACAGTTGTGTCAAGTTGGCTGGATGTCCTTTGGGTGGTGGACCATTTTTAATACACATGGGAAACTGTTGAGTGTGAAAAACCCAGCAGTGTTGCAGTTCTTGACACACTCAAACCGCTGTGCCTGGCACCTACTACCATACCCTGTTCAAAGGCATTTACAATTTACAGTGCATTCGGAAAGTATTCAGACCCCTTGACTTTTTCCACATTTTGTTACGTTACAGCCTTATTCTAAAATGGATTAAAGAAAACATTTTCCTCATCAATCTACATACAATACCCCATAATGACAAAGCGAAAACAGGTTTTTAGAAATTTTTGCAAATGTATTAAAGATAAAAAACAGATACCTTATTTACATAAGTATTCAGACCCTTTGCTATGAGATTATGATCCTTGATGAAAACCTGCTCCCTAAGCACACAGGCAAGACAACGCAGGAGTGGCTTCAGGACAAATCTCTGAATGTCCTTGAGTGGCCCAGCCACCCGATCGAACATCTCTGGAGAGACCAGAAAATAGCAGATCTGCAGAGAAGAATGGGAGAAACTCCCCAAAGACAGGTGTGCCAAGCTTGTAGCGTCATACCCAAGAAGACTCAAGGCTGAAATCGCTGCCAAAGGTGCTTCAACAAAGTACTGAGTAAAGGGTCTGAATACTTATGTAAATGTAATATTTCAATTTTTATTTTTTTATACAATTGCAAATATTTCTAAAAACCTGTTTTTGCTTGTCATTATGGGGTATTGTGTGTAGATTGATGAGGGGGGAAAAAACTATTTCATCCATTTTAGAATAAGGCTGTAACGTAAGAAAATATGGAAAAAGTCAAGGGGTCTGAATACTTTCCGAATGCACTGTAAATCTTTTATTTTGCCCATTCACTCTCTGAATGGCACACATACACAATCCATGTCTCAATTGTCTCAAGGCTTAAAAATCCTTCTTTAACCTATCTCCTCCCCTTCATCTAAACGGATTGAAGTGGATTTAACAGGTGACTTCAATAAGGGATCATAGCTTTCACCTAGTCCATGTCAAGAAAAGAGCAGGTGTTCATAATGTTTTGTCCACTCAGTGTACAATCACATAATAACAGTAGTATACAACAAGTAGCTAGTGATCCGCAAAAGCAGCAGTGTCAACTGGTTTCCTTTTTTGGTCAGTTCATCTAATGTAAAGTTTTTTTTATTGACGTCTTTCTCTCGGTCTCTGTCTCTCTTTTCTCTCTCCCTCCCTCCCTCCCTCCTTCTCTCTATCTCTTTCCATTTCTTCCAGATCATCTCTGGTCAGAATGTATGCCCAGGGACCACAGCAGGCAGTCCTTACATCGAGGTAGACATCATGGGCATGCAGGCAGACGGGTGCCACTTCCGCACCAAACCCATCCACCGTAACCCCCTGAACCCCATATGGAACCAGAGCTTCCACTTCCCCCTACTCATGGCTGACCTGGCCTTCCTACGCTTTACTGTGGTGGAACACAACAGCTCCCAGACCACCGCTCATAGGATCATACCACTCAGAGCATTCAGGACAGGTACAGTAGGCAAACACACAGACATGTGCATGCGCACACTCTGAAAAAACACACAGAGACACACACATGCTGCAGAATTTCATCTCTGACTTATCTTCCATGGACTATTCTCATTTTAAGCACAGGCACACATACACAAAGATTGTGTTTTTGTTAAAAGACTAGAAGACCCAAGCCTGGTACAGCTACAGTCATTTCAGATGAAAAAAGACTCATTACCACATTAGTGTTGAAAACAATGCAATCATGATTAAAAGGACTCCAGACATTCCAAACATTAACACCTGTAGGTCTAACTGCTGTGGTTATGGCTATAGGTGTACATTCTTTCCAAACATTAACACTTCTCAAGTGCTTCTGAATAAGCACCCAATTCAAACTGAATGGGCACATCCCAACTGAATGGCCACGCACATGCAAACAATTAGGTGTGATGCATGTAAATGAGCCGGACCTATTTGTCGTCACGTGCCCGTTAATTAATTAAATTTATGGTAAGTTCACTGGGGGGAGGCTTATGGCCTTACTGTTGAATGCAAATGTCGGCCTATATGCTGCTATAATGAGCCTAATTCATGCACAAACTATTCTGATTGAAATGATCCTTTATGTTTGTGCAAGGACACAGGAACTGCAAAAACTGTCAGAGCTATCAACACATAGTTTTAGAGGGACCTTGATATTCCAACAATACATTTTGCAATAGACTTGCAAATAGCCTAGTTGGTTAAAAATATATAAAAACATTTTCATTTTTTAAAAATAAATAGGCCACACCTTTCCTCAAAAGCTATCCTACCAAGAACAAGCTACTACTACTTAACTCAACTGTCATTCAACCAATCGATAGGAAAAAAAAGAAAATCAGGCACCCAAAACGAGAAGAGCTTTCAATTTCAAGTCACTTGAAGCACTGACCCTTTCAATGCCGGGAAGCAGGATCTAACATAATAGCTACATCTACAAAATGGAACAAAAGCCTGCAAAAAACAATTCATACTGCATGTGCATTAAATATGATTCTCACAAGTGCCGAGGTCGCATGGTCCTCACTGACTGGGGGACCAATATATCCAACGTGTCAGGAGAACACAACCACGACCCGGATGGAACGGTGACAGGTCAACAGGTGTTGAACACAGAGAGTAAATGGGAGTTGAATAACCTGAAGAAGAGGAATCTGGAGACCGAGGAAAGCACACTGCGTTTTGGAGTCATCGGTTGTCAGAGACTGTCAGAAACAAACCTGTACACAACGTAAAAAAGTGTGTAGGCCTACAGAAGCACCTGCAAAAGAAGAAGAGGACGCCGCCGGTATCGGCTGAAACCATCCCTGAGAGCCATGGTACGGCAGCAGGTAAAGACTTGGCTGAAACCATCCCTGAGAGCCATGGTACGGCAGCAGGTAAAGACGTGGCTGAAACCATCCCTGAGAGCCATGGTACGGCAGCAGGTAAAGACGTGGCTGAAACCATCCCTGAGAGCCATGGTACGGCAGCAGGTAAAGACGTGGCTGAAACCATCCCTGAGAGCCATGGTACGGCAGCAGGTAAAGACGTGGCTGAAACCATCCCTGAGAGCCATGGTACGGCAGCAGGTAAAGACGTGGCTGAAACCATCCCTGAGAGCCATGGTACGGCAGCAGGTAAAGACGTGGCTGAAACCATCCCGGAGAGCCATGGTACGGCAGCAGGTAAAGACGTGGCTGAAACCATCCCTGAGAGCCATGGTACGGCAGCAGGTAAAGACGTTGCTGAAACCATCCCTGAGAGCCATGGTACGGCAGCAGGTAAAGACGTGGCTGAAACCATCCCTGAGATCTATGGTACGGCAGCAGGTAAAGACGTGGCTGAAACCATCCCGGAGAGCCATGGTACGGCAGCAGGTAAAGACGTGGCTGAAACCATCCCTGAGAGCCATGGTACGGCAGCAGGTAAAGACGTTGCTGAAACCATCCCTGAGAGCCATGGTACGGCAGCAGGTAAAGACTTGGCTGAAACCATCCCTGAGAGCCATGGTACGGCAGCAGGTAAAGACGTGGCTGAAACCATCCCTGAGAGCCATGGTACGGCAGCAGGTAAAGACGTGGCTGAAACCATCCCTGAGAGCCATGGTACGGCAGCAGGTAAAGACGTGGCTGAAACCATCCCTGAGAGCCATGGTACGGCAGCAGGTAAAGACGTGGCTGAACCTGCAACTCTCCCCGACCCTGTCATCCCTGAGGCGGGGGTCACAGATGGGGAGACCCGACAGCGTCTGAACCCGCAACCGTCTCCGATTTCGACCTACCTGCAATCCTCTCCAACCTGGCCAATAATACCTGAGATCTACCATAGCACCACGCGTGAATAAGGCCGTGAACACCATTTCCTCCAGCACGACAGTGGACCAGGACAGATTTGGGATCTTCACCATGAAACCCCACTTAGAATTCCTGCGGGCATGCAAGCATTTGTTTGCAGATGGATCATTCAAGAAGATTCCATCTTTGTGCCAGCAGGTAAACACCATTTACAGGATGCACAGAAAGATGCACCCCACCCGCGGGATGGAGTCAATGGTTTATGCAGCAGCCTATATTGTTATGACAGATAAGTCTGAGGTATGTACCAACAATATAATTGATTTAGCCTAATTATAAATGTTTTTTTATTTTTTATTATATTGTTGGCCTGTTTTCAGTTTATTGATTTAAATGTTTTATTGTTGTAGGTCTATATTCAGATTTTAGCTGCCATAGGCCTACACATGAAATAAAACTAGAACTAAATTTCAATTATTACTTTAGTCTAATAAAGTGTCCATTTACAAAATAGGGAAAAACACCTTGAGGTGAACATGCCATCTAATATTATGTTTATATTTTTTAGCAAACATCTTGTTGCAACACATATACTCATGCTGAAGAGCCTGCGACCCATCACGTCCAGATGCTGTACACGCCCGCATTTGTCCCACCGGCTGACGTGGTGAAGTGTTTCAAGGAAATGAAGGAAACTGCATTCTTTCAGGACCCGGAGCTGTCCATCTTCCTGGAGAACTTTGAGAAGACATGGATTGGCACTGGAGACAAAGCACCGGAGTATAACATGGGTATGCCGTTAAAAACAGTAGCTTAGGCCTATTAGGCTACGATTATGGTTTATTTTTATTTTGTTTTTTTTATTAATTATTAGGCCATAGCATTGATGACAATGGGGCAAATAATTACATTTCTAACATGTTGATATATTTTTATTTTAGAAATGTGGAACTACTACGATGCTGTCCTACAAGACATCTGGAAGACCAACAGCGTAGTGAAGGCCTGGTATCGGTCACTTGGGTTCTTTTTTGAGAAGACCAGACAACTCACGATCTGGGAGTTCATCGACACCTTGCGACACCTCATTACCAAATTGTGGCCTAAATGTTCTTGACACAGCGTCTAATTGTGTTTTTAATAAAGACCCTTCTTTTTTTGTTATTTTCTCATTTTGATGCCAACTTTTTTGTTAAATCAGGCTATTTGTAAATAAAAGTTTCATTGTGAATCATCGGCTTGCTTCATTCATTCTTGAGAGATGCACAAAAAGCATTTGACACACACACTTGGAGACTGTTGTGCTTTCGCATTGAGGAACATTTGGTACTCCAGTCCTGTCACGTTGGTTCCCACACTACTCTGAGACCAGACATTAAATCTCTCTGTCACATCAGGCCAATGATTGGCAGTTTGGCTCAGCTAACGGATTCTTTACATATTTTTCCCGCTGTCCAATAAAACGGTCTGTGTTGAAATCATTCCTATACTTTACAGAAAAAAACGAAGATAAAGATAACTGTTAAAATTTGATTAGCTAATTGAATTCAAACAGAACTGTAGAAATTCTATTCCCATATTAAGTTCATTTTAAAAGAGAGAGCAGGGTTCTAAAAACAAATAGAAGAAAGCCAGTAATGATGTCAAATAAGAGCATTATATTCCCAGTACTAACAGTGGCAATTATTTCAAAACCGTGTGTGGCAGGATACAGACATGTGCAGCTGAGGAATCAGCACAACGATGCCCTGCCAGTCTCTAGTCTGTTCATCTACAGCCGTAGAACTGAAGACAGTGGAGCAGCAGGTTCACAGCCTGCATCACGGGTGAGTGTATAGTGTGTAGTGTACAGTATATAGTGTGTAGGGAGTGTGTCTAGTAAGTGAATGTGTAGTGCAGGTTCTCTCCTACTACTGTCCTGGACAGCAACTCGGTCAGTCTGCAGGATTTTGATTCAGCCCTGCAGTACCCCTAAACCCATGCTGTGTGTGTGTGTGTGTGTGTGTGTCCCAGCTCTTCAGTACAGAGGAGCGTAGGGCTGCTGTGCAGTACAGGGTCACCGTACACGGAGTCCCTGGGCCTGAGCCTTTCATAGTGGTGGGTGTGAGTGAGAGGACCACTGCCAGACAGCTCCTACACAATGTGAGTGAGCATTGCATCTTCCCACTTCACCACATACTGTACCTACTGAACCTCCACATTCTACACATTTGGGAAACTCCATTTTATCTGAAACTCTTATGGGAATGCATTTTTGAGGGGGGGAGGGGTACAGATGATCTGGATCTTGGAGATTCATTTCAGCAGTGCAACTGTAACAATATAATGCTTTATCTCTCTCCCACCTAGATCCATCCATCCCTCTCCTCCTCCACTCGGTTCTCCCTCTCTTCTTGCTTCCTGATGGAAGAGAGGGTGGCATTGCCCCGGGAGAGGGGGGAGACTAGGGGTGAGAGGGGGGATGCTCGAAAGCCTCTCCTACAGAGGACCATCAGGCCTGAGGAGGAGATACTCAGGGTCATTCAGAGCTGGAACCCTGACGAAGGCTACCTGGGCAGAGTGTGCCTCAAAACGAGAGAAAAGGTCTGGTTGTATTCTTACCTACTCAAAATCCCTGTTCCGTTCTCGTTTTCCCATTTTGTTGCTTCAGAGTCTGGAATTCTAATAATATTGGGAATTTTTGTATTTTATCTACTCAACCTGTTCAACCCCCAAAACTGCTCTGGGGGCATTGAACTGCAGCTGACCCTGTTCCTTTCAATGTCTGTGTGGAATTCACCAATTATGCCATTCTTTGCCGTTATGAGTTATACTGTTACTGATGTCTGTAAAAAACACTACCTTTAACCATAAGTTTACTCTTCACCTTTGTTTTAGCCTGTGAACGAAGGGAAGACAGTTATAGAGAAGATGGAGGTAAGCTGTGGACTGGAGGATGATTCATTCCTGGTGGAAGTACATGGAGTGTCTCCTGACCAATCACAGATGACCCTCAGAGCTCCCAGACACATCACAGCCAATGACCTCATCCAACAGGTATGGGAGTCAGGCACGCTCTTGATATGGTTTAGATATTCAGTGTGATTATAGAATCAAGTGGACTGTCAGTCCTTGCATCAGTCTATGAAGCTCAGTCTATGAATTTGGGAGTGGTTACATTTCCCTAACCCCATCCCTTAGCTTAACAAAGTTGCAGGGGCAGGCTGTTGAAATTACAGATCATGCCTTTAACTGTGTACCCGATGTCCATTTCACTTGCAGACACTGAGGAAAGCCAGACAGTCCAGCCTCCTGCTGTCAGCGGGCAACGTCAGCGACTACATTCTGATAGAGGAGGTGGTCAAGGAACCCCTGGGGCGCAGGCTCCCTGCCAAACCCACCCAGAGGACACTCCTGGACCAGGAGTGTATATTCCAGGCCCAGGGGAGGTGGAGGGGTCAGGGGAAGTTCATTCTCAGACTCAGGGAGCAGGCTCAGGGAAAGGAGGTGAGGATACAGTGGGGAAAAAAAGTATTTAGTCAGCCACCAATTGTGCAAGTTCTCCCACTTAAAAAGATGAGAGAGGCCTGTAATTTTCATCATAGGTACACGTCAACTATGACAGACAAAATGAGAAAAAAAATCCAGAAAATCACATTGTAGGATTTTTTATGAATTTATTTGCAAATTATGGTGGAAAATAAGTATTTGGTCAATAACAAAAGTTTCTCAATACTTTGTTATATACCCTTTGTTGGCAATGACACAGGTCAAACGTTTTCTGTAAGTCTTCACAAGGTTTTCACACACTGTTGCTGGTATTTTGGCCCATTCTTCCATGCAGATCTCTTCTAGAGCAGTGATGTTTTGGGGCTGTCGCTGGGAAACACGGACTTTCAACTCCCTCCAAAGATTTTCTATGGGGTTGAGATCTGGAGACTGGCTAGGCCACTCCAGGACCTTGAAATGCTTCTTACGAAGCCACTCCTTCGTTGCCCTGGCGGTGTGTTTGGGATCATTGTCATGCTGAAAGACCCAGCCACGTTTAATCTTCAATGCCCTTGCTGATGAAAGGAGGTTTTCACTCAAAATCTCACGATACATGGCCCCATTCATTCTTTCCTTTACACAGATTAGTCGTCCTGGTCCCTTTACAGAAAAACAGCCCCAAAGCATGATGTTTCCACCCCCATGCTTCACAGTAGGTATGGTGTTCTTTGGATGCAACTCAGCATTCTTTGTCCTCCAAACACGACGAGTTGAGTTTTTACCAAAAAGTTATATTTTGGTTTCATCTGACCATATGACATTCTCCCAATCCTCTTCTGGATCATCCAAATGCACTCTAGCAAACTTCAGACGGGCCTGGACATGTACTGGCTTAAGCAGGGGGACACGTCTGGCACTGCAGGATTTGAGTCCCTGGCGGCGTAGTGTGTTACTGATGGTAAGCTTTGTTACTTTGGTCCCAGCTCTCTGCAGGTCACTCACTAGGTCCCCCCGTGTGGTTCTGGGATTTTTGCTCACCGTTCTTGTGATCATTTTGACCCCACGGGGTGAGATCTTGCGTGGAGCCCCAGATCGAGGGAGATTATCAGTGGTCTTGTATGTCTTCCATTTCCTAATAATTGCTCCCACAGTTGTTTTCTTCAAACCAAGCTGCTTACCTATTGCAGATTCAGTCTTCCCAGCCTGGTGCAGGTCTACAATTTTGTTTCTGGTGTCCTTTGACAGTTCTTTGGTCTTGGCCATAGTGGAGTTTGGAGTGTGACTGTTTGAGGTTGTGGACAGGTGTCTTTTATACTGATAACAAGTTCCAACAGGTGCCATTAATACAGGTAACGAGTGGAGGACAGAGGAGCCTCTTAAAGAAGAAGTTACAGGTCTGTGAGAGCCAGAACTCTTGCTTGTTTGTAGGTGACCAAATACTTATTTTCCACCATAATTTGCAAATAAATTCATTAAAAATCCTACAATGTGATTTTCTGGATTTTTTCCCCTCAATTTGTCTGTCATAGTTGATGTGTACCTATGATGAAAATTACAGGCCTCTCTCGTCTTTTTAAGTGGGAGAACTTGCACAATTGGTGGCTGACTAAATACTTTTTTCCCCCACTGTATATGATGAGGATATAAGTGATTGTGTGTGTGTGTGTGTGTGTGTGTGATACTTCAGGTGTTATTAGATTTCCTGCATGGGCCACATCTATTGATTTTGTCAGTAACTGTAAATATGTTTCGGTAAAAATGTTTGCTGTGTTTACAATGGCAAGACCAGCCCAACCAAAATAACATTTTGCAAATGTCTCAATCTAACAAATCCCACTATTTTGTAATGACCGATATTGGGGTTATTTCTCTGGAGTAACTAGCCATAACTGATGGATTTAATTACCTCAGACAGCTCAGCGTGAGGACTGTGTCAGACCAGTTCGCGAGGATCGGAGGAAAGGAATATCTTTGGCGAGCGAGCTGAAACGACTGACAGGCCGGAGCCGGGCGGTATGGATCGGGGCTCACGCCTGCTCTGAGGTGGTGCACAGCAAGGACGAGAGGGCAGCGTGCTGTCTTCATCTGAGCGAGACCAGAGAGTGACGTTAGTGGTTCTCCTCTGCACCTGTTCTACTACACACACAAGGTATTATGATAACTCTAACATCATAGAGATCCTAGCTATAATTAATAGTGAATTATAGGATATCCATGTCTAACCCTCTCTGGAGTTCCTGGACAACCAAATCCAAGCCTACCTCCTTTAAGCCTTACTTATAGTTAAACAACCTCGCTATCGTAGGAATTCGGGGGATGGAAACATTCAATTTGGCATCTGAGAACCCCACTGAAGTGTGAATAGTAATCTCTTATATTCTCTATTTTCGAACGGAGAGTATTTGTATGTGTACTGTATACTTGTAATATGTTTATGTCTTTATCTCCCTTCAGGCAGTCTAATTAAGGATTTACAAGCTGGGCTGACAGGGCAGATGTGGAATTGGAGCCGTGCAACTCCTGGGTATCTGATGTGACTTGGAGCAGTCCACAATCCAAAAAACCTAATCTTAATCTACCTGGAGCTGGAAATGGCACATTATCAACATGTGAATTTATTGAAGACTTGCATTAGTTCCCCAAGCTAATGCCTAACACAGTCTTGTGGCACGCAAAGACCCAGGTTCGAATCCAGTCTGACATAAAAAGACAAACACACTGACTGTAGGCCAGATACAGACCAGCAGATGGTGATATTGTGCTTTCCTATGGATACAGAAGACATCAACCAAGTTTGAAGTGATTGAAGGAAATAGTCAGACTCAAATAATCATCAGACAGAGTCGATTTCACCTGTCATCCCTCAAACCTAATCTCTACATTAAAGCCTGTGTTTTGTTCATCCTTTCACTACTTTACATTACTGCTGGTTTACAATACTGTGATATTACTATTGTATTACTATATAACATTTTCCCAGTGCTTTAGCTGTATCCTTTGGTCCATTTCCTCAATATGAATCTCTGCAATGAAAGACATGAATTTGACACCAAACCGCTGTGATGACTGATACAACGGCTTGATCAATAAATTTGAAAAAAAATTCAAAGCTACTTGGACAACAATAGAACTCCTCGTTAAGCAGTCATTAAGAAATCAGTACACAATACAGCAGACAAACTCAAATCATACAAGTGCAGGAACCCAGAAAACGATGTTTAGTAATTTATTTTTTAAAGAAATGACAAAAAATAAAAGATCCTTTCTTGAGCCATGCCATAACTGAGCTAGGCACACAAAGTACATATAGGAGAAACAAATACACACAGAGAGCAATTTAACCTCTCAGACTTAACTGTAAAATAACTTAGTCCATTTTATTGAACTAGTATTTTTCATGAACAAAATTGATACTATAAACAATCAAGCATACACTCCCTTGACATGAACATTCTTAGTATATTAGCCTAAATATAAACAAAAAGATATGAATGTTCTGCTTGATGCATTCCATATTTGTTTTTAGATTGCCAGAGAAGTACAATATGGACTGTTGGGGAGATAACAATACTTTTAATACACATGGCTAGAACACAGAAACGCCCCTAGAACATTTGTAGTCAGTCACTGAAGGTGTAGGATTTTAACATGCAGCAGTAGTATATTAGCCTAGTTAAATCAGACTGAATGCTGCGTTCGCCATAGTCAGTCTGGTTTAACCAGGCTATTAGTATATTACTGTTAATAACAAAGTAATATGATGCAGCTTAAAATCATCACATTACCAATGTCACAGAAGGGCCTCCATAATATAGGGCTGTTGCAGTGACGTATTACCGCCACACCAGGATTCATGACCGCAGTAACATTCCACGTAACCGTTGAGTCACGTTAATCTCCTCTTATGTACTCTGGACATGCTTTGGTAGTACTCAACTTGCTAATGACCATCAGATCCTAATTACCTGGTACTCAGGGCTCGATTGTCCCTCGAACCACTCTAGCAAATGCAATCGAAAATCACATCAAACAGTTATCGAAACAGTATCCTGCTTTTAAAACTGACCTCACTGTGATGATCAATTTGAAGAAAGAAGTTCAACAGCAGGTTGAAACAGCGTAAAACATGATCGCTGTGGATGTTGTTTCAAAGCCTAACAACGAAATGGACAGCGCTTTCTATGTTGATTATTAATTCAAAACATCCATATGCATATTAGAGCTTATGCATACGCATAGGCTTATGAGCCCAAGCCCGAAAACCCCCCTGAATAAAAATGTGGAATCTGATTGATTGATTGCTTCTGTGGACAGGTGTCTTTTATACAGGTAACAAACTGAGATTAGGAGCACTCCCTTTAAGAGTGTGCTCCTAATCTCAGTTTGTTACCTGTATAAAAGACACCTGGGAGCCAGAAATCTTTCTGATTGAGAGGGGGTCAAATACTTATTTCCCTCATTAAAATGCAAATCAATTTATAACATTTTTGACATGCGTTTTTCTGGATTTCTTTGTTGTTATTCTGTCTCTCACTGTTCAAATAAACCTACCATTAAAATTATAGACTGATAATTTCTTTTTCAGTGGGCAAACGTACAAAATCAGCAGGGGATCAAATACTTTTTTCCCTCACTGTATTTTCATAATTAATTGGGAGGCACATTACCTTTAGCTATACAGAATATCTCACCACAATGCATTTCCATCTCCTCAACTCTCTCCTTTATTCCTTTCTAGAGCGTGCAGAGGGGCTGTCAACAGTTTAGTTAAATATGTTTAGTTGCGAAAACATGTTACTATCGATGTTCCCGAACAGATTACACTAGGTTTCCAAAATTAAGCACTGGGTAGCTGCAGGAACTGGGTTGGCGAGCCCATGGCATAAAGAGTTTGGGCAGAATATCACCTGTCGCGCAGCAAGAGAATTCTCCCCAAACAGCGATTGATGCATGGCGTGAAATAAGTGTTCCTATATTTATTTCTCAGCTGCTACATTAAGCACAGCTCCACTATAAAACCGAAGTAGCCTTCCAGGCATCATTGAAAAACGGTCAGGCGAGAACGCGCGCGGCCTCCATCCGCTATTCGAGTACATACAGATGACATGTCTTTTTTTCCCCCTGCCCATTTGATAATGGGCCATTCTAAATAGAAACTAATTTAACATATTAGTAAAAACTAGATTAAATTGAGAATAATCTGATGGGTGAAAATATGATCACTTGATGAGAGAACAGCTGTGCAGCCTGAGGCAAGGAACAGAGTGCAAGCTTTTTTTGCGACTTTCTCAAATCATCAATAGCCTCTAGTAGCATCATGCAGTCCATATATGTTTTGATTTGTAAGACATACTAAGATTTGTATCATTCACAACTAAAGTTACCAAATAACTCTAAATCTAGCATATACAGTTGAAGTCGGAAGTTTAAATACACTTAGGTTGGAATCATTAAAACTCGTTTTTCAACCACTCCACACATTTCTTGTTAACAAACTATAGTTTTGGTAAGTCAGTTAGGACATCTACTTTGTGCATGACAGAAATAATTTTTCCAACAATTGTTTACAGACAGATTATTTCACTTACAATTCACTGTATCACAATTCCAGTGGGTCAGAAGTTTACATACACTAAGTTGACTGTGCCTTTAAACAGCTTGGAAAATTCCAGAAAATGATGTCATGGCTTTAGAAGCTTCTGATAGGCTAACTGACATCATTTGAGTCAATTGGAGGTGTACCTGTGTATTTCAAGGCCTACCTTCAAACTCAGTGCCTCTTTGCTTGACATCATGGGAAAAACAAAAGAAATCAGCCAAGACCTCAGAAAAAAATTGTAGACCTCCACAAGTCTGGTTCATCCTTGGGAGCAATTTCCAAATGCCTGAAGGTACCACGTTCATCTGTACAAACAATAGTACGCAAGTATAAACACCATGGGACCACGCAGCCGTCATACCGCTCAGGAAGGAGATGTGTTCTGTCTCCTACAGATGAATGTACTTTGGTGCGAAAAGTGCAAATCAATCCCAGAACAACAGCAAAGGACCTTGTGAAGATGTTGGAGGAAAGGTACAAAAGTATCTATATTCACAGTAAAACAAGTCCTATATCGACATAACCTGAAAGGCCGCTCAGCAAGGAAGAAGCCACTGCTCCAAAACCGCCATAAAAAAGCCAGACTACGGTTTGCAGCTGCACATGGGGACAAAGATCATACTTTTTGGAGAAATGCCCTCTGGTCTGATGAAACAAAAATAGAACTGTTTGGCCATAATGACCATCGTTATGTTTGGAGGAAAAACGGGGTGCTAGCAAACTGAATAACACCATCCCAACCATGAAGCACAGGGGTGGCAGCATCATGCTGTGGGGGTGCTTTGCTGCAGAAGAGACTGGTGCACTTCACAAAATAGATGGCATCATGAGGAAGGAAAATTATGTGGATATATTGAAGCAACATCTCAAGACATCAGTCAGGAAGTTAAAGCTTGGTCGCAAATGGGTCTTCCAAATGGACAATGACCCCAAGCATACTTCCAAAGTTGTGGCAAAATGGCTTCAGGACAACAAAGTCAAGGTATTGGAGTGGCCATCACAAAGCCCTGACATCAATCCTATAGAAAATGTGTGGACAGAACTAAAAACGAGTGTGCGAGCAAGGAGGCCTACAAACCTGACTCAGTTACACCAGCTCTGTCAGGAGGAATGGGCCAAAATTCACCCAACTTATTGTGGAAAGCTTGTGGAAGGCTACCCGAAACGTTTGACCCAAGTTAAACAATTTAAAGGCAATGCTACCAAATACTAATTGAGTGTATGTAAACTTCTGACCCACTGGGAATGTGATGAAAGAAATAAAAGCTGATATAAATCATTCTCTCTACTATTATTCTGACATTTCACATTCTTAAAATAAAGTGTTGATCCTAACTGACCTAAGACAGGGAAGTTTTTCTAGGATTAAATGTCAGGAATTGTGAAAAACTGAGTTTAAATGTATTTGGCTAAGGTGTATGTAAACTTCCAACTTCAACTGTAGGAGCTGTTTCAAATGATCCCTTTTACGCTGAACATAGCTATGCGCATTCGCTCCGAAATCAGAAATATATCCTTTCTATTTTATTCAGCTAAGATCAATTATATTCTTCTTACTATAAAATGGCACGGCACTTATAAGCATATTTTGTCTGCTAAATGAACAATCCTACAGCCTATGGCATGGCGCATAGCCAGATCACATACATTAGGCCAACTCATATTCTGTTCTTCGGAAAAACATTTTCTTCATACCATAATGTTTCTTTAGACCTGACTAAAATAAACAATGGCTATATTGTGTATATTAAAATGATTTATTATACTTTTTTAAATGTAGATGTGCCAAAGGAGAGGCCTGGAGATGCTAAAGGTGTTTATGTTAATTGCCAGTCTTTTGATTGCCAGTCTTATTTACTCCCATTAACTTGAAACCACCTTAATGGTTCTATGACACCATGGTTCAAATTCCAACTCTACATTTTCCTCATAGACAAATATTTATGAAAATTGGAATTAGAATAGTTTACTTCCTGAATTGACAGATTTGAAATGGAAATAGCCCCAACCCTGAAGGACACACTTGGTTTGACACACAGCACTAGGACTAAGTCCCAAATGGCACACTATTCCCTTTAAAGTGCACTTATTTTGACCATGACCCACAGGGAAAAGGGTGTGATTTGGGATGCATGCAATATGTTCTTTAAAATCAGTCCTGTGCTCTAAACTGCACCTGTTGAAGTGAAGTGTTCACTAGAAACACTTGACAATGGCACAATAACAACCATCATTCAACTATACTGTCACATACTGAGTATGGTTGCATGCACACACGTTTGTTATATTCTTATTTTACTTTTCAGTTGCAATTGAAATAAGTTAAAATACTTTTTAGCCCATCCTCAATCGTGTCTTAAATGTAACATATATTGTAAAAAAAAAAAAGAAAAGAAAAAAAGACAGAAAATCAGTTATGCCTGAATGTACAAAAATGCAATCATTTCAATAAAATAAATCAAGTGCAGGCAATCCCACAATCAAGCACTCCTTCTGTGTTAGTTTTTAAAACACTCTACAATTAGTTTTTGCTGATAGCTACCAAAAACCATAATACCATACAGACAAAATCAGCTTACTGACTGACAGTCAACGATTAAATCAACAGAATAACACAAATATGACTGTCATCCCTTTCAGGGTGCATGTGCAGCAAATTCATTTAGAAGTTCGTCAGCATGGACCAACATCCCTGTGGAACGTTTCCGACACCTTGTAGAATGCCCCAAATAATTCAGATTGTTCTGGAAGCAAAGGGGGTCTGACCCGGTACTAGATGGGTGTACCTAATAAACTGTCCGTGAGTGTATATTATATCTGAGGTTATTTTTATTTAATAATCAAGCTACATTTGTGTTGCTATGGTTACAAACTGTAATGGCAGGGGGCAGGGTTGAATAGAAGATGGGAGTTTCTGGTTGGTTATGACTCAAATGTAACAAATCGCCCAACACACACTAATTAGTGGTTCAAGTGCTCAAGGTAGAAATTGCCCCCAACTACAGATCTAGGATCAGATTATCCCAACCCAAATCCTATTGGGTGCGATAATAAAATGTATAATATCTTACCCTGCTTCAGTGGTTAATTAGGGGCAACTTTCACCTTGAGGGTTTTTTTCTACAGCGGCTGCCTATCGCTCGACTCCCACACAAATACCACAACACTACATTGTGTAGTTTACACAGTTCATCAACTGAGTATCACTCTCTGACAGTATACTGCATGTGGGTGTCCATGACTGGTCTGTCTGTCCACTATTATCTTCCCACTGGTGGCTGAAGTTGCGATGACTATGGTTCCCAGACAATCAAAGCAGAGCCAAAGTGGCTGATTGGCCAAGTCTCTCAAGGTGACCCAGTGTTGCCATGCATTGCTAGCTTGACAGTCCAAATGCGCACACACGTGTCTGCACACACATCCTCGCCTACATACACACAATCAGGCGTGTGTACTGAACGCACACGCACGCACACACACAAGCAGCAGTTTGGCAACAGTTCTGAGGCAGTACCTCTAGCTGAATCCCTGGTCATATCGGCCCTGGATCATCATATTCAGTAAAGGACCAACCTACAGAACAGAAAACACATAGACGCATTAAAACATAGTTGCATTAAAACAAAGGCAGTTGTTGGAAACATATAAGGGCCTACTATTAGGTAACATACTGTAGCTATAGCGTTGTTTCATTGAGTGTCCTGTCCTCCTGTGTTTGTCCTGTACCACATCCCCCCCTTCCTCCATTCACTCTGTGCCGAATCAGGTAGACCATAAATATTCCCAGTAATTGAGTTGCTGTCAGGGTCAGCGTTCTGGAGCCGCAAGGATTCCAGGCATGGCATGCTTTCTGCACTATTCCTACAGGACCAACTAAATACAGAGCAGCCAGATGGAATGTCATTCATTTGATGTCATGTTCTAGTTCTGGAACCAGCGAGAATCTTTATCTCAATGGAATCTCATTGGGACCTCAGAGCTGTGAAATCTCATTTGATGTTCTAGAAATGGTGTGACTCAGAATGACTCTGATGTAGTCATGTTCTAGTTCGGGAATCATTGTGTCGATGGGATCTTCGGTAGCCTGGTCCAGATATGTTTGTGCATAGGTTTAGCCACCACTTCTAGCTATGGCTGTCATGCCAGATATTACAACAATAGTCAGAGGTGTTGGCTTAAGCAGCACATACAGATACCAGGCTAGATCTTCCATAAATACTATCATAATATTCCACCTGTCTGTCCAGTTCCAGTACCTCGTGTGGGTCTCCCAGTGCCTCCCCCAGCATCTTCTCTATGTTTCTCATGATGGCCACCTTCTGATGGGCGCTCAATGGGTTTTCTATCCTCTTGGGCGTTGGCGCACCCTGGGGGAATGACAGATCATATAGTAAGGACAGAGATATAACATGTGCTCAAATTCTATTTCTATGAGTAAGGATGTATCATGGTGATCCAAGTTTATTTAAAATTACTAGTGAAGACAGCACATCCTGCTGAGTGAGAAATATATCCTTCAATGAAAAGTTACTAATTTCACCAATATTTTGACTCTAATGCTGCCTTCTTCAGGGCGCTACAACATTAGTTGACATGAATGTAGCAAAGGTGATACTGTCAGTGATACGAGACATGGTGACATATTTCAATGAGTACATACACTATATATACAAAAGTATGTGGACAGCCACACCCGTTGCTGACAGGTGCACCGCCATGCAATCTCCATAGACAAACATTGGCAGTAGAATGGCCTTACTGAAGAGCTCAGTGACTTTCAACGTAGCACCGTCATAGGATACCACCTTTCCAACAAGTCAGTTCATCAAATGTCTGCCCTGCTAGAGCTGCCCCGGTCAACTGTAAGTGCTGTTATTGTGAAGTGGAAACGTCTAGGATCAAAAACGGCTCAGCCGGGAAGTGATAGGCCACACAAGCTCACAGAATGGGACTGCCGAGTGCTGAAGCGCGTAAACATCGTCTGTCCTCAGTTGCAACACTCACTACCAAGTTTATGAATGATTTTCTAGTACATATGTTGTAGAATGAAACGCCTATATGCCTTAAATGTTTATGGATAAGAACCAATTAAAGGGTTAAAACAGAGCAGAGACATTTCTTTAGTGCAAATGCTGTGCTTCTGATAAAGAATGGTTCCCTCTAACTCCCCGCAGCTGGTCTGGGTATGTCAATGACATGTGACGGAGATAAAACTTCTCGTTGTGGCTGTGTGGAGATTGGAGTAACAATGGAACTAGTGTTATCACTTGTTTGTGCTTATGACCTGACACACATAGCCACATGCACATAGTCACAAGGAAAAACCATAGTGGCTCAGGGTCCTTGGAGGATGGCTGTTGGGAAAGGCTTAAATGTATGTTATGGACATGACATGTGTAAACCATGTTTAAGTATTAATTGATATGTTTTATAATGTGTTATGAAATGATAAGGGTAAAACAGAATGAACATGATTGATACTTTGTACTCCAGATGCATGCCTGGATAGTGAATATAGTCAATACAGAGTGTGATTGTTCTTTAACGTACGTATGTATATACTTTTTTGAGTCACGCCACCAATATAATGAGATAAGTGACAGAGGCCCCATTTAGAGAAGCGCACGTAGCCCTCGTGAGTAAACAACATGTGACACCGAAGGATGTTAATCATGTACATATAATGGAGTAACTGTGTAGGTTGTACAAGCATGACTATGCATTTGTGTCTGTATAAAAGGAGAGCTCCGGGTCAGGGCAAGCAGTTGTTCCATGGACCAGCTCGGCTTTGTTACGCTTTAATAAAGTATATTCTGAATTCACAAGGCCCGGTTTTTTGAGAGACATTTTTGAGTTAAACATTTCTACCACAAGTTCCAAACTGCCTCTGGAAGCAACATCAGCACAATAACTGTTCGTCGGGAGCTTCATGAAATGGGGTTTCCATGGCCAAGCAGCCGCACACAAGCCTAAGATCACCATGTGCAATGCCAAGCATCGGCTGGAGTGGTGTAAAGCTTTCCACCATTGGACTCTGGAGCAGTGGAAACGCGTTCTCTGGAGTGATAAATCACGCTTCATCATTTGGCAGTCCAACGGACTAATCTGGGTTTGGCGGATGCCAGGAGAACGCTACCTGCCCCAATGCATAGTGCCAACTGTCAAGTTTGGTGGAGGAGTAATAATGGTATGGGGCTGTTTTTCATGATTCGGTCTTAGCCCCTTAGTTCCAGTGAATGGAAATCTTAACGCTACAGCATACAATGACATTCTAGACGATTCTGTGCTTCCAACTTTGTGGCAACAGTTTGGGGATGGCCCTTTCCTGTTTCAGCATGACAATGCCCCTGTGCACAAAGCGAGGTCCATACAGAAATGGTTTGTCGAGATCTGTATGTAAGAACTTGTCTGGCCTGCACAGAGCCCTGACCTCAACCCCATCGAACACCTTTGGGATTAATTGGAACGCCGACTGCGAGCCAGGCCTAATTGTGGCTGAATGGAAGCAAGTCCCCGCAGCAATGTTTCAACATTTAGTGGAAAGCCTTCCCAGAAGAGTGGAGGCTGTTATAGCAGCAAAGGGGGGACCAACTCCATATTAATGCCCATGATTTTGGAATGAGATGTTCGGCGAGGAGGTGTCCACATACTTTTGGTCATGTAGTGTACCTTGTACCAGAAGTTGAGAGTGATGGTCACTCCACCACTCAGCAGGGACTCAATGTGGTGCCACCTGAATCAGCCATGAAACGAAAACAGAGCAGGATTAGCAGATCATTTACAATGTCACCAACAGGTCAAACTAACAAGTCTGGTTCCACAATGCCACAGTATTGGTATTTCAACGACAGCATTCTTAGTGAGAAAACAGCATCAGACACGCTACAGAACAACTCTTACTAATACATGGCTTAGTTACAGACACACTGTACATACCCTCACATTGTGAGATGGGGGGGGGGGGGTTCTACTAGGCTAACATATGGAATTGTTTTAAGATGGTCATACCAAGGATCATTTAGCTATTTGATTTAGAATTTTAGGACCCCTTCAGGTATCAAAATAAATATAAAACAATTATTTGATGAAACATTGAATTTGCCAAAACGGCTACTAGCCCATAGAAACACATTGAATAACATATTCATACATGGAAAAACATAGTCAAAAAATACATTAAAAGGACGTTTGTTTTAAAGTGCCTGTCCTATATTTGAAAGATAAGAAAGATCAGCAATGTTTTTTGTTCAGTTTTTTAAATCATATTTAATACATTTATGGGGGAACTAAAACTACCTTCTCCAAGCTCTGATGCTGCTGATGGTCATTAGTAGCCTACCAAACATGCTAACTGCCTGGTACTCAGCACTCTATTGTCCCTCTAATCATGCTGACATCAATGCAAATGTATTTAAAAATCTAAAATCACACACTTCATGAGAGCCCATGAGCACATGTTGCGCAACATTTCAATAGGCTATGCAATTGTGCGAGAAAACAGAGTGATGGCCTCCACTGAAAAGAGGATGATCAGCTTTCTATAGGCTAGGCCTACTATATTTATTTCTCAACATTCCTAATATTAAGCACATTGCTTATATTTACAACAGGAGTATAGCCTACCTGGCTGACACAAAAAAAATAACCACGGGAAAAGCATCCTCCATTCGCTATTTAAGTGCATAGATATGTATTTTCTCCGCTACCCCTGTTTCGATACAGGTGCATGATAATGGTCCATTCTAAATCAAAACAAATTTCACACATATATTATTTAAGTTTAAGTCAAGAATAGTCTGATGGGTAACAATATTAGCCTATCACTTGTGAATTATATACACTGCTCAAAAAAATAAAGGGAACACTTAAACAACACAATGTAACTCCAAGTCAATCACACTTCTGTGAAATCAAACTGTCCACTTAGGAAGCAACACTGATTGACAATAAATTTCACATGCTGTTGTGCAAATGGAATAGACAACAGGTGGAAATTATAGGCAATTAGCAAGACACCCCCAATAAAAGACTGGTTTTGCAGGTGGTGACCACAGACCACTTCTCAGTTCCTATGCTTCCTGGCTGATGTTTTGGTCACTTTTGAATGCTGGCGGTGCTTTCACTCTAGTGGTAGCATGAGACGGAGTCTACAACCCACCACACAAGTGGCTCAGGTAGTGCAGCTCATCCAGGATGGCACACCAATGCGAGCTGTGGCAAGAAGGTTTGCTGTGTCTGTCAGCGTAGTGTCCAGAGCATGGAGGCGCTACCAGGAGACAGGCCAGTACATCAGGAGACGTGGAGGAGGCCGTAGGAGGGCAACAACCCAGCAGCAGGACTGCTACCTCCGCCTTTGTGCAAGGAGGAGCAGGAGGAGCACTGCCAGAGCCCTGCAAAATGACCTCCAGCAGGCCACAAATGTGCACGTGTCTGCTCAAACGGTCAGAAACAGACTCCATGAGGGTGGTATGAGGGCCCGACGTCCACAGGTGGGGGTTGTGCTTATAGCCCAACACCGTGCAGGACGTTTGGCATTTGCCAGAGAACACCAAGATTGGCAAATTTGCCACTGGCGCCCTGTGCTCTTCACAGATGAAAGCAGGTTCACACTGAGCACGTGACAGACGTGACAGAGTCTGGAGACGCCGTGGAGAACGTTCTGCTGCCTGCAACATCCTCCAGCATGACCGGTTTGGCGGTGGGTCAGTCATGGTGTGGGGTGGCATTTCTTTGGGGGGCCGCACAGCCCTCCATGTGCTCGCCAGAGGTAGCCTGACTGCCATTAGGTACCGAGATGAGATCCTCAGACCCCTTGTGAGACCATATGCTGGTGCGGTTGGCCCTGGGTTCCTCCTAATGCAAGACAATGCTAGACCTCATGTGGCTGGAGTGTGTCAGCAGTTCCTGCAAGAGGAAGGCATTGATGCTATGGACTGGCCCGCCCGTTCCCCAGACCTGAATCCAATTGAGCACATTACATTTACATTTACATTTACAGTCATTTAGCAGACGCTCTTATCCAGAGCAACTTACAGTTAGTGATTACATTTTTTTTTTTTTATACTGGCCCCACATCTGGGACATCATGTCTCGCTCCATCCACCAATGCCACGTTGCACCACAGACTGTCCAGGAGTCGGCGGATGCTTTAGTCCAGGTCTGGGAGGAGATCCCTCAGGAGAACATCCGCCACCTCATCAGGAGCATGCCCAGGCGTTGTAGGGAGGTTATACAGGCACGTGGAGGCCACACACACTACTGAGCCTCATTTTGACTTGTTTTAAGGACATTACATCAAAGTTGGATCAGCCTGTAGTGTGGTTTTCCACTTAAATTTTGAGGGTTACTCCAAATCCAGACCTCCATGGGTTGATACATTTGATTTCCATTGATAATTTTTGTGTGATTTTGTTGTCAGCACATTCAACTATGTAAAGAAAAAAAGTATTTAATAAGATTATTTCATTCATTCAGATCTAGGATGTGTTATTTTAGTGTTCCCTTTATTTTTTTGAGCAGGGTATTATCACTTGTGAATGATGCCCAGCATAAGAAACAATGCCCTTTTTTTGCGACTTTTTCGAATCATAGTCGCACACCTCATAGGCCAATATGTTTTAATAAGGTTTGTATCACAACTAAAGTGCCAAACTTCTTAAAATTAAGCACATTAATCCGCTTTACAAGGGGTGTAGAGCCTAACTGGCATACATAAGCAGCGCGTGTTTCAAGTTTGGGGAACATAATTTTCACCATAAAAATGCACCTTTATAATAAAAGCATTACATGCATAATTGCATTTGCAGTCACTTTTGATAATGGTGTTTTCCGCTAATGGAACAGTTGCGCTTATAGCCTACTACCATGTGCGCATTGCTGCGCTTATAATGTGAAGAAATAGCCTAATAGTTTATCAACATTTTAAGCTAAACGTTCTGATCTGTTGCATCAGCCACATTGCGTAAAAAAGTTTTTTTGATGCTAGTGGTTGTATTAATTTGGGATCTATCGCATCCCACAACAGGCCCAGACTATGTTTGGAATATTTATTTCTCGCAGAGAATAGAATAGGTCGACCTTTGTACTATGGGGGATAGTAGATTGACATAGGCTATTGCTTTTGCTGGTTGTTAGGCCTACTCATCTTGTTGGCTGACTAAAAGTAAATGTGGACAGTTCTTCCAATATCTTCAATATGCACCTCGGAACTGGATAAGGATGCGCACAGTTGCGTCCCCGATGTGTCTGTCTTGACTTGTAGCCTGTGAGAAAGACCCGATCACGTGATGGAGCGCACAGCACTCAGGGAGAAGGGCACAATGGCCATGGGCACTATTTGCTTGATAATCACCGGCTGACGAAATTCCGTGACCGCCACAGCCCTAGTTGCACCCACCCCTTTTGCCCTCAGAACAATTCGTCAGGGAATGGTGCTAAAGCGTTCCACAGGGATGCTGGCCCATGTTGACTCTAATGCTTCCCAAAATTGTGTCAAGTTGGATGGATGTCCTGTAGGTTGTGGAACAATCTTGATACACACGGGAAACTGTTGAGCATGAAAAATCCAGCAGCATTGCAGTTCTTGACAAACCGATGCACCTGGCACCTACTACTATAACCCGTTCAAAGGCACTTAAAATATTTTGTCTTGCCCATTCACCCTCTGAATGGCACACATACACAATCCATGTCTCAATTGTCTCAAGGCTTAAAAATCCTTCTTTAACCTGTCTACTCCCCTTCATCTACACTGACTGAAGTGGATTTAAAAAGTGACATCAATAAGGGGATCATAGCTTTCACCTGGATTCACCTGGTCAGTCTATGTAATGGAAAGAGCAGGTGTCCTTAATGTTTTGTATACTTCCATAACTTTTTTACTGGTACCGGGCTACCTTCAGAAGAGTCTTGTGAGGCTTGTGGGCGTCCATAGAGGGGTCACATTAGTGTGTAGCCCAAACAGTTCGGAAGCTACAGACAGAAGTTGGCAGATTGGCGGTACCAACTTCAGATGAGTTCTGTGATTCTTGTGGGGGTCATAGAGCAAAACACCATCGGGTTCATGAAAGTCATCTTTCCATAGAGCGGTAATATTAGTTTTTAGGCCAAACCATTTGGACGCTAATGACGTTTTCGTGAGAAGACTGATTTTCAGGATGTCTCTTGGTCTGACAAACACAGCTGTTGCTCGGCCACCTTCCACCGCAGATGCGGAAGGCCGACATTGGCGGATGCAGTGGATTGAGACGCAGCCCATGCAAAAAAACATCTCTAGCTCAAACAGATGGATTTTGATGGGGAATTTTTTATTATGCCAATTAGATTTCCGTGGGGGGCGCGGACATCGACTCTAGGGGGTTTTAAACAGCTCTTACCAGTACATGGGGATGAAAAGAACATCTCCGGGGCCCACCACAGTCTCATAGCCCACTACATTCTTGAAGTTGGGAAACCTCTCATAGTCAGGGTTCTCAAAGTCAACCTACAAATGGCAAAAGCAAACTTGCTCTTAGTAGGATTAATAAAAAACAAACAGAAACAGTTGAGAAACAGAAAATCCACGCATATAACAAAAAAAACCACAGTGTTGTGTTTGACATATTCCACAAACCGCCTTACAGGTTTCAATTGGGACCACAAAGGAAATAAGTTCTCTACTTTTTTGTGATATCATCGATAATGATAATTTTTTTAATGCATTGTGTCCACATGTGAGGTTGATTGTGTTTTTAAATTGTCATATACATTTAATTAAAAAGTAGGGGTTACCTGGCTCTGTCTGTCACAGGGGTGGTGAACAGGGAAGGGGTAGAGACACTCAAACTGGTCCGGAGGGAACAGGATACACCTTTTGTAACCTTTAATTTGTGCAAAGAAGTTCTGCTGCTCGTCGTAATGGGCTGGCGTCACATTGCCTACAAACATTGAGCAGATCACCAGATTACCTGTCCGTCTATGGAAGTGCAACGCTCTTAAGCTAATTTAAGGTGAGTGGATTTCTTTCACAATGTCCTTTCCACAAGGCCTTTTACTGCATATTGAGACAGTAGTTCACTCTTTCCATCAGCAATATGTGGCACCCACATGGTAGATATACTGTATATAAATTCCTTGTCTGACATGACTAGGGAAATCACCTGCTAACCAAATCAAATTTTATTTGCCACATGCGCCAAATACAACATGTGTAGACATTACAGTGAAATGCTTACTTACAAGCCCTTAACCAACAATGCAGTTTTTAATTAAAAAATTTAAAAAAGCAAATCATTAAAGAGCAGCAGTAAAATAAAATAACAGTAAGGAAGTTATATACAGGGGGTACCGGTACAGAGTCAATGTGCGGGGGCACCAGTTAGTCGAGGTAATTGAGGTAATATGTACATGTGGGTAGAGTTAAAGTGACTATGCATAAATAATAAACAGAGTAGCAGCAGCGTAAAAGAGGGGGTTGGGGTGGGGGCAATGTAAATAGTCCGGGTAGCCATGATTAGCTGTTCAGGAGTCTTATGGCTTGGGGGACGAAGCTGTTAAGAAGCCTTTTGGACCTAGACTTGGCGCTCCGGTACCGCTTACCGTGCGGTAGCAGAGAGAACAGTCTATGACTAGGGTGGCTGGAGTCTTTGATAATTTATAGGGCCTTCCTCTGACACCGCCTGGTATAGAGGTCCTGGATGGCAGGAAGCTTGGCCCCAGTGATGTACTGGGCCGTACGCACTACCCTCTGTAGTGCCTTGCGGTCGGAGGCCGAGCAGTTGCCATACCAGGCGGTGATGCAACCAGTCAGGATGCTCTCGATGGTGCAGCTGTAGAACTCTTTGAGGATCTGAGGACCCATGCCAAGTCTTTTCAGTCTCCTGAGGGGGAATGGGCTTTTTGTGGGCATGGTCCCCATGCCTAGAAGCCCCAGGGTCCCTTCCTTACCCTCCATTCCTATAAACCCCTTAGTCCCTCACCCTCTTTACGTATAGGTTGTTACCCGCAATGCCTGTATGCATTGCTATATCCCTGCTATAGATCTCTTACCCTCCATGCCTATGAGCAGTAGGCTGGAGGTGAGGTGGCCCCAGTTCCTCTTACTCTGCTGCTTGGTGATCCAGCTACCTCTTATATCTATAGGCCGCAGCCAACTAGGGTCCCTAAAACCCCCTTAGTCCCGTACCCTAGAAGCCCTTCCTCAGTCCCTTCCACAGGTTGGCATTTATTGGGATGACTCATGTACTGGAGGCAGCTCTACAGGGCGGTCACTAGCTGGCACAGCCACAAAGTTATAAAATCTGATTTGAAACATAACCCTAACCACAATGTTAACCTTATAACCAACCCTAACCTTAAATGAAGACGAAAAAGCTCATTTTAGTTTTCATGATTTCTTTACGCTATAGTCAATTTTGACTTTGTGGCTGGCCCATTTAGCGGAAATCACTCAGCTCTGCCTCCAGGGCAAGATTTATCCCAATAAACGTCAACCTGCGTCCCTTCCTTACCCTCCATGCCTATGAGCAGCAGGTTGGAGGTGAGCTGGCCCCAGTTCCTCTTGCTCTGCTGCTTGTTGATCCAGTTCCAGTTGAAACCCAGGAAGTCCACCACAATCTTCCTGCCAACGGTGTCGTTCAGGGTCTGCTGCAGGTACACCCTGGGAGGATGAATAGAACACAATAGAATAAGTCCATCTGTGGTGACGGAAATGGATCTTACATTTTCACATTTTAGTCATTTAGCAGACAGTGAGTGCATACATTTTCATACTGGTCCCCGTGGGAATCGAACCCACAACCCTGGCATTGCAAGCGCCATGCTCTACCAACTGAGCTACATGGGACACATCTTCTGCTTTGCACATATTTTCGAAGGAGCACAGCCAGAGAGAGAGCTGCAGTGCTGTGCCCCTGGAGCTAGTTGTGGAGCAGAATGTGGATAGAGACACAAAGACAGGATAAGACTGATAAGACTGTCCTTCATGCAGTCCAAAGTAGGGGTAATGCTGTAACTGTAGAGTCTACTGATTAATGCAAAAGGGTTGGAACTGTAGTGGGGCAATTCCATGGTAACAGAATGATGCTGAGATTATTCACCTTAAAAATGTATGCCATACAAAAACCATTGATATCAGATTGTTTTTCTGTAGTAGTGCCGAGCGACTAACTGACATTTCTGTTATTTTTCGGTTTTTAAAACAACTAATTGACCGACGTCGGTTCAATTATTTGAATTCCATTTCATTCTGGGGGTTTTTCTGTGCGCTTGAGGCACAGTTTATCTAGAGATAAATCAGATCAAGCCCAAACGCTGAGATGTAGTAGGGAGTTGTAGATTCCAACAGGCCAATATTCTACATAGTTTAGTGTAGGAAATGTGGTAATGAACTACAATGACCATAATCTATTGTGCGCCCGTCTACTTGTCCAGTCTGTGTGGAGCAGACACAGAGACAGAGAATACAGAATGCGCGATCGAGAGGGATAGAAAGCATTTGCTTCGTGAGGTATTCACCACCTGAAAATACATGATCTAAGTGATTGATAGTTGGTGTTCAGCAGTCATAAAATAATGCTTTATTTACTTTGAACTACTAAAACAGTGATTTTGTCAGGCAGCATAGGCAGAAGCTCTATAGAGATGAGATGATGACTTGGAATGAAATAAGTCATCAAATAAAACAAATGTAATATACACAACAACTGAAATATTTTATTAAAGCAAAGTAATGTGACCAAATTATGGATAATAAGTGATAAGCAGTAATAAGCAGTCATTACCATCATGGGACTTTTTATTAATTGCTTTATACTGTGTTGTTACAGCATTGAACCCACATAATGCTATTAATGTCCCAAAAAAATATCGAAAACATTTTTCTTTTTTTTTATAATCGAACCAACCTCCAAAAGCACTAAATCGCTTTATTTCGACCCGAACCATGAACAACAGCCCCAGACCATTATTCCTCCTCCACCAAACTTTACAGTTGGCACTATGCATTGGGGCAGGTAGAGTTCTCCTGGCATCGGCCAAACCCAGATTCATCCATTGGACTGCCAGATGGTGAAGCGTGATTCATCACTCCAGAGAACGCGTTTCCACTGCTCCAGAGTCCAATAGCGGCGAGCTTTACACCACTGCAGCCGACGCTTGGCATTGCGCATGGTGATCTTAGGCTTGCGTGCGGCTGCTTGGCCATGGAAACCCATTTCAAGAAGCTCCTGACGAACAGTTATTCTGCTGACATTGCTTTCAGAGGCAGATTGGAACTCGGTAGATGGTGTTGCAACTGAGGACAGATGATTTTTACGCGCTACGAGCTTCAGCACTCGGGGGTCCCATTCTGTGAGCTTGTGTGGCCTATCACGTCGCGGCTGAGACGTTTTTGCTCCTAGACGTTTCCACTTCACAATAACAGCACTTACAGTTAACCAGGGCAGCTCTAGAACGGAATAAATTTGACGAACTGACTTGTTGGAAAGGTGGCATTCAATGACGGGGCCACGTTGAAAGTCACTGAGCTCTTCAGTAAGGCCATTCTACTGCCAATGTTTGTCTATGGAGATTGCATGGCTGTGTGCTCGATTTTATACACCCGTCAGCAACGGCGGTGGCTGAAATAGCCGAATCCACAGATTTGAAGGGGTGTCCACATACTTTTGTATATACAGTGAGGGAAAAAAAGTATTTGATCCCCTGCTGATTTTGTATGTTTGCCTACTGACAAAGAAATGATCAGTCTATAATTTTAATGGTAGGTTTATTTGAACAGTGAGAGACAGAATAACAACAACAAAATCCAGAAAAACGCATGTCAAAAATGTTATAAATTGATTTGCCTTTTAATGAGGGAAATAAGTATTTGACCCCTCTGCAAAACATGACTTAGTACTTGGTGGCAAAACCCTTGTTGGCAATCACAGAGGTCAGACGTTATTTGTAGTTGGCCACCAGGTTTGCACACATCTCAGGAGGGATTTTGTCCCACTCCTCTTTGCAGATCTTCTCCAAGTCATTAAGGTTTCGAGGCTGACGTTTGGCAACTCAAACCTTCAGCTCCCTCCATAGATTTTCTATGGGATTAAGGCCTGGAGACTGGCTAGGCCACTCCAGGACCTTAATGTGCTTCTTCTTGAGCCATTCCTTTGTTGCCTTGGCCGTGTGTTTTGGGTTGTTGTCATGCTGGAATACCCATCCACGACCCATTTTCAATGCCCTGGCTGAGGGAAGGAGGTTCTCACCCAAGATTTGACGGTACATGACCCCGTCCATCGTCCCTTTGATGCGGTGAAGTTGTCCTGTCCCCTTAGCAGAAAAACACCCCCAAAGCATAATGTTTCCACCTCCATGTTTGACGGTGGGGATGGTGTTCTTGGGGTCATAGGCAGCATTCCTCCTCCTCCAAACACTGCGAGTTGAGTTGATGCCAAAGAGCTCGATTTTGGTCTCATCTGACCACAACACTTTCACCCAGTTCTCCTCTGAATCATTCAGATGTTCATTGGCAAACTTCAGACGGGCATGTATATGTGCTTTCTTGAGCAGGGGGACCTTGCGGGCGCTGCAGGATTTCAGTTCTTCACGGCGTACTGTGTTAGCAATTGTTTTCTTGGTGACTATGGTCCCAGCTGCCTTGAGATCATTGACAAGATCCTACCGTGTAGTTCTGGGCTGATTCCTCACCGTTCTCATGATCATTGCAACTCCACGAGGTGAGATCTTGCATGGAGCCCCAGGCCAAGGGAGATTGACAGTTCTTTTGTGTTTCTTCCATTTGTGAATAATCGCACCAACTGTTGTCACCTTCTCACCAAGCTGCTTGGCAATGGTCTTGTAGCCCATTCCAGCCTTGTGTAGGTCTACAATCTTGTTCCTGACAACCTTGGAGAGCTCTTTGGTCTTGGCCATGGTGGAGAGTTTGGAATCTGATTGATTGATTGCTTCTGTGGACAGGTGTCTTTTATACAGGTAACAAACTGAAATTAGGAGCACTCCCTTTAAGAGTGTGCTCCTAATCTCAGCTCGTTACCTGTATAAAAGACACCTGGGAGCCAGAAATCTTTCTGATTGAGAGGGGGTCAAATACATATTTCCCTCATTAAAATGCTAATCAATTTATAACATTTTTGACATGCATATTTCTGGATTTTGTTGTTGTTATTCTGTCTCTCACTGTTCAAATAAACCTACCATTAAAATTATAGACTGATCATTTCTTTGTCAGTGGGCAAACGTACAAAATCAGCAGGGGATCAAATACTTTTTCCCCCTCACTGTATAGTGTATTTAATAAATACAAGAGACCAGCTAAATTGATAAATGAGTGTGGCGGTAAAGCAGAAACAAAGGCATCTAGTGGTCAAATGTAAATGTAAAATGTAAAATGTAAATGTCAAAACTTGGTACTTTCACACTACTTTATGGTAAATAATGAAAGCGACTAATTTCTCTGAACAGGGGGAAAAGAAACATCACCAGATTCACAGGGAATACATTACATAGTATGGAGACGCAATACTCCAAGCCACAGCTTCATATTACTTGTCAAACATAGAGAACTGATACTGTCTACTGGTTGTTGGGGTGGGACTGGCATGGGGTATGCGGGGTCCGTGGGTGGCTTTTGAATTTTTTTGGATATTCCTCATGTCTTACTCATTGGTAAGAAGAAGTTTGGTCCAAATTGGATGTGGGGTACTATATTTATTGAATCCTATAAATGAAAATAGCCAATTCGGGTGCAATCAATTAGCTTAATTTCTCAAAGATCAAATTATAATAATGTTTCAGGAATGCTAAACTACAGAAACGATTTCAGAACAATCTGAGATAGTGGGTGTTGAAATCCTCTTTCTTGTGCTTTTTGAGGCGGAACGACCCTGATTGCAAAGTTAAACAAAACATACAACTATGCACAAGGACTACTTTCAACAACAAAAAATAATAATATTAATAATAATAATAATAATTCCACTTTGACATTATGAGCTTGTGCGTGTAGTCCAGTGACACAATCTCAATTGAATCAAGGGGTGTGAATACTTTCTGCAGGCACTGTAACAGCATACAAGTGGAAGGGAGGACAGTAGCAGGCGACCCAACTGTGGTTTGTGACTATCATTTCCCATTTTAGCCAATTAAATTGCAGTCATTCAGTTACAGATTGTGACAGAATGACAAGTTTGAATCACTTAATAAATCATAAACAAAATTGTTATCAGTAAAAACACTAACTAATTGGTAGGTCTACCTTTACTTGTTACTTCTGTGAACTTTCATTATCCTCCCTCATGATGGAGAGAAATTAGAAAATATCTTAAAGATGTGTTTTTTTTGTAAGAGAATGACTAGACACTAGGCAATATTTCTTAAACTTACAGAAGGCAAATCATTTTAGCAAAATGAAATATAGATGTTGATATTAGTAGGCAAGTGTCTCCACTTCAACAATATTGTGTTTTTATGTATTTCTAATACCTTTAAGACTTTCTGGTGGACGTTTCCTAAGACCCCTTTTCCATCCGTTGGACCAGAAATCAAAGCCTTTGCTTATTCCTAATTTAAGGATGGAAAATTGTTGAAACAATTTAAAAAATAAAAATATATGTGCTGCTGTAAACCCATTGGTGCACACAGATATCCAGAGCAATTAAGCAGAATGTAATAGAATAGGGACAGTTGAACTGCAAAGCACTTCCACTTATCAGGAGTCAAGTGTACTTGTTTATGTGCGTCAGGAAATGAAAGCTTGTCTTGCCAATATAAATGTTCCACTCGGCTCAGGAGAAAGCATTCCTTTCCAAACCACAAAGAAGGATTTGAATCAGAATCAGAAAACAGTATTGCCATGCAACAAATGTTGCAAGGAATCTTTGCACAAAACCACCACAACAGTAGAAACTTGACAGAAAACTTAATTTGACTGAATAAACCTACAGTACGTGGACACAAGCAGCAAGCATTAGTTCTAAGGAAGAGGGCTCAGTGCAGTGAGTGATGAGTGCGTGCATGTGTCCCAGGCCAAGTAACTCAGTCAGGTGAGAGTGGTACAAAGTGTTCCCAAGGTGCCGGCGTAAACGCTAAGTCATTCTCCACAGCGATGTATTTCAGTTCCTGCATTAGATTTAATTGAACTCACTCAACACCTTACTTTCCACTGCTGAGCACTTGCCAGCACACCTGCAATGTAAACACCTAGACTGGATAGCATTTAATAATTTTTTATTCAGCATTGAGAAAATGTCTAATCTTTCTAATCAACTGTCCCTAAGGACCTAGCTCAAATGCAGCAAGACAGCAGATCAAACAGCAGATCATCCTCCCTTAAAATATGGTTTCATATACCCATTTAGACAAACACATTACCTCACATCTCCTCCCTCTTCCTGTGTTTTATGCATTTTCTCCACAAAATCAGAGAATTTCATGTCTATCCGTCGAGACTTGGGTGTAAAGTTCTCAAAGTTGGCCATTTTCTTCTCATCATAGTAGAGGAATTTGTGGTTTTCCGCGATGTACACAGAGAAGTCCCCGCTCCCAATGTTGTCCTGCAGGTACGGGATGTCCCACTTGAGAGCCGGATACACTAGATTGGTGTCTGTTAAAACCACTGGTTCCTGGAAACAAAAAAAGTAGGATATGTTAGATAAGACTTGAATAACAGAAATGGATGGAATTAAGCTTTTCATCACATTAACGAAAACAGCATACACGCAAAGACTGCATGTACTCTGATCTTCTCATTCCTTATAATCTAGGACTGAAGCAAGCAAAAATGTTATTCAAAAGGCAGCCAACAAGTGCTCAGCATATGTGGGAACTCCTTCAAGACTGTTGGAAAAGCATTCCAGGTGAAGCTGGTTGAGAGAATGCCAAGAGTGTGCAAAGCTGTCATCAAGGCAAAGGATGGCTACTTTAAAGAATCTAAAATATATTTTGATTTGTTTAACACTTTTCTGGTTACTACACGATTCCATGTGTTATTTCATAGTTTTGATGTCTTCACCATTATTCTACAATGTAGAAAATAGTAAAAAATAAAGAAAAACCCTTGAATGAGTAGGTATGTCCAAACCTTTGACTGGTACTGTAAGTATTCAGACCCTTTACTCAGTACTTTGTTGAAGCACCTTTGGCAGCGATTACAGTCTCGAGTCTTCTTGGGTATGACACTACAAGCTTGGCACACCTTTATTTGGGGAGTTTCTCCCATTCTTCTCTGCAGATCCTCTCAAGCTCTTTCAGGTTGGATGGGGAGTGTTCCTGCACAGCTATTTTCAGGTTTCTCCAGAGATGTTCGATCGGGTTTAAGTCCAGGCTCTGGCTGGGCCACTCAAGAACATTCAGAGACTTGTCTTGAAGCCACTCCTGCATTGTCTTGGCTGTGTGCTTAGGGTCGTTGTCCTGTTGGAAGGTGAACCTTCGCCCTAGTTTGAGGTTCTGAGCGCTGTGGAGCAGGTTTTCATCAAGAATCTCTCTGTACTTTGCTCCGTTCATCTTTCCCTCGATGCTGACTAGTCTCCCAGTCCCTGCAGCTGAAAACATCCCCACAGCATGCTGCTGCCACCACCATGCTTCACCGTAGGGATGAATGGTATTGCCAGGTGATGAGTGGTGCCTGGTTTCCTCCAGACGTGACGCTTGGCATTCAGACCAAAGAGTTCAATCTTGGTTTCATCAGACCAGATAAAAACATTTATCATGGTCTGAGAGTCCTTTAGGTGCCTTTTGGCAAACTCCAAGTGGGATTTCATGTGCCTTTTACTGAGGAGTGGCTTCCGTCTGGCCACTCTACCATAAAGGCCTGATTGGTGGAGTGCTGCAGAGATGTTTGTCCTTCTGGAAGGTTCTCCCATCTCCACAGAGGAAATCTGGAGCTCTGTCAGAGTGGCCATCGGGTTCTTGATCACCTCCCTGACCAAGGCCCTTCTCCCCAGATGCTCAGCTCTAGGAAGAGTCTTGGTGGTTCCAAACTTCTTCCATTTAAGAATGATGGAGGCCACTGTGTTCTTGGGGACCTTCAATGCTGCAGAAACATTTTGGTACCCTTCCCCAGATCTGTGCCTTGACACAATCCTGTCTCGGAGCTCTACGGACAATTCCTTCGACCTCATGGCTTAGTTTTTGCTCTGACATGCACTGTCAACTGTGGGACCTTATATAGACAGGTGTGTGCCTTTCCAAATCATGTCCAATCAATTGAATTTACCACAGGTGGACTCCAATCAAGTTGTAGAAACATCTCAAGGATGATTAATGGAAACAGGATGCACCTGAGCTCAATTTCGAGTCTCATAGCAAAGGGTCTGAATACTTATTTAAATAAGGTATTTCTTTTTTCTTTCTTTTTTTTTATACATTTGCAAAAATTTCTAAAACCCTGTCTTTGCTTTGTCATTATGGAGTATTGTGTGTAGATTGATGAGGAAACATTTTTATTTAATCCATTTTAGAATAAGGCTGTAACTTAACAAAATGTGGAAAAGGTGAAGGGGTCTGAATACTTTCCGAAAGCACTGTCTATGCATTAAATATCATTATATATCTAATCAGTTTTCCTATTTGATAGTTAGGCTATATTCAGACCAAAGTGAAATGCATGGGGAATTCCTCAATATATACAAGCTATTAGTATTAATATGTTATACAAATTTGATCCTTATGCATGTAGCAAAGAAAGGCACACCTGTTTCTGACAAATAGGAAGCGCCTGTATAACCATGTGTATCAACAACATTGTGGTTCGTTGGCAGGCAGCGTGATTGATGGTCCCATTGGACACAAGTGGCAAACACTATGTGACTGTAGGAACATAGGCTGTGACTGTAGGAACATAGGCTGTCGTAGAACCGACCGGGAGCGAACAAGCGCGCTCTGCCGCTGCGCTGTATGCTTTATGAAATGTCACTTTCACTAGCGCAGCCCATACAGTAAGACCGCAAGCAGGGCGGAAGCAAGAGGCAAGATACACTGAATTCATTCATTATGAATAGGAGGATACTGAAGTTCCATTTCAACAGACTATGTTATTTGACTTAACGTCTGTGCAACAGACGCTATATTACCATCATTTCATTTAAACTGCAAATTGTTGGTCTACTCAATTCGGTGCTGTTGCGGTAGCCTTAATCTGAATCCTACAGCTGCGGAACACAGTCGGTTTTTTCAATATGGTTGTGACATGACATCAAGGCGTTTTAAGTTTGGACATTGTGCCTTACAAGCTGTCAGACCCAAACCAAAACAACTAATTCACCTCCTAGCCATCATTGCTCTGTTTCTGGTCAAGACTCAACCCCTCCACCTTCACTGGGAGTTCACCACAGGTCGTAAGTTGGACCACCATCCTTTTCGTACTTTCCTACTTTCCTCTCAAAAAGCTATATTTGGATCACACAGGCAACTGGCCTCACACTGCTCATGACAGCATGATTCTAATCAAAATAGCTGAATAAAGACCAAGGAATAAAAAGTGATTTGCATACAGAAAAATGTACTTTGCAGATGGATCTCACAGTACACAACACAGTTAGGCCTAGATGTCCCATGCACAATACTGTTGTGCACCTAGCCCTGCATATGGGACATAACTGATGCTCACTACAGTCCACTGTTATGTGAACAGTTACAAAGTTACACAGTAATAGCCAAGATGTCCCATATGCATCCATAGTACCACACCTGCTATACTGATTTACTATAATGGTACGTGCATTCCAGTGTTATAACAGAGGGTCATTTCCATGTAAAAGGACCCATGAGCACCAACATGTGAAGTTCATAGGAGCATGTCAAATTGGGTGTCAAATGTAAGCCAAGAGTCTACATTTTTCAACCATTTTCCATCCTGGAAATTAAGAACAAGCAAAGGCTTTGATTTCTTGTCAAAAGGGGATCTTAGAAAAGGTGGTCTTAGAAAACATCTACCAGTTGGAGCATAACTAACAAAATCACAGTTAACGTAAATGTACGCCTCATCCAGTATAAACTAATATATATAATTAATTATACAAGAGACAAAATTAACAAATTCTACAGCACAACGGCAAAGTAATGTCTTAAGTGTAAAACTAATAATGACTCCATAATCCATGCTTTCTGGGAATGCTATAATGTCCGGAAGTTGTGTGCGGAGCTAGAAAGTTGGCTGTCAGAAGTATTACAATGTAAACTTACTTTTAATCCGTTTGTCTGCATATTTCAAGACATGGCATATGGTAGTGTAGTGAGATAACCAATGAGCTGGAAGATTCTCTTCTCACTCATCTTGAAAAAAACATATACTAAAAACATGGAAATCAATCAATCAACCATCATTAACACAATTGAAAAATTAATGATTTATTATTTAAATAGCATGAGCGACCGAGAAAAACAAATTGCTATAATTTAAGGCCAAGTATGTTGTTGTTCGTTTGTATCTGGAGTGGTAAAAAAAAAAGAGTAAAAAATTAGAACAGATCTACCAGAAAAAGTCTTAGAAGGTATCAGAAATACATCAAAACACAACCATGTTGAAGTAAAGACCCTTGCCAACTAATATCAACACTTATGTAGTTGGTCTGGAACTAACCAAATCTGAACCAATCATAGACGCCTATGTTTCACAGGTTTGGACAGTACAGTACCTTACAGTGGAGTACAGCACAGTAAAGAAAAGTAGAGTATAGTTCAGTACAGTACATTACAGTAAAGAAAAGTAGGAGTATAGTTCAGTACAGTACATTACAGTAAAGAAAAGTAGGAGTATAGTTCAGTACAGTACAGCACAGTAAAGAAAATAAAAATAGAGTATGGTTCAGTAGAGTACAGCACAGTAAAGAAAATAAAAATAGAGTATGGTTCAGTAGTGTACAGCACAGTAAAGAAAATAAAAATAGAGTATGGTTCAGTAGTGTATAGTTCAGTACAGTATATTACAGTAAAGAAAAGTATAGTAAAGCACAGTAAAGAAAAGTAGAGTATAGTTCAGTACAGTACAGTAAAGAAAGGAGAGTATAGTTCAGTACAGTGATGTACTGTAGAGTAGCATAGAGTAGAGTTCAGTACAGTACACAGTAGTGCACACTAGAGTTCAGTACACTATAATATACTGTACTGAACTCTACTGTTCTGTGCTGTGCCGTACTCTGTGATGTACTTTGATGAACTTGTGAAACATAGATGTCTATGTTTGGAAAGCACAGTATAGTATAGTACAGTACAGCAGAGCACAGTAGTGTACAGTACAGTAAAAAAAAGTATAGTTCAGTACAGTACTGTACAGTAGAACGCTTACATGTGTTTTTGTAGAGCAAAACTTTTTTGTGGAAGGTACTACACAGCGCACAGACCTCCTCATGCACTCAACATCGTCGAGATATGTCGAGTTTCCTTGTAGGCGGGGCTATCTTGTGGGGAAACTGTGAAGCCAGCTATATAGCCTATTAACTGTTTCTGTTTATGAGTATTTTATTAAAGAATGTGAAACAATGTGTCTGTTTGCTGCTTTTCATTAAATCATGCATAACTGTTCTTTATATGGCCTAAAATAAATGTGTTCATATGGGCAGAATATTATCTATAGGCTATAGCATACCGAATTCTGATCAGTTATGAAAATAGAACATTCCATGCCAAATAATTATCTGGTAAAAGGCCGACATTTGGATATTTCAATTTTAAAAAACCTGTCACATGACTATAGAAATTGAAACATTGAGATTTTAGAGACACAAAGTAACAATAGCCTATGATTAAAGGGTTAGGCTTTACTGGGCTCTCACCATCATCATTATCATTATTCACATCATTCCAATTTAATCAAGTCACAATTATCAGCTTTGATACTGACATCAGTGATCAGGCTTTCAGAGTGAGGTGAGACACATGGGTAGGCCTACCAAAGGAAAACAGTCTGAAAACGAAAATGATTATGAAATTCAAGCCACAGAAATCCATGTTTATATAAAATGTCTGCCTTTCCCCCTACATTTTAAACAGCCTAATAAGCCCATTTAATATAGGAAAACATCACCAATTCCATTTGGCGTATGTCCTTTCATTTAGTCTCAATATGATACCGAAAATGGACGCCATTTCAAAAGAACAGATTACCATATTGAGTTGACTCTATAGGCCACGGATGGCCAACTCCAGTCCTCTGGGGCCTGACTTTTGCCCCAGCCCAAGCTAACACATCTGACACCAATAATCAACTAATCATGATCTTCAGTTTAGAACGCAATTAGTTTCATCAGCTGTGTTGATTAGGGATGGGGGGAAAGTTTGACACCACTCCGGCCCCTGAGCACTGTAGTTTCCCATCCCTGCTATGTGCACATAAACTGAAGGAGACTATTTTAGTATTTTATTAACTTAAGATTCTCACCAAGACAGGCAGACAAACAGTACAGTAGGCTAAACAGTGCACAAAAACAGTATAGGCTATTTCAAGAGATTTAACTGAATGAATGCAAATGTACGCTGCTAATGAACAATAACTATGTCCAATCCATTACCTTTGAAACTGTCCTCTTTGAACTGCCAGATCTAAATAAATGGGTTGGATGGATGGCTTCAATAGTCCAGCAATCGAATTGCAAGTCGTTCATATGCTAATAATCCAAATATTCTGCTTAAAAAGACCTTGCACTGCTACCCTCAGCTTTTATTATTTTTAGAGGTCAGAACAAGCAACCGGGACGTCACCAGAGTTTCATAACCAGGGGCATGAAGGCTACACCTACAGACGGGAGCGACAAACCGCAAATAAGTCCTTCTGGAAGTGCACCGAATATGATGCTTTCGAATGCCGAGGTTGACGGGGTTATCTTCAAATTATGCTGGATACGCTGTTCTTTCAGCGCCCGGAACATCAACTGGAGGAGCTCCTGACATACTTTCAGGCAACATGGGTTGGGGAGAAGGTCGGACGCATTGGAAGAAAGCGAATGTTTCCCATATGTCTTGTTTAACATAATAATGGCTTTATTATTTGTATTATTGACGATAGCATGCCCAAGGCCAATAACATGGTTGCTAATCTGCTTCTCGCTCTTTTTTATTTTCAGAATTATGGAACAGCTACAATGCTGTCCTGCAAGACTTGGCGAAAACCAACAACGGAGTGGAGGGCTGGCATGGAAAATGTTTTGCCAATCTTGGCGCTACCCACCCCACCATTTGGAAGTTCATCAAGGCATTGCAATGACAGCAGCAAAGAAGTAAAATGAGAATGGAGTAGCAACTTGCTGGCGTTTCTCCGGCATGGCAAAGACCCCGCTACCGCAAGCAACAGAAGGATCTGAAGTCACTGGTTCAGGAGTACACCACGACTGAACAGCTGGAGTCTTAAAAGGCGCTGCATGTTCAATCCGACTTCAGCATTGGCCGTGCAGCATTTACAGTGATACGGCCTCTGCAGAAGTCTGGGCATTCATACTTCTTGCGCTACGCAGAGCAGAGCTGTTGTGAAGGAAGTTGTCAAGGTAGTGAGTTTGTGTTTGTACAGGACTCACCTACCGTCAACCAATCATGTCAATGCGGAGCTATATGGAGCCCTCCGCATTGTTACAACATTTGAGAGGCACACAGAGATGCGGTATGGAGCTCAATTTGACCTCTGCATGCCTCCGGAGGCTCCGCAATTGCGTCACACTATCCATACGGCGCTTCCGACCAAATTTTCAGATCAAGCATAAATTGGCGTAAATCTGAGAAAAATTAGCACCTAGCCTACTTGGACACTTCTTCATGACACATTATCGAAAAGTTTCAACCCTTTCAATGACTCCAAAATCCGTATGAGACAAGAACATTAAGCACATTCTGAACTTCATTTTGTTTTTATGGCGCTGCATTGTCATGTAGCCTACTCTCATTTTTTATTATTTTATTTTGGGTTATTTTAAATAAATATTTTAGGCCTACTTATTTTTGCCCCATAATTTTTTGTATTTTGCTAAGCTTTTTTGTTGATAAAGAAAGGTTTTTCAGTGAATGGTTGGTGTTAATGGACAGTGCAAACTACATAAAAACGAAAATACAATCCTTAAAAAACGAAAATATATAACCATATGAAGAAATGTATATACACAATTTGTAGCCATACATGATTTACTGAAAAGCAGTATACACATTTAATAACAGACTCAAACATTATCAGGCAATAGTTAACATACACAACATTGTTTCACATTTTTGATTAACTGACAAACACAATCATGCAATAGGCTACAGCTGCCTTCACAGCTTCTCGGGGAAACTCGACTTATCACGTGGAGGAAAAAGTAGCAGAGGAAGGAGTTTGCTTCTGCTGCAGTGTTTGTGGTAAAATATTACGTGTTGTGGCAGTGCTTCACAGTAGAATAGAGTGGAGTAGAGTTCAGTACAGTACACAGTTCAGGGATCGACATTAACGCTTGTCCGCCTGCCCGGGGCAATTATTATTTATTTTTTTGTCGGACAAGCAGATTAGAGATTTAAGTAAAAGTAAAACACTCCAAAAAAAATCACAATATCAAACAATTAGGCTACTCCGATCAGAATTGCATCAGTGTCCTCCGGATTCAAATGTTCTTTCACCTCTTTCGGACAAGTCAAAAATCTGTCCTACTTGTCCGAAGAAAAGTTCATGTCAAGCCCTGCAGTAGAGCACACAAGTTGAGTACACTATAATGTACTGAACTAAACTCTACTTGACTGCACTGAACTCTACTGTACTCTCCTCTATTGTTCTGTGCTGTACTCAATCAATCAATCAATCAATTTTATTTTATATAGCCCTTCTTACATCAGCTAATATCTCGAAGTGCTGTACAGAAACCCAGCCTAAAACCCCAAACAGCTAGTAATGCAGGTGTAGAAGCACGGTGGCTAGGAAAAACTCCCTAGAAAGGCAAAACCTAGGAAGAAACCTAGAGAGGAACCAGGCTATGAGGGGTGGCCAGTCCTCTTCTGGCTGTGCCGGGTGGAGATTATAACAGAACCATGCCAAGATGTTCAAAAATGTTCATAAGTGACAAGCATGGTCAAATAATAATCAGGAATAAATCTCAGTACTGTCCTCTACTGTACTTCCTGCACTCTACGGAGTTCTACTGTGCTGTACTTTGATGTCCAAACTTGTGAAACAGAGGTCTATGATTGGTTCAGATTTGGTCCGGACCAACCAAATTTGATCTTGTTTGGCAGCGGAGCTCATTAAAATAATAGCCAGTGTGTAGAATAATAGCCAAATATGCAAAGGAGGATATTGTATATATTTTCCTTTGTGTACCTATTTAGGATACATTACCATGAAGAGAATGATATTCATATCAAGGGTTTCCGTTAGCCGGCAATTGTCGGCCCCAAAAAATTATGAAAAGCCAACAAATAAAACAGTTGCCAGCCAAAATGACCGGCGAGAATGAAAATCCCATTGCAAAACAATGCTTTTTATTCATTGATGGAAATAAATTTGACCGTCATGCTTATCGGTCTATAGGTTCATTTGCATAATTTAGTGGAATAAAATTGGCCTGTGTGTATTTTCATTAGTCATCATGTAGGCCTGTCTTATTTATCCAGCACAACTATCACACGCTCACAGCATACAAAGCCTATTTTGAGCTGGATTTCTCCTGCAGCTTCTCAGCTGGTTGCTGGTGGAGTAAAACATGTGTTTTTATAAGCCCATTCATTGCACAACAATTATCAACGCATTCGCGTGTTAAAAACTGTTTTGGTGCACGATTAAAAAGAGCTACTATTTTTATTTCTCAACTGGAACAGTTTCATTTCATTAATAACGTTTTTGTTTCTTAAAATCATTGTCACGTGGTTATACATACAAATCTGAATTAAAATGCTAAAAATCGAAAAGTTCCAAGTAAACTAATGCGAGATCACCAGCCTTTGCCATATGGACACATTGATACACTGTGATCCATTGGCAGCTAAAGAAATGAACACATGGAACTCATAGCCTATAATTTCCATTGCTCTTTCACACCGAGGATTGGTGATTATCGAGCAGGAGATTGTTGGAAATATTTTTCTAATTGCTTACTGTAAGGGACTATAGTTTTAATATATTATAATTCACAATGGATGTAAAAAAATAAAAGAAACACTTTCCTCCATTTCCACGCAGCAGGCCACTTTATGCGTGGACGCTCCCTCAATATTATCAACACAGAGAAACCAGATATGCTCATTGCTCACATGGAGCACTCCAAACAAAAGACAATTAAAAAATGTACAAATCTCGTAAATGATGGTTATGAAATAAACCCAAACTTGTTTCTCACAAGTGTAGCAGGTTGTGAACTCTGCAAACAACGTTTCCATTTCATAACAATAACTTAAACACAATGGCATTCTCCCAGGTTTTTTAAATTGACACAGAGGTTGCAAATTAATCCCACCCCAATTAAATTTGAGCATAGCTCGTGGGCCTCCTCTGACACTGCTCGCACAGTATCCAGTCCCCCTCCCCCCACCGGTAACAGAGAAGAGCTTGTTACAGAACAAGCATTCTGTATCCCCTTTTAGGGTGTTTGTGGTGGTTTTGGAACCTGGAACAACCTTTTTCAGTGGCACCACAGCTTTCTTCAGTGTCACAGATTTCTTTCTCCATTTGCTTTCTTCCTTCTCTCTTGGTTTTTTTGCCTGGTCTTCCAAGAACCTCTTTTGGGGTGAGGCTGTCAGGACTGTAGCCGACTCAGCCTTTCTTTTCCTAGGCCTCGCCTCCTGTATCCTGGGGTTTTTACCTGCTTGTCTCGGTGTCACCTCAGGGTTTTGGGTAGCACATTAAAAGCACGGGCAGCTGCCTTAATGCCCTGCCCATTTTCAATAGCATTCAGGGCACAACGAAGCGCCTCTTGACCATAGCCACCGTGATCAGATATTTTCTTGTAAACTCTTTTCTGAAAATAAAAAAATGAGAAGTAGGAATGGTGGAGAACTGACCCCTAATCTAAACCTATCTCCTATTCTGACCCTAACCTAACCCTGACCCCCATTCTGACCCCAACCCCTATTCTGATCCTAACCCTGGCCCCTATTCTAACTGACCCCTAACCCTAGTCCTAACCCTGCTAACTGAGGATTAGCTAGCTATGCTAGCAGACATTAGCTTATGCCAACTAGCTGGCTAGGATTTATTTCTCCTCAGACTTTCTGCTAGTGAGGTTGCTAGTTAGCTAACTGGGCTAGCCAGTTCCTACATTACAGCTAGAAATAAATGATCAACTATAAAGGGGTGAGATTCCCCCGGGGGCAGCCACATTGGAGGGGGGGCATTTTGCCACCAATATACTAACATATTACTACTTTATTAAAAAACTAAAAATGTCTCTCTAAACAAGTGGATGATTTATATTAAGGCTTCCCTAAATGTATATTTAAAAAAAAAAAAATCTACAACTTTTTCTAAATGACAAAAAATTTGATCAACTTACCTCAAAATCCTTTTGATGGAATGACTTCAAAAATGTTGATGAAACAGAGGACATTTGTAGTTGACTAGTGGCAGCCAGAGGTACTGTTGGATTTTTTGTGTGAAATCTTGTTTTTTTGTGAGAATTACATCTTTAATTCTCCATTACATATGCGTGTCGTCGTCCGATCCACATAAAAATAAAAAAAAGAAGCTAAAGATTCTCAATTCCTCTGTGGCTGTGATGCTTTCTGGCAAAGTATTTTGAATGATTTTATTTACTTCTGTATAGCAGGAGTAATTATATAATTTTGGCAAATGTATTTCCAATCCCATCCCTATTTCTTTCCTGCTATGCCATTTCTCTCCTATTATTTTGGTTTCTTTATAAACTTTATTTCATTGTCCAGAAGCCAAAGGAACAATCCTAGTCATATTAGCAACGCATCCGGTTGTTGCATCTTTAGATTCCCCCTCTTTCTGAGTTTTAAACAGATTATCATCTCTGTCACATATGGAACCGCTATCAGGTGTGCTGTTTAGAATGGTATTTTCCCGCAAATTGCATTTTTCCAAATGTTTGAAAATGACATTTTATTGGCTGCTTCATTATACACTGCTCAAAAAAATAAAGGGAACACTTAAACAACACAATGTAACTCCAAGTCAATCACACTTCTGTGAAATCAAACTGTCCACTTAGGAAGCAACACTGATTGACAATACATTTCACATGCTGTTGTGCAAATGGAATAGACAACAGGTGGAAATTATAGGCAATTAGCAAGACACCCCCAATAAAGGACTGGTTTTGCAGGTGGTGACCACAGACCACTTCTCAGTTCCTATGCTTCCTGGCTGATGTTTTGGTCACTTTTGAATGCTGGCGGTGCTTTCACTCTAGTGGTAGCATGAGACGGAGTCTACAACCCACCACACAAGTGGCTCAGGTAGTGCAGCTCATCCAGGATGGCACATCAATGCGAGCTGTGGCGAGAAGGTTTGCTGTGTCTGTCAGCGTAGTGTCCAGAGCATGGATGCGCTACCAGGAGACAGGCCAGTACATCAGGAGACGTGGAGGAGGCCGTAGGAGGGCAACAACCCAGCAGCAGGACTGCTACCTCCGCCTTTGTGCAAGGAGGAGCAGGAGGAGCACTGCCAGAGCCCTGCAAAATGACCTCCAGCAGGCCACAAATGTGCATGTGTCTGCTCAAACGGTCAGAAACAGACTCCATGAGGGTGGTATGAGGGCCCGACGTCCACAGGTGGGGGTTGTGCTTACAGCCCAACACCGTGCAGGACGTTTGGCATTTGCCAGAGAACACCAAGATTGGCAAATTCCACTGGCGCCCTGTGCTCTTCACAGATGAAAGCAGGTTCACACTGAGCACGTGACAGACGTGACAGAGTCTGGAGACGCCGTGGAGAATGTTCTGCTGCCTGCAACATCCTCCAGCATGACCGGTTTGGCGGTGGATCAGTCATGGTGTGGGGTGGCATTTCTTTGGGGGGCCGCACAGCCCTCCATGTTCTCGCCAGAGGTAGCCTGACTGCCATTAGGTACCGAGATGAGATCCTCAGACCCCTTGTGAGACCATATGCTGGTGCGGTTGGCCCTGGGTTCCTCCTAATGCAAGACAATGCTAGACCTCATGTGGCTGGAGTGTGTCAGCAGTTCCTGCAAGAGGAAGGCATTGATGCTATGGACTGGCCCGCCCGTTCCCCAGACCTGAATCCAATTGAGCACATCTGGGACATCATGTCTCGCTCCATCCACCAATGCCACGTTGCACCACAGACTGTCCAGGAGTTGGCGGATGCTTTAGTCCAGGTCTGGGAGGAGATCCCTCAGGAGACCATCCGCCACCTCATCAGGAGCATGCCCAGGCGTTGTAGGGAGGTCATACAGGCACGTGGAGGCCACACACACTACTGAGCCTAATTTTGACTTGTTTTAAGGACATTACATCAAAGTTGAATCAGCCTGTAGTGTGGTTTTCCACTTTAATTTTGAGGGTGACTCCAAATCCAGACCTCCATGGGTTGATAAATTTGATTTTCATTGATAATTTTTGTGTGATTTTGCACATTCAACTATGTAAAGAAAAAAGTGTTTAATAAGATTATTTCATTCATTCAGATCTAGGATGTGTTATTTTAGTGTTCCCTTTATTTTTTTGAGCAGTGTATGTTGCGTTGCATGTTCTGTTAAGAGCATTACCATAATCTTAATGTGATTTCTGTCATTCTGATCACCATGGGTGGACGCCCTAATGGATAATGCACCCAATGCATATGGGCCCGTGGAATTGCCCAGGGTGTAACTGTTGCATCTCTCTGTAATGTAGGCCAAGTTATAAATCAACTAGCCAATATAATTTCATGGGAACCCACGACATATCAGCTCTAGGAAATGCAGACTGACTTTTGGTGAGACGCATTCAGGTGGAGGCATGATCTGTTTTATTATTGAACGGATAATAGTCCAGATTACCTGGTTGAAAAGCTGTATAGGACAGGAGAAAAAGTCTGCTTCATATGCTACCTATGAAAATAAGCTAGCCTATGGTAGGCCAAATATTACCACCAAACTGATTATCTGCACTTCTGAGTGCCATTCCTATGCAGACTTCCATGTCAAGTCCAGTGTTCTCTGGTCTTGGTTCTGGGGACCCACAGGGTGTAGCCTACAGCCAAGCTTGTGTTCCAGTTCAGCATCAAAAACACATGTTTCACCTAATCAACTGACCATCAAGCCCTGCCTTAATAAATTGGAACAGGAACTGCACATTGAACACCCTGTGTAGGACCCCAGGGCCAGGTTTGAAGAACACTGGACTTGTCCACTATTACCTAGACCAGGTGGGTCTCTCTTGCATGAGATTTAATCCATGCAGCACAAACCTGGGTTAGTAGAAGGCAGACACATTGTGCCAATAGGGTTAACCCACTTGGTGGGAATTGTAACATGGCTCATATAGCGAAGATCACTACAATATTCTTAGCTAGCTGGTTAGCTGGGCTAGCTTGCCCAGCTGATTCAGTTGGGAGGACATTGGGTACCTTACCACAACATACAGGATACAAGTTGGAGGGGTATGCAAGATAAACGACTTGTTGAGTATTTGACTAGCTAACGTTAACTGTTTTGTCTCACTGATCAGCTGGTTAGCTTAGCCAAATAGCTAGCTAGGTTAGCTATTAGCTAACGTTCACTGTCAGACTCGAACAGGAACCTGACAGTGCATATGAATTGTCATGACTTCTCACTTTACCTCGTTGTTTATCAGCATCTCCGCTCTAGGATCCGTGTGAGAGAGTCTGGGTATCGGTCTAGTCTGGAAAGGATACTTTCGAAGTTGAGATTCGCTCCAGATAGGGTTGTGGACCTCGGAGAATGCTGCAGCACCGCCTTCGCTCGCCGTCGGATCATTCTCGACAGTTGCCGCTGCCATGCCCGTGTACCGAACCCAGATTGCCCCTCGCCCGCTGTCAAAATATGTTCTCTTGACTCTAGATATGGAAACCTCTTCTTTGGGAACTATGCAGTATACTACGTGTTTACTCACAACATTGCCATGCAGAAATAGTCTGTTTCGTTTCCGATGCAAGAAATGCAAACTACAAGCTTCATCAAATCAGCGTATCATCAGCAACACTAAAAAAGTACTTCCGGGTTACGGAATTTCGGAAATTTCAAAATAAAAGTCCCCCACGTAATAGTAGAAAAGTGTCAATAGCCTGTATTTATTCATGATCAAATGCGATTTTAGCATGTAAATCTTGGTGGGGCAAACTCCCCCCAAAACTCCCCCCTTTCCTTTCAGCACCATGGAGTGAATCCTTACCACCACTACACCTGGCTATCAGTGGAGCCTTGTCTGGCAGCGAAACAGTTAATTCAGCCTCATTTACTGCCTTTTTAAAAACCATAGCTGATATTGATGACTTGCTTAAACAGATGTGGTTACTGCTGACTCCTTGTGGATTTGTGTAAGTCGATAAGAACCGCATTCTCCTTCAATAATAACAAACGCCAAAAGGAGTTTAGAGTTTTGAACCATACCTTACATTTATGTTCATTAAATTCATAATGACAATTCTTATATCATTAACACTTAGCTCTAAGTATAAGCAAGTGCAAGCAAACGAGCTGCGACGAGGTAGGCCTATTCGTTCAGCACTTTCAAAATGGACACTGACAGAAATTCAGATAGATGTTAGTTCAGATGAATTCAGCAAGATGTTGAGGCCTTAACATTACTCTTCCTTAAGTCACCACAGAGAAAGAGAGAGAGAGAGAGAGAGAGAGAGAGAGAGAGAGAGAGAGAGAGAGAGAGAGAGAGAGAGAGAGAGAGAGAGAGAGAGAGAGAGAGAGAGACTCAGTTAGCCTACCATTTGAAGTATTTTATTATCCCTATGTGGTCTAAAAAGGAAGGAAAATACAATCTTGAGGATCCACTTTTATATACAATATACTGACGCACAGCGCATTGCGCAAACAAAACAACCCTCGCAATATCAACTGGAATTACATGGCCTATTACTGAACGAGCTAAGATGGACGTAGTCAATATAACTATTTGTTCAGCACTTGAAATGTACAGCGACAGAATTCAGAACATTGGCCGTTCCTACAGTATTCTCCCTGTAAACCAAGTCAGAACCATAGGATAAATAAAGGGGGAATATAAGCAGACAATGAAAGCTCTTAAAATATTTGATGATGACATTTCTCTAAAACAGGCTATAGGCTACATGTGCACCACCAAGTCAGAACAGTAGGCTAAGTTCTGAGGGGGAAAGGGACCAAATTATTAGGGTGAGGCACATGGGATACTAACAGCTTACTACACAACATACACTTAGTATTACTTTCTTAGCTACAGTATACATATTTCCCTGGCATATTACATCCTTTATGCAGCAGCAAACAAAACATTTTTGGACTCACCGTTGTTATGCTGTGCTCACTTGAACAGGAAAGTGGCACATTTGTGGGCAAATTTTGTCATCAAACATTGTCATCAAAGTCTGGCATTCTCTGGATTTATGGTGCTTTCAAGACAACTGGGAACTCGGAAAAAAACAAGGTAGAATTATTACGTCAGTGATCTTCAGGTATCCTGGATGGATATAGATCTCATTCCGTCAGTAGAGGATGCCTGGTTGTTCTTTAAAAGTAATTTCCTCTCAATCTTAAATAAACATGCCCCATTCAAAAAAAATACAGAACTAAGAACAGATATAGCCCCTGGTTCTCCTCAGACTTGACTGCCCTTGACCAGCACAAAAACATCCTGTGGCGTACTGCATTAGCATCAAATAGCCCCCGCGATATGCAACTTTTCAGGGAAGTTAGGAACCAATATACACAAGCAGTTAGGAAAGCAAAGGCTAACTTTTTCAAACAGAAATTTGCATCCTGTAGCACTAACTCCAAAAAGTTTTGCAACACTGTAAAGTCCATGGAAAATAAGAGCACTTCCTCCCAGCTGCCCACTGCACTGAGGCTAGGAAACACTATCACCACAGATAAATCTACAATAATCGAGAATTTCAACAAGCATTTTGCTATGGCTGGCCATGCTTTCCACCTGGCTACCACTACCCCGGCCACCAGCTCTGCACCCTCCGCTGCAACTTGCCCATGCCCCCCCCGCTTCTCCTTCACACAAATCCAGACAGCTGATGTTCTGAAAGAGCTGCAAAATCTGGACCCCTACAAATCATCTGGGCTAGACAATCTGGACCCTTTCTTTCTAAAACTAGCCGCCGAAATTGTCGCAACCCCTATTACTAGCCTGTTCAACCTCTCTTTCGTAACGTCTGAGATCCCCAGAGATTGGAAAGCTGCCGCGGTCATCCCCCTCTTCAAAGGGGGTGACACTCTAGATCCAAACTGTTACAGACCCATATCCATCCTGCCCTGCCTTTCAAAAGTTTTTGAAAGCCAAGTTAACAAACAGATCACCGACCATTTCGAATCCCACCGTACCTTCTCAGCTATGCAATCCGGTTTCCGAGCTGGTCATGGGTGCACTTCAGCCACGCTCAAGGTCCTAAATGATATTATAACCGCGATCGATAATAGACAGTACTGTGCAGCCGTTTTCATTGACCTGGCCAAGGCTTTCGACTCTGTCAACCACCGCATTCTTATTGGCAGACTAAATAGCCTTAGTTTCTCAAATGACTGCCTCGCCTGGTTCACCAACTACTTCTCAGATAGAGTTCAATGTGTCAAATCGGAGGGCCTGTTGTCTGGACCTATGGCAGTCTCTATGGGGGTGCCACAGGGTTCAATTCTTGGGCCGACTCTTTTCTCTGTGTATATCAATGACGTCGCTCTTGCTGCTGGTGACTCTCAGATCCACCTCTACGCAGACGACACCATTTTGTATACATCTGGCCCTTCATTGGACACTGTGTTAACAAACCTCCAAACGAGCTTCAATGCCATACAACACTCCTTCAGTAGCCTCCAACTGCTCTTAAACACTAGTAAAACTAAATGCATGCTCTTCAACCGAACGCTGCTTGCACCCGCCCACCCGACTAGAATCACTACTCTCGACGGGTCTGACCTAGAGTATGTGGACAACTACAAATATCTAGGTGTCTGGTTAGACTGTAAACTCTCCTTCCAGACTCATATTAAGAATCTCCAATCCAAAGTTAAATCTAGAATCGGTTTCCTATTTCGCAACAAAGCCTCCTTCACTCATGCTGCCAAACATGCCCTCGTAAAACTGACTATCCTACCGATCCTTGACTTCGGCGATGTCATTTACAAAATAGCCTCCAACACTCTACTCAGCAAATTGGATGTAGTCTATCACAGTGCCATCCGTTTTGTCTCCAAAGCCCCATATACTACCCACCACTGTGACCTGTACGCTCTTGTTGGCTGGTCCTCACTACATATTCGTCGCCAAACCCACTGGCTCCAGGCCATCTATAAATCACTGCTAGGCAAATCCCCGCCTTATCTTAGCTCATTGGTCACCATAGCAACACCCACCCGTAGTATGCGCTCCAGCAGGTATATCTCACTGGTCATCCCCAAAGCCAACACCTCCTTTGGTCGCCATTCCTTCCAGTTCTCTGCTGCCAATGACTGGAACAAATTGCAAAAATCTCTGAAGCTGGAGACACTTATCTCCCTCACTAACTTTAAGCATCAGTTGTCAGAGCACCTTACCGATCACTGCACCTGTACACAGCCCATCTGAAATTAGCCCGCCCAACTACCTCATCCCTATATTGTTATTTATTTTGCTCATTTGTACCCCAGTATCTCTATTTGCACATCATCTCTTGCACATCTATCATTCCAGTGTTAATACTAATTGTAATTATTTTGCACTATAGCCTATTTATTGCCTTACCTCCATAACTTGCTACATTTGCACACACTGTATATATATTTATTTCTGTTGTATTTTTGACTTTGTTTTGTTTTACCCCATATGTAACTCTGTGTTGTGGTTTTTATCGCACTGCTTTGCTTTATCTTGGCCAGGTCGCAGTTGTAAATGAGAACTTGTTCTCAACTGGTTTACCTGGTTAAATAAAGGTGAAATAAATAAATAAAAAAATAAAAAAATTCAGGTCAGAGCTCTAGAAAGAGGCCTGAGTTCCCAACTTCGAATTCCGAGTTGGATGACCGTTCAAAACGTTTTTTCCCACTCTAAGCTAGTTTTTTTCAGAGTTCCCAGTTGTCTTGAACTCACTGACGTCTGAGATTTCTGTTTGTCTAGCTTGCTAGCTAAGATTTTGAAAGTATGATGTTGACATGATCAGTCCTATCAAAGCTATGGTAGATATAACATGATTTGACGTCATTTTATCTGTGGCCAATGACCTTGAGCCTTCTTGGATGGGCACTTCTAATGTAAATCTATGGCAGCACCCAAGGGTGCTTGAACTGCCTAGCTCTCCCTGTAGATTCTACGGTGACGTAGTGTCCCCATGAGTGACAGAACACTGAGCCAATCATGGCGCAACTAAAGAAGATTACCAACACCTACGCTCTGTATTTTCCGCTGGCTGCCCCTCCACCACAGAATGCACTGAGCTAGGCTGAAACGCCTGCATTTTGGAGCTGCCTTACTCAAGAAAGCAAGAAAGAGAATATGTTTGTATGCAGCTTTATTCACTCAATACATTTGTTTTTACATTGTACGATTCTTTGTGCGTTGTTCAGATTTTATGTTTCTCAACACTGATGTATCTACTCAAATGTCACTTATGTTCTGAGCTGCCAAACATCGGAGGTCGACATTGGCTATTAATTCCCTGTCCACCTTATAAGGGGCTGTATTATGTTATGACAATGTAAGTTGCTCCCTCTCTGGAGCTCAAAATGGTCTTTATACCGTCTTCATCTGAATGTATGATATATGAGACCTGGAAATCTAGTGCATTTGCAGTGTCCAGAACAATAACTCATTTTAGCTCGCATGAACGATGGCCACAGTATCCATTTATTTTAATAAATGTTTTTATTTATATCCTTTTCTGAGCGGCTGAAAATTGATGATTTAGAAAATGTACTACACAGTAAGGATTGGACTCTTTCATCTTTCCTGCAAATAGGCCTACCCATGAGAGCTTATTGAAATACCTACCACTTCTCTCAAAATTGACCTTCTCCCATTAATCACGAGTCAATGGAAACACACCATTATTTGGAGTGGTATGCCTGAACCCTCCAAAATGTACCTCATCTGACAAAACCCATTTCCTCGCTTATTTTGACATCAACCTCTCCAGTTACATGCTGCTCATCTGAGTCATCGGAGTCAGTTGTCATATAGCTTACGATTTCCTCAACTGATAAACTTCTACCACAACTTTCTGTCTCAGTGGTAGTATTCATTCCCAATATCTTTGGTGTCTGAGATTTGATTGAGCTGCACAACTGACAGTTCCTTATACAAACTCTTGGCTGCATCAGGATGAAAATCAGAAGCAGGTTCTTTATCCTCAAAAGTGTGTACAATAGGTTTTGAACCTGAGCCTGATTTACATTCTCTATTTGTACCATTTTGTTTAATTTCACCTTCTTGTCACCAGCAATAGAATGTATAAATGTGTCACAGTCATACAGGAATAACAGTCCATCATTGTTTTGTCTTTAAAGCAGTTGGCTTCTTAACTAATCACCTGCTAATAATTGGTATTTGGCACCTCCATTTGCACAAGGCAAAAGTGCATGAAAGTAATGTATGGAATGGAGTTTTATTTCACACTAGGGTAAGCAACAACAACAAAAAAGTGTTAACTTGTTTTGTTTTTCCAACTGATATTCCACACAAAAGCATCCAATTAATTTATTGGAATTAATATAATAATATGCCATTTAGCAGACGCTTTTATCCAAAGCAACTTACAGTCATGTGTGCATACATTTTTACGTATGGGTGGTCCCGGGGTTCAAACCCACTACCCTAGCGTTACAAGCACCATGCTCTACCATTTGAGCTACAGAGGACCACAATATAACATGCGGAATTAAATGTAGGCATTACAAGAAATACAGAGTAATAACCAGCAGGCTGTTTGACACAGCCCCCCTGAAAAACGAAACATATTGGGGTTAGTGGAACCTCAGCTGAGTATTTTCCACCCCAGTTTATTTGAGACAGGTAGTAACATTTTCTCTTTACCAGTGTGTGGTCTTACAATGACAAAAATATGAAATCACATTAATATGCTTTTGGGCCACATATTTGCCACATATTTGGAGCTAGGCTGACAGTGACAACATAACATTCTAAAAGGGTAGCTATCCACAGTGCTGATATGTGTCTCATTGTTCAAATGTCAACATAAAGCTTCCTATGACTTAGCTTTTTGTTCAAACTCACCTGTTTTGTATTCTAAGGCCTAGTGAGTAGACTGGACCCTGGTTTTATGGACACACGATTGATCGTCTTTCCTGTACAGTTCTATATGTGTACCATATAGTGTCCAGGCACCCCATTATAGGCTGTTTGACCACAGTAAAAGTCCAGCAACACTCCGTATTATTCAGAGTCCAATGAAATGACACCATATATAGATTCTACAGACCCTACTGAGTACTCCACACCCCACTTTTACATCTGCACAAATACTTGTTTTTCTTGTACAGTGCCATATTTGTACCATATAGTGTCCAGGCACCCCATTTTAAGCTGTTTGACCACAGTAAAAGTCCTGCAACACTTCCTATGACCTAGCTTTTTGTTCGAACTTATTTAACTTATTTGTATTTTAGGGACTCTAATGAGTAGACTGGATCCTGGTTTAATGGACACACAATCAATCGTTTTTCCTGTACTGTGCAATTTTGTGCAATACAACAAAAATACAGTAAGACTTCCCTTAAACATTGCATTTCAAAATGTCATCCTTTAATAATAGTACCAGTAAATAAAGAAGAATGATACAATCAAAATAAAAACATTTACCAGTAGGCTATTATTATGATCTTGACATTTATTTACTTTAGCTCCAACCATTTCTCAATGTGCTCCACCTTATAATATTATGTATCTTATATAAAGTAGTAATTCTCTTAAGTTTAGATTTTCCCCATGTAGTTATACATATTTTTTGTTTTACATAATTTTAACATTATTCACTATGCAAAGCTGCAAAAAAATATTGGATTTCGTATAAACACAGTGGTTTACAAGGAACTTTTATTTTGAAACAATTCCAAAAACCGGAAGTCTTAATGTCGATAGGATACAGCTAGTGTTGCTGCCGTGACGCTGAATGTCGACAGGCATAAAACCAAACGACGAAATATATTCGCAAGGGAAATACCAAGCTAGGTGTAGTATCCGGAATGTGAGGACAGTGACATCTAGTGTACTGAATGACAAACTGCTATTGAGCAACTTTGCACACATCCATCAGATGGCGTCAGAGTACTATTTGATTAGAATGAAAACTCAGAATACATACACTGCTCAAAAAAATAAAGGGAACACTTAAACAACACATCCTAGATCTGAATGAATGAAATAATCTTATTAAATACTTTTTTCTTTACATAGTTGAATGTGCTGACAACAAAATCACACAAAAATTATCAATGGAAATCAAATGTATCAACCCATGGATGTCTGGATTTGGAGTCACCCTCAAAATTAAAGTGGAAAACCACACTACAGGCTGATCTAACTTTGATGTAATGTCCTTAAAACAAGTCAAAATGAGGCTCAGTAGTGTGTGTGGCCTCCACGTGCCTGTATGACCTCCCTACAACGCCTGGGCATGCTCCTGATGAGGTGGCGGATGGTCTCCTGAGGGATCTCCTCCCAGACCTGGACTAAAGCATCCGCCAACTCCTGGACAGTCTGTGGTGCAACGTGGCGTTGGTGGATGGAGCGAGACATGATGTCCCAGATGTGCTCAATTGGATTCAGGTCTGGGGAACGGGCGGGCCAGTCCATAGCATCAATGCCTTCCTCTTGCAGGAACTGCTGACACACTCCAGCCACATGAGGTCTAGCATTGTCTTGCATTAGGAGGAACCCAGGGCCAACCGCACCAGCATATGGTCTCACAAGGGGTCTGAGGATCTCATCTCGGTACCTAATGGCAGTCAGGCTACCTCTGGCGAGCACATGGAGGGCTGTGCGGCCCCCCAAAGAAATGCCACCCCACACCATGACTGACCCACCGCCAAACCGGTCATGCTGGAGGATGTTGCAGGCAGCAGAACGTTCTCCACAGCGTCTCCAGACTCTGTCACGTCTGTCACATGTGCTCAGTGTGAACCTGCTTTCATCTGTGAAGAGCACAGGGCGCCAGTGGCGAATTTGCCAATCTTGGTGTTCTCTGGCAAATGCCAAACGTCCTGCACGGTGTTGGGCTGTAAGCACAACCCCCACCTGTGGATGTCGGGCCCTCATACCACCCTCATGGAGTCTGTTTCTGACCGTTTGAGCAGACACATGCACATTTGTGGCCTGCTGGAGGTCATTTTGCAGGGCTCTGGCAGTGCTCCTCCTGCTCCTCCTTGCACAAAGGCGGAGGTAGCGGTCCTGCTGCTGGGTTGTTGCCCTCCTACGGCCTCCTCCACGTCTCCTGATGTACTGGCCTGTCTCCTGGTAGCGCCTCCATGCTCTGGACACTATGCTGACAGACACAGCAAACCTTCTCACCACAGCTCGCTTTGATGTGCCATCCTGAATGAGCTGCACTACCTGAGCCACTTGTGTGGGTTGTAGACTCCGTCTCATGCTACCACTAGAGTGAAAGCACCGGCAGCATTCAAAAGTGACCAAAACATCAGCCAGGAAGCATAGGAACTGAGAAGTGGTCTGTGGTCACCACCTGCAGAACCACTTCTTTATTGGGGGTGTCTTGCTAATTGCCTATAATTTCCACCTGTTGTCTATTCCATTTGCACAACAGCATGTGAAATTTATTGTTAATCAGTGTTGCTTCCTAAGTGGACAGTTTGATTTCACAGAAGTGTGATTGACTTGGAGTTACATTGTGTTGTTTAAGTGTTCCCTTTATTTTTTTGAGCAGTGTATATCTATATATTGCTCAGGACAGATAGTCACAGTTGACACAAAAAATTGTGAATTACATTCACTTGAAATCTTGAAATGAGAGACACCCATAGAAGATGAGAGATTAAATTATGTAGAAATAAAATAAATTATGTATCTTTGCCCATCTCTCTGTGTATGTGTATGTGTGTGTGCAAGGTTGGATGGATTACTTGAAAAATGTAATCAGTTACTGATGACAGATTACAGTACAATAAAAGTTATAAATAACATAATCCATTGGATTATTTGAAATTAAATGTGGGATGATTCAGGTCTCAGTAAAAGTTTCTGTGGAAAGCAAACAAGGAGAGCATATTTGGCAGTAGATTACAAAAAGATTCTAACAGAATTCCCACTGAAACATGACTTCCAAGCTGTGTGGCTCAAGTAAAAAAATATGCTATTTCAGTGTGTTTAAGGCAAACACTTGTAGCACACATCTTGATATAAGATTAAGTAATCCAATATGTAATCAGATGTTGAATGCAACTGTAGGAATGTAATTTTAATCTGATTAGACATTTTTCAATAGTAATCTTGGCTGATTACAGTTAGGCCTACTTCATTTTTGTAATTTTATTACGTAATCCTTGTTACATGTAATATATTAGTACCCAAACCTGTGTGTCGTCTGTGTGTGTATGTGTGTGTGTCGGTGTGCGTCTGTCTGTGCATGTGTGCGTGCACGTGCACGCTTGACCCGCATGTGTGTGTTAGGCAAAAGGGGTAGACAAATACTTTTGAAATGCTCTGTCAATATTTAAACATTGGTTACAGTACCCCTTTACTTCATTGACCCCTGGGTAAACTCACACTTTAAAGATAGCATTCTGCTTATTTTGCACACCATTGACTTTGTGCAGTTGTCTGACCAGCTGATCAAGGCTACGTTTCTTTACGTTGTCTGTGTAACTTTAGCCAGTTTCTGTACCTTTTGCACCAACCACTTTAAAGGCCCACTCTGTTATAGTTAGGAATTGGAGAGTTTAATCATTATTTTGCCATAAATAACATTTTATATTTAATACTGTAAAACTTGCGGTTATATAATCTCCTCTCCTCTCCTCTCCTCTCCTCTCCTCTCCTCTCCTCTCCTCTCCTCTCCTCTCCTCTCCTCTCCTCTCCTCTCCTCTCCTTCTCCTCTCCTTCATTGTCTGTCTATCAGCATCATTCAACCCCCAGGACTGATGACGGCCTCCTGGTGTGTTCCTGTAAGGGTTGGGGTGAGGTGTGACCCAGGTGCGGTGCAGGATATACAGTAGGCAGTAGGCAGAGATGGGGAAACAAGAATCTTTACTGGTGGTCCCAAAGCCAAAATAAAAAAAAAACGGACTTATCACGATAAAAGAAAGGCGGCGCAAATAAGTCTCCAAAAACCAGCTGACAGCCAAAATACGAAATACTACCTAAGACTGAAACAAATAACGAAACAGGGAGAACACTTTTCAAGTACCTGTACATAGAGCTCCGATCAGACACTGACTAGTACTGCTGGACATAGAGAAACTAGCAGAGGAAACTGAGCAAGGGAACACAGGGAAGTGAGGGCATAAATACACAGGTGAACCGATAGACACAGGTGACACCAATAGGATGATGATTAGTCCCGACTGTGAGTGAGGAGGTGCCTAAGGTTGTCGGAGGATGACACCCAGGACCGCTCCTCCGGCCCATAACCGTCCCAGTCCACCAGAAATTGGAGACCCCTCTCCACCTGCCGGCAGTCCAGGATCCGGTCCACAGTAAAAGCAGGCTGCCCTCCGACGAGGCGCAGCGGGGGAACAGGACCAGGAGGGGGAGCCAGGGGACAGGTGGCGACGGGCTTGAGGAGGGACACATGGAATGTGGGATGCACCCGCATGGTGGGGGGAAGCTGCAGGCGGTAGGCCACTGGGTTGGCTCGCCGGACCACTCTGAATGGCCCGATGAGCAGGGGAGGACAGCTTCCTGGACATCACGCGGAAGGGAAGAGCTCGCGTAGAGAGTCACACCCTCTTTCCCGGGATAAAGACCGGGAATAGGGGGGGTTGGTACCCGTATTGGCACTGGAAGGGGGACAGGCCGGTGGACGAGCAGAGAAGGGTGTTGTGGGCGTACTCCGCCCATGCCAGTCCCTGACTCCACGTAGCTGGGTTGCTGGAGGCGTAGCACCTCAGCACCCTCTCCAGATCCTGGTTGACGCGCTCCGTCTGCCCGGGACTGGGGATGGAAGCCGGAAGACAAGCTGACGGAGGCGCCGAGGCAGGTGGCGAACGCCTTCCAGAACCTGGAGGCGAACTGAGGGCCCCGGTCCGACACCACATCTTGGGGAAGGCCGTGGACCCGGAAAATGTGCTGCACCACCAACTTAGCCCTCTCCCGGAACGACGGGAGTTTGGTAAGGGGAATGAAGTGGGCAGCCTTTGAGAACCGGTCCACAGCGACCAGGATGACTGTGTATCCATCAGAGGGGGGTAGGGCGGAAATTAAATCCAGCGAGATGTGGGACCAGGGGCGCTTGGGGATAGGCAGGGGTCGGAGTAGCCCTGCCGCGGGCTGACGTGAGCTCTTTGTGCGCACGCACACTGGGCAAGCAAGCAGCCACAAAGGCGCACGTATCCCCCTCAGCAGATGGCCACCAGAACCTCCTATGCAGGAACTCCAATGTCCTGGCGCCCCCTGGATGGCTGGTGAGGTCAGACGCGTGCGCCCACTGAAGCAGTCGTGAGCGCGCAGCCTTGGGTACGTACATCCTCCCAGATGGACCTCCGCCCGGATCGGGCTCCTACCGTAGCGCTGCTCTGACCAGCCTATCAATTCCCCACAAAACTGGGGCAGCAATCAGGGCATTGGGGACAATGTGGTCATCCCTCTCCACCAGTACGGTATGAGATGGTGAACTGGAACCTGGTGAAGAACAACGCCCACCTGGCGCGAGTTGAGCCTCTTGGCCCCCTGAATGTAGGCTAAGTTCTTGTGGTTAGTCCATACGACGAATGGATGGGCAGCCCCCTCTAGCCAATGACTCCACTCCCCCAGGACGAGCTTGACCGCTAGCAGCTCACGGTTCCCCACGTCGTCATTCCGCTTCGCCGGGGACAACTGACGGGAGAAAAACGCGCAGGGGTGAGTCTTACCGTCCGTGAGGAACCGCTGAGACAGGATTGCTCCCATCGCAACGTCTGAAGCATCCACCTCCACAATGAACAGCAGGGACGGATCAGGATGCCCGAGGACCAGGCCGATGTAAAGCGTTGCTTAGGCGCATCAAATGCGTTCCCCGCTTCCGGGGTCCAGGCGAAGGAGCGTACGCTCGTCTGGGTTAGGGCTGTCAGGGGAGCAGCTAGGGAGCTAAAATTGATAATAAATCGCCTATAAAAATTTGCGAACCCTCAAAACCGTTGTAGTTGCTTGAGGGATGAGGACTGGGGCCAATCCAGTACCGCGTTGACCTTGGCTGGGTCCATCCGTAGGTCCCCCTGGGTGACGATGAACCCCAGGAAGGAGACTGTCTCTGTGTGGAACACACAATTCTCCGCCTTGACGTAGAGCTGGTGACAGAGAAGGTGTTGGAGGACCTGCCGAATGTACTGCTGGTGTTCACTCATGTCCTTCGAAAATCATCCAAATACAGGAAGACGCTGTAGTCGAGGTGGTCACGGAGCACGTCATTGACCAACGCCTGAAACACCGCAGGCGCATTGGCTAGACCAAACGGCATGACTTGGTACTCGTAATGCCCACAGGGTGTGTTAAAAGCCTTCTTCTACTCGTCCCCCTACCGCGGGTGAGGTAGAGGGACAGATGTGACCCTCGACGAGTGCCTCGTCGATATACTCCCTCCGGCCGGGACAAGGAAAACAATCGCCCTCGTGTGGGCATGGCGCCCAGCAGGAGATCGATAGCGCAGTCGTAAGGCCTGTGAGGAGGTAGGCCCTTGGCATGCCTCTTACTAAACACCTCCCCCAGTTCCCAATACTCCCGGGGAACGCCTGCCAGGTCTGGGCCGGTGACGGAGTCTGTAGCAGCCGTCCTCCTGGTTGCAACTGCCCCTAGGGCAGTAGGCGGGACCTGGGGAAGAGGTGAGGACTGGTAGGTGGTCTGGGACGGTGGTTTGGGCTGATGAGTGGTCGGTGGAGACCGGAACAGGACGAGGCGGAGCCTCCCTCCAGGATGAGTCGCACCGTGGACCAGTCTATCCGGGGTTTGTGGGCAACCAGCCAGGGGTGCCCGAGGACGAGGGGACACTCCGGAGAGTCCACAATGAAAAACTGGATATCCTCCCATAGCCCCCCCCGCCACTCGGACACGCACGGGGACAGTGCGCCGGGTGATGAAGCCCGACCCCAACGGCCGGCCATCCAGGCCCATGACCGGAACCAGCTCGGAGAGGGAGAGTAACGGAACGCTCCACCCTTGGGCCAGCCCTGCATCCATCAGGTTTCCCATGGCACCAAAATCCACCAGTGCATGCGCCAGACGCACTGAACCATAACGGCGAGAAAAGTCTGGGAGTCTCTGGAGTTTGGGTTTCGGTTCTGGCTCGCTAGCACCCCTCCCGATACTAGCGAGCCCTCCCGTTTCCAGTCTTCTCCGGGCATGAGTCGCAGTGGTGACCTGCCTGGCCGCAGTACAGGCAACGTCCCTGGCGCAGACGCCTCTGCCTCTCCATCCTGGACAAGTGCTCCGCTCCCAGCTCCATAGCCTCCTCCTGAGGCGTCTCTTCCCTGAATCAGCGGAAAGCCTCCGGGTTGATAGGCGCGCCTTGCTTCATCCCTCTCTCATGCGCCCTCTCACAACGATGATTGTATACCCAAACCAAGAGTTTGACGAGGCCGTCCAGTCGCTCAGGCAGTTCCCTGAAGGAGAGTTCATCCTTCATCCCCTCGTAAAGGACGACCAGGGTGGCCTCCTCCCATCCTGCCTCTCGAGCCCGTGTCCGGAACTCCACTGAGTAGTCCGCCACCGAACGGTCACCCTGCCGACAGGCCGTGAGCCGCCTTCCGGCCTCGTGCCCCGACACCACCCGAGAGGTGTCGAACACCTTGCGTAGCTCCCGGTGAGTCGGAACACGCCGGAGTTTGGCTCTCCCACTCCACGGTAGCCCAGGAAAGGGCCCGACCCGTCAACAGAGTGATGATGTAGGCCACCTGGCCCTGCTCCGTCGGGAAGGAGGAAGGTTGTAGGCTGAATACCAGGGAACACTGGGTGAGGAATTCCCTGCAGCACTCTGGACGTCCGCCATACCTCTCCGGAGGTGTTAGGCAGGGTTCCCGCGATGTTGCGGGACCCACATGCTCAATGTTTCCTGCTCCGAGCAGGGAGCTGAGCTGATCCCTCTGATGCCTCTTCTCTTCCTATTCTCCCCACAGATCTCCACAGTAAAGGGATTGACTGGCCACCCTGCTGTGCTAAGACAGGGGCTCACATCTCTATCCTGCTGATACCCCACACCACACCACTCTGCTCAGCTCTACTCCCCGGCCCGACAGACAGTAGATAAATGATGGGCAAATTAGTTGATTTAGTAGCAATAATAGTTATTAAACCATTCTTCTCATGGAATCCCTCGATGGTCTCTCTCATGTCTTCTGGCCTTTCTTCTCCTCTGTTTGGCTTTGCTCTCTCTCTCTCACACACACATCCATAGTGACCCTGGCCCCTCTAGGTGTTGTGTGTCCAGATCCACTAAGCCTACAATCCTATTAGTTAGGGATTCCAGGAGGCATTAAATGTAATTTTCCTATTTTCCATGCCTTGTATCATCACTTGAGCGAATTAGAGTAATTCTTGTCCTGTTGTCTGTCTGTTATTCTTTGTCCGATTGAGACTGATACAACGGCTGTAAGAGATTACAGATCGATTTTAAAGGATTGTTTTGTGTAAAACTGAATGATTGTTAACTCATCTTTTGAGGTATAGTTTTAGTAATCAAAACTGTAGAATTTTTGCAGATTTCCAGCAGAAGTTCCAAGACAGATACATTTTAGAATGAATCCTAATTAAAAATGCTATATTTGAGACAATCATGGAAGACAGTTTGCCGATCCCATGACATCTCTGGCTCTGCTCTCTATCTGGCACTGCCAGTGTCCCTCCACTTCCAGTGGCACCAGAACTACAGAATATATTGACCCTCCGGGCAGTGAGAGAGAGTGGATCTTTAATCTCTCCCTCTTCCTTGGCAGTGTCACCTCTACCTCTCCGCCACCTCGGACTCATAGCCCAGAGCAAACTGGACCTGGCAGGACCAGCCCCCCCCTCCCCCAACCCCAACCCCTGACCCCTTGGATGGAGAGGAGGTCGCGTCACTCTCCGGAGTCTGTTGTGTGTGTGAACAGTGTTTCACGCTGCGTTCTGCATTTTTATATATTTATATTATTTTTTTTGTCATTTAGCAGACGCTCTTATCCAGAGCGACTTACAGTTATTGAGTGCATACATTTTCCATAATGGCCCCCCGTGGGAAACGAACACACAACCCTGGATTTGCAAGCGCCATGCTCTACCAGCTGAGCTACAGGAGGCATTTGAAACATAGATGTTGGTATGTGTGTGTGTATGTGTACACATTTTACTATACTTGTGAGTACCAGAAGGGTTAGGGTTCGAGTTTTTGGATGGGAATCAATTGTTGGTCCCCAAAAGGTCCTCACAAGTATAGTAAGACATAGCTGTGTGTGTCTGTGTGTGTGTGTGTGAGTGAGTGAGTGTGTGAGTGAGTGCGTGTGTCTGTGTGTGTATCTGTGTGTGTGTGTGTGTGTGTGTGTGTGTGTGTGTGTGCGTGCGTGCGTGTGAGAGAGAGAGAGAGCGAGCTTGGCCGTATGATATCCCAACTTAAGTTAACCACACACTAGAACGTTTCCCCAAGCATTTCCATGTATACTGTATTACTTCACGTATAGTTCCTTCATTTCTTCATACTGTATGAACAGTATTTCTTCCATAGACATCCATAGAAGCAGACTCATGTTCAAACACTGCACATGATTAGGTACAGTGTGAGGCAAGGTTGAGAGGGTCAGCCAGTGTAGTGCTACTGTACAGCTTTAGGCTTTACGTCTCTGAGGTGGTCCTAGTCCAGAAGTACACCAGAGTCATGTGTGTGTGTGTGTGTGTGTGTGTGTGTGTGTGTGTGTGTGTGTGTGTGTGTACGTGTGTGTGTGTGTGTGTGTCTGTGTGTGTGTGTGTGAACCTGAAGACCAAGAGGATCTAAACGAAAGGCTCCCCAGGTTCAGATTTATCAAGCATGGAATTATCTTCGAACAGATCCGGCCTGTTTGAAGAACAGGATTAGTCCACTGTTTTAAATCACTCCTCTTTCATCTCATCCCCCCGAGCGCAATCGCTTCTGACTGAACGGTGTAGATCAAGGGTGTCAAACTCATTCCATGGAGGGCCGAGTGTCTGCAGTTTTTTCAATTTACTTTCAATTTGTGTCCAATTAAGACCTTGACAACCACATGAGGTGAGTTCCTAACTAATCAGTGACCTTAATTGATCAATCAAGTACAAGGGAGGAGTGAAAACCCACAGACATTCGGCCCTCCATGGAATGAGTTTGACTCCTGTGGTGTAGATGGTGTCACAGGTGTGTCTGACGGTTGGGGTGTTAACTGCTAAACGTGTTCGGTTGGGTCAGCTGCTGTGTGGGGTTTTCATTCCTCCCACAGGGGTGGGGGGGGGGGGGGGGGGGTAGAAAGACTAGGGTACAGAAATAAACTGCCCCTACTCTCAATAGGGGCTTTTAATCTCCTCTTTCAGGTCCCATCTCATCTGGAGGGCCCCGTCGGGCCCCTGGAGGCCCCTGGGTCAGCCTGCCATGCGCTACAGTCTGCACCCGGCCCTGGCACCCTCTTTAGGCTACCACAGGTGGGGTGGTGGGTGGGTATCCACCCTGGCAAGCATTTGTTTATCATACCCACTTGTTGTGGGTACAATACTTGAACTAACTTGTATTGAGGGAACAGTGTGAATCCGTGCAAAGCCTTTTCCCAAAGCCCTTTTGAAGGCGGAGGTCCATTGAGTCGGTGGAGGAGGAGAGGGGATTAAGCGGCTCGGCAGTGGCGCATTTCCGAGAGGGCTGATTAGCTCGACGCTCATTGTTAAATCGAGCAAAGGAAGGCCCTAGAGAAGAGAAAGGATCCAAATAGGTGAGCCGAGGAGGCCGAGGGGGCCCAGGAATGAAACAGCCAGCAGGAAGCCACTGGCGAGCCCCCGGCGAAGGAAGGCAACACCACCAAGTTTTCCCAACAGTTTTTGTCCCAACTCACCACTCACTGCTAAGGAGGGGCAGCGTGAAAAAGGAGATTAGCATACAAAATTAGAGGCGGGGTGGTTGATTTTTAAAGATTTTTAAGGGCGACTTGTTTTGCTTCTTCGTGTTTCCCCCCCACCATGCACTCTGTCTGGACAAAGTTAATTAAACTAGTATTAAACTGTAAAGAAAGTTCTGAGTTCCAGGGCGTTAGGAGAGGCTCTTTGAGGATTAGACGGACGAGCGGCAGAAAGAAAGGGGAGGTATTTGTCAAGGCGAAATGGAGAAAGGCGTGAAGGAAGGAAGAGTATAATGAAAAGTATTCTCTTGTTGTTACTTTGGCCTGAGGGTTATCGGATCCCCAAGTGAACAATACAAAGAGCCTCAGGTTGTGTTGTACCACTGCTGAAAATGTGTGATTTATATGTCACACGGCGGGAATATAGGAAAGAATCATGCATTTGATTTCAACACTTCTGAAATTAATTCAACACTTCTGAAATGAATGGATGTGAAATGTGAAACGGTGATTGGCATGCTCAATAAATTCATATAATAGGGGAGTTGTAGATTATATTTCTTTAATTACAAATGTTTTATAGAAAATAACAACAACCATGAAAGCAACTATGAATAAAGCAAAAACTAGGGGAAAACCTGTGCAATAAATAAACAATATACCGAACAAAGTGCTTCATTTTATTTACAATTAAATACATCCTCAGGGCAAGGCTGGGCGGGGCAGGGGAAGGCAGGGGAGTGGACGAGAGGAATGCACCCCGAAGTCCCTTCTTGTTTTTCAAACCTATAAATCTGAATATCTGTTGTGATACATGCTTGAACAAACTACTGGGATGCTTCGATCTCAGGCACTGTCACGGGTAGAGAGAGCTTGGTCATCAAGACAGGAAGGAATGTTTGATAAACTGACCAATCAGAAATGGCGTAGCTCATTGGTGGTACTTATGACAATAAATAAGATGTTGTTGAGGTTTAGTGTTGACTGACCATTAAGGAAGAGTTGTTCAAGATATCAGGTATGAAGGAGATTATTGAGTGCAGCCGTATGTAACATGCTTTAAATGCCCAATGACTTATAATAATATATATAATTGGGGGAAAAAGTTTTTAAAAAATACTTTTAAATATATGTATACCCTTTATACCATCAGTTCTAAACAACTAATAGTTTCCCTCTCTTCTTTCTCTATCATGTAGTTTATCAACATGTTTTTTGTACACACATTTTCTCCCCCACTATTAAACATTTGATTGGGATAACAACAATACTGGACTTATTCAATAAATTATTTTCCAATTAAGTCTTTAGAATACAAGCAGAAAGCTTGTTGTAGAAACGTTTGAGAGGGGCAGTTTCGGGACACACAGAAGGTCTGTGAAAATCAGCTTGTGAGAAGACACGGCGTGTGGCAGTGATGATGATGGTGAGGAAGATGGATGCAGCTCAGTGCTTCTTCCTCAGCCTCAGGTTCTTCTTACGGCTCCCAGCGCTCTCGTTCTTCCCCCTCTGCCCTCCCTTCTTCACACAGAAGTACTTGGTCACCGTCTTGCGGCACTGCTCGCACTTCACTGCACAGCACCAGTGGAACTTACAATTGCAACTCGACACCAACTCCGCCTTCCTCTCCTCCACGGCTAAACCGCACTCCCCACACAGCCTCTTGCAGCTCCGCTTCTCCCACTTGTTTAGGTTCTTGCCCTTCTTCAGGCATTCTCTGCCCTCCGTGCCGGGCAGACCCAGGGTACGGTTCTCCAAGCAGTAATCTGGGGAGTCCTCTAGGTGGACCAGTTCTTTACGAGAGAAGGAGCTGAAAGTCTCTGCGATGGCCCCTCGACTGGCTGCACTGTTCCCGGCTCCCCGGAGCAGGTCCACCTTGAATGAATAAATGAATAAACTTTATGTGAAGTGCCTTTAAAGTGCCTATAAACAATATTGTTTAATATAAACAATAAACAATATATACCTTCAGGGCTCGGTGGTACTTCTCCTTCAAGTAGTTTCCCACCTCCCGGAACTCTGGTAGCTGTAACCAGCAGGTCTGTGTGGTACAGGACCCAGAGACGCCATGGCACTTACAAGTCTTCTGCATGGTTCCTTTCACTGCCTGGGAGGGAGAGGAGAGGGGAGGAGTGGAGGGAGGGAGACTTTGGTTAAGCTTTATTCTACAGTCTGATTCACCTGGAAAATTGTAATTATAATAACCTGAACATTGCATAAAGTAAATACTCTGTAAACTCCAGAAATAACCTATTGATGCCATATAATTATTATGTAAGCACCAGGCAAATACCAGCTGAAACAGGAGTGTAGAAAAATACATCATTAAGGAGAGTTATTTTTAAAGCGCAACTGAACGCACTGATTCAGCATGTTTCTCTGTTGCTCATTACTGTAAGAAACAATATTTCAGTCTTGGGGGTGTGGTTCGATGTGCCAGTTACTGATGGGTTTGTCGCCCATGAGACACCATAGGAACAAAAGCCAGTATTACTTTCTCAAAATAGTCAGAATGAATCTAAGATAACTCGCAAAATTGTACATCTAGCTAAGGTATTTGGTGCTATATTTCTCAAGTTAAAAAAATGTGCGACCTGTTGTCTTACGTGAACAAAGTCAGATCCACTGCGCTGATAGGCATGTCTGTCTCACTGTCTCTGTGTTCTGCGGTAGGATTGGACAGAGCACAATCACTGTAGCTGTGTATCCCTTGTTAGTGGGCAAGTAAGCATTGTGAAATCAAAACCCAACCCTCAAGTAAATCATGACGAACTCACTTACAAAACTTTGCTTCTGACTAATATAGTTTTCTATCAGAGAAGTTGTTTATTGCCTTCAGTTGCGCTTTAAAGCAGCAACATGCAGATGAGAAGTTCATTGATTTGGTCTCAGGAAATCAGTTGTGTATGTGTGTGTGGCTGAGCATGGTTTTGTTTAAAAGAATCAGTTGTGTAATGTGAAGACCATTGGCTCTTGATTGATGTGTTGTCAAATTAACCCATTGTACGCTCAAGCCTTCCCACTTGACAAAAAGAGGATGAATTCACTGAGGGGAGAAAGGATAGGTTCAAGGTTCATGCTCAAGTTTTTGTCAGCTTTTGTGGTCCCCCTCAATATTTCCTGACTTCACCCTGACACATATGTCAACAGATGTCGGTTGAAAAGGAACGTTTCTTTATGGGGAGGGGAAGCGCTTTCTCGCGAGGTGAGGGCCAAATCAAAGTTTCACATCGAGACACTGACTGTGTCCCTCCTGGAGTGAGAGGAGTATTTATTTAGCAAGGCCATTGTCAACATGTTTTCTGCCATGAGAAGAACCAATGAAGAGTCTATGGGGAGTCTATTGAGTGGCAAAATTAAAAAGGGGTGAGTTTTTCTTTTTTTCTCTGGTATTTTTTTTGTTACAATGATGCTCCAGGTGCCATGGGGTTCGGAGGGGCAGCGAGGGCCCAACAGGAGGGCTCCTAGGCGGGGTAAACAAAGACCACTCCATTCTCTCGCCTGTGGTCCCTGACTATGGCTCCTCAGGGGCCACACAAAGACCAACAGAATAAATGTTGGATGCTTATTGCAAGAATAAAACTAAAAACGTATTTAAAGAGAGCAGGCAGGCATAATACTGGCCCCCGTCTGCAGTGTGTGGAACCATGGGATACTCTAATTAAGAAGTAGCACCAGTGATCCTGAGATCTTGCAACTCAAGTCTTGTCATAATAAAGGACATTCAGTAACTGGTAAATAGGCCCTTCTGGTACAGCGAACACACTGTGGTTATTGCAGGACGAGTGGCACCTCACTTATGGGGACGTGAAAGGGGACGCTTGGGTGGTACGCTTGCTGTAAGCTGTAATTCTCACTGGGAGGGTTGAGAAATAAAAACATGATTCAAAAGGTACTTTACATTGAGCAGTCGGTCGGTTGGGGGGCCGAGTGGGAAACGCAAATATCAAACAGGCCATCTGGCCCTCCAGCTTGAACTACAAGAGCTCCCCCCTATGGCAATCTCACTGATTTAATCTCAACATGATCTGGAGTTCAGAACACCCCGAAAACCAAGCTCTATATCTATCTGGAATTATGATAATATTTCACTATATCATCTAAGTTTTTTCAATTGTATGGTGCTGAGGGATAGCTCACCCCTTGCAGCACCAATGTGTTGCCTAGCACTCGCCTGCCGATTTGCACCCGAATGGTTGCCACACAGCAGCTATCAAGCTGGAAAGCTGAGGAGTACAGTATTTCCTTGTGTGTCCTTATTCACAAATGTTTTAGGGGACTTATGGGTACTGTTTTTATGGATGCCTTACTGTATGTGTCCCAGTCAGGGAACATAGATGATATAGTAAATAATGGTAAGAGTAAAAGTACAAAGTAAAGTAAATACTGTACCTTGCGTCCAGCCTCGTTGTTGTGGAGGTTCATGGCGGCCCGAGCGTCCTGACCCGTCTCCAGCGCATCAACAAACTGCTTGGAGATGGCCTCACCGAACCCCACGTTGTCACTGCAGCCCCCCCACTGCCAGCCTGTACCCCCTGTAAACACAACCACAATCATCAGTTCACTGCAGCCCCCCCCCACCCCCCCCTCCCCCACAGCCAGCACCCCCTGGGGTCACAAGCAGGAGTTTGCCTGTATGAGAGGGTGGCTCACCATTTGTGACGGAAAAACGTGGAAGGGAATTATTTCTAAGGTACTTGAAAAATACTTAAAATGTTGTTTTGCCTACAACCGAATCACATCACATGACTACAACACAGTATGTGCATCAGCTGTTTCATCTATGCGTGTCTTGTAATGATCTGTGTGTGGATTTATTTATCTTCTCTTACCCCGTTGTCCATTCCTGGTGTCATCACAGCCGCAGTTGTCAAAGTCCCCCAGACTGCAGTTCCTCGTCAGAGTGTACATGACTCCTGCTGAACTGATGGCATGGACAAATGCTGTCTCCCTGTTCGCTGTGGAAAAAATATATGATATATTATTATATTATAGTAGCAATGATTACTGAACTGATGGCAAGGACAACCGCTGTCTCTCTGTTCGCTGTGTGTGAGAGAGACATTTTAAAATGCACTCAGGAATGCCTTCTGTTCTCAGGAATGCCTTCTTCTGAATACGTCATTCCTCTCCTCTAGCCTGTGACCCTAACCCTTTCTTTAGAGTGGGGTTTCTATTTCAACGCCTCTCACTCCACAGTATCCTTTATCTCCTATCTCTCCTGGTAATTAACACATTGCCTCTAATTGCCATTGGGGTGCCATGTTTTCACAAGGCCCCTGAACAGGGTCCCGTCGATGGGAGGCTCAGTAGGATGTTGTGAATTGGATTAGTAGTGTTTGTTTTGGCCAGTGTGACCGTGGGGTTGCTGTTGTTTTGGGTGAGGGAACCGTGGCGGCCGTGGGGTTGCTGTAACGATCCTTTTGACTGATGAATCTCCTGACTAAACAAACAAACAAACACCATCTCACTTTCTAGAAAGAGTCCTTCCTCCTTGATCTGGATGGGCCTATCTGTGACTTAAAGCCGGTCTGTTATTAAAGGGCAGATCAAATGATGCCCTAGACAGCATATAGTGCACTACATTTGACCATATAGTGCCCTACATTTGGTCTGGTCAACAATAGTACACTATATGGAGAATTAGGTATCATATTTAGCTCTGGCCAAAAGTAGTGCACTATATGGAGAATATTGTCATTTAGGCAGCAATATAGGGTGTAATTTGGGCAGCACAACAGAAATTCCCAAATTCTGAATTAGAATTCCCAAATTCTCCAAATTTTCTAATTGGAATTCCAAAATGGAATTCAGAATTCCAATGGAGCCTGGATCATTGGCTCTTACCGCTGCGGAGGCTTCTGTGTGTAGACAGTTGCAGGGCTCTCTCAGGGCAATTCCATCGGTCCCAGGCAAACTGGTACTTGCACTCCTCGATGCCGCTCTGCGCCCCGGCCGCTACGCTGCTGGAGTAAATCAGGTAAGCCTGGAGGAACACAGAGGAGTATATCATCATGTCATATGTAATGGTACAATACACTAAAAACTGAATGGGATCAATCATGAAAAGCAACAAATTCTAGGGACATTTAGTTCCATAACCCCAAAATTCCTAGTGTATTAATGGATTTTTTGTTGCAACAATACTAATAGACATTAGCTTCGGTTAGCAACAGAAATGGACCAGGGAAAAAGTCTTAATACAATATTAATTCAACTTTTTGAACATGATTCACAACCCCTGAGTGAGTTTAGAATCCCAAGCCCTATTCTTTACAAGTTCACCATGTCCACTTGGCTTGTTCGCCCGGCTCTCTAGTCCTTGTTGAGACTGTGTGAATGATATGTCTCAAGTGGCCTGTTGAGAGACTGAGCCACCACCTCTCTGCTTCTCACTGGGGTCTGGTGGGCTAATGATGACCACCCACCACAGCACAGCACATGCCAGCACTGCCTTTCCTGCCTCTACTGCCTCTAGTTTATTCCCACTCAACACAGCGTGATCTTTACTGCCTTTCCTGCCTCTAGTCTAGCTCTATCAACCGAGGGACCTCTACTACCTCCATTGTCTCTATACCACAGGTGGCTGGTGGCACCTTAATTGGGGAGGAGGGCTCATAGTAATGGCTGGAACAAAATGAATGGAACGGTATACCATTCCAGTCACGCCATTCCAGCCATTATTATGAGCTCTCATCCCTTCACCAGCAGCCTCCTGTGCGATACACACTCAATCCTGGAACCTCTTGTGCCTCTACTGCCTCCATTGCCTCTCATGGGTAAAATTGGAATTGGAATTTCAGTTAACTTCCTGAATTGACTGAAAAAGAAATGAAATTGACCCCAACCCTGTCCAGGTCCTCTCCTGCCACTGCCTCTATACACACTGAACCCAATAACTCTCCGCCTATACTATCTCAACCCATGGACATTCAAAGCTTCTTAGCCTCAATAGGGTCAAGTGCATTAAGATACGTATATGGAGTGAACCCAAAAGGCCAGCATAACACTGCTTAGTTATACTCTTGCTGTTGTTACAACAAATAAATGATGAAAATGTATATGTATATGGAACCATAAACTCTCATTGTGGAGAAGAGGAGATGCTATCTATAGATAGAAAAATAGAGGGAGAAAGAGAGTAACATACTTCAATAATGTCTTCAGACTGAGGTTTTGTAAGAGATCCTCACAGGGGTGGTTTTTGCTCTCTTTTTTGGGAGGGAAGGAGGATAGGGAAAAAGGGATCTGGCCAGAAGATCAAAAGAATGTTGGCTTACCTTAGGTCCAGTCATCAGGAAATTATTCACTGACCTGGAAGAGGAGACAGCTTATTAACTCTGGGAATTAAGTGTCCTTCAGCAAGGGCAGGAATTCCACAGCTCCCTCACTTAACATCTCTCATTAGGTTATCTTTAATAGCATTTAATAATATGGTACTAAAGCGTCATTATCTATCTTAAATAACGCAGTACTAAAACATATAATAACATGGTGCTAAACCATATAATTCATCTAAATCCTTGTCTCCCAAATGAATAAAACCCTGGCCTGCTGGTCAATAACCATGGTGTTAATGTGAATTTCTTGGGTAGGTTATACCCAAAATACCTAAAATAAAGACCTACGGTAATTATGTTAAAAGTATGATTGAATACTGCCAAAATGCATTGTTATTCATCCATACTCTAATACAAAAAATCCTCAATAAAATAGAGTGAGATTAAAGTAGATTAATGAGTAATAAACATTACAAGAATTACAGGAAAATATTGAATTGTCATCATTCAATACTTTTCCATCCCTACATTCTCATAAAGGAAAATCAAGAAGCCTAATTGTTTCCCATTCCTGCACCAAACAGTGGCGTTTGGTAAACCATTTTCGAACGTAAAAAACTAACTTTTTAATTTGATGAGTAAATAGAAAACATTTCACCATCAAAATCATTGAATGATTTCCCTATTCCAATAGGTCTATGTACCAATATTTCATGAACAACCTTCCTATCACATCCACTGCATTGAATGGATGAGGCAATCACAAAGATTCCAAAATAGTTGAAACTCACCAGCTGAAGCAGGACCTTGTCATGTGAGTCATCAAAATGAAGATATAGTAACAGACCTCCAAATGCATGAACATCCTGACAGAAGAGATGAGAGAGGATAGAGGGATGGTATGCACATTCAGCAGCTCTCTAAATGAGGATAGATTATATAGTGAGAGCTACTACCCTAAATACATACACAACTCCACTCCACACTGGCTGTATATGCTAAGATACTCATGTGGGACTCACTAGAGGGGGGCTCTGAAATGGACCCACTCTCATCCCAACAAGAGATTATCTACTTAATTAAAGATTTTCCCCTTCTTACTCCCTCGACCAATCAGAAGGAGCTCACCGAGGAGAGATTGAAATGATCAAAAGGGCACCCTGGGCCTCGCGCGGACAAATAGCAACCAGAGAAGAGTCGGCCCGAACTCTCTCTCCATGCCCGCGGCCTTCTGAAGGATTCAGGATAAAGTGAATTAATATGAAACCGTCTGAAATCGACTGATCTGGTGGAGTTTGCACCCTGAAAAGTTCATTTACTCACCATCTTGAAAGAGTTTGATACAGCGGCCTGTAACTGATAGGCTAACCGTCACGGATTACTGGTATTATCTTGGAACAAACACGAGATGTTATTTGGATACTGTGGGATTTCTTGAGAGGTGTGTTTTTTAGAAAGTTAGCCTGGTTGTACAAATACCACGTCCGATTTAATCAATATTCGTCCCTCTAAAAACACATATAGGCTATGCCTAATTAACATCCCAATGTTTGAAATTCAATGGTGAAGTATGGAAATCATTTGACATTTTCCAGAATGCTCAGTTTCCTCCAAAATAATTTCCAACTTCTGATTTAAAAGAAAATATAAACCTGTTAAAACGAATTTTAAATGGTTTAACCTAAACTAAATTTACAAGAGAGAACAATATTATAAATAGGCCTAGAAGTGAGGAAAATATTTTAAAACAACATCAGATAGGCTAAACACTGCTCAATATATGAATAGGCTAAACTAATAAATCGTGCACTAACATTTCCATTTCTATAAGATCCATATTAAATTAGGGATCGAAAGTATTAATGTTGATTGTTTTGGGAGTGATTAGGCCTATTAAAAATATCCCTTTAACAATTAAGACATATTATTCGAAAATGAGTTGATAAAAAAAATCCATTAATTTGCCTAATTCAAATCGAGGAAAAAGTGTGAATGTATGTGCATGAATTACTATAGCCTACCTAAAAGGCAATTGTTCATTTATGATTTATTTTTTAAGCCCAGTGAACATTTATAGGATTTCAAGAAATGTTAAGACAGTGTAAAGAAATGTTAATACATTTCGATTTTTTTTAAATGTTTGATGCATTGATCAAAATATGAGAATAGGCTTAGAGCAAAATCGAGTAGCCTAAACGTTATAATTTGCAGACTGAAGTTGCAAATTAAAGCCGTTGCGCATTATTGGCAACGTCCTTCCTCAAAATGATGACATTATCCCTACATAAGAATGCCAACAGTTGCGTTGTAGCCTACTGAAGTCAGCTAATTAATCGATCACTTAATTCAGGCCTTTGAAAATGCCATTGAATCGCCTACTGTCGTAATATAGGGCTAACATGACGTGACAACTTCATGCCAATTTCAAATTAACATTTCACGGAAGTGCTGCTCTAGCCTGTGAGAATCGGATACACGTTTTACCTAACAAAACCAAGGCATTTCCATTGAATGCGATGACATTTTGAGATACCAGAAAATAAAAAAGGTGAGAGGATCCAAAGATTAAGGACTCTAGTCATTGGTAAAATTGGCATTTGCATCACTAATCCAGACGGCCGCTATCTAACGACTCATGCGGGGTTATTGTCCCCAACTAACCCCTCGTCTGACCCTTTAAAACCATACAGATCCCTGCTCCTTTGACGTCCGGGCATTTTCTTATATGCAAATTAGGATTAGGGGAAAGTGATTTGGGAAGGTTCATTCGTGGGATGTTTTTGGATTAAGTTTTTAAGCGGATTCACTGATCAATCATAAAAAATATCAAACATAGTTTCGGATTTATTTAGGTAGACATATCTTACTTAATTTAGGCCTATATATGCAGATTAATTTTTTTTACGTTAGTTGAATAATTTCTTCGTATAGGCCATCATAGTCCTCGAATTGTTTAATAGGCTTTGGTTATGATGATTACAGGCTATTTTAGTTTATTTATTTATTTATTTTTAATGTATTTATTTTCTATTGTTTAGATTAAATCAAAATAAGTTAAATTCAAATGTAAGCCTATAGGACTAGTCTATAGGCCTACACTTAATAAAATAAAATGCAGGATTGTTTTAGGCCTATACCGGTTGTGCAGCTATAAGCGTCAGGGCCCCTCAGCACATAGTTGAGCAAGTGCCTTTTGAACTTCATTTTGCTGACTGATGATCTGTGTGTGGCCTATATAGGCCTAGTTCATGAGCCAGACCCACACATTTGTGATGGAGGGATGAAATGGGATGGAGGGATGAAAGAAAGAGTGATAACAAAGCTACCATTGTTGCAATGCTATCACACATTTTCCAACTCTATATACACTACCAGTCAAACGTTTGGACACACCTACTCATTCAAGGGTTTTTCTTTCTTTTTACTATTTTTTATATTGTAGAATAATAGTGAAGACATCAAAACTATGAAATAACAAATATGGAATCATGTAGTAACCAAAAAAGTGTTCAACAAATCAAAATATATTTGAGATTTGAGATTTTTCAATACCAAGCGGTGATGCAACCAGTCAGGATGCTCTCGATGGTGCAGCTGTATAATTTTTGGAGGATCTGAAGACCCATGCCAAATCTTTACAGTCTCCTGAGGGGGAATAGGCTTTGTCGTGCCCTCTTCACGATTGTCTTGGTGTGTTTGGACCATGATAGTTCGTTGGTGATGTGGACACCAAGGAACTTGAAGCTCTCAACCTGTTCCACTACAACCCCGTCGATGAGAATGGGGGCGTGCTCAGTCCTCTTTTTTTCCCTGTAGTCCACAATCATCTCCTTTGTCTTGATCACATTGAGGGAGAGGTTGTTGTCCTGGCACCACACGGCCAGGTCTCTGACCTCCTCCCTATAGGCTGTCTCATCGTTGTCGGTGATCAGGCCTACCATTGTTGTGTTGTCGGCAAACTTAATGATGGTGTTGGATTCGTGCCTGGCCATGCAGTCATGGGTGAACAGGGAGTACAGAAGGGGACTGAGCACGCACCCCTGAGGGGCCCCCATGTTGAGGATCAGTGTGGCAGATGTGTTGTTACCTACCCTTACCACCTGGGGGCGGCCCGCCAGGAAGTCCAGGATCCAGTTGCAGAGGGAGGTGTTTAGTCCCAGGATCCTTAGCTTAGTGATGAGCTTTGAGGGCACTATGGTGTTGAATGCTGAGCTGTAGTCAATGAATAGCATTCTCACTTAGGTGTTCCTCTTGTCCAGGTGGGAAAGGGCAGTGTGGAGTGCAATAGAGATTGCATCATCTGTGGATCTGTTGGGGCGGTATTCAAATTGGAGTGGGTCTAGGGTTTCTGGGATAATGGTGTTGATGTGAGCCATGACCAGCCTTTCAAAGCACTTCATGGCTACAGACGTCAGTGCTACGGGTCGGTAGTCATTTAGGCAGGTTATCTTAGTGTCCTTGGGCACGGGGGACTATGGTGCTTCATAAGGTAGTCACCTGGAATGCATTTCAATTAACAGGTTAATTTGTGGAATTCCTTTCCTTCTCAATGTGTTTGAGCCAATTAGTTGTGTTGTGACAAGGTAGGGGGGGGGGGGGGTATACAGAAGATAGCCCTATTTGGTAAAAGATCAAGTCCATATTATGGCAAGAACAGCTCAAATAAGCAAAGAGAAACGACAGTCCATCATTGCTCTAAGACATGAAGGTCAGTCAATAAGGAACATTTCAAGTTTCTTCAAGTGCAGTCGCCAAAACCATCAAGCGCTATGATGAAACTTGCTCTCATGAGGACCACCACAGGAATGGAAGACCCAGAGTTACCTCAAGTCACAGACACATCTCAACATCAACTGTTCAGAGGGGACTGTGTGAATCAGGCCTTCATGGTCGAATTGCTGCAAAGAAACCACTACTAAAGGACACCAATAAGAAGAAGAGTCCTGCTTGGGCCAAGAAACACGAGCAATGGACATTAGACAGGTGGAAATGTGTCCTTTGGTCTGGAGTCTAAATTTGAGATTTTTGGTTCCAACCGCCGTGTCTTTGTGAGATGCGGTGTGGGTGAACGGATGCTCTCCGCATGTGTAGTTCCCACCGTAAAGCATGGAGGAGGAGGTGTTATGGTGTGGGGGTGCTTTGCTGGTGACACTGTCTGTGATTTATTTAGAATTCAAGGCACACTTAACTAGCATGGCTGCCACAGCATTCTGCAGCGATACTCCATCCCATCTGGTTTGGGCTTAGTGGGACTATCATTTGTTTTTCAACAGGACAATGACCCAACACACCTCCAGGCTGTGTAAGGGCTATTTTACCAAGAAGGAGAGTGATGGAGTGCTGCATCAGATGACCTGGCTTCCACAATCCCCCAACCTCAACCCAATTGAAATGGTTTGGGATGAGTCGGACGGCAGAGTGAAGGAAAAGTGCTAAGCATATGTGGGAACTCCTTCAAGACTGTTGGAAAAGCATTCCAGGTGAAGCTGGTTGAGAGAATGCCAAGAGTGTGCAAAGCTGTCATCAAGGTAGATTTGTTTAACACTTTTTTGGTTACTACATGATTCCATATGTGTTATTTCATAGTTTTGATGTCTTCACTATTATTCTACAATGTAGAAAATAGTAAAAAAAAATAAAGAAAAACCCTTGGATGAGTAGGTGTTCTAAAACTTTTGACTGGTAGAGTATACTTTTTAAAAAATCACTTTGAGACATCATCGCCGACCCCCCTGCTGGCTCATGGACTAATGCCATGTTCACATGCTAGTCGGAACTAGGAAACTCTGAAATGTCCGACCTGCTGATTCGTTGAACGTGGCACGTGTATAACTACAACCAGTTAGCAAGTTTGACATTTCAGAGTTTCCTAGTTCTGACTAGCACTTGAATGCCGCATAATAGTCTACACGGTAGAAAGAAACGTCACAAGTGGTGTTGGAGGCATCTTGAGATTTGATAATGTTACAATCTAAACTAAGGTAGCCTAATTTAATTTAAGAAAATAAGCATTATGTGAAATAATTAAACTTATGATGCCTATTCTATTTTAATGCAGTATTTCACGGTCATGTAGCCTATATGAAGATTTAAAACAAACTCTAAAGCAGTTGATTTCATTGTGACTATGACCTCATATCACACCCCAATAGCTTTTCAATGTGTGATGAGCAGTCCAACACACCACACATGAATGAGTCCATGGACCAGCAGGCCAAATTTCACATATTCTTCCACTTTGGGGTGGCAAAGTCTAATTATGATTTTCATTAAGGTCCATGCATGTCTGTGGGTTACATTTTGGTATGCTTATCGGAGGTAGCTAAATGTGGGTATCACTGCATGTTATGACTCCTATGCAGTTTGTTGGGCCAACAGGATTAAGGGTATGAAATGTAACTTTGTATTATCAGGGAACAATCTTCTCAAACTAAGGCAATTTGATATGTTCTTAACTTCATAATACAACACATACAGTGGATATCATAAGTATTCACCCCCTTGGATTTTTTCTAAATGTTTTGGTTTACAAAGTGGGATTGAAATATATTTAAGAGTGTTTTTTTGTTTGTTATTGATCTACACAAAATATTCCATAATATCAAAGTGAAAAGAAAATTCTACAAAAGTTTACAAATTAATAAAAATCTAATAACTCAAATATAGTCATTGCAAAAGTGTTCACCTCCTTTGTTTAGGCATGACTAAATTAGTTTAGGAGTAAAATGTGTCTTAACAAATCACATAATAAGTAACATGGACTCACTCTGTGTGAAATAATAGGGATTGACATGATGTTTGAATGACTACCACTTCAAATCAAATCAAATGTTATTGGTCACATATTTAGCAGATGTTATTGCGGGTGTAGCGAAATGCTTGTGTTCCTCGCTCCAACAGTGCAATAGTATCTAACAATTCACAACAATAAACACAAATCTCAAAGTCAAAGAATGGAATTAAGAAATATATAAATATTAGGAAGAGCAATGTCGGAGTGGCATTGACTAGAATACAGTAGAAAACATATTAAATGAGTAAAACAGTTTGTAAACATTATTAAAGTGACCAGTGATTCCATGTCTATGTACATAGGGCAGCAGCCTCTAAGGTGCAGGGTTAAGTAACCGGGTGGTAGCCGGCAAGTGACAGTGACTAAATTCAGGGCAGGGTACTGGGTGGAGGCCGGCTAGTGATGGCTATTTAACAGTCTGATGGCCTTGAGTATGAAAAATGTATGCACTCACTAACTGTAAGTCACTCTGGATAAGAGCGTCTGCTAAATGACTAAAATGTAAAATGTAAAATGAGATCTTCTGTCCTACATAGGTGCATACAGTGCATTCGGAATGTGTTCAGACCCCTTGACTTTTTCCACATTTTGTTACATTACAGCCTTATTCTAAAATGGATTACATTTTTTCCCTCATCAATCTACACACAATACCCCATAATGACAAAGCAAAAACAGGTTTTTAGAAATGTTTGCACATTTATTAAAAATAAAAAAAACGAAATACCTTATTTACATAAGTATTCAGACCCCTTACTCAGTACTTTGTTGAAGCACCTTTGGCAGCGATTACAGCCTCGAGTCTTCTTGGGTAGGACGCTACATGCTTGGCACACCTGTATTTGGGAACCCTGCAGTCTGAGGTCCTGAGAGCCTGAGCTCAATTTTCGAGTCTCATAGCAAAGGGTCTTGATACTTATGTAAATACTTATGAGATACTTATGTAAATAAGGTATTTTTTAAAATATAAATGTGCAAACATTTCTAAAAACCTGTTTTCACTTTGTCATTATGGGGTATTGAGTGTAGATTGAAGAGAAAAAATAAATATTTTATCAATTTTAGAATAAGGCTGTAAAGTAACAAAATGTGGAAAAAGTCAAGGGGTCTCAATACTGTATGTAAGGTCCCTCAGTCAAGTATTGAATTTCAAGGACCGATTCAACTACAAACTTTTCTAAAGCCTCATAAAGAAGGGTAGTGATTGGTAGATGTTAACAATAACAAATCAGGCATTGAATATATCTTTAATAATTGTACTGCAGAGGGCTAAATCAGGGTCACACAGAGTGTTTCTTCGTAGTCTTAAACAAATCTACTTTGAAACAAAAGTATACACCTCACACACATGATTATGGGCTTAAAAAAAGAAGACATGTACCATGTCAGATATAGAGTTCAAATGTATAAAATGTTGTTTGCACCCCAATATTACAATTGATATACATCACAGAACACTGAAATATAACAAAACCGTTTGACATAGAAACACTGGATGTTTGGCTTTTTTTAAATGTTGATTAATTATGAAATTATGGAAAATATTAATAGCATTCCACCCATGAGCCCACTAGAGGGTGCTTTGGCCATTCGACTGCAGGAATTTTAAGCATGGTCAAGTTAGTAATTATGCGGTGGATGATGTATTAAACCACCCAGACACAACAAAGATACAGTACTGAGCTGCAGGACAGGAAGGGAACTGCTCATGGATGTCACCATGAGGCCATTGGTGATTTTAAAACAGCTACAGAGTTCAATGGCTGTGATGGGAGAAAACTTGAGGATGGATCAACAACATTGTATACTGAACAAAAATATAAGTTACAGTGCATTCGTAAAGTATTCAGAACCCTTGACTTTTTCCAAATGTTGTTACTTTACAGCCTTATCCTAAAATTGATTAAATTGTACTTTTTTCTCATCAATCTACACACAATACCTCATAATGACAAAGCAAAAACAGGTTTGTAGATTTTTTTGCCCAAAAAACATATAAATAAAAAACTGAAATATTACATTTACATAAATATTCAGACCTTTTACTGAGTACATTGTTGAAGCACTCTTGGCAGCGATTAGTCTGGAGTCTTCTTGGGTATGACGCTACAAGCTTGGCACACCTGTATTTGGGGAGTTTCTCCCATTCTTCACTGCAGATCCTCTCAAGCTCTGTCACGTGGTCCTCTGTAGCTCAATTGGTAGAGCATGGCACTTGTAACACCAGGGTAGTGGGTTCGATCCCCGGGACCACCCATACGTAAAAATGTATGCACACATGACTGTAAGTCGCTTTGGATAAAAGCCTCTGCTAAATGGCATATTATTATATTATTTATTATTAGTTTGGATGGGGAGCGTCGCTGCACAGCTATTTTCAAGTCTCTCCAGAGATGTTCGATCAGGTTCAAGTCTGGGCCCTGGCTGGGCTGCTCAAGGACATTCAGAGACTTGTCCCGAAGCCACTCCTGCGTTGTCTTGGCTGTGTGCTTAGGGTTGTTGTCCTGTTGGAAGGTGAACCTTCGCCCCAGTCTGACGTCCCGAGCGCTCTGGAGCAGGTTTTCATCAAGGATCTCTCTGTACTTTGCTCCGTTCATCTTTCCCTCGATCCTGACTAGTCTCCCAATCCCTGCCGCTGAAAAACATCCCCATACCATGATGCTGCCACCACCATGCTTCACCGTAGGAATGGTGCCAGGTTTCCTTCAGACGTGACGCTTGGCATTCAGGCCAAAGTGTTCAATTTTGGTTTCATTGGACCAGAGAATCTTGTTTCTCATGGTCTGAGTCCTTTAGGTGCCTTTTGGAAAACTCTAAGCGGGTTGTCATGTGCCTTTTACTGAGGAGTGGCATCCGTCTGGCCACTCTACCTTAAAGGCCTGATTGGTGGAGTACTGCAGAGAATGTTGTCCTTCTGAAAGGTTCTCCCATCTCCACAGAGGAACTCTGGAGCTCTGCCAGAGTGACCATCGGGTTCTTGGTCACCTCCCTGACCAAGGCCCTTCTCCCCCAATTGCTCAGTTTGGCCGGGTGGCCAGCTCTAGGAATAATCTTTGTGGTTCCAAACTTCTTCCATTTAAGAATGATGGAGGCCACTGTGTTCTTGGGGACCTTCAATGCTGCAGAAGTTTTTTGGTACCCTTCCCCAGATCTGTGCCTTGACACAATCCTGTCTCTGAGCTCTACGGACAATTCCTTCGACCTCATGGCTTGGTTTTTGCTCTGACATGCACTGTCAACAGTGAGACCTTATATAGACAGGTGTGTGTCTTTCCAAATCATGTCCAGTCAATTGAATTGACCACAAGTGGACTCCAATTAAGTTGTAGAAACATCTAAAGGATGATCAATGGAAACAGGATGCACCTGAGCTCAATTTCGAGTCTCATAACAAATGGTCTGAACACTTATGTAAATAAGGTATTTATTTTATTTTATTTTTTTATAATTTTGAAAACAATTCTAAAACCCAGTTTTTGCTTTGTCATTATGGGGTATTGCGTGTAGATTGATGAGGGAAAACATTAATTTAATCAATTTTAGAATAAGGCTGTAATGTAACAAAATTTGGAGAAAGTCAAGGGGTCTGAATACTTTCCGAATGCGCTGTAAGGAAATCAGTCAATTGAAATAAATTCATTAGGCCCTAATCTACGGATTTCACATGACTGGGCAGGGGCGCAGCCATGGGTGGGCCTGGGAGGGCATAGGCCCACCCACTGGGGAGCCAGGCCAGCCAATCAGAATGAGTTTTTCCCCACCAAAGGGCATTATTACAGACAGAAATACTCCTCAGCACCCCCACCCTCCCCCCTCAGACGATCCCGCAGGTGAAGAAGCCGGCTGTGGAGGTCCTGGGCTGGCGTGGTTACACATGGTCTGCGGTTGTGAGGCTGGTTGGACGTACTGCCAAATTCTCTAAAACAACGTTGGAGGCGGCTTATGGTAGAGAAATTAACATTCAATTCCCTAGCAACAGCTCGAGTGGACATTCCTGCAGTCAGCATGCCAATTGCACGCTCCCTCAAAACTTGAAACATCTGTTGCATTGTGTTGTGTGACAAAACTGCACATTTTAGAGTGGCCTTTTATTGTCCCCAGCACAAGGTGCACCTGTGTAATGATCATGCTGTTTAATCAGCTTCTTGATATGCCACACCTGTCAGGTGGATGGATTATCTTGGCAAAGGAGAAATGCTCACTAACAGGGATGTAAACAAATATGTGCACAGAATTTGAGAGAAATAAGCTTTTGTGCGTATGGAAAATATCTGCAATCTTTTATTTCAGCTCATGAAACATGGGACCAAGACTTTACATGTTGTGTTTATATTTTTGTTTAGTATAGTTACTCGACAATAATGACCGAAATGACAGAGTGAAAAGAAGAATACAAATATACAGAATAAAATTATTCCAAAACATGCATCCTGTATGCAACAAGGCACTAAAGTTATACTGCGAGAAACACGGCAAAGGAACACACTTTTGGCCTAAATGCACAGCCTTATTTTTGGGGCAAATCCAACACATCACTGAGTATTTTCAAGCATGGTGGTGGCTGCATCATGGTATGGGTATGCTTGACATTGCAAACACTGGGGAGTTTTTCAGGATAAAAATTAATGTAATGGTGCTAAGCACAAGCAAAATCCTAGAGGATAAACCTGCTTCAGTCTGCTTTCCACCAGACACTGGGAGACAAATTCACCTTTCAGCAGGACAATAACCTACAACACAAGGCCACATGTACACTGAAGGCGCTTACCAAGAAGTCAGTGAATGTTCCTGAGTGGCCAAGTCACAGCTTAATAAATCTGCTTGAAAGACTTGAAAATGACTGTGTAACCATGACCATCAACAACTTGACAGATCTTTAACCATTTAGAAAATAATAATGGAAAATATTTCACAATCCAGGTGTGCAAAGCTCTTATAGACTTACCTAATAAGACTCAGCTGTAATCGCTGCCAAAGGTGGGGGGGGTTTAACATGGGGGTGAATACTTATCTAATCAACATACATTAGCGTTTCATTTTACATTATTTTTAAAGAAATGTTCGAATTTTGACATTAGAGAATTTTGTGTAGATCGTTGACAAAAAAAAGCAATTAAATCAATTTTAAGGCCCACTTTGTAACACAAAATGTGAAGAAATCCAAGGGAGGTGAATACTTCTGATACCCACTGTGTATTAAGGTATGAAGCAACTGGAATTGTTATGACTGTCAGGCGTCAGTGTGTAGCGGTAGGACGGAGTCATGCGCAGGACACAGAGCTAGTAGACAACGTACTTTAATCATAAATAACAAATGAATATAAACTCAACGCAGGGAGGACAATCCCACTCACCAGTCGATAACACCAAACATAGAACAAACACGCACACAACACAGTGGGAGCCAGAGGGTTAAATAGGGAACAAATCATAGACATAATGGGAACCAGGTGTGTACAATGAAGACAAAACAAGTAGAACACAGAAACATAGATCGGTAGCAGCTAGTACTCCGGTGACGACAAACGTCGAAGCCTGCCCGAGCAAGGAGGAGGAGCAGCCTCGGCTGAATCCGTGACAATGACATCTCTATGGGCCCACCTTAGGGTGTCAAATAAGTTCATACATGTATGCATTTTGGGGTATATCGAGCCAGAATGGACAGTATTGGGATGTGCTCTATTATCACATGGTACACATGGTACAATAACTAAACCACATTTCACACAGAACAAGGAGACTCATTGGATACATTTGTTTTTGCTATATAGAGTCATCATAGATTTTGTCTATAATCAGTACCACTCCCAGCAGCCTTTTTTCAAAATGGCCGCCATTCACTTCAATAGGGAGGAACTGCATTGACTTTGCATGGCCATAACTGAATAACTAATTGGTGTAATAAGACCAATACTGACTTAAAATGTGTGTTACAATTAGGACAACCCAAAATGATGGCCCAAGTACATGTATTTAGCTTAATATTACCAGAATAGTGGTAAAACACAAAAGCTGTCAGAATTGCTGAGTTTTGTAGCCGTTTCAAATATATCACATTAAAACAGTTAGAAAATGTTGTAGAAGCATTCACTGATGTCTATTAATTAAAATGCTATGCAATATGATTCTATAAATTGTGTTAACATCAAGAAATGTGATGTGAAACCTTGTATATGGGTTACCTGTATATTGCACCCTATGAAATCCCATAGGAATGCATTATGTCAAGCAAAGAGGTACAGGTAACCCATTTTTGCAAAATGCCTCCATGATGAGTGCACAAAACTTTACATAAAGCTAGGAAAAGTCTAAACAATGATGCCCAGCTATTGCTGATTTAACCCAGAAAGGAAGAGGCGAAGTGAGAGGCTTTACTCCACCCAAATTCTGTCCACAAAAATAAGACCATGAAGTGAGGAATTTTTGTATGGAAGTCAATGAGCGTTGAATTTGGTCAACAAAAAATTTAGTTGCTAATTTGCTACATGAGGCTTATTTGATCAAATATACGTTTCGTAATGGTTAGGTTGTTACGAATGTACTGATATAAGTGGATTTACGTGGCATTTGCCAACTTTGAAAAAAAGACTATCAGAGTTGTGCCTGTTTTTCAAATGCTCATCTGCCCTACTACTTATTTGGAAGGATATCATAGATCAATTTGATCAGGGGCTTGCGGGGAACAATGTAATACCATCAGATGTTTGCCGCGCCAAAGTGGACACATTTTTCCACAGGCCCATGGACTACATGGAATGATCCTGCAAATCCCTCAGTATGCAGTCCATTCATAATAATTTATTTCTATAGCCTATACTTGAGACACTTGTGCGACTAAATGGGTGGGGAAACCTGTGGAAACATTACAGTACTTAAAAATTAAGAAACAAATTCATACAAAATAAAGTTAGCTAGCCTATTTTCTAGGCTAATATTGCAGCCTAGGTCTAGTGTCCAGCAAAGCAGATCAGTTTGACAGTGCAGGGCTAAAACTGTCAGCCTGATGACCACACAAGCATTACATACAGAGCAGTGGACTGGATGGTCTGACACCAGGCAGCCAATGGAGAGAGGGGTGATGTCACTGGGAGCAAGGCTGAGCCTGACAGCAAAGCAGCGGGCCAGCTCACAGACAGACAGTGGTGCTGTGGTGGAGACACCCACTGCAACTGGACTGACTCTGACCTGGCTTCAAGCACTATTTAAATTATTTCAAATACTTTAGCTGTACTTGATTGAGCTCGCCTGTTGCAATGAAACCAATAGAAAAGTCTCAAAAGTACAAGCCCCACCTACCACTCCAGGCAGACCAAAGCAAACCATCAAAGTATTTGACAGATTGCAAATAGTATTTGAACCCAGGTCCGGACTAGTCAACCTGTTGCAACTCTGACCCTGTTTGCATAAACTAAGTCTTCACCGTCTAGGCACAAACTGGCCATGTGGGATTAGCCAAAAATATTCCTTGTACTTGTAAATTGTTTTGCAATGACACAGAGTAGGAGAGGAATGTTAGCTAAACAGACCACTACCCAGGCTAAAGTATTGGTACAACATAAGAATGAATTAGTCTGTCTATATTTAGTTAGACTGAAGAGGGGTCATTTTCAGTGGTGGTTCTTCTTGGCTTGAAACATTCCCCAGTAGGTGATGCAGATGTGCTATGGGCAGAGAGAGATACTAATCAGTTACAACCTGAACAGTCCAGGGAGCCTAGGGGACCAACATTAAAACTTGAAAATGACAGTTTGGCATTTGGAAGTGAGGGCATTTGACTGTCAACAAACAATAACTTCAAGTTATGGAAAACCGTCTAAATGCACTGAACCTTTTGTTTGTTTCAGATGCAACCCTCAAATTGTGTTCAGGTTATGAACAGGCAATATGATAGGTAAATGCCACATTCAAAAGAGCTGTAGAAGTGTTAGGTCTTTTATTCTACTTGGTGTTGGATTTTAGTGTAAAGTTTCAATTCTAAAATACCATGACACAACCCCCATATGATTCAGTAAATCAAATCAAATTGTATTGGTCACATACACGTGTTTAGCAGATGTTATTGCGGTGGTAGCGAAATGCTTGTGTTTCTAGCTCCGTCAGTGCAGTATATCTAACAAGTAATATCTAACAATTTCACAACATATACCCAATACACACAAATCTAAGTAAAGCAACAGAATTAAGAATATATAAATAAATATATGGACGAGCAATGTCAGAGCGGCATAGACTAAGATACAGTAGAATAATATAGAATACAGTATATACAGTGGGGAGAACAAGTATTTGATAACCTGCAAAATCGTCAGTGTTTCCTACTTACAAAGCATGTAGAGGTCTGTAATTTTTATCATAGGTACACTTCAACTGTGAGAGACGGAATCTAAAACAAAAATCCAGAAAATCACATTGTATGATTTTTAAGTAACTAATTTGCATTTTATTGCATGACATAAGTATTTGATACATCAGAAAAGCAGAACTTTATATTTGGTACAGAAACCTTTGTTTGCAATTACAGAGATCATACGTTTCCTGTAGGTCTTGACCAGGTTTGCACACACTGCAGCAGGGATTTTGACCCACTCCTCCATACAGACCTTCTCCAGATCCTTCAGGTTTCGGGGCTGTCACTGGGCAATACAGACTTTCAGCTCCCTCCAAAGATTTTCTATTGGGTTCAGGTCTGGAGACTGGCTAGGCCACTCCAGGACCTTGAGATGCTTCTTACGGAGCCACTCCTTAGTTGCCCTGGCTGTGTGTTTCGGGTCTTTGTCATGCTGGAAGACCCAGCCACGACCCATCTTCAATGCTCTTACTGAGGGAAGGAGGTTGTTGGCCAAGATCTCGCGATACATGGCCCCATCCATCCTCCCCTCAATACGTTGCAGTCGTCCTGTCCCCTTTGCAGAAAAGCATCCCCAAAGAATGATGTTTCCACCTCCATGCTTCACGGTTGGGATGGTGTTCTTGGGGTTGTACTCATCCTTCTTCTTCCTCCAAACATGGCGAGTGGAGTTTAGACCAAAAAGCTCTATTTTTGTCTCATCAGACCACATGACCTTCTCCCATTCCTCCTCTGGATCATCCAGATGGTCATTGGCAAACTTCAGACGGGCCTGGACATGCACTGGCTTGAGCAGGGGGACCTTGCGTGCGCTGCAGGATTTTAATCCATGACGGCATAGTGTGTTACTAATGGTTTTCTTTGAGACTGTGGTCCCAGCTCTCTTCAGGTCATTGACCAGGCCCTGCCATGTAGTTCTGTGTTGATCCCTCACCTTCCTCATGATCATTGATGCCCCACGAGGTGAGATCTTGCATGGAGCCCCAGACCGAGGGTGATTGACCGTCATTTTGAACTTCTTCCATTTTCTAATAATTGCGCCAACAGTTGTTGCCTTCTCACCAAGCTGCTTGCCTATTGTCCTGTAGCCCATCCCAGCCTTGTGCAGGTCTACAATTTTATCCCTGATGTCCTTACACAGCTCTCTGGTCTTGGCCATTGTGGAGAGGTTGGAGTCTGTTTGATTGAGTGTGTGGACAGGTGTCTTTTATACAGGTAACGAGTTCAAACAGGTGCAGTTAATACAGGTAATGAGTGGAGAACAGGAGGGCTTCTTAAAGAAAAACTAACAGGTCTGTGAGAGCCGGAATTCTTACTGGTTGGTAGGTGATCAAATACTTATGTCATGCAATAAAATGCAAATTAATTACTTAAAAATCATACAATGTGATTTTCTGGATTTCCGTCTCTCACAGTTGAAGTGTACCTAGGATAAAAATTACAGACCTCTACATGCTTTGTAAGTAGGAAAGCCTGCAAAATCGGCAGTGTATCAAATACTTATTCTCCCCACTGTACATAGGAGATGAGTAATGCAAGATATGTAAACATTAAAGTGACTAGTGTTCCATTTATTAAAGTGGCCAGTGATTTATAATCTATGTATATAGGCAGCAGCTTCTAATGTGCTAGTGAATGCTATTTAACAGTCTGATGGCCTTGGGATAGAAGCTGTTTTTCAGTCTCTCGGTCCCAGCTTTGATGCACCTGTACTGACCTCGCCTTCTGAATGATAGCGGGGTGAACAGGCAGTGGCTCGGGTGGTTATTGTCCTTGATATTTTTAGCATTCCTGTGACATTGGGTGCTGTCGGTGTCCTGGAAGTTTGCCCCTGGTGATGTGTTTGGCAGACCGCACCACCCTCTGGAGAGCCCTGCGGTTGCGGGTGGTGCAGTTGCCGTACCAGGCAGTGATACAGCCCGACAGGATGCTCTCAATTGTGCATCTGTAAAGGTTTGTGCGGGTTTTAGGTGCCAAGCCAAATTTCTTCAGCCTCCTGAGGTTGAAGAGGCACTGTTGGGCCTTCTTCACCACACTGTCTGTGTGGGTGGACCATTTCAGTTTGTCAGGGATGTGTACGCCGAGGAACTTGAAGCTTTCCACCTTCTCCACTGCGGTCCCGTCGATGTGGATAGGGGGGTGCTCCCTCTGCTGTTTCCTGAAGTCCACGATCATCTCCTTTGTTTTGTTGACGTTGAGTGAGAGGTTATTTTCCTGGCACCACACTACCAGAGCCCTCACCTCCTCCCTGTAGGCTGTCTCGTCATTGTTGGTAATCAAGCCTACTACTGTTGTGTCGTCTGCAAACTTGGGTGAACAGTGGGTGTTGTTTCCTACCTTCAGTATTGGGAAGAGAGGGTGTGAGCATAGGCCAGAAAATATTCTGGAACACCAGCCACCCATAGCCTGGGGACAAGGCCAGTCAGAGAATGTCTTTCTATGATAGCTGCAATTTGTGTTTAATATTAAATCATTTTAGGTATTGGTGAGAATAATGCACTATTATGCTGCATACACAGCTGACCACCTCAATAACGTCACCAGAGGTGTATTCACTAGGAACCAAATGGGGAGGGACTAACCTGAACTTGTCCAAATAAGAAAACTTGTTTTAGTTATGTTTCCTGTTGCAAAACATTTTATGGTGTGCACTAATAAATTCACCCCAGTCACTTTGCAGAAAAATGTAGACATTGATACAGCAGGGAAAGGACCAGTAAATGGTAAGACAATGACTTGTCTTTTATTCAATTAGGAATGGAAATATTACAGAATTACAACAAAACAGACAGCAGAACATACTTTAACATGTAGAAAATTTGGTTTATTTACGGTACATACAGTTGGTAAAACATTCTTAGAAAAAATGCTGCAGTTTTTTTTAAGGCATTCAGACTTCAAGAAGTTAACACTGCACAAAATAATTGCACTGAAAAAGGTAGACCAAAGTGTGACAAATATTATTACAATTTCATTAATGAGTTCATAACTAATCTGGAATCTTGTTTCTTCAGAGCCAAACATCACATTTGTTTAACTATTATGCAAAAATGTAATCTAAATCTCTCAGAATCTTCTTATACTTTCCAGAATATCCCAAAGATGCAAAGCACACAGTTTTTCCTTTTACTTTCGAGTTAAATAAGTGCTTTCCGTTACTTTAGCGCTCTCCTATATAGATATTGAGACAGTCATTAAATAACGCAACCACAGTTCCAAAGCAAATATTCAAATTCAATTTTTTCTCATTACTCGAAAGTAGAATTCCCCCTCACTCCTAGAGTGTTAATTTGATTGGACATCAATTGTAAGTTAACTAAACCTCTGGCTCCTTCTTTCCCTCCCGTTGCATCCATCTTTTTCTAGACATGTCCGCATCTACTAAGTGTGCAAAGTACATAACATTACTTCCATAAGGCATCTTGGGCGAGAGTCCTGACTAAATAATTGAATTCAAGTTATCGAGAGACAACGCGTATGCAAATGCTCTCAAAACCGCTTTCATTCACCTTGTCCTATTGGATAAGGGAGACAGAAGTCCCTTACTCTTAACTTCAGCTGCAGTAAGAGTAAAAAATAAATACAAACAAGTATTCCTTTGTATAATAAAGACTGATCAGAGTATGTGTTTTAACTACGTTTCAGTGCAGAGGTGTCTCTGAAGCAGGATGGGAGAAAAAAAACCCAACCAGGCTTCTGTTCGACCATCCGACTGAAGTCACAGGCACCTTCGCCCCCACACAATATCCAAAGGTATAAATCACCCACATTGGGCCCTGGTCAAAAGTAGTGCACTATATAGGGAATAGGGTGCAATTTGAGATCTGATACCTTCATCCTCTTCTACAAGGAGGAAATAATCTCCTGTGAAGAGCAACTTGGACAGGAGGAGACAACTGGTGCATTAATATGTAACGCTGCCACATAACTGCACTTCTACGCCAGCCTATTTCGAATATGGTCTGGTATATAATGACAGCTCAACAGTATGTTGACTTAGAAGTAAGTAGGGCTGTTTCAACACAGCAGCTTATAGTAAAATAAGACTGAAGTAGGGTGGCTTAATAAAATAAAACAAATAATCTTAAATATAAAACTTAAATTTAATCTTAAACGTAAATGTAAACTTTTGACAAAAGTTGGACTTCTCCCACGCTTATGGAATGAATGTCAACAAAGCGCGACTGATAGAAAGATTGATCCCGACATATAGATCCAATTCAGCCCGAATTGAAATCGAAATGATCAAAACAAATTTCACCTACTTAGACTAAATGTGAAGAAACCTCAAACTTTTTTTTTTCTCACAATTTCAAAAGTGCCACAGAGGGTTAATTAATAATAGCTCATGAATAAATTAGAGGTTAATGTTCTCCCATCTTCATTGTTGGTGCAGATGGCACAGGCAGGTAGTTTGGTTGGTGTAATAGTTTCACGCATTACGGCATCCATTGCCGCTTCAGGTTTATCCACCGATCAAGTGACTTAGACTCTTTAAATCTGTGCTAACATGCCTAGCTTAGCCAAGCCATTAGATCACTTTGGCTAATACTCACCTCACGCATCATTCATTTCAAAAACAGAAAATAAAATATAAACACTTTACTGAAAGGTCTAGGACCGTTTTAAAGCCAATATTAATCGGAGGAACTCAAGTATAGGTTTTTAACTCATAATACAGAAGCAGAGACATCAATGGACCATGGTCTGATCACTACTAACTGCAGCACTACTAACTCCATCATCAATACTGCAATTTACTACAGCTACATTCTTTCATTGGTTTAGCCTGTTATCGTATCTGGTATCAGTCGCATCGAGTCCGTAACGGTTTGAGATGGTTGAGACAACATTACTCAGCCAGTCTTGTGGCTGCCGTCACCTGTTCGCTGGGCGCGGGCTGAGACAAGGTCGCGGGACACCCTCTTGCAGTCCTTGGCCAGACCCAGGAAACACATGAGGTCTATGAAGGCGGTGGTGATGTTCATTTTAATGCCGAACTCACTGGTGGCGTAGTCAAAGGGGAAGGTGTGGTGGTAGTTGTGGAAGCCCTCGCCTGGAAGGAAGGATACAAGGGGACAGGAAAGTCCGGTTAAAACCATAGACCGATAGCCATGCACAGGTGATGTGGGGACAGCAAAGTCTGGGTTGAAGAAAAAGAAAAATAAACGAACAGTGTGCTGGAGCCCCCTCCCTCCCTTTACTCCATGGACCTGGTAATACTATAGGTGTGCATCTATGCAAGTTACACTTTTTCCAATAGGATTCAAAACAATCTGATAACCATACAGGTGATATGTAAACTAAAGCACTTGGAGTCTGAAAAGTGCCACAACAGGGATGGATAACTTGAGTCCTGGAAGGCTGCTGTGTGCAACCTTCCATTCTAGTCAAGCATTCAAATACATGATTCAACTAAGTGAATTATGGTCTCCAATTCAAAAACCTGCACAAAATACAGCAGTCCTCTAAGTCAAGAGTTGCAAGTAACTGAGATATATTTGTATATAGATTGAACAAAAATATAAAATGCAACAATTTCAAAGATTTTACTGAGTTACAGTTCATAAGGAAATCAGTAAATTGAAAAAAGTTAATTAGGCCCTAATCTATGGATTTCACGACTGGGAATACAGATATGCACCTGTTGGTCACAGATACCTTAATTTTTTATTTTTTTTTAATGGCCCTCAGGATCTCGTCAAATTGCCATTGATAAAATACAATTGTGTTAGTTGTCTGTAGCTTATGCCTGCCCATACCCCAACCTTGGGCACTCTGTTCACAACGTTGACATCAGCAAACTGCTCGCCCACACGACGCCATGCACATGGTCTGCGGTTGTGAGTTCGGTTGGACGTACTGCCAAATTCTCTAAAATTACATTGGAGGTGGCTTATGGTAGAGAAAAGAACATTCAATTCTCTGGCAACAGCTCTGGTGGACATTCTTGCAGTCAGCATGCCAATTGCATGCTAGACAACTTGAGACATGTTGTGTGACAAAACTTCACATTTTAGAGTGGCCTTTTATTGTCCCCAGTACTAGGTGCACCTGTGTAATTATCATGCTGTTTAATCAGCTTGTTGACATGCCACACCTGTCAGGTAGATGGATTATCTTGTCAAAGGAGAAATGCTCACTAACAGGGATGTAAACTAATTTGTGCACAGAATTTGAGAGAAATAAGCTTTTTGTGCTTATCTAAAATTTCTGGGATCTTTTATTTCAACTCATGAAACCAACACTTTGCATTATATATTTGTTCAGTGTAGGTTGATAGACAACATCTCTCCAACGGTAAAAAAAAAGTATGAAAAAAAACACTTAACTGTATGCACTTACTACTGTAAGTCACTCTGGATAAGAGTCTGCTAAATGACTAAAAATTACAAGTCCCACTCGTTTTAAGCTATTCAACAAAAATTATTTTCACAGCTGACAAACAGGCAGCTATCCAGACGCGAGGTTAGAGTAGAACATGTAGTCAGTCGGACAGAAGCTCTGATTTCACACAAACAGCAGGATATCCTTCACAAAGTCAACACAGGCCACTGGATTAGCTAGTTCCGCCTCACTACACCATGCCAGGCTGCATCAGCTGCTTTGGGAAGGCTACGGTACCAGTGTGGTGGAGGTTGGACACGAAATGGCATATTGGCTTTGTCCAAAATGGCCAACAGCAGTGCAAGGCTCTGGCCAAAAGTAGTGCTCCAGAGAAAAATCTCTCCCCCCCTTTAGAAAAATAGAAAAGATGGTCCGGTCCTTACCGATGGCACTAAAGGCCACGAAACGGTTCTCACTGGGGTTGATGTTATGGTCGTAGGGTCGGTTGCCCCACATGTGAGCTGCAGAGTTGACCAGCCAGGTAGCGTTCAGCACCAGGGTGTACCGCATGAGGCCCGGGATGAAGTAGCCCACCCACAGGGACTCACCCCACAGGTACCAGGGCACCCACATGGGCACCAGGAAACACAGCAGGACCACAGACAGCTTGTAGTACCTAGAGGGGACAGAGAGGGAAGAGAGGAGGAGACGGAAGAGATACTGAGAAAGGAGACATTGTTTGGTGTTTGTGTATCAAATACAAAGTGAATCTATTGCGCTCCACCATTCATTTTTGGGGTGGGTGGGTGAGATTAGTCCTGGAATTGATATGCATCAAACATAAATAAGTAGCTGTGTTACTCAAGAGCTTTTAAGTAGAACTGGAAGCATTCTGTTATGATGAATCTAAATGAAAATTAAGTTGCTAAAGCTGGGAAGTCAACACCACCACCCCAAGCACCTAGATTCATAAAACAGAGTTGCTAAACCGGGGAAAGTCACACCTAGTTCAGTCCCAAAAAAATTAAATAAAATACAAGTTGACCAGATCTTCTAAAATCAGTTGATTTAGTCATCAACCAAATGTAAAAAAAAAAAAAAAAAAAAAATGAACAAAAACAACATTTCTAAAAGAGCTGTGGTGATACTAGTTTGGGACTACGTCCAAGAGTACCCACTGCCCGCTGATAAATGGCCAGCCAGCCACCAGTCACTGTACTTTGTGTGGCTATGGCCCGATCGAGGCCTTGGCAGAGATGGCAGCTCTTATCAATAGATCAGCGACCAGCCAGGCCGTGCCATCATGGCCACCGCGACCTATAGATGTAGGATCTTAATTTGATCTATATTGTCACAGCAAAATAATCCTGAAGCAACTGGATTTGATAATTTAGTCCATAATGTTGCTTGATCGGTGGTAAGGCTATTAGCTGGCCAAAAGTAGGCTAGCATTTCACAGTAAAGTCTACACCCGTTGTATTCAGCGCATGTGACAATTTCTAAAATTGATTTAGGGTCATGTATAAAAATGCTCAGTTGCCCATTATTTTGCCTACCATGGCTAGAAGAGATCTCAGTGACGTTGAAAAAGGGGCCTCAAAGGAGTATAGGGGGTTTAAAGGGTGTGTCTCAGACACCCGATCAACCCAATTGAACACTTATGGGAGATTCTGGAGCTGCGCCTGAGACAGTGTTTTCTACCACCATCAACAAAACACCAAATTATGGAATTTCTTGTGGAAGAATTGTCACGTCCCTCCAATAGAATTCCAGACACTTGTAGAATCTATGCCAAGGCGCATTGAAACTGTTCTGGCACCTTGTGGTGGCCCAACGCCCTGTTAAGACACTTCACGTTGGCGTTTCCTTTATTTTGGCAGTTAACTGTACAACACTGCATGATTCAGAGTGAGGGCACTGCCAGGGCCCTTGTCAGGGCCAACCTTTAAAAATACTACCAGGAAAGGAAAGACACCCCACTAATGACTGCTACTGTTGTAGGTAAGAAACTCTTTACCATATACCAACAGACAACATACGAAAACAGTCTTGTGTGGCTCAGTTGTTAGAGCATGGGGCTTGCAAGCCAAGATCGTGGGTTCTGTTTATGCTGGGGCCACACATCCAAAAATGTATACATGCTCTATGAGCCGCTTTAGATAAAACTGTCTGCTAAATGGCATATAGGAGAAGATATTAGATATGAAGGACTATGCAGGACATAGACTAAAACAGTTCTCTACTTACTTTCTCTGGAACATGACTACTTTATCTGCCTTCAGGTCTGTCAGCTCCAGCTTCTTGCCCTTCTCGATCACTTCAGGGTTTTTGCGGACGAGCAGCCAGCCAATGTGAGCGAAGAAGAAGCCCCGCAGTGCATTGTGGGGGTCTGCGTCCGTCTCGGAGTACTTGTGGTGAACCCGGTGGTCCCTCGCCCACTCGTAAATGTCGTTCTGGAGGAAATAATAGAAGTGATGTGGTTAAGGAGGCACTTTTATCTAACACTGATAACAGCAACATGTACAGTAATAGAGCTGGGTGATATCCATATTGCGATAAATTGCCTGAATTGATGCGATAACAATAAGTTTAACAATGTGCACCAGTTTATTTTTTTTAACTACTACTTTGATGGCTGTAGCCATCAAATTGTCCCATTCACAAATCATCCATATTAGCAAACTTAATTCATTTCTCTAGTATAGGCTACTTATCCTAATGAATGATATCAGAAAAATGCCTGCTATAACTGAGCGGTATGGTTGGTGACAATTTTCTGTTTATCGTCTGAGCTCTATACAGTAGTACACGTGACCCATAGTGTGGGAATCTGGGGCAATATGCATCAAGTGTCTCAGGGTAGACGTGCTGATTTAGGATCAGTTTTGCCTTTTAGATTACAATAAAATGAGTCTCTAGGATCAGGTTCTCCCTGTATCGGCATTCTTACTCAGAGATGCTTGATATATGGCCCTAAAAAGGAAAACCATGCATTTGCCTCCATCTCTATGCTTTAAAATTGTACAACCAATTGAGATTTCAGAACACACTAATATGAATAGGTATGGGCACAACACTAGAGCGAGGGTTTAAACACAGTAGACTAGAGAGCTCTCCCCCTCTCTACAATGCGTATTAAATTAAGAGGTGACCATCAGATTAGCAGGGAAGCATCAGTCAGCACAGATTATACAGGCAACAGCACTCAGATTAAGTGTAATCAATAATTGGTCAAAACAAAATCATACTGTCCAGATAAATACGGAGGGGAGTGTGAAGCTAAAATGTTTACATTTGGATCTATACTCCGGAATTTGATTAAAATGTTTCATATGAGGCGACAGTTTAGAAATGAAAGCACTTCATGCATCTAGTCCCCCCATTTGAAGAAGTCATAAGTATTGACAAATTCACCTATAACGTATTAAGAAGAGGTTTCTGAACACTTCTACATTAATGTGGATACTACCATCATTACGGATAATCATTCATTAATAAATCATGAAAATTGTACCCTGTCACCATTACCAATAACATGGGAGGTTAGATTTTTTGGGGGGTGTGATCTTTGAGCCTCCAACTTTCTCACGCATCATTTTTCACGATTCATACATGATTATTTCGAATCATGGTAGCATCCACATTAATGTAAGTGTTCCAAAACATATATTCTTATTAACAATAAAAAGTTACTCAAATTACAATACATTATTTACCATTCAGTTCCTATTGGGGAAAACATCACCCGAAACACAAACCAAAGTCAAAATGCAGCCAACAGATTTCAAATCACAAGCTCTATGTAGTTACTGAGTCATAGGAATAAGGGACCAAATACTAAACTTGACTACTTTAATACACTAATTACATTTGTCCCAATATGAAAATGTTTAGCGCAAATCCAAAATACTGGAGTATAGAGCCAAATGTAAACATTTTCGCTTCACTGTCTAAATAATATGTGGACACCCCTTCAAAATTAGTGGATTTCGGCTTTTTCAGACAGCCGTTGCTGACAGGTGTATAAAATTGAGCACACAGCCTTGCAATCTCCATAGACAAACATTGGCAGTATAATGGCCCGTACTGAAGAGCTCAGTGACTTTCAACGTGGCACCGTCATAGGATACCACCTTTCCAACAAGTCAGTTCGTCAAATTCCTGTCCTGCTAGAGCTGCCCCGGTCAAGTCTAAGTGCTTTTATTTTTAAGTGGAAACGTCTAGCAACAAACTGGTAGGCCACACAAGCTCACAGAATGGGACCACCGGGTGCTGAAGCGTGTAGCGCATAAAAATGGCCTGTCCTCAGTTGCAACATTCACTACCGCGTTCCAAACTGCCTGTGGAAGCAACGTCAGCACAATAACTGTTTGTCGGGAGCTTTATGAAATGGGTTTCCATGGTCTAGCAGCTGCACACAAGCCTAAGGTCACCATGCGCAATGCCAAGCGTCAGCTGGAGTGGTGTAAAGCTCATTGCCATTAGACTCTGGAAACGCATTCTCTGGAGTGATGAATTACGTTTCACCATCTGGCAGTCCGACGGACAAATGTGGGTTTGGCGGATGCCAGGAGAACGCTACCTGGCCGAATGCATAGTGCCAACTGTGAAGTTTGGTGGTGGAGGAGGAATAATGGTCTGGGGCGGTTTTTCCATGGTTCGGGCTAGGCCCCTTAGTTCCAGTGAAGGGAAATCAACGCTACAGCATACAATTACATTCTAGACGATTCTGTGCGCCCAATTGTGGCAACAGTTTGGAGAAGGCCCTTTCCTGTTTCAGCATGACAATGCCCTCGTGCACAAAAGTGAGGTCCATACAGAAATGGTTTGTTGAGATCGGTGTGGAAGAACTAGACTGGCCTGCACAGAGCCCTGACCTCAAGCCCATCGAACACCTTTGGGATGAATTGGAATGCCGACTGTGAGCCAGGCCTAATCGCCCAACACCAGTGCCCGACCGCACTAATGCTTGAAGCTGAATGGAAGCAAGTCCCCGCAGCAATGTTCCAACATCTAGTGAAAAGCCTTCCCAGAAGAGTGGAGGCTGTTCTAGCAGCAAAGGGGGGACCAACTCCATATTAATACCCATGACTTTGGAATGAGATGGTCGACAAGCTTTGACTTTTGGTCATATGTACACACACACAGTTGGGTCACTCATTAATGCTGTTGTGACTGGTGGGGACTTGGGTAGACCTGTATTATGACTGAACCCTTAACCTGATTGCATCAGCCACTTCTTTAATCAAGTCATCAGTTTATAAAGGAGGTCATAGAGACGCATGATAAAAATCACTTAATACATTATTTTGGGGTGCATTTATAGGAAATAAAAGTGGGTCTATTTCAGCAGGGCATTTTCTACCAAATTTGGATAATTATTCTTGTGTTAATGTTTTTGATGAAGGCTGGCTATAAAGCCACTAAATCGTTGGCTCTTGGCGGTAGTCTCTGCTAGCTCTCGATCTTGCTGTTTCTAACTCTTCCCTCGCGGACACGCCAACACAATAAAGGCCTTTTAAACTGAATCACTCTAGAAAGAGAGCCTTGGTCTTTTGGAAGAGCCATGTTGGTGTTCACATACATTTAGCCTTCCATGTTTATGCTGCGTGTTTTCCTCTGTCTGTTTTAATCCCTGTACAGTGCATATCATAAGTATCCACCCAATTGGATTTCCTCACATTGTATTGTGTTAGAAAGTGGGATTCAAATGGATTTAAATTGTCATTGTCAAATCTCTACACAAAATACTCTGTCAAACTGGAAGAAAAATTCTAAAAATGTTTTATGATTCATGAAAACACTAATATACCTTGATTAGATAGCTATTCACCCATCTGAGTCAATACATGTTAGAAACACCTTCGGTAGCAATTACAGCTGTGAGTCTTAGGTAAGTCTCAGAGTTTTGCACACCTTGTGCAATATTCGTTCATTAATCTTTTCAAATTACTTCAAGCTCTGTCGAGGTGTTGGGTATCATGGCTGGACAGCAATTTTCAAGTCTTGCCATAGATTTTCAAGCAGATGAGTCAAAACTGTAACTTGGCCACATAGGAACATTCCGTCTTCTTGGTAAGCAACTGCATTGTAGATTTGGCCTTTTTTTGTAGGTTATTGTCCTGCTGAAAGGTAAAGTCCTCTCCCAGGGTCTGGTGAAAAGTAGACCAAAGCAGGCTTTCCTCTAGCATTTTGCCTGTGCTAAGTTCCATCCCGTATTTTTTTTAAAATCCTGAATAACTCCCGTCTTTGCTGATGTCAAGCATACCCATAACATGAGGCCCCAAATATAAGGCTATGCATATAAGCCAAAAAATGTATTCCTTTGCTGTTGTTTTTTTTTGTTTTCTTTATTGCCTTGTTGCATACCGGATGCACGTTTTAATATTTTTATTCTGTATATCTATTCTTTTCACTGTCATTTATGTCATTATTGTAGTCACTACAATGTTGTTGATCCATCCTCAGTTCTCCCATCACAGTCATTTAAAAAATCACCAATGGCCTCATGGTGATATCCCTGAGCAGTTTCCTTCCTGTCCTGTAGCTCAGTTCAGAAGGACGACTGCATATTTTATGTTATTTAATTTTTTCACTTTGACATTATGGAGTATTTTGTGTAGATCAATGACAACAAAAATAAACTTTAAAAAAAAAAATGCAAAAAATCCAAGAGGGGTGAATACTTGTGATACCCACTATGTATCCTATGCTGGTTACAAATACAATTTCCTCTCTAGAGTTCAATAAAGTTTATTAAATTCAGATATTTAGTTTGTTTACCTGGAAGGCCATTGAGTTGGCAAGGGCCAGGAAGACTCGGAGAGGGGTGGAGGCCTTGTAGGACTTGTGACTCCAGAGGCGGTGAGCCCCTGCAGTTATACCCAGGGCACTGAGCAAGAAGCACACAACAGCTAGGGGAGGGAGAGCAAGAGAGATAAACAGACATCCATGTATGGCATACACTCACATAGATTTGACTCCCAGTAGATACAGGGGACATCATGTCCCATGCCCGTTCTCCATCCCTGCCTTGTTGCTGTCATGAGTTATTTCTGTTGGGAGCTGGCAGTGGGAGTAGGTATGCATATATACTCTACTCGCAGGGTTGTTGTTGTAAAATTGTTTTATGTGTTTCTATGTGCAGCCAGAGAAGGCTGCTTAGGAAGTGAGAACTTGGGGCCTCCAAACAGCCCAGGCAGCAAAGAGACATTCTGTTTTGGTGCCATGCAGCCTCTCACAATGGAATGTCTATTGGAATGGCAATTGTTCTTTGTCGTCTCGCCCAGTGGAATAACATGCAGTTCAGCATTGCACACACAGACAGGGGGGGGGGGGGGGGACAAAGTTTGGGTCGTTCGGTATAATCCAAGTCATGCTTCATCTGTCCAACTACCTATTCTCACAACAACAACATTCTTAAAATCTGCACATTTTGTCTATGTCTAAGCAAGCGAACACAGATGTAGCTATTTTCTGATTAAGAAACATATTGTGAACAAAGGTGCCTCAAGTCTAGCCCAAAGGCCAGCAGATGGTGATATTGAGTCTTTTTCATCTTACCGTCCAAACGCATTGTATGCACCTGGCAATATATTTGTGGGAAAATATGTGTACTTTCCTTATGAAACACAATTTGTAACCACGCTAGTGGCTACATGCTCATCCCGGATGTTGTGTATCACCTTCAGCCAATCAGGTTTAAACTGAGACAAGGGGTTCTGTTTCTTTTACGCCTGCTGCATTAAGTTAGGGATGAAAAAAACAGCCTGCTGAAACCCGATTGGCTGAATGCAATACACAACATCAATAAAGTTAAGGAAATCGAAGCCTATGCAGCCTGACTGGACAATGTTTTAGGTACGAACCGGTCAACGAGGGACACGGATGTATTGCCGGCAAGAAGGGTGCATGCAGGAACCAATGTGGTGCAGGAAAGCTCTGAATTGTTGGCTGCAGCTGCACACCAGTTGCCGGCTGCATTCAATGCGCTTGGACGGTAAGACAAAAAAGACTCAATATCGCCATCTGCCGGCCTTTGGGCTACCTCAGGCCACACATTCCAAAACGTCTAGTTCTCTCTGCACAACAGTAGCCTGCCTATGAGCGCTTCATTTGATAGGTGCATATATGGTGTGATGATCAGGTGATAATGGTGTAGCTCCGGGTTTCCCAAACTCGGTCCTAGGCCCCCCCCCCGGGTGCACGTTTTGGGTTTTGCCCTAGCGCTACACAGCTTATTCAAATAACCAACTCATCAAGCTTTGATTATTTGAATCAGCTGTGTAATGTTAGAGCAAAAACGTGCACAGATGTTGGGAAACCGTGGTGTAGTTAACTGTTAGGCAACATATTCCGTTATATTGTTTGTTATTTCCATGGAAAAAATATTGAGTGGGTGTGCCCCGAAATAGATTGAACATTCAACACTATTCTTAGAGGGGGCAAGCATCATGTCGACAACAAGCGCCTTCTTCACAAATGCATCACCCAGCTTCAGCACATTATGTTTTCTAATGTCGACCAGAAACTATGCTGCGTAGACAAACAACTTTAACAAGGGCGTAAAAACTGATCAACGCATAAAGAAAAGGCGAATAAAATGGCACGATGTAAATGGTGATACTTACTCCAAGCCAGAGTTAGGGTCGAAGCGGAGGGCACGAGCATCAGTCCATAAAACGCTCCAGTATGTAATAAAATCATTAATATGATGTTTCTCCACACCAGTCTCATCGGCGGTTTAGGGCCCTCTTTTGCTTTATAACTATCATCAAAAACATCATCTCTCGTAGACGTTTCCGCCACCACAGCATCTCTGTTTTGCTGCTTGTTGGGGTTTCTCGTCTCCGTCGCTGTCATTTTTGCCGTAGGATTCTGTAGTTAATATGCCCAGTGTTGAGGAGATTAGATCTATGCTGGAAAGAGGACAGATAGCTATTCAATTTACATGACAAACACAGGCATCATCGTTCATCCCACCAGGAAATCGAGCAACTTTGTGAAAGTGCGCACTCGATTTCCTGGTGCAATGCTAGGATAGCATAGGCTACTGTCAAAGACGCACACAATTTGCTATCAACTGGCATCGAATACATAACTTACCGCGTAGAATGAAGATAATAGTTATAATGTATCAAAAGGTGCACAACGATGAGATAGCTTCTTCGGGCGAACGTTGACAATAGAGCGCGTTGTGCAGCTCTACTCGTGGTGATGGTTCCGCTTACCTAGCTAAACCTGCTACTAAGTTTCTTGTTCAGACGTCGTTTTAAAGACTCCAATTGGTCGAGGAGCATTTGATGCCACATCTACCCTAAGAGTTTCATTGGTTGCCTGATTATCTGATGTTTAACGTTTTACAACCCCTGGCTGAAATGCTGAAAGTCATCCAGAAAAAGTCCCCACATTTTTTTACAGTCACACTCATTATTTCACACTCATTATGTATAAAATTACGCAACTTGTGTCAACATGGTTGGATAGCTGTTGTTTAATAGGCGTAGACATCTTTCCAGAGTCAGTGACCAGCAGTAACCTTTAGGACCATAATTGGGTCATACTCATTACATTAAGGGACATTGCATTATGTTGCTCATGGAGAGGATGTGGGGTGATGGGAGTTGACTGATACAATCCAACATTATGATTTATCCTGTTTGCTTCCAACACATTACTTGGACATATGAGTATAGGCTAGGCCTACTAATAGAATATTGCAGCAAGTAATAGGCTATGATATGAATATAATAACTATGAATATAATCTCATATACATATTCCAAATGTTCATTATTAAACTTGGAACTTGTACTTTTGACACTTCTGAATCACTTGAATCAAAAGATTGAGGCCAAAGGGTAATGGGTATTTGCTTAAATAATGTTACTCATTCTATAATATGATATGACTATTAAACGATGAATATGATCTATTCAACATACTAATTATTCAACATGGAACCCTTTCATTTGACTGTCCTGAATCAGTTGAATACATAAAGGTATGCTATTGCTGTGATAATATGACTCATCCTGTAGCCCAGAGACTCATGTTTATATAATCAGACTCATATTTACATAATAAGGGCATTATGAATGTGAGGACTCATGTATCACCACACGGTCAGACAGCAAGACTCAGCTGTTAGGCAAACACATCGTAAAAACACACTATATTGTACCTGTTAGAACATGACAAGCCATCAGGTTTGACATTAGTCAATAATGAGCATAGACCCTTTAGCTCAGTTGGTAGAGCATGGCGCTTGCAACGCCAGGGTTGTGGGTTTGTTTCCCACGGGGGGCCAGTATGAAAATGTATGCACTCACTAACTGTAGGTCGCTCTGGATAAGAGTGTCTGCTAAATGACTAAAATATAATATAGCATATGATATGAGTATAATAACTACGAATATATTATTTCATACATATTGTAGCGGATTCGGGAGGTAGCCTGACTGTCAAGCCAACACCTTAACCATTACACCAAGAGGTCCAAACCTCTTGACAAAGTCGCTATGTGTTACCCCCTTCTTTCGGGAAAGCGTGTCCCCACACTTCTCTATACCAAGTCCCTCATGTGTACACGCCTCTCCGCTGGCCACAAGGCCACCATCCAACTTCTGACATCGATGTAGCGAATTCGAGGTGTAGCCCCGACCAGGACTCAAATCCGGGTCCAGTGACTGTCAAACCAACACCTTAACCGTTACGCCAAGAGGTCTGAACCTCTTGACGAGGTCGTTAGGTGTTGGCTTAAGGTTGCTACAATATTCAACATGGAACCTTTTATATTGACTCTCTTGAATCACTTGAGTCAATAGAATCATAGAAGAATAGGGGGGTTGGTGTACACATAATGATAATTCTTAGCTTGAAGCCCATCACTATTAGTATGATCTAAAATAACATGAGTATGATTTTTGGGGTGATAGGTAGCCCAAAGGCTAAGGACTTGGACCTGTGGCCAAAAGATGGCAGGTTCCAATCCCAGGTAGGCGGAATTGATCTGGCAGCTGGAGCACTGCTGGGTTCACATTCTCAAGACAGTCCCCTACCGTTGGTCCCTTGAGCAAGGCCCTTAACCCCACAACATGCTCTCCGTCCAGGAGCGCTGCAGCTTTACCCTGTGCTCGTCTCAACTGGATGTGTGCTGTCTGGGGGAGTTGAGAACAGAGCAGAAGACAACTTTCTGTTGTTCGCTGTAACTAATGGACAATCAAATTGTATTATATTATTGTCATTATTCAACATAGAACCTTTTCAAATCAAATTCAATGTTATTTGTCACATGCTTCGTAAACAACAGATATAGACTAACAGTGAAATGCTTACTTACGGGCCCTTGCCAACAATGCAGCGAGAAAGAAAATAGAGAAATAATAGAAAAGTTACGATCAACGGAAAAAACACATCCCGGTCCGGGTGCCTTGCATGCCGCCTCTGTGTCCTCCGTCCATCGCACCATCTGGGGTAGGCGTGCCTTCGTTATGTCTGTGAGAGGAGAAGCTATTGCGGCAAAGTTAAGCACAAATCGACTGTAGTAGCCTGCTAACCCCAGGAACGACTTCACCTGCCTCTTGGTCCGGGGAACCGGCCATTCCCTAATTGCGACCCCAAAAAAATCTTGGGGCTTCACATTTCCCCGCCCGATTCGATAGCCCAGCTACTCCACCTTGGCGTAGCCCAGCTTGCACTTGTGGGGGTTTGCGGTCAGCCCCGTATCCCTTAGCGCATCCACCACCGCCTGTAACCTACAGAGATGGGACTCCCAACAGTCACTGTGCACAATTATATCATCCAAGTAAGCAGCAGCATACTCACGATGCGGGCGCAGGACGCGGTCCAAGAGTCACTGGAAGGCCGCTGAGGCCCCGTGGAGCCCGAAAGGAACAACCTGGTAGTAGTATAGCCTCCCCGGGGTGGAGAAGGCCGTCTTCTCCCGGGAGGCCGCTGCCAGCGGCACCTGCCAGTACCCCTTTGTCAGGTCCAGGATGCTGATGTATCTTGCCTTCCCCAAGCGGTCGATCAGTTCGTCCACCCGGGGCATGGGGTAGGCGTCGAATTTACTGACCTCGTTCAGGCCCCGGAAGTCGTTGCAGAAGCGAACGGTTCCGTCCGGTTTTGGTACCAGCACTATAAGGCTAGACCACTCACTGTGGGACTCCTCCAGTACCCCCATCTCTAGCATTGTCGTCACTTCCCGCTGGACTGCCGCCCTCCGGGCTTCTGATATCCGGTATGGCCGTTTACGCACTTTTTCTGCTGGACGTGTGTGGATATGACGTTCCATGAGATCCGTGCGCCCTGGCACCTCGGAGAACACGGCCGTATTCCGCTGGACCAACTCGTTGTTTGTCGTTGTGTCGGTCTGAGGTCTTCCCCCATGGAAACTTCGACAGAGGGTGGGTTCGGCTGAGGCCGGGTCCACGTTGTGCACAGCGCCTCTCGTGCGTGCCACTTCTTCAGCAGGTTCACTTGGTAAAGCTGGAGGGGTTTTCTCCGCCCCAGTTGGCGGACCTTATAATTGACGTTGCCTACCCGCTCGACGATGTCGTAGGGCCCATGCCACGTAGCCAGGAACTTGCTCTCCATTGTGGGGATCAGCACCAAGACCTTCTCGCCCGGGTGTAACTCTCGTGGTTGGGCCCCCCGGTTGTATACAAGCTCCTGGGCGCGTTGCGCCTGGGCCATGTGCTCCCTCACCACTGGCCAAATCGCCTTCATTCTCTCCCTCATCTCCTTCATGTGTTCCACCACGCTGCGAAGGGGGGTCGGTTGGTCCTCCCAGACCTCCTTGGCTAGGTCCAGCAGTCCACGGGGCCGACAGCCATACAGGAGCTCAAAGGGGGAGAACCCAGTGGACGCTTGAGGTACCTCGCGCACTGAGAACATCAGGTGGGGCAGCAGCTGGTCCCAGTTCCTCCCATCTCTCTCGATGACCTTCTTCAGCATCTGCTTTAGGGTCTTATTGAAGCGTTCAACTAGCCCGTCCGTTTGTGGATTTTACACACTGGCCCTCACCTGTTTGATTCGTTAAAGGTTGCAGACATCTTTCATTACACAAGACATGAATGTGGTGCCCTGGTCCGTCAGGATTTCCCACGGAATACCCATCCAGCTGAATAAATGGAAGAGCCCCCATGTGATACCTTTCGCTTCCGCCGTGCGTAACGGGATCGCCTCCGGATACCGGGTGGCATAATCCACGATTACCAGGATGCATCGGTGTCCCCTTGTGGTCTTCACCAACGGACCCAGCAGATCCATTGCCACCCGCTCAAATGGCACCCCTGTAATGGGCAAGGGAACCAAAGGGTTTCTATAAATGTGCCCTTTGGGCTGTGATCTGGCACTCCGGGAAGGTACGGCAGTAGTCCTCCACGGCGCGCTTGACTCCGGGGCAGCGGAACCGATTCCTGATCCGCTCCCTGGTTTTCTCCATCCCCAGGTGTGCCCCGAGCAGGTGGGTGTGGGCGAGCTGCAAGACAGTCCTAACATACTGGGTGGGTATGAGTAAGAAGTATTTTGTCTCCCCATTGTGCTTTACTACCTGATACAATAAATTACACTTGATGGCGAAGTGTGGGTAGCGCCACTCACTTACCCCGGGTAATAGTGCGCCGTCCACCGCGATTACCTGGCCCCTTGCATTCTGGGGGTTGGGGTCCTCTAACTGGGCCGTCCCGAACTGGCCCGTGAGGATTCCCATGTCGGGTGGCCTGTCTGGTGCCCCCACCTCCATAAAGGGGAGCCTGAGGTCCTCCTTGGACGATGGCTCGCTTCTCGGTGCGGGGTCGTCTCCCTCCTCCTGGTCCTACTCAGGCCAAGTGGACACCTCTCGCGGTGGGGCGTGGGTTGCGCAGATGACCGTCCTTTTTCCTCTCCTTCCTACCTCGCGTGCGAGCCTCCCCAGGTCCCTCCTCCACAGTGTCTGGAAGAGAAGGCAATCTCTACCTAGGAGAATGGGCACGGGCAGGTTAGGAACAGCCCCCACGCGCATCTGGCACTCCCCCCTTGGGGTGGTTATCCGCACCGGCATGGTTGGGTACCTCTTCATGTCCCCGTGTACACAGGACACTGTCATCTCCTCGTCCCCAGGTTCGTCTTTCCCCTCACGTGTGAGCCACTGCGGTTGGGCCAGGGTCACCATGATGCCGGAGTTCAGCAGAGCGCTGGTGTCGACGTCATTGATTCGTACTGGAACCATCGGAGGGGCCGTCTCGGTGTGTGCCCAACAGGAGGTGACATAACTCGCCATCCGGGTTACCCCGGAGCTGTGGTATGCGGAGGGCATGGATTCCTCCCGGCCGGGGCAGCTCCACGTGAGGTGTCCCAGCTCGCCGCACTCATGGCAGCGCCTCTGATCTAGCAGTGGACTTCGTTGTCGGTTCGGGTAGTCCTCCCACTTCACGACCTCGGTTGGTTCCGTCCATCTCTGTGCTTTTCTTCCTACTCTCCATGTCTGCTCTCTCCACCCGGGCCCCTCAGCAGGTCCTGGGTGTTCTGGTGGGTTTCCACTGCAGTCAGAGCCTTCAGAAAGTATTCATATCCCTTGATTTATTCCACATTTTGTTGTGTTACAGCCTGGATTTTAAATTGATTAAATTGATTTTCTTCTCACCCATCTCCACACAATACCCCATAATTACAAAGTGAAAACATGTTATTAGACATTTTTGCAAATGTATTGGCAATGAAATACAGAAATATCAAATTTACATACGTTTTCACACCCCTGATTCAATACTTTGAAGAAGCACCTTTGGCAGTGATAACAGCTGTGAGCCTTTCTGGGTAAGTCTCTAAGAACTTTCCACAACTGGATTGTGCAACATTTACCCATTATTATTTTCAAAATTCTTCAAGCTCTGTCAAATTGGTTGTTGATCATTGCTAGACAATGATTTGAAGGTCTTGCCATAGATTTTCAAGTAGATTTAAGTCAAAACTGTAACTCAGCCACTCCTACTGAAAGGTGAATTTATCTCCCAGTGTCTGGTGGAAAGCAGACTGAACCAGGTTTTCCCCTAGGAGTTTGCCTGTGCTTAGCTCCATTCCGTTTCTTTTTTATCCTAAAACACTCCCCAGTCCTTAACGATTACAGGCATACCCATAACATGATGCAGCCACCACTATGCTTGAAAATATTGAGTGGTACTCAGTATAGTGTTGTATTGGATTTGCCCCCAACATAACACTTTGTATTCGGGACAAAAAGTGAATTGCTTTGCCACATTTGTTGCAGTATTACTTTAGTGCCTTGTCGCAAACAGGATGCATATTTTTGAATATTTTTATTCTGTACAGGCTTCCTTCTTTTCACTCTGTCTACTAGGTCAGTATTGTGGAATAACTACAATGTTGTTGATCTATCCTGTTTTCTCCTGTCACAGCCATTAAACTCTGCAACTGTTTTAAAGTCACCATTGGCCTCCTGTAGTGACTGGGTGTATTGATACACCATCCAATTAATAACTTCACCATGCTCAAAGGGATATTCAATATCTGCTTTATTTGTATTTTCTTACCCATCTTCCAATAGGTGCCCTTCGTGCGAGGCATTGGAAAACCTCCCTGGTCTTAGTGGTTAAATCTGTGTTTGAAATGTACTGCTCGACTGAGGGACCTTACAGATAATTGTATGTGTGGGGTACAGAGATGAGGTAGTCATTGAAAAATCATGTTAACCACTAATATTGCACAACTTATTATGTGACTTGTTAAGCACATTTTTACTCCTTAACTTATTTAGGCTTGCCATAACAAAGGGGTTGAATACTAATTGACTCAAGACATTTCAGCTTTTCATTTTGTATTAATTTGTACAAATTTCTAAAAACATAATTCCACTTTCACATTATGGGGTATTGTGTGTAGGCCAGTGACAAATAAAATCGCTATTTAATCCATTTTAAATTCCAGCTGTAACACAACAAAATGTGGAAAATGTCAAGGGTGTGAAAACTTTCTGAAGGCACTTTAACTACTGAAAACACCACCAAGATTTGAATTTAGTTCAACTACAACCAAGCTACTGCAAAATGTAATTAAATTACTAGTTGGACAAATTGTAGTTCACTACTCCACAACACTGAGAATAATAATTATATAAATATAATATGAGTACAATATCTATTAATATAATCTCATACATACTTTGGAAAGTATTCAGACCCCTTGACTTTTTCCACATTTTGTTAGGTTACAGCCTTATTCTAAAATTGATTAAATAGTTATTTTTCCTCATCAATCTACACACAATACCCCATAATGACAAAGCAAAAACAGGTTTTTTGACATTTTTGTTAATTTATAAAAATAAAAAAATCTGAAATGTCACATTTACATAAGTATCCAGACCCTTTACTCAGTACTTTGTTGAAGCACCTTTGGCAGCGATTACAGCCTTGAGTCTTCTTGGGTATGACGCTACAAGCTTGGCACACCTGTATTTGGGGAGTTCCTCACATTCTTCTCTGCAGATCCTCTCAAGCTCTGTCAGGTTGGATGGGGAGCGTTGATGCACAGCTATTTTCAGGTCTCTCCAGAGATGTTCGATCGGGTTCAAGTCCGGGCTCTGGCTGGGCCACTCAAGGACATTCAGAGACTTGTCCCGAAGCCACTCCTGTGTTGTCTTAGCTGTGTGCTTAGGGTCGTTGTCCTGTTGGAAGGTAAACCTTCACCCCAGTCTGAGGTCCTGAGCGCTCTGGAGCAGGTTTTCATCAAGGATCTCTCTGTACTTTGCTCCGTTCATCTTTCTCTCAATCCTGACTAGTCTCCCAGTCCCTGCCGCTGAAAAACATCCCCACAGCATGATGCTGCCACCACCATGCTTTACCGTAGAGATGGTGCCAGGTTTCCTCCAGACATGACGCTTTGCATTCAGGCCAAAGAGTTCAATCTTTGTTTCATCAGACCAGAGAATCTTGTTTCTCATGGTCTGAGAGTCTTTAGGTGCGTTTTGGTAAACTCCAAGCGGGCTGTCATGTGCCTTTTACTGAGGAGTGGCTTCCGTCTGGCCACTCTATCATAAAGGCCTGTTTGGTGGAGTGCTGCTGAGATGGTTGTCCTTCTGGAAGGTTTCTCCCATCTCCACAGAGGAACTATAAAGCTCTGTCAGAGTGACCATCGGGTTCTTGGTCACCTCCCTGACCAAGGCCCGTCTCCCCAGTTTGGCCGGGCGGCCAGCTCTAGGAAGAGTCTTGGTGGTTCCAAACTTCTTCAATTTAAGAATGATGGAGGCCACTGTGTTCTTGGGGACCTTTAATGCTGCAGACATTTTTTGGTACCCTTCCCCAGATCTGTGCCTCGACACAGTAGTGTTAACACACTATTGATAGTTTGTTGTAACCGAGTATTGGTGCTAAACCGTGTTATTGGAAGCTAGCATGCTAGATAGCTATGGCGTCATAGGATACGGTGCCCTGGGCGGTTTTCACGGAAGAATACTGTACCAAGTTAGCTAGCTGAATAAACTAAGTTAGAGTCTATTCCTAGAAAACATTGAACCGCTGTAGTTTACAAGAATTATAATTTCTAAAGTGGAAGTTGGGAGTTATATTTGAGTGTTTCAGTGAAACGTAAGTGAGGGAGGCCCCGCTCTCTTGCTTTCCCAGATGTTTAGTTAATTTCATTCCGATCTCCTTTGCATTATTGTAGCCTTTTCTGTAGCCTGTCAACTATGTATCTGTATATCCCTGTTCTCTCCTCTCTGCACAGGCCATACAAACGCTTCATACCACGTGGCTGCTGCCACTCTAATCTGGTGGTCCCTGCGCGCACGATCCACGTGGAGTTCCAGGTCGCCGGCAGCCTCTAGAACTGCCGTTCTGCGGCCAACAAGGCAGAGTAAATCTCAGCTTATGCTACCCTCCAGTCCCTCAACTTCTTGGTGCTGACGGAAACATGGATTACCACAGAAAACACTGCTACTCCTACTGCTCTTTCCTCGTCTGATCATGTGTTCTCGCATACCCTGAGAGCATCTGGTCAGCGCGGCGGTGGCACAGGAATCCTCATCTCTCCCAAGTGGACATTCTCTCTTTCCCCCCTGACCCACCTGTCTATCTCCTAATTGGAATTCCATGCTGTCACAGTCACTAGCCCATTCAAGCTTAACATCCTTATCATTTATCACCCTCCAGGTTTCCTTGGAGAGTTCATCAATGAGCTTGATGCCTTGATAAGTTCCTTTCCTGAGGATGGCTCACCCCTCACAGTTCTAGGTGACTTTAACCTCCCTACGTCTGCCTTTGACTCATTCCTCTCTGCCTCCTTCTTTCCACTCCTTTCCTCTTTTGACCTCACCCTCTCACCGTCCCCCCCTACTCACAAGGCAGGCAATACGCTTGACCTCATCTTTACTAGATGCTGTTCTTCTACTAATCTCACTGCAACTCCCCTCCAAGTCTCCGACCACTACTTTGTATCCTTTTCTCTCTCGCTCTCCTCCAACACTACTCACTCTGCCCCTACTCAGATGGTAATGTGCTGTCGCAACCTTCGCTCTCTCTCTCCCGCTACTCTCTCCTCTTCCATCCTATCATCTCTTCCCTCTGCTAAATCCTTCTCCCTCTGATCTCCTGATTCTGCCTCCTCAACCCTCCTCTCCTCCCTTTCTGCACCTTTCTGTCTCCGCACCACGTGCTCTCACCACTGGTGTCCCCCAGGGCTCAGTTCTAGGCCCTCTCCTATTCTCTCTATACACCAAGTCACTTGGCTCTGTCATATCCTCACATGGTCTCTCCTATCATTGCTACGCAGACGACACACAATTAATTTTCTCCTTTCCCCCTTCTGATAACCAGGTGGCGAATCGCATCTCTGCATGTCTGGCAGACATATCAGTGTGGATGTCGGATCACCACCTCAAGCTGAACCTCGGCAAGACGGAGCTGCTCTTCCTCCCGGGGAAGGACTGCCCGCTCCATGATCTCGCCATCACGGTTGACAACTCCATTGTGTCCTCCTCCCAGAGTGCAAAGAACCTTGGCGTGACCCTGGACAACACCCTGTCGTTCTCCGCTAACATCAAAGCGGTGACCCGATCCTGCAGGTTCATGCTCTACAACATTCGCAGAGTACGACCCTACCTTACACAGAAAGCGGCACAGGTCCTAATCCAGGCACTTGTCATCTCCCGTCTGGATTAATGCAACTCGCTGTTGGCTGGGCTCCCTGCCTGTGTCATTAAACCCCTACAACTTATCCAGAACGCTGCAGCCCATCTGGTGTTCGACCTTCCCAAGTTCTCTCATGTCACCCCGCTCCACCGCACACTCCACTGGCTTCCAGTTGAGGCTCGCATCTACTACAAGACCATGGTGCTTGCCTACGGAGCTGTGAAGGGAACGGCACCTCCTTACCTTCAGGCTCTGATCAGACCCTACACCCAAACGAGGGCACTACGTTCATCCACCTCTGGCCTGCTAGCCCCCCTACCTCTACGGAAGCACAGTTCCCGCTCAGCCCAGTCAAAGCTATTTGCTGCTCTGGCACCCCAATGGTGGAACAAGCTCCCCCACGACGCCAGGACAGCGGAGTCACTGACCACCTTCCGGAGACACTTGAAACCCTACCTCTTTAAGGAATATCCCCCCCCCATAAAAAAAAGTTGTTGTCCGACTGGCTATCATATCATTGAATGCACCAATTTGTAAACGTAATCCTGTCTCGGAGCTCTATGGACAATTCCTTCAACCTCATGGCTTGGTTTTTGCTCTGACATGCACTGTCAACTGAGGGACCTTATATAGACAGGTGTGTGCCTTTCCAAATCATGTCCAATCAATTGAATGTACCACAGGTGGACTCCAATCAAGTTGTAGAAACATCTCAAGGATGATCAATGAAAACAGGATGCAACTGAGCTCAATTTCGAGTCTCATAGCAAATGGTCTGAATACTTATGTACAGTTGAAGTCGGACGTTTACATACACCTTAGCCAAATACATTTAAACTCAGTTTTTCACAATTCCTGACATTTAATCCTTGTAAAAACAGTTAGGATCACCACTTTATTTTAAGAATGTGAAATGTCAGAATAATAGTAGAGAGAATGTCACGCCCTGACCTTGAGAGCCCTGTTATTTCTCTAGTTAGTTTGGTCAGGGTGTGAATGTTGACATATCTATGTTATAGATTTCTATGTTGGCCGGGTGTGGTTCCCAATCAGAGGCAGCTGTCGATCGTTGTCTCTGATTGGGGATCATACTTAGGCAGCCATTTTGCCTACCTTTAGTTGTGGGATCTTGTTTCTGTTTAGGCTTGTTGCTGTTAGCCTTTAGAACTTCACGTTCTGTTGGATTTTGATATTTTGTCGGTGTTTCTTAAAATAAACGACTATGTACGCATACCACGCTGCACCTTGGTCCGATCCTTTATACAACGAACGTGACAGAGAATGATTTATTTCATCTTTTATTTATTTCATCACATTCCCAGTGGGCCAGAAGTTTAAATACACTCAATTAGTATTTGGTAGCATTGCCTTTAAATTATTTAACTTGGGTCAAACGTTTCGGTAGCCTTCCACAAGCTTCCCACAATAAGTTGGGTGAATTTTGGCCCATTCTTCCTGACAGAGCTTGTGTAACTGAGTCAGATTTGTAGGCCTCCTTGCTCGCACATGCTTTTTCAGTTCTGTCCACAAATGTTCTATAGGATTGAGGTCAGGGCTTTGTGATGGCCACTCCAATACCTTGACTTTGTTGTCCTTAAGCCATTTTGCCACAACTTTGGAAGTATGCTTGGGGTCATTGTCCATTTGGAAGACCCAAGCTTTAACTTCCTGACTGATGTCTTGAGATGTTGCTTCAATATATCCACATAATTTTCCTTCCTCATGATGCCATCTATTTTGTGATGTGCACCAGTCCCTCCTGCAGCAAAGCACCCCCACAGCATGATGCTTCCACCCCCGTGCGTCACGGTTGGGATGGTGTTCTTCGGCTTGCAAGGTCCCCCTTTTTCCTCCAAACATAACGATGGCCATTATGGCCAAACAGTTCTATTTTTGTTTTATCAGACCAGAGGACATTTCTCCAAAAAGTACGATCTTTGTCCCCATGTGCAGTTGCAAACCGTAGTCTGGCTTTTTTATGGCGGTTTTGGAGCAGTGGCTTCTTACTTGCTGAGCGGCCTTTCAGGTTATGTCGATATAGGACTTGTTTTACTGTGGATATAGATACTTTTGTACCTGTTTCCTCCAGCATCTTCACAAGGTCCTTTGCTGTTGTTCTGTGATTGATTTGCACATTTCGCACCAAACTACCTTCATCTCTAGGAAACAGAACGCGTCTCCTTCCTGAGCGGTATGACGGCTGCGTGGTCTCATGGTGTTTATATACTTGCGTACTATTGTTTGTACAGATGAACGTGGTACCTTCAGGCATTTGGAAATTGCTCCCAAGGATGAACCAGATTTGTGGAGGTCTGCAATTCTTTTTCTAGATCTTGGCTGATTTCTTTTGATTTTCCCATGATGTCAGGCAAAGAGGCACTGAGTGATGTTGACTCAAATGATGTCAATTAGCCTATCAGAAGCTTCTAAAGCCATTACATTATTTTCTGGAATTTTCCAAGCTGTTTAAAGGCACAGTCAACTTAGTGTATGTAAACTTGTGACCCACTGGAATTGTGATACAGGGAATTATAAGTGAAATAATCTGTCTGTAAACAATTGTTGGAAATATTACTTGTGTCATGCACAGAGTAGATTTCCTAACCGACTTGCCAAAACTATAGTTTGTTAATAAGAAATTTGTGGAGTGGTTGAAAAACGAGTTTTAATGACTCCAACCTAAGTGTAAAGTTACGACTTCAACTGTAAATAAGGTATTTTTTTATTTGTAATACATTTGTAAAAAAAAAAAAAAAAAAAAAACTGTTTTTGCTTTGTCATTATGGGGTATTGTGTGTAGATTGCTTAGGATTTTTTTATTTATTAATCAATTTTAGAATAAGGCTGTAATGTAACAAAATGTGGAAAAAGTCAAGGGGTCTACTTTCCGAAGGCACTGTATACATATTTTTACAAATAATTGATGCTGCTTCGAATCCCCGAGCCGACTAGGTGAAAAATCTGTATACAGTGAGGGAAAAAAGTATTTGATCCCCTGCTGATTTTGTATGTTTGCCCACTGACAAAGAAATGATCAGTCTATAATTTTAATGGTAGGTTTATTTGAACAGTGAGTGACAGAATAACAACAAAAAAATCCAGAAAAACGCATATAAAAAATGTTATAAATTGATTTGCATTTTAATGAGGGAAATAGGTATTTGACCCCCTCTCAATCAGAAAGATTTCTGGCTCCCAGGTGTCTTTTATACAGGTAACGAGATGAGATTAGGAGCACACTCTTAAAGGGAGTGCTCCTAATCTCAGCTTGTTACCTGTATAAAAGACACCTGTCCACAGAAGCAATCAATCAATCAGATTCAAAACTCTCCACCATGGCCAAGACCAAAGAGCTCTCCAAGGATGTCAGGGACAAGATTGTAGACCTACACAAGGATGGAATGGGCTACAAGATCATCGCCAAGCAGCTTGGTGAAAAGGTGACAACAGTTGGTGTGATTATTCGCAAATGGAAGAAACACAAAATAACTGTCAATCTCCCTCGGCCTGGGGCTCCATGCAAGATCTCACCTCGTGGAGTTGCAATGATCATGAGAACGGTGAGTAATCAGCCCAGAACTATACGGGAGGATCTTGTCAATGATCTCAAGGCAGCTGGGACCATAGTCACCAAGAAAACAATTGGTTACACACTACGCCGTGAAGGACTGAAATCCTGCAGCGCCCGCAAGGTCCCCCTGCTCAGGAAAGCACATATACAGGCCCGTCTGAAGTTTGCAAATGAACATCTGAATGATTCAGAGGAGAACTGGGTGAAAGTGTTGTGGTCAGATGAGACCAAAATTGAGCTCTTTGGCGTCAACTCAACTCGACATGTTTGAAGGAGGAGGAATGCTGCCTATGACCCCAAGAACACCATCCCCACCGTCAAACATGGAGGTGGAAACATTATGCTTTGGGGGTGTTTTTCTGCTAAGGGGACAGGACAACTTCACTGCATCAAAGTGACGATGGACGGGGCCATGTACCGTCAAATCTTGGGTGAGAACCACCTTCCCTCAGCCAGGGTATTGAAAATGGGTCGTGGATGGGTATTCGAGCATGACAATGACCCAAAACACACGGCCAAGGCAACAAAGGAGTGGCTCAAGAAGAAGCACATTAAGGTCCTGGAGTGGCCTAGTCAGTCTCCAGACCTTAATCCCATAGAAAATCTGTGGAGGGAGCTGAAGGTTCGAGTTGCCAAACGTCAGCCTCGAAACCTTAATGACTTGGAGAAGATCTGCAAAGAGAAGTGGGACAAAATCCCTCCTGAGATGTGTGCAAACCTGGTGGCCAACTACAAGAAACGTCTGACCTCTGTGATTGCCAACAAGGGTTTTGCCACCAAGTACTAAGTCATGTTTTGCAGAGGGGTCAAATACTTATTTCCCTCATTAAAATGCAAATCAATTTATAACATTTTTTACATGCGTTTTTCTGGATTTTTTTTGTTGATATTCTGTCTCTCATTGTTCAAATAAACCTACCATTAAAATTATAGACTGATCATGTCTTTGTCAGTGGGCAAACGTACAAAATCAGCAGGGGATGAAATACTTTTTTTCCTCACTGTATGTGCCATTGAGCAAAGCACTTAACCCTAATTGCTCCTGTAAATCGCATCTGTAAAATTTTTTTTTTTTGCTGTCACAGTGCCTAACCTGAAACATAACACACACAGGAGCAGCATAATTAAGGGCTGCTGGATAAATTAAGGGTAAAGTGTCTTGCTCTAAGGCACAACGGCGGTAAGTAGCACAGCACTCTTGGTTGGATTTTAACTTGATATTTTCTGGATGGTTTTTAACCATGTTCACTTGCCTAAACACTGGATACTTGGAAGGTTAACAGGTGTAGGTGTACAGTCGTGGTCAAAAGTTTTGAGAATGACACAAATATTAATTTTCACAAAGTCTGCTGCCTCAGTTTTTATGATGGCAATTTGAATATACTCCAGAATGTTATGAAGAGTGATCAGATGAATTGCAATTAATTGTAAAGTCCCTATTTGCCATGAAAATGAACTTAATCCCCAAAAAACATTTCCACTGCATTTCAGCCCTGCCACAAAAGGACCAGCTGACATCATGTCAGTGATTCTCTCGTTAACACAGGTGAGAGTGTTGACGAGGACAAGGCTGGAGATCACTCTGTCATGCTGACTGAGTTAGAATAACAGACTGGAAGCTTTAAAAGGAGGGTGGTGCTTGAAATCATTGTTCTTCCTATGTTAACCATGGTTACCTGCAAGGAAACACATGCCATCATCATTGCTTTGCACAAAAAGGGCTTCACAGGCAAGGATATTGCTGCTAGTAAGATTGCACCTAAATCAACCATTTATCAGATCATCAAGAACTTCAAGAGAGAGGTTCAATTGTTGTGAAGAATGCTTCAGGGCGCCCAAGAAAGTCCAGCAAGCACCAGGACCGTCTTGCTCAGGAATGGCAGCAGGCAGGTGTGAGTGCATCTGCACGCACAGTGAGGCGAAGACTTTTGGAGGATGGCCTGGTGTCAAGAAGGGCAGCGAGGAAGCCACTTCTCTCCAGGAAAAACATCAGGGACAGACTGATATTCTGCAAAAGGTACAGGAATTGGACTGCTGAGGACTGGGGTAAAGTCATTTTCTCTGATGAATCCCCTTTCAGATTGTTTAGGGCATCCGGAAAAAAGCTCGTCCGGAGAAGAAAAGGTGAGCGCTACCATCAGTCCTGTGTCATGCCAACAGTAAAGCATCCTGAGACCATTCATGTGTGGGGTTGCTTCTCAGCCAAGGGAGTGGGCTCACTCACAATTTTGCCTAAGAACACAGCCATGAATAAAGAATGGTACCAACACATCCTCCGAGAGCAACTTCTCCCAACCATCCAAGAACAGTTTGGTGACGACCAATGCCTTTTCCAGCATGATGGAGCACCTTGCCATAAGGCAAAAGTGATAACTAAGTGGCTCGGGGAACAAAATATTGACATTTTGGGTCCCTGGCCAGGAAACTCCCCAGACCTTAATCCCATTGAGAACTTGTGGTCAATCCTCAAGAGGTGGGTGGACAAACAAAACCCCACAAATTCTGACAAACTCCAAGCATTGATTATGCAAGAATGGGCTGCCATCAGTCAGGATGTGGCCCAGAAGTTAATTGACAGCATGCCAGGGCGGATTGCAGAGGTCTTGAAAAAGAAGGGTCAACACTGCAAATATTGACTCTTTGCATAAACTTAATGTAATTGTCAATAAAAGCCTTCGACACTTATGGAATACTTGTAATTATACTTCAGTATACCATAGTAACATCTGACAAAAATATCTAAAAACACTGAAGCAGCAATACTTGTGTCATTCTCAAAACTTTTGACCATGACTGTACACCTGTTAGCATAGAGGCATAGGACGCTTCACAGTGGAAGGCACATGCTATCATCAAACAGTGGCTCATATTTGTTCTCTGAACAACTGCACATGTCAGGGCCTGTATTCATAAGGAGTTTCTGAGTAGGATTGCTAATCTAGGATCATGGGCTGTAGGTATGAAACGTCTTAGAGTAAAATGCTGATTTAGGATCCGTTTTTCCTTTTACATCACAATGAATAAGATTACATGGACATGGGGTGACCTGATCCTAGATCTGCTTGAAACATGAATACAATAACTATGAATATAATCTCATACATATTTAATCATTTTAATATTTTAACTATCATGAAATCACTTGAATCAATAGAATCCTCAAAAGCCTTTTTGTTGTAATAATATTGCTCATACTGTAGCCTATACTTATGTTAATATAAGAGTAATTTCAACAGGTGTTCGGGATCAAGCAAACACACCATATTTTACCTGTTAAATCATGACCTCAATACTCCAATGAGTCAACCAACCTTATATAGTTTAGACTGCACTGCACTACAAATAAGGATCTTATTTAATTGCTTGAAAAGTACAAAAAGTATATGGAAGCATAAAATATATTTTCCATATTGCACAAGCATAGCACAACTGTCATATATGGAGTTTCCTGCCTGGTTGAACTTTGACCTAGTATTTTCATATACCAAAACTGTATCATTGGAAGGATCAAATACACCATATTTTAGGCTACCTGTTGGAACATGACAAGCCTTTAACTGCCCCTGCAATGCAATACTAGAATACTTGCTTTATTGGTCCATTTGCATGGACATAATGAATGTTTTGCGGTCACAGTTCCCAACCTGACACATAACACACACGGGAGCAGTATAATTAAGGGCTGCTGGAGCAATTAGGGTAAAGTGCCTTGCTCTAAGGCACAACGGCGGTAAGTAGCATATGGGATGTTGAAGTTGGTAACCCTCCGGCTGCCGTCTCATTCCTTGGAGATTTCCCCCCAGTCAGCTCCAGGCTTGAAACCGGCAACCCTGAAGTTACCGACCCCCGTCTCTAACTCTGAGGCTACCGCCGCCCACCAGGTTGGTTGTCTCATGGCATGAGTCAACCAACCTTATACAGTTTAATTGGTGCAGATACAAATCTCATATTACTGCTGAAAAGTACCTTAATAAATAAAAAGTATATGGTTCTGTATTACACAGAGCACCACCGTCATAAATTGATTTTCCCTGCTGGTTGAACTTTAACCTAATAATTTCAACTTGCCAAAACTTGATCCTTTGAAGGATCAAATACACAATTATAATCATGTGCCATATTTTACCTGTTGGAACAAGTCTTCAAAACTGCCATGAGCCAACCAATCTTACAGGTCACAACTCTTCGTAGGCAGAAGCATGCATTCTCTAATTTCTTAAAGTAAACATTACATTTGACTGGTCAGTTTGGACTGTCAGAATAAGGCCTTCAAGATAGGCTTGAATATCCTATAAAGTACAGTATATGTTTGGATAATAAACTCTTTCTGTATTGAACAAGTAAGTAGGATAAACACAGCACACCCATCATACATATAATGTACACTACTGGTTGGTTTTTAACCATGTTCACTTGCTCAAACACTGGATCCTTGGAAGGTTAACAGGTGTAGGTGTGCCTTCACGGTGGAAGGCACGTTATCAAACAGTGGCCCATAATTGTCCTCTGAACACTGCACGTCAGGGCCCACATTCATAAGGAGTTTCTGAGTAGGATTGCTAATCTAGGATCAGGGGCCATATGGAACGTCTAAGGCCGTGTCTAGACTTGACAGTTCATGCAGCTTTAGTATTCTGATGAGAGATTTCTGATCATGGAGTTCAGAACGCGTCATGCATCTACAACTAAATGTAAATGTGTCTACCGTGTCCACAGTATGTCCGGATTCCCTTTTCCCACACTGTATTCAAATGCCAGTATGCATTCTACAAACGGAGGAATAGGCCAAATATGATAATAATACAACAACAACTGATGGCAGTAGCTAACTACTGTAGCTAACTACTGTATGAGGCCAGCAAACACGTTCCTCACACGCTAGGAACGTATTTCCTCCAACGTTGTAATGAAAAATGAAAAAGTGCCTCTCGGTCCCAAAACACATGTTTTCTGGAGACTTGTGGGAGGAGTGCTGATGACGTCACCCACTGTATGCACTTTCGGTAGCCTGATCAAATCAAATCACATTTATATACAGCTTTGATGCACCTGTACTGACCTCGCCTTCTGGATGATAGCGGGGTGAACAGGCAGTGGCTCGGGTGGTAGTTGTCCTTGATTATCTTTTTGGCCTTCCTGTGACATCGGGTGCTGTAGGTGTCCTGGAGGGCTGGTAGTTTGCCCCCAGTGATGCGTTGTGCAGACCGCACCACCCTCTGGAGAGCCCTGCAGTGGTGGGCGGTGCAGTTGCCATACCAGGCGGTGATACAGCCCGACAGGATGCTCTCAATTGTGCATCTGTAATAGTTTGTGAGGGTTTTAGGTGACAGGCCAAATTTCTTCAGCCTCCTGAGGTTGAAGAGATGTTGTTGCTCCTTCTTCACCACATTGTCTGTGTGGGTGGACCATTTCAGTTTGTCAGTGATATGTACGCCGAAGAACTTAAAACGTTCCACCTTCTCCACTGCTGTCCCGTTGATGTGGATAGGGGGGTACTCCCTCTGCTGTTTCCTGAAGTCCACAATCATCTCATTTGTTTTGTTGATGTTGAGTGAGAAGTTATTTTCCTGAAATCACAATCCGAGAGCCCTCACCTCCTCCCTGTAGGCGGTCTCATCGTTGTTGGTAATCAAGCCTACTACTGTTGTGTCGTCTGCAAACTTGATGATTGAGTTGGAGGCGTGCATGGCTACGCAGTCATGGGTGAACAGGGAGTACAGGAGGGGGCTGAGCACACACCCTTGAGGGGCCCCAGTGTTGAGGATCAGTGAAGCGGAGATCAATCAATCAATCACATTTTATTTATAAAGCCCTTTTTACATCAGCAGATGTCACAAAGCGCTATACAGAAACCCAGCCTAAAAACCCAAACAGCAAGCAATGCAGATGTAAATGTAGAAGCACAGAGATGTTACTGGTGGGCCCGTCAGGAAGTTCAGGACCAAATTGCACAGGGCGGGGTTGAGACCCAGGGCCTCAAGCTTAATGATGAGCTTGAGCTATGGTGTTGAATGCTGAGCTATAGTCAATGAACAGCATTCTTACATAGGTATTCCTCTTGTCCAGATGGGATAGGGCAGTGTGCAGTGTGATGGCGATTGCATCATCTGTGGACCTATTGGGGTGGAAGCAAATTGAAGTTGCGTCCAGACTGAGGAGAAATCCGCACACAATGCATCCCTGACCACCTCCTGAAGTGGTCAGACAGATCTGAACACAATCAGACCACAAAGTGACTTTTGTGCGTCTAAACTGATTTTGGATCAGTTTAGCCTTTTACATCACAATGAATAAGATTACATGGACATGGGGGAACCTGATCCTAGATCAGCGCTCTTACTCAGACGCTTGATACAGCCCCAGGTCCCCCAGTCCATTCATTATAACCTAAAAGGCTAAACTGATCCTAGATCAGCACTCCTACCCTAAGACACTTTATGATTATGGCCCTGATGTGATGTTGACTAATCAATATATCAGAGAACATTCTAGAAATGTTATCACTCTGCAATCTGATGCAAGTTTGATGCAAATCTAGATTAGCAAACAACCAGGTAACTCCCCCTGTAATATGAGCCATATAAGTGGCACTGACTGGCACCTATGCCATAAAGATAAACAAACATGCCTGCTCAGCTTGACCTTCTGGAATGCATGCATCTCTTTATCAACTACGTTAGACTATGTGGTCATCTGTCTCACTAAACTGGCATTGTTCTACTAGCCTGGTCCCAGATCAGTTTGTGCTGTCTTGCCAACTCCTATGGTCATTGTCACAAGACAGCACAAACAGATCTGGGACCAGGCTACTTATCTCCTGGTTTAGGGGTCAGTCTGTGACTAGGCCTACTGGTCAGCAGCTCTGGTGGTCTAGGTCTGGCATGACATCATCCCTCTGACCACCTCTGGGGAGAAAAAAAAACACCCTATTGTCAGGCAGGCCATGGGTCACTTGTTGCAACACATTACGACACATAAACAATGTAACCTCTCTAGCTCAAACAGGCAGTTTCTCCTACTCTATATTTGAAACATTATTTGCACATTAAGTGCAATAAGTCAGTGAACTACAGTGGCAGTGAACTACAGTGAACCAGTACCTTCAACCAGGGCTCGAATTGAGGGGGTATATGGGGGTATGCCTTATCCCTTGTTAAAGAAAATGGCAAAAAGCATACCCCCTTTTAGCTTAAGATTTTGAAGGGGGAAAAAGGTATCCCTTTTATAAGCGTTATAAAAATAACGCTTACCTCTGTAATGCTTTAGGCTTGAAACAAGCAGTAACTTTCAAGAGAAAGGCGTGATTCTGATGCACATGGGGATATCTTTGGTTCAAGGACTCAAAGCAAAGGAAAAATCGACTTTTCTTGGGAAGTAATCTAATGTGTGACTCTGTCGGCATCTATTGACCTAATCGCTTTCTGAAAAATATGTTTAACTAAATTGATACTTGATGGTTCATGTTAATTTCAAGATTATAACATATCTGTTAGCAAAATTACACTTGTGAAAATAGTCTAGACATGTTTCCCCCTATCCTTATTATCATGAAATGGCCTACCCAAAATATGTCATGAGTCATGTTACAAAAGCCTACTTAGAATTGCAGGAAATTAGCTTTAAAACCACAACATTTTATTTTATTTTTTATTTTTAAACTTATTTGGTCTTTCACAATAGCTTGTCAGTATAACAATTATAATTCATCACAATGGGCTAAATATACAGTGAGGGAAAAAAGTATTTGTTCCCCTGCTGATTTTGTACGTTTGCCCACTGACAAAGAAATGATCAGTCTATAATTTTAATGGTAGGTTTATTTGAACAGCGAGCGACAGAATAACAACAAAATAAATCCAGAAAAACGCATGTCAAAAATGTTATAAATTAATTTGCATTTTAATGAGGGAAATAAGTATTTGACCCCCTCTCAATCAGAAAGATTTCTGGCTCCCAGGTGTCTTTTATACGGGTAACGAGCTGAGATTAGGAGCACACTCTTAAAGGGAGTGCTCCTAATCTCAGCTTGTTACCTGTATAAAAAACACCTGTCCACAGAAGCAATCAATCAATCAGATTCCAAACTCTCCACCATGGCCAAGACCAAAGAGCTCTCCAAGGATGTCAGGGACAAGATTGTAGACCTACACAAGGCTGGAATGGGCTAAAAGACCATTGCCAAGCAGCTTGGTGAGAAGGTGACAACAGTTGGTGTGATTATTCGCAAATGGAAGAAACACAAAAGAACTGTCAATCTCCCTCGGCCTGGGGTTCCATGCAAGATCTCACCTCGTGGAGTTGCAATTATCATGAGAACGGTGAGGAATCAGCCCAGAACTACACGGGAGGATCTTGTCAATGATCTCAAGGCAGCTGGGACCATAGTCACCAAGAAAACAATTGGTAACACACTACGCCGTGAAGGACTGCAATCCTGCAGCGCCCGCAAGGTCCCCCTGCTCAAGAAAGCACATATACATGCCCGTCTGAAGTTTACCAATGAACATCTGAATGATTCAGAGGAGAACTGGGTGAAAGTGTTGTGGTCAGATGAGACCAAAATCGAGCTCCCAAGAACACCATCCCCACCGTCAAACATGGAGGTGGAAACATTATGCTTTGGGGGTGTTTTTCTGCTAAGGGGACAGGACAACTTCACACATCAAAGGGACGATGGACGGGCCATGTACCGTCAAATCGTGGGTGAGAACCTCCTATCCCTCAGCCAGGGCATTGAAAATGGGTCGTGGATGGGTATTCCAGCATGACAATGACCCAAAACACACGGCCAAGGCAACAAAGGAGTGGCTCAAGAAGAAGCACATTAAGGTCCTAGAATGGCCTAGCCAGTCTCCAGACCTTAATCCCATAGAAAATCTGTGGAGGGAGCTGAAGGTTCGAGTTGCCAAACGTCAGCCTCGAAACCTTAATGACTTGGAGAAGATCTGCAAAGAGGAGTGGAACAAAATCCCTCCTGAGATGTGTGCAAACCTGGTGGCCAACTACAAGAAACGTCTGACCTCTGTGATTGCCAACAAGGGTTTTGCCACCAAGTACTAAGTCTTGCAGAGGGGTCAAATACTTATTTCCCTCATTAAAATGCAAATCAATTTATAACATTTTTGACATGCGTTTTTCTGGATTTTTTTGTTGTTATTCTGTCTCTCACAGTTCAAATAAACCTACCATTAAAATTATAGACTGATCATGTCTTTGTCAGTGGGCAAATGTACAAAATCAGCAGGGGATCAAATACTTTTTTCCCTCACTGTAGGTTGGAGTCATTAAAACTCGTTTTTCAATCACTCCACACATTTCTTGTTAACAAACTATAGTTTTGGCAAGTCGGTTAGGACATCTACTTTGTGCATGACACAAGTAATTTTTCCAACAATTGTTTACAGACAGATTATTTCACTTATAATTCACTGTATCACAATTCCAGTGGGTCAGAAGTTTACATACACTATGTTGACTGTGCCTTTAAACAGCTTGGAAAATTCCAGAAAATGATGCCATGGCTTTAGAAGCTTCTGATAGGCTAATTGACATAATTTGAGTCAATTGGAGGTGTACCTGTGGATGTATTTCAAGGCCTACCTTCAAACTCAGTGCCTCTTTTCATGACATCATGGGAAAATCAAAAGAAATCAGCCAAGACCTCAGAAAGAAATGTGTAGACCTCCACAAGTCTGGTTCATCTTTAGGAGCAATTTCCTGAATGCCTTAAGGTACCACGTTCGTCTGTACAAACAATAGTATGCAAGTATAAACGCCATGGGACCATGCTGCCGTCATACCGCTCAGAAAGGAGACGCGTTCTGTCTCCTAGAGATGAACGTACTTTGGTGCGAAAAGTGCAAATCAATCCCAGTGGCCATCACAAAGCCCTGACCTCAATCCTATAGAAAATGTGTGGGCAGAACTGAAAAAGCGTGTGCGAGCAAGGAGCCCTACAAACCTGACTCAGTTACACCAGCTCTGTCAGGAGGAATGGGCCAAAATTCACCCAACTTATTGTGAGAAGCTTGTGGAAGGCTACCTGAAACGTTTGACCCAAGTTAAACAATTTAAAGGCAATGCTACCAAATACTAATTGAGTGTATGTAAACTTCTGGCCCACTGGGAATGTGATTAAATAAATAAAAGGTGAAATAAAACATTCTCTACTATTATTCTGACATTTCACATTCTTAAAATAAAGTGGTGATCCTAACTGACCTAAGACAGGGAAGTTTTACTAGGATTAAATGTCAGGAATTGTGAAAAACTGAGTTTAAATGTAGTTGGCTAAGTTGTATGTGAACTTCCGACTTCAACTGTATATATGATTTGTGAAGCATTTATGTAGTGCTTATTAAGTATTTATGTATGCTAAACTTTGTAAGTTGTACTTCATTTAAAGTGGGACTGAAAATTGCTTACTTCCTGCATTGACCCCAACCTTGCCAAATATGTCCATAATGTATTTGTTCTATGTTAACTATGGGTTTTTAGAAGGGAGAACTGATCAAATACCATAGATTCCACCATAGTTGATCAAGATTATTTAGTTTAAGGGTACCTTCTGTCTTGTATGTCAGCAATAATGTAAGATGGGTACCGTAACTGAAGGCTACACAGTAGAAGATTATAGTTGGACCATTTCACTCCATAGCACCACCTAGTGTAGATATATAGAGTTTATGCCTACACAGTTCAGGGACGTAACATGACTTAACAGAGGAAATACAGCATGTGCATATGCCTCGTTCAAACACAGAAGACAGGAAGATAGCGTAGAATCTACATTTACATTTTAGTCATTTACTCTTGCATTTTGATACATTCACATAAGGCAGGAAATGTTTTGCTTCACTGCTGCTGTAGGTTATAGTGACACAACCCCCTCATAAGACTTGCAGACTCGTATCTGTCTCTGAATAACATACAACTTTCATTCTCATTCTACATGACATTGAAAAGCTCTCAGCATTTGTATTTTTAAGTAATAATCACTGTCCTTTTTGAGAGGTTTTGGAATTGACTTTCCACTGATTTGACTGTTTTATCTCTGTAGTCATCACACAATCCAGAGGACAACATTCACTATGTGTAAGAATTAGAACAACTTGATATGGAAGTTATAGTGGTAGTAACTATCTTTCAAAGACCAGCAGCAGTTCGCAGTGTGGCGTGTGAGGGAACATATCCACAGGTATAGCCACAGTCGGCCTGAAAGCCTCGCCTGTCAGCTTCCTATGTGGGTCGGGACTGCAACACAGCTCCCTGAAGTTCCTCATGGCCTCTCCTTCGGGTTTGCAGGAGATATAGAGCAGCCTGCGGATGGATGAGTGATTCCTTAGAGCCCGGATCACACGATAATGCAGGCCAGCGCGGGCTGGGTTCACCACAGCCGTGAGGGGGCCTCCAGAGTCGGTGGTGGAGCCCAGGACCTCCATGAGCCCAGGAAGGACTACCTCGGCTTTCCCCGGGAGGAACTCACAGTTCTGGATCTGGTTGAGGGCTGCGTTGTGTCTGGCATCTTCCACGGCCTGCTGGATGAGTTCTATCCCGATGACCCTGTCCGCTCTGGGGGACATGGTGATACCGATGGCCCCCGTTCCACAGCACACGTCCAAGAGTGTGCCCCCTCCTCCTCCCTCTCGAGCTCCATTCGGGAGGCCCATCTCTCTCACTGTGCGGTAAAGCAAATCCGCCGCCCCTTGGTTCACCTGGAAGAAGGCGTCTGCTGAGATGCGGAATTTGAACCCCAAAACCTGTGGATGATATACAGTTGAAGTCGGAAGTTTACATACAACTTAGCCAAATACATTTAAACTCAGTATTTTCACAATTCCTGACATTTAATCCTAGTAAAGATTCCCTGTCTTAGGTCAGTTAGGATCACCACTTTATTTTAAGAATGTGAAATGTCAGAATAATAGTAGAGAGAATGATTTATTTCAGCTTTTATTTCTTTCATCACATTCCCAGTGGGTCAGAAGTTTACATACACTCAATTGGTATTTAGTAGCATTGCCTTTAAATTGTTTAACTTGGGTCAAACGTTTCAGGTAGCCTTCCACAAGCTTCACACAATAAGTTGGGTGAATTTTGTCCCATTCCTCCTGACAGAGCTGGTGTAACTGAGTCAGGTTTGTAGGCCTCCTTGCTCGCACACGCTTTTTCAGTTCTGCCCACAAATGTTCTATAGGATTGAGGTCCACTCCAATACCTTGACTTTGTTGTCCTTAAGCCATTTTGCCACAACTTTGGAAGTATGCTTGTGGTCATTGTCCATTTGGAAGACCCATTTGCAACCAAGCTTTAACTTCCTGACTGATGTCTTGAGATGTTGCTTCAATATATCCACATAATTTTCCTTCCTCATGATGCCATCTATTTTGTGAAGTGCACCAGTCCCTCCTGAAGCAAAGCACCCCCACAGCATGATACTGCCACCCCCGTGCTTCACGGTTGGGATGGTGTTCTTCGACTTGCAAACACCACCTTTTTCCTCCAAACATAACGATGGTCATTATGGCCAAACAGTTCTATTTTTGTTTCATCAGACCAGAGGACATTTCTCCAAAAGGTATGATCTTTGTCCCCATGTGCAGTTGCAAACCGTAGTCTGTCTTTTTTATTGGCGGTTTTGGAGCAGTGGCTTCTTCCTTGCTGAGCGGCCGTTCAGGTTATGTCGATATAGGACTTGTTTTACTGTGGATATATATACTTGTGTACCTGTTTCCTCCAGCATCTTCACAAGGTCCTTTGCTGTTGTTCTGGGATTGATTTGCACTTTTCGCACCAAAGTACGTTAATCTCTATTAGACAGAACGCGTCTCCTTCCTGAGCGGTATGACGGCTGCATGGTCCCATGGTGTTTATACTTGCGTACTATTGTTTGTACTGATAAACGTGGTACCTTCAGGCATTTGGAAATTGCTTCCAATGATGAACCAGACTTGTGGAGGTCTACAATTTCTTTTCTGAGGTCTTGGCTGATTTCTTTTGATTTTCCCATGATGTCAAGCAAAGAGGCACTGAGTTTGAAGGTAGGCCTTGAAATACATCCACAGGTACACCTCCAATGATTTGGAAAGGCACACACCTGTCTATATAGAGGTCCCACAGTTGACAGTGCATGTCAGAGCAAAAACCAAGCCATGAGGTCTAAGGAATTGTCCATAGAGCTCCGAGACAGGATTGTGTAGAGGCACAGATCTGGGGAAGGGTTCCAAAACATTTCTGCAGCATTGAAGGTCCGCAAGAACACAGTGGCCTCCATCATTCTTAAATGGAAGAAGTTTGGAACCACAAAGACTCTTCCTAGAGCTGGCCTCCCGGCCAAACTAAGCAATCGGGGGAGAAGGGCCTTGTACAGGGAGGTGACAAAGAACCCGATGGTCACTGACAGAGCTAAGAGTTCCTCTGTGGAGATGGGAGACCCTTCCAGAAGGACAACCATCTCCGCAGCACTCCACCAATCAGGCCTTTATGGTAGAGTAGCCAGACGGAAGCCACTCCTCAGTAAAAGGCACATGACAGCCTGCTTGGAGTTTGCCATAACGCACCTAAAGACTCTCAGACCATGAGAAACAAGACTCTCTGGTCTGATGAAACAAAGATTGTACTCTTTGGCCTGAATGCCAAGCGTCACATCTGGAGGAAACCTGGCACCATCCCTACGGTGAAGCATGGTGGTGGCAGCATCATGCTGTGGGGATGTTTTTCAGCGGCAGGGACTGGGAGACTAGTCAGGATCAAGGGAAAGATAAACGGAGCAAAGTACAGAGAGATCCTTAATGAAAACCTGCTCCAGAGCGCTCAGGACGTCAGACTGGGGCGAAGGTTCACCTTCCAACAGGACAACGACCCTAAGCACACAGCCAAGACAACGCAGGAGTGGCTTCGGGAAAAGTCTCTGACTGTCCTTGAGAAGCTCAGCCAGAGCCCGGACTTGAACCCGATCCAACATTTCTGGAGAGACATGAAAATAGCTGTGCAGCAACGCTCCCCACTCAACCTGACAGATCTGCAGAGAAGAATGGGACAAACTCCCCAAATACAGGTGTGCCAAGCTTGTAGCGTCAAACCCAAGAAGACTCGAGGCTGTAATCGCTGCCAAAGGTGCTTCAACAAAGTACTGAGTATAGGGTCTGAATACTTATGTAAATGTAATATTTCCGTTTTTATTTGTAATACCTTTGCACAAAATTCTAGAAACCTGTTTTTGCTTTGTCAATATGGGGTATTGTGTGTAGATTGATGAGGGGAAAAAACTATTTAAACCATTTTAGAATATGGCTGTAACGTAACAAAATGTGGAAAAAGTCAAGGGGTCTGAATACTTTCCGAATGCACTGTAGACAGGTGTGTGCCTTTCCAAATCATGTCCAATCCATTGAATTAACCACAGGTGGACTCCAATCAAGTTGTAGAAACATCTCAAGGATGATCAATGGAAACAGGATGCACCTGTGCTCAATTTCGAGTCTCATAGCAAAGGGTCTGAATACTTATGTAAATAAGGTATTTGTTTTTTATTTTTAATACATTTGCAAAAAATTCTAAAAACCTGTTTTCACCTTCTCATTATGGGGTATTGTGTGTAGATTGATGAGGGGAAATAATGATTGAATCCATTTTAGAATAAGGCTGTAACGTAACAAAATTTGGAAAAAGGGAAGGGGTCTAAATACTTTCCGAATGCACTGTATATATAAGGGTATCTTAAAGGGATGGTTTACCCAAATTACATATTGGTTTCCTTACGCTGTAAGCAGTCTATGGACAAGGTATGACGACAGCAATCCATGCTTTGGTTTTACTTACATGGCAACTGTTTCCAAATGCTATATTCCAATCAAATGGAAGTCAATGGTATTGATTTTAGCATTTTTTGCGCTTCATGTTCAAATCATTCTAAAGTATGTAAATTGATTGTGTAGCTCAATGAAGTTACTTATAGATGATTTGGACATGAAGCGTGAAAAATGCTAATATCGGTACCATTGACCATTGATTGCCAGTTTACAGAGGAGTACAGACTGCAGTGATATTGTATTGTATTGCATTGTATTCACCTCCTCGTGTATGTGTGGCTGGCCATGCAGCAGCTGGTAGGGGGATTGCTCGTGGCTGCAGCGGGTCATGGAGCTCTCCTGGAAGTACAGGGAGTCTAGTTGGCAGATGGCACCAGGCCCCTGGGTAAAGTACTCCACCAGGCAGGACTTATGGACCTCTATCTCCTCCGGGGTGAGCCTCTGTGGGTGGAAGTAGACGATGGCCATGGTGTGGCCCGCTGCGTTTGTCCTCACTGTCACCTGTGAATGTGTAATAATTTACAGGGTTCATGTGTATACAGCAGTACTGTGTCCAATACAATTTACCCCCCCCCCGGCAACAATAAAGTTTAGGCCTATCCTATCCCAGCCGTTCTCATCCCGGTCCTCTAGGCCCATCAGCAGTTCTATATATTTGAAGTATTCCAACACAAGCACAGCTGAAAAATCTGTACCAATGGGCTTGTTCGACATTGCAGCCGACATTGCAGGCGACTTCCGACTGACTGACCTACGAAACACCTTGCATCATAAATAAACTACTCATTTTTATTTGTAGATTAGTCAGTCAGTCAGAATTGACCCACAATGCATCACGGATTTGATGCTCTTGAACACAGCTAGGGCTGTGGCAGTCATGACATTTTGTCAGCCAGTGATTGTCAAGCAAATAACTGCCGGTCTAACGGTAATTGACCGTCAATTAACATAAACACGTTTAGCATCTCCTGGCTTCCACATAGCCTACAAGCCACTGATGCAGACCTTTGGAACATCTACATTTTAAAAAGTCTAATAAATCCATTTAATATAGACTACAACCCTCAAACTCAACTCTGGACCTTAAAGCCAGTTTCATTACTTTTTTTCATCGCTACCCTCTAATCAGGGACTGATTTAGACCTGGGACACCAGGTGTGTGCAATTAATTATCAGGTAGAAGAGAAAACCAGCAGCTCCGGACCTCGTAAGGTAAAGTTGAGTACCCCTGTCCAACACCATCACAATAAAAAATACAACTGAACATAGCTGAATAAAATAGAAAGGATATTTTCTCCAAACGATTTCCAAAGAAGCGTGCACATGCGGTTATTCTGTGTTGAGCGGTTAACAAAGAAACAGGTCCTCCTATATGCTTAATTTAGAGTTATTTATGCAACTTTAGTTGTGGTACAAACGTTGGGCTATATGTTTTGATTTTGGAATACATTCTAAGGCTGCATGATGCGACTCTAATGATGATTTGAAAAAAGTAGCATGAAAGGCATGAGCTCTGCTTAGTTTGTTGTGCAGGCTGCACACACTTCATCAGTCTCTCATTCACAAGCACTTGATAATATTCTCACCAGGCCTCAAATTTCCCCGTGGCATCCCCTTTGTGTGGCCGTAATGCCCCTAAAAACTCCATGCCTTTTGTGGCCAAAGTGGCCGTTCTACCCTTGGGCTGAATATAATAATTATAATTCCCTTCTCTCAGCTGCCGTGCTCCGAATCACCTCTCACTCACATGGCTCTCTCCGATATCTCAATTCTTATTAGCCAATGCCCGTCACGTGATTGGGTCCTTCTCACAGGCATCTCAGCTAAGAAGTAGGCTACAAGTGAAGACAGACACAATGGGGACACAACTGCGCACGTCCCTCTTATCGAATTCCGAGGCGCATATTGATGATGTTAGAAGAACTGTCCACATTTAGCCTACTTTTTGTCAGCCAACAAGATGAGTATACCTAACGAACACCAAAAGCACTAGCCTATGTCAATCTACTATCCCCTATAGTACAAAAGTTGACCTATTCTATTGGTCAACTTGTCCTTCTGTGAAATAAATAAATATTCCAAACAAACTCTGGGACAGTTGTGGGATGTGATAGATCCCAAATTAATAGAACCACTCGCATCAAAAAAACGTTTAAAGGCAATGAGGCTGATGCAACAGATCAGAACGTTTAGCTTAAAATGTTGATAAACTATTTGATAAACTATTTCTTCACATTATAAGCGCAGCAATAAGCACATGGCAGTAGGCTATAAGCGTGAATGTTCCAAAATGCAATAAATTAGCGTGAAAACACTGTTCTCAAAAGTGACCGCAAATGCGATTATGCATGTAATGCTTTATTATAAAGGTGCATTCTTGGGGTGAAAATTATCTTCCCCAAACTTGAAACTCACATGCCACCTATGTATGCCAGTTACGCTCTACACGGGTTGTAATGTACTTAATTTTAAGAAGTTATTTGGCCCCTTTAGTTGTGATACAAACCTTATCAAAACATGTAGGACTATGGGCTAGGCTACATGAGGTGTGCAACTATGATTTGAAAAAGTCGTAAAATAAAGGCATGCACTGTTTCTTGCATTACTGCACACGCTGGGCATCATTCACAAGTGATAATACATCATTCACAAGTGATAAGCTAATATTGTCACCCATCATACTATTTTTAATTTAATGTTGTCTTTACATATACTAAATAATGTGTGTGTGAAATTAGTTTTGATTTAGAATGGACCATTATCATGCCCCTGACGGAACCGAGAAAAAAATTAAGTAATCTATGCACTTAAAATCAAATCAATCAAATCAAATAGTCTGGGTAGTCATGATTAGCTGTTTATGAGTCTTATGGCTTGGGGGTAGAAGCTGTTAAGAAGCCTTTTGGACCTAGACTTGGCACTCCGGTACCGCTTGCCGTGCGGTAGCAGAGAGAACAGTCTATGACTAGGGTGGCTGGAGTCTTTGACCATTTTTAGGGCCTTCCTCTGATAGCGAATGGAGGACGCTTTTCCCGTGGCTCATTTTCTTGCCAGCCAGGTAGGCTATACTCCTGTTGTAAAGCGAAGCAATGTGCTTAGTATATAAATAAATATAGTAGGCCTAGCCTATAGAAAGCTGATTTACATTTTTACATTTTAGTCATTTAGCAGACACTCTTATCCAGAGCGACTTACAGTTAGTGAGTGCATACATTTTTCATACTGGCCCCCCATGGGAATCGAACCCACAACCCTGGCGTTGCAAGCGCCATGTTCTACCAACTGAGCTACAGGAGGCTCCTCTTTTTAATAGAGGCCATCAAAACTGTTCTCACACAATTGCATAGCCTATAGAAATGTTGCGCAACATGAGCTCATGGGCTCTAATGAAGTATTTGATTTGCGAAAACATTTGCATTGATGTCAGAGTGATTAGAGGGACAATAGAGTGCTGAGTACCAGGCAGTTAAGCATCTGTGGTAGGCTACTAATGACTATCAGCAGCATCGGCGCTTGGAGAAGCCTAGTTACCGTGGCTAACTGGTCACGTGGAATTTGACTGCAGTCATGATCGTGACCGCCAGTGTGGCGGTAATATGGTCATCGTAACAGCCCTAAACACAGCCAATCGGCACTTTCGAGTGAATCACTGTTGTCAAGTTGGTGACCATCATTGGTCACCACCTTCCAAAGTGTGTTGCATTCTGGGGATAACATTTTCTGACTTGTGCCTACATGTCAACTGCATGAACTTACGAGGCATGGACTCTACAAGGTGTCGAAAGCATTCCACAGGGATGCTGGCCCATGTTGACTCCAATGCTTCCCACAGTTGTGTCAAGATGGCTGGATGTCCTTTGGGTGGTGGAACAATCTTGATACACACGGGAAACTGTTGAGTGTGAAAAACCCAGCAGCGTTGCAGTTCTTGACACAAACCAGTGCGCCTGGCACCTACTACCGTACCTACAAAAGGCACTTACATATTTTGTCTTGCCCATTCACCCTCTGAATGGCACACAAACACAATCCATGTCTCAATTGTCTCAAGGCTTAAAAATGCTTTTTTAACCCATCTCCTCCCCTTCATCTACACTGATTGAAGTGGATTTAACAAGTGACATCAATAAGGGATCATAGCTATCACCTGGATTCACCTGGTCAGTTTGTCAAAATAAAATAAATGATATGTGTCTAATTTGTATAAATACACTAGTGTATTTGCATATATTAATACATTAACATAAAGGGGAGGAACAGGGCCGCCAAACACTTGCTCTGTCGACCCTACCTGTGGTGTCTAGACTGCCTCATTAATTACTGTTGTCACGTTCTCTTGCATAAATCAACAATTGTGTCAATAGCAGGATACCCTCGGTTAAAATTCTACACGCTTGGCTCTAGATTACATCTATCTAAACATACTTTACATTGTTTGTGAGATCAGACATAATATCACTATGATCTGAGTGTTCATTTTCGGATGTTGCTTTCATTTCAGCGAATTTTTTGTAATTTGTCAACATTTCAACTGTATTAAACGATTACTTTTTTCAATCCCACAAAAAATGAACACCCATCAAAATAAAGTTATCTTTCTTCTCTTTCTTGTGATGTACGTGTTGAGATGGTGCGTTAAATCCCCAACGAAGCTTTAGCATTCTTATCGACTCAATGGAAAGCCAATGTATCCCATTGAGCCCATTTCAGCCATTGACAGGCCATTACAAACATTTCCCCGGTCGTAATATTAAAGGGAAAAATGACAGGCACAAGCAAGAGTATGAAAAAGTCACAGGAGTAAAATTAAAGCAATCAATCCTGTGATATAAAAATTTTTTTTACTTCATATTCATCATCTCCAGCAGCACCCCAACATAAACAGGTGAAAATTGCGCATTTCTAGGTTTTGTAGTAAAAAATATAGAGGAATGACATCGTCGATGTACATCATGTGGTGATTTTAACCAATTATGAGTAGGCTTTGCCTACTAATTGGTTGATTATGTCATTGAAAACACTTATCTTCCACTTTTAACACAAGAAATAGAAACGTGCCATTTTCACAAATGTTGATATTGGGTGGTGCTGGAGATTATGAATATGAAGTTGAACATTTTTTAAATGTCCCTTTAAGTGACAAGTGGATTTGCACCCCTCAAACACAGGATAATACAGTGAAAAATATATATAGACACAACATGCAACAATTTCAAATATTTTACTGAGTTACTGTTCATATATGGAAATCAGTCAATTTTACTGAATTATAGTTCATATAAAGAAATCAGTCAATTAAAATACATTCATTAGGACCTAATCTATGGATTTCAAATGACTGGGAATACAGATACCTTTAAAAAAAAAAAAAGGTACGGCCGTGGTTTATAAAACCAGTCAGTATCTGGTATGACCATTTGCCTCATGCAGCACGACACATCTCCTTCGCATAGAGTTGATCAGGCTGTTGATTGTGGCCTGTGGAATGTTGTTCCACTCCTCTTCTGTGCAGAGTTGCTAGATATTGGGGGGAACTTGAACACACTGTCGTACACGCCGATCCAGAGCATTCCAAACATGCTCAATGGGTGACATGTCTGGTGAGTATGCAGACCATGGAAGAACTGGGACATTTTCAGCTTCCAGGAATTGTGTACAAACTCTTGCGACATGGGGCCTGCATTATCATGCTAAAACATGAGGTGATGGCAGCGGATGAATGGCACGACAATGAGCCTTAGGATCTCGTCATGGTATCTCTGTGCATTCAAATTGCCATCGATAGAATGCAATTGTGTTCGTTGTCCGTAGCTTATGCCTGCCCATACCATAACCCCACCGCCACCATGGGGCACTCTGTTCACAACGTTGACATCAGCAAACCTCTCGCCCACACAACGCCATACACACGGTCTGCCATCTGCCCGGTACAGTTGAAACCGGGATTAATCTGTGAAGACCACACTTCTCCAGCGTGCCAGTGGCCATTGAAGGTGAGCATTTGCCCACTGAAGTTGGTTACGACGCTGAACTGCAGTCAGTTCAAGACCCTGGTGAGGACGACGAGCATGCAGATCAGCTTCCCTGAGTTTGTGCAGATACTCTTCAGTTATGCAAACTCACAGTTTCATTAGCTCTGGTGGACATTCCTGCAGTCAGCATGCCAATTGCACTCTCCCTCAAAACTTGAACTATGTTGTGTTACAAAACTGCACATTTTAGAGTGGCCTTTTATTGTCCCCAGCACAAGGTGCACCTGTGTAATGATCATGCTGTTTAATCAGCTTCTTGATATGACACACTTGTCAGGTGGATGGATAATCTTGGCAAATGAGAAATGCTCACTAACAGGGATGTAAACGAATGTGCGCACAACATTTAAGAGAAATAAGCTTTTAGTGTGTTTGGAAAAAATTTGGGATATTTTATTACAGCTCATGAAACATGGGAGCAACACTTTACATGTTGCGTTTATATTTGTGTTCAGTATCGATGGCTGAGAAAGTCCAATCCTCAGGTGGGCGGGGAATGCTCGTTTGTGGTACCATTTGAAAGTTGACATTTTGTACATTTATCAGCCAAAAAGACACCCACCCTGTATTCAAGAACGTTGTGTCTCAACCGATGGCGGGCACAACTCAAAAACCTCCGATTATCTAAAATAGGGTCTAAGCTACAAAATATGTGAATATTTGACGTTTAAGGTAAAGAAATGCCAATTTATATGTATCTAAAAATGATCAAGAACTTATAAAATAGTTTGACAACCCTATTTGTAAGGTTTTAAATTATATCAATCTCAACCGTTTATATTTTCCAGTGATGAAGACATGGAAGTCTCATGGTATGGTGTGGTATGCAAAATAGATCAACTTTGAGCACCTTTATCTTTTTAATGTTTTGGCCTTCAGGTCCAAAAAGTCACTTTCTGAGCACCATTTTTATTTGTAGATCAGTCAGTCAGTCAATCAAAAACGGCCATTGCATTGCATCAACCAATGGTTGTGTGCCACTTCATTGACTGCACAGTCGGGCATCAGATTGCTATATCATATGATGTGGTTAGCTGATATGTTAAACACCTATCCAAGTGTTGTGAGATCTGATCAGGCAGGAACGTCACCACTGTTGATTTGAATCAGTTGTGCTGGTGTTAGGATATATCAAATATATGAAATGACTGGTGGGCCCTCTGAACTGGGTTTAGATACTATCCTGTCCTACCTCCCTCCAGTGGCCTCCGTTGTGGAACAGCAGACAGGGTTCAAGGGCTGACAGGCGGAGAAAGTCCTGGTAGCACCTGGCCACCAGCTTGTGTCTCTCGGGCATGTTGAGGAGGTGGTCCCCGTTCACACACACAATGTTTCCCGCTTTGCCCGTTCCCACGTAGAACCCCACCGTCTTAGGGTTGCCATCCACCCCACGGTTGACCGAGAAGGTAGACTTGTTGCGGTAGCCGTCCCTGACAGGTGACGGTAAGATAGGTAGCAGAGGGAAGCTGAGTTTGGTACTCCTGGGTGGGGAAGAAGATTGTGTCAAGGCCTTATGTTGGGTCGACTCTCCACATAAGAGTTGATCTGAGAGCTGTAGTAGGATCCTCTCCTGGTGCTTCTGTTTCAGCTGGAGTTGTTCGTCGTAACTCAGCCGCCACAGAGGAGTGACAGAGTCGGCCAGTCTCTCCTCCCAGGGCAGGTGTTCATTTGATGCAGGCTTGTTCCTGAACTTCTTTCTCCATTTCTTCTTTGCTAATTGTGGTGGTTTCCCTGGGTTGGTGGTGGTATCACCATCAGCCTTGGCTGCCGAGCATAGACATGCCTTCACCAGAACATTTACTGGCTTATGTTTTAGTAATGCTGACCTTAAACCTGCTAGTATTAAAAGCATGGCAAAGGGGGGACTATATGACTAAACTATACACAGAAACACACACGTTTTAGTGGCTGTTGTACATACATTGTGATTATTGATCCTTGGACGCCTCCGTTGATCAATTAACGTTAGCTTGAATGAAGCTAACTAACATGTTTTGCCACTTATGTTATAGTACATGTATTTCTGTATTTACAATTTGACAAATAGCCTAGGCAACCGAACAAATAAAAAATGGGTATATCGCAATGTATCACAATTCGCAATTTGAAGCCAACTATGTTAAAATGAATTAGTCACTGACCCTGAACGTATACATGTGCACGGAGATTGAAATTCAATGACGAATTATTTAAGTTCCTGTTTTATTTTACCTTCCCGGTGACGCCATCATAGGGCGACCAGGGGGCAGTAAACAGACTAGTTCCGCTGTCGCGATGGAATCAAACAAGGACGAAGCTGAACGGTGCATAAAGATTTCTATAAGTGCACTCAGTAATAACCAACCAGACAAAGCTACGAGGTTTCTAGAAAAGGCACAGCGTTTGTTTCCAACCGATCAGGCCAAAAGTACGTTGATTATCTATTGTTATGCGTGCAGTATTTTCTATCAGTTGGTGGTGTGGCCAAAGTACAATCAGAACCAAATCTTCTAACTTTAGCTAGCATGACATCGACCTCCGTTTTTGGAGAGGTGGTACTTGTAGTTACTTTTATTATCAACAACTCATCTTTGTAATGGCATGTTGATTTATTTCTCATGTTAATGAGAAACATCCACATGAGATAGCTAACGTTAGATAGCAGGCTTGTTGTTAGCTTGCTAGCCAACCCATACCCAGCCCACCCTAAGGCGCTTGCATTACAGTACATGAATGGCCAAGTTATCTAACTAGCTAGTAACTACTTCCCTAGCTTTCTTGCTTGTGGTATGCTGACACAGGTGGCACTGGTGGTAGCTATACCACCAACATTGCTGTAACGTTACATAGTTGCAAAATAGTGTAGGAGATAAAATGTAGGCCTTACTGTACTGTGATGCACGTCTGACATTTGCCTTAGTTATGGGGAGAGAAGTGTAAGTTATATGGCTGCAGTGACATGCCAACGTTATCACTTATCATCGTCATCTGCAGCTGTCTCTTAACCTATTCCTATCCACCCAGGTTTACTAGAGTCCATCAAACAGAATAGGAAACCACCAGATGAAGAAGAGAGGCCTATGAACGGGGATGGTTTTGGAGTGAGACACCGTAGCCACGGAGACGAAGCCGCAGACTCAGCCAAACCATACACATCAGATCAGCTGGATGCTGTTAAAAAGTATGTCTGTGTAGTTATTATGTTTAACAGAGCCAGAAGGAGTTCCCCCTAACCGCTGGTCCAGGATTTGGTATTTGTTTATCATCTCTAATGGTTAAGGTTTGGAATCAGGATTGGGGTTGATTAAATTATCCTAGATCTGTGTTTAAGGGGAACATCTACTTTGTATACATTGACAATTATAACCTCTATCTAAAATATGTTTTAACAGGCCTACTTTAGAATGATTTAGACAACCTGAGATACTGCTACATGGTTCATTGTTTGTTTTCTTGCTCATTGCTCGACTAATTGGTTTGCTTCACTGAATTGTTTACTTTCTCTGTGCTTCTCTTATGTAATGTGTGTAGAATAAAGAGTTGTAAAGACTACTATGAGATTCTGGGAGTTGAAAAGGATGCCGGGGAGGAGGACCTGAAGAAGTCCTACAGGAAACTGGCCCTGAAATTCCACCCCGATAAAAACCATGCTCCAGGAGCCACAGAGGCGTTTAAAGGTAACCTCTCTTTTGGCAGTTGAAATTTCACCACTTGCTAATAAGTGCAGAATGTCATATCTGAAGTATACCATCATGGCAAAGTATGTTTAAAAGCTTAACTGAAGTTACTGTGTGTTGTTTGTGTTCCCCAGCCATTGGCAATGCTTACGCTGTGCTCAGTAACACAGAGAAGCGGAGCCAGTATGACCAGTATGGTGAGGAGAGAGCTCACCCTACCAGACAACAGCAAAGGCACCAGCGCCATGACTTCGAAGCCGACATCTCGCCCGAGGACCTCTTCAACATGTTCTTTGGAGGAGGTTTCCCATCACGTGAGTTGGGTCGTATTATTCATTGGGCACCAAACTGAAAAAAACGGACTGAAACAGGGAGGGACTTCTTGAATTTCCCCAATAAGAAAAGCACATTTTTGTTTTCCGTGGCAAAATATTTTGAAACATTATTGGTTGCATGCCCTAAAGAACACAATCTTGGTTGTGGACAAAAAGGTGGTCTAAATGATGTTCTGCTGGCCGGGATGTTTGGATGCTGGCCTGGATGTTTGTTGTTCTATACTGTATGTTCTGCTCTCTTCCAGGTAATGTACATGTTTACAGAAACGGAGGAATGCACTTTGGCCATCAGCATAGAGCAGGACCAGAGAGGAGAGAACAGCGGGATGTAAGTGAAATCTGTAGACTCCTTTTTGTTGATCAATGGACCCTTTTCCTCACTTCATGACAGAATGAAATGTGTTGACCATGACGATAGTCAAACTTATACAGTGTTTAGTTATCTATCTTATTCTGTGATGTGTGTGCTGAATTCCAAATGGACACCTAAACCTTATCCCTAGAGACTGTGTAGATCTGACAGATAGAGCTGAGGTTCTCAGAAAGCTCAGAGAGCACTTTGGACAGCGTAAACCAGTGAGGAAACGGGGGAAAGTGAGTGAAATCTGTAAATTATGTAGGTAGTTAATCCATTTATTTATAATTTCTTCAAGGTAGAAAGTAGGTTGTTGTGCTCTGAAAATCTAAATGTTGACCACGCTAATAGTCAGACCTAGATATTGTGCCTTTATTCTGTGATGTAGAGTGCCTTCGGAAAGTATTCAGACCCCTTGACCTTTTCCACATTTTGTTACGTTACAGCCTTATTCTGAAATGGATTAAATCGTTTTTTCCCCTCATCAATCTACACACGATAACACATAATGACAAAGCAATAACAGGTTTTTAGAAAATGTAAATTTTTTATAAATAGAAAACTGAAATATCACATTTACATAATTATTCAGACCCTTTACTCAGTACTTTGTTGAAGCACTTTTGGCAGCGATTACAGCCTTGAGTCTTCTTGGGTATGACGCTAAAAGCTTGGCACACCTGTATTTGGGGAGTTTCTCCCATTCTTCTCTGCAGATTCTCTCAAGCTCTGTCAGGTTGGATGGGGAGCGTTGCTGCACAGATATTTTCAGGTCTCTCCAGAGATGTTCGATCGGGATCAAGTCCGGGCTCTGGCTGGGCCACTCAAGGACATTCAGAGACTTGTCCCGAAGCCACTGCTGCGTTGTCTTGGCCATGTGCTTAGGGTCGTTGTCCTGTTGGAAGGTGAACCTTTGCCCCAGTCTGAGGTCCTGAACGTTCTGGAGCAGGTTTTCATCAAGGATCTCTCTGTACTTTGGTCCGTTCATCTTTCCTTCGATCCTGAGTAGTCTCCCTGTTCCTGCCGCTGAAAAACATCCCCACAGCATGATGCTGCCACCACCATGCTTCTTTGCCTCGATCCTGACTAGTCTCCCTGCCGCTGAAAAATATCCCCACAGCATGATGCCGCCACCACCTTCTCCTACCTATAAAGCATGGTGGAGGCAGCATCATGCTGTGGGGATGTTTTTCAGCGGCAGAGACTGGGAGACTAGTCAGTATCGAGGCAAAGATGAACAGAGCAAAGTACAGAGAGATCCTTGATGAAAACCTGCTCCAGAGCGCTCAGGACATCAGACTGGGGCGAAGGTTCACCTTCCAACAGGACAACGCCAGGTTTCCTCCAGACGTGACGCTTGGCATTCAGGCCAAAGAGTTCAAACTTGGTTTCATCAGACCAGAGAATCTTGTTTCCCATGGTCTGAGAGTCTTTAGTAGCCTTCTGGCAAACTCCAAGCAGGCTGTCATGTGCTTTTTACTGAGGAGTGGCTTCCATCTGGGCACTGTACCATAAAGGCCTGATTGGTGGAGTGCTGCAGAGATGGTTGTCCTTCTGGAAGGTTCTCCCATCACCACAGAGGTGCTCTGTCAGAGTGACCATCGGGTTCTTGGTCACCTCCCTGACCAAGGCCCTTCTCCCCTGATTGCTCAGTTTGGCCGGGCGGTCAGCTCTAGGAAGAGTCTTGGTGGTTCCAGTCTTCTTCCATTTTAAGAATGATGGAGGCCTCTGTGTTCTTGGGGACCTTCAATGCTGCAGAAATATTTTGGTACCCTTCCCCAGATCTGTGCCTCGACACAATCCTGTCTCGAAGCTCTACGGACAATTCCTTCGACCTCATGGCTTGGTTTTTGCTCTGACATGCACTGTCAACAGTGGGACCTTATATACATTTACATTTCCAGAGCGACTTACAGTTAGTGAGTGCATAATTATTTTTTTCTTCATATAGACAGGTGTGTGCCTTTCCAAATCATGTCCAATCAATTGAATTTATCACAGGTGGACGCCAATCAAGTTGTAGAAACATCTCAAGGATGATCAGTGGAAACAGGATGCACCTGAGCTCAATTTTGAGTCTATTAGCAAACGGTCTGAGTACTTATGTAAATAAGGTATTTCTGTTTTTTTATTTTTAATACATTTGCGAACATTTCTATAAACCTGTTTTCGCTTTGTCATTATGGGGTATTGCGTGTAGATTGCTGAATGTATTGCATGTGTTTAATCAATTTTAGAATAAGGCTGTAACTTAACAAAGAGGAAAAAGTCAAGGGGTCTGAATACAGTCCGAAGGCACTGTATGTGCTGAATACTAAATCGACCCCTGACCCCTATCCCTAGAGACTTCCTGTATATCCGAAAGCAATTGTTATGGTTCCATCTTACCCTCTGTCAGGCAGGTTGAGGTTCTGCCAATCCTTTCAGATCTGCATAAAGTAGGGGCTAGGAGTCCGTTTTGAATTCACCTGAGGAGTGCTTGAGCAGGGTTGACTCTTATCTCACTCTCTTTCTCTCTCTGTATCGCTCTCTTTCTCTCCCCCTATAGGGAGGCTTTGCCCTGTTTGTCCAGCTGATGCCCATCCTCATCCTAATCTTCGTCTCCGCCCTCAGCCAGATGATGGTGACCCCTCCCCCCTACAGCCTTAGCCACCGCTCGTGAGTCTCAATGTCCTCCTTTACGCACTAACACTTCTACCACTCACTTATAAAATAGTTATACAAACTTCTATACAGCTCTGCTACTTACTTATAATAGCAGTGTTTGACAGACGTGCATCATTTTCAGCTTGTGGTCACAGCTTCAGAATAGATTAAACGTTGGTTTTGTCACAAGGAAATCTGAAAGGCTTTAATTGGGTCAGTGTAAAAAATAATATTGATGAACAACCTCTAAAGCATCTCTGGTTATCACTTTATCACATATCATTTATTACATCTGAGGGTATCAGTTGTTACAACATGGAATTATACATGTTTAGTCTATCTTGTGCTCGTAATGGACCTGTGTGTCAAGATTTTGATTGTATGACTTAATTTGCCCTTTTTTTCTTGTAATTCTTTATGACGTGATGTTACTTACGAAGTTGAACCACCCTGTTTGTCACACTCTCACATCCTGTTTTATCACTTCCTGTGCTGCGCTGCAGAGGTGCGGGCCACATCAACCGGAGGCAGACACAGACCCTGAAGGTGTCTTACTACGTAGGACCTAGCTTCACCAAGGAGTACTCTGGAAAAGACCTAAGGAGTGTGGAGAGGAGTGTGGAGGAAGACTACATCTCCAACCTCAGGAACAACTGCTGGAAGGAGAAGCAACAGAGTAAGTCACAGCCCAACGTTAACACAACGCACATGCAAAGTTTGTACCCTTTTCACACTGTCATGCCATTCTGTACTTTACTGTACTGGCTTGGCTATTTTCCTCTCACATTGTCCAGCATTCCAGCAACTACTAACCAGGCCAGGCCGATGCAGTGAAGTTATGCTAAAGTTTGCTATTTTTTATAATGTGCATAATTATATTTTTCAATATATTGGATACATTTTTGTGTGTTTTTGTCTTCCAGAGGAAGGCTTGCTGTACCGTGCTCGTTATTTCGGAGACTCTGACTTGTACCAAAGGGCTCAGCGGATGGGCACACCTAGCTGCTCACGACTGTCGGAGATTCAGGTCATGCTACATGGATAAGAACCCACAAACAAACAGAATGGTAAATTTGATATCAATATCAATTGATACTGTTTTGACTTTGATATTGTTTGATATCAGTTTGATATGCAAGGCATATCTTGATATTGGTTTATCCTTTCTGCTAACCTACGCTATTATGTAAAAAAAAGCATACATGACTGTTCCTGCATGCACAAAACCCTCTTGCAGATGTTCTCACATGCTCTCAACTTAGCATACTTAATTGCCAGGACTTTACAGAGCTGTGGAAGTGAAACGAAAAGTGAACCTTTACACAGTTTCAATGTTTTGTATTAAACCAATGTATACTTCTTTTTTTTTACTGATATAGATTTTCCATTATCGATGCCCATGATTAATCGTTATCCTATTTGATATGTGCTTGCATGACTTGCTGCCTGTCTACTCTGATTTAAACCTTGATCTCAAAGGTTTTGTTATTGGAGATCCATTTGATGTTTTATTAATTGCTCCATACTTATTTCTTCCTCTCAGATTATTTGGTACTTGAATCGAATGAGAAGAAATCAATATACAACGCCCTATTCAAGCTCACACATAAAAATTGGAGCAGCAATTTGAGAGAAACTGCCTTAGATCCATATGGTGGGTTGCAGACAGATATGGCCTGTCGGGGGGGACCCCTCTCTCTCTGCACACTCCTGTGGACAGTCTTAACTTCCTGTAGAACTGTGAAACAAACGGACAAGGTGATGGCTGGTTTAAATACAAAAACACTTCAAGGCTGGCTGAACTAGACGGGTGTCATGGTTTTTTGAAAGAGATTAAATATATTTTTGAATGGTACATTGCCTTCAGAAAGTATTCACACCCCTTGACTTTTTCACATTTTGTTGTGTTACAGCCTGAATTAAAAATTGATTAAATTGATTTTTTTGTTTGGGGCAAATCCAATACAACACATTACTGAGTACCACTCTCCATATTTTCAAGCATAGTGGTGGCTGCATCATGTTATGAGTATGCTTGTAATCGTTGAGGACTGGGGAGTTTTTTTGGATAAAAAAGAAATGGAATTGAGATAAGCACAGGCAAAATCCTAGTGGGAAACCTGGTTCAGTCTTCTTTCCACCAGACACTGGGAGATTAATTCACCTTTCAGCAGGACAATAACCTAAAACACAAGGCCAAATCGACACTGGAGTTGCTTACCAAAAAGACAGTTAATGTTCCTGAGTGGTCAAGTTACAGTTTTCACTTAAACCTGCTTGGACATCTTTGGCAAGACTTGAAAATGGTTGTCTAGCAATGATCAACAACCAATTTGACAGAGCTTGAAGAATTTAAAAAATAATAATGGGCAAATATTGTACAATCCAGGTATGCAAAGCTCTTAGAGACTTAACCAGAAAGACTCACAGCTGTAATTGCTGCCAAAGGTGATTCTAACATGTATTGACTCAGGGGTGTGAATACTTATTTCATTTTCAATAAATGTAAAACATTTCTAAAAACATGTTTTCACTTTCATTATGGGGTATTGTGTTTAGATGGGTGAGAGAGAGAAATTGATTGAATCAATTTTGAATTCAGGCTGTAACACAACAAAATGTGGAACAAGTCGAGGGGTGTGCGTACTTTCTGAAGGCTCTGCATACTGCTAAAGCTGCTAAAATAAAGCTTCCTTCCTCCTTTTCCCTATTATGTTTTGATCAATATTTTAAAGAACCAACTCAAGGCCTTCTGTTTAGACATCTGAACCAATAATACAAAATAAAAAAAGTAATTTTTATAGTTCATACTTGTATATACTATACATCGTATTTTTAACAACACGGGTTAGATGGCTTTAAGAAGCTAATGTCATTTATTCTATAATTTAATGTACCCTGTGGATTTGCTTGTAGCCCATTGGATTATGGAGATGAGTATTGAAAATGATTGCACAAATGAAAATCTGTATTTATTCAAATTAAACACAAATTGGTGTCTTCCTTTTATAGTCACAATTATGACCTAATGTGGTGCCACTGAAATATTACAGAGACTAATATTTGATCCATTAACAACATACTTCACATGGATATTTAATTTGAAAAATAATGTATTTAGGTCTTCAGTTTTAAGTTCTTGAAGGAAAGTACAAAAAGCAGTACAGGTTAACATAAATAGACGGTCTAATCAAATGCATGGTTTAAAAACAGCAGTTTTGCATTGTAATGCCCATATCACATGTCAATTAATGTGGAAAACTGCCATTAACAAGATATATATAGTATGTGTTCCCTAGAAAACATTCAATAAATGTTTGGTTTAAGAATAAAACAATTTTTAGGTTCATTTGATGCATAGTAAACATTGTTGCACAATATTTTCTTGCCCCACTATGGGAATAAAAAGAGTATCCACTTCAGAGTTTGGCTATGGAATGTCCTTCCACACCCTCAAAAGTGGAATGAGTTTTCTTTAGGTTCATTGGTGACCACATTGGTACAGTATATCTGAATTCACTTCAGCTATCACACAGAGGAATACACGGCTTCTCTCACTTCAGCTGTCCTGAGTCCAGAGCTATAGACAATACATATTAGACCAGAGTCAAAGTATTTAGGTGTGCTTGATTTGCACTTTTGGGACCATTATATCGGTTCCATTGTACCGGGCATACCAAACAAAGCACAGATATGTATTATTAGACCCAAGTCTGATACATCTACTACAAACACCTATAGCTCTGGCCAGGTCAGCACTCTTCAATGAGCAGCTCTCCTGAACTATACAGCTTTCTTTTGATAGCTCTGAACCCGGTACTGAGCCTGAGAGTGTGTGTGTGTCTCCCACTCTGCCTCTGGGGGGACCCATTCCCCCGGGCCCTAAAGAGCCTCTGCAACTTGGGCCACAACTCCCCCACCACTGGCCGTAACACCATGGTGAGATGGAAAGTAGGAACCAGGTTAGGGTCAACGGTTATCTGCTCCACACTACACAGTCGTCCCCCAAATTCACCTTGTGGTCCCCCTGCTCCACACACAGGTCAACGAGCGCCCCCTTCAGGCTGCAAGGCTCACTAGGCGCCAGATGGAGCAGCTCCTGGCCAATATTGGGCAGGAGAAGATCTGGTAGGACAAGTTTGGAATAGTGCAGGACAGTGTGTGTGGCATCAGAGAGGCTCTTGACAATGGGCTCTACAATCTGGGCACAGAGAGACTCCTCCAGTGGGCTGTAGAAGAGACCACAGTCGGATTCTGATACCATGGACATGTCTGTGACTGATCCTGAACAGAGAAGAAAACAATAGGGTTACTTTTAATTCATTGTACAGTGCTGTTACAATCGAACTTGGGATCAATTTCAAAATGACATTTCAAATTAAGCCTATGGATAAGCAACTATAGGAAAACGACATGCAAATATTTTAGGCAAAAGTGTTATGCTTTTTAGATCTATTTTGGAATCAATATTGGACTGACTATTGCTGCATAGCTTTTGTGTGATACATTGGGTCCTTGATGAAGGGCCAGTGCTATACGGGATTATTGGGACGTCCCTACCCTAACCCCTTAACCTTGACCATAACACTGTGCACCATAACACCCTAGCACTGTGCCCAACCCCCTCTCAAATTTACTATCAAGCCCCAAATAACCCACGGGTTCACAAAGATAGTCTCGGCTATCCCCACGACAACCCTTGAAAGTCACACAATTTTGTATTTTTCAGGGGAGAAAATGACAGTGGGGAACAGTGCATGCATGCACTGTATTCCTATGTCATGACTCTATAACAGTAAACATTTCCAGTTTTGGGGAGAAGTGAACTACTGGTAATTAACGTACATATTGCAGTAGCTTGGTGCTAGTTTAACTAAATTCAAATCGAGGTAGTGTTTTCAGTAGATCATTACTTTTTGACATGTAGCGGTGTAGCTACTGGAACTACACACTACTTTTTTTGCAAAAATAAAATATGGGTGAAGTAGGCAATTGCCAAATGTTCTTTATTTTTGGCATCAGACCTGCCTAATTATTATGGAATTATTTTTGTTTCATTAATATCAAGCAAAACTTCTGAAGTCAAGAACAAAATTCTGAGTATTGAGAGCAAAAATAATAATATTGCAAGCAAAACATACACAATTATTATATTAAAATGCGAGAACAAATGTATTGTAAATGATTGCAAAAACATAGTTTTCAGGGAAACATTTTCAATGATAGCTCGATTGTGATGAAACGCCTCCACCTCCATTATTTTTTTGCTTTTGTAAGTTTTGGCACATTCATTCCAGCAGCATAGTACCCTGCATCCCACTGCTGGTTTGCCTCTGAAGCTAAGCAGGGTTGATCCTGGTTGGTCCCTGGATGGGAGACCAGATGTTGCTGGAAGTGGTGTTGGAGTGCAAGTAGGGGGCATTTTTCCTTCTGGTCTTAAGATCACATCCCAATGCTCCAGGGCAGTGATGGGGCCATTACCTACCCTGTGTAGGGTGCCATCTTTGGATGTTAAATGTAAGACTAGGGGTGTTAACCCCAGTGTCCTGGCTAAATTACCAACCAACCCCATCACTCCTAATTGGCATAGATCACTACACAGCATACCATAATGTTCTGAATAATGGCCAAGTCTACCTCGCTCCTTTTTCGACTGAATCGCTTGGGAGTAACAAACACAAGTCCAACACTTATCGGAAACTGCTAAGCTACCTGTTCACTGCTCTCCGGGGATGTGCACCTCAACCCTGGGCCTAACACCACCAAGCCTGCGATACGCACAGAGTGGATGGCCGCTTCCTCAAATCATCGCTGAGTTGGGTGAGTGTTATGGTCCCATGATTTCTCTCGAGTCACCTGGCTCCAAGATGAAATTTGACTCTCCAAACATATCCAAGTCACTATACGCGATCCCCGACTCTGCTTCTGGCATGCAAAATGTTTTAATAGACCCCTTTCTGTGTTTGCAAACATTGCCGCACAAGAGCGATGCACGCAAGTTGGTGGCAGAACAAGGAGTTCTTATAGAACGCCAGCAAAAACAGCCTCTATTTACATGTTGCTTATGAGTGCATTTCACACTACTTTTGGATTATAATTGGATTTTAAGGCTTGTATGAATGTCCTGCTTAAAATCATGTTTGTGTCATCATCGCAAATCAACTGCATTATACTTAAAAAACACTTAAACTTCAATCAGTAAAATGGCTCTTTGGCTAGCTTTTGCTACAGCCTATATCAATGAGCCTTAGCGTTCTAGCTAACATCCATAATACTGTAGTTATTTTGCAAAGATCACAACCAAATATAATATTTGTGACTGTTCAAGCAAGAATCAAAACATGTAAGAGTATGAGATTGATCTGAGGGGTATTCCAGAAAGATGGTTTAACAAATTCAGGATTTCCTGAACATATCCGGCTTGTCTTAACCATATGAGGGAGTCCAGGACTTCTTGGTTCCAAAACGGCTGCTTCTAGTTTAAGTTATTAGGCTAAGCGAAGCGCAGATTGGTTGATCTGACAACTGGCGCATGCACTTAACATTCAAAAAGATCCTAATGTCGAAGACAGAAAAAACAATAGATATGGAGTCAGAAGACAGAGCCCAATATTTAACTAGAACAAGAAACAATTGTAACACTAAACAACGAATATGTTCACATATTTACAAAAAAAAAAGTAATACATCCGCCACCGCAAAAGCCAGAGAGGAAGCCTGGCAGAAAATTGCAGACAGAGTAGATGCGCAAGTGAATTGGCATGATTCCAATATCTAATAGGCAGTGGTGACCTGTCATTCAGGGAAGGTGGGGCAGAACCCCACCTGCTTTGAGCCCCACCTGTTAAAAAATTATAATAATAAAGTTTGCCTGTCGTGCATGTAATTCTGGCATTAATTAGTGTCACATATCAGTCTAGCAAACAATGTAAAAACACATTCCTTGAATTAATAAAGCAGCATACAAACTTGGTCTCTTTCTTTGAGTAAGGCAGCTCCAAAATGCAGCTGTTTCAGCCTAGCTCAGTGCTTTCCGGTGGAGGGGCAGCCAGCGAAAGCACAGAGCATAGGCGTTGTTAATCTTCTCTGGTTGTGCCGTGATTGGCTCAGGGTTCTGTCACTCATGGGGACACTACGTCACCGCAGAATCTATTGGAGAGCTAGGCAGTTCAAGCCCCCCTTGGGTGCTGCCATAGATTTACAGTAGAAGTGATCATCCAAGAAGGTACAAGGTCATTGGCCACAGATAAAATTACGTCAGATCACGTTATATCTCCCATAGCTTTGATTTGACTGATCATGTCAACATCATACTTTTAAAATCTTAGTTAGCAAGCTAGCTAGGTAGATAAGCAGTCATCATCATGAATCATGTCGACAAGCTACTGGCAAATCCTTTTCAATCCTTGTCATATGAAGAGAAATTAGAGATAAAACGTCTCAGTGCTCATCGGCCATTGGACATAAACATTACACAACAAGTCGGAAATCTCAAATTCAACAATGAGTGGTTTGGATGGAAGCAGTGGCTAACTGCTAGTGTTGCAAAGCAATCACTATTTTGCTTCCCCTGCCTGCTATTCAGTGGAGATGGTGTGTGGTCCAAGTCTGGGTTCAAGGATTTGAAGCATCTGTCTGAAAGGGTCTCAAAACATGAGAATTGTGCATCACATGTAGACAACGCTGTTAAACTCAGATTACTAGAGAAGTCAAACATTGTGGCTCAGCTAGACACCGCATATAGACGAGCCATGACCTTCACAACCAACAAACAGAGGAGAATAGGATTGTGCTTGCCAGAATTATAGCATGCATTAAATTGTGTGGCAATTGTGAGACAGCACTGTGGGGCCATGACTAGTCAGCCGACTCCTGCCCAGGGGCATTTTCAGGTGTAATTTTGAGACCATGCGTGAAGGAGATTACAGGCCACAAAGGCAGTATGACATATGAGGACCAACACCTTAAGGGTACATGAAGCACAATCCAAAAGGAACATCCTTAAAAGGATAAAAACCTTCACACACACACAACACCATGGGCCACAAAAGGTTGAATGCATTGGCCATGCTGTCATCCAGCATGACTTTAAATTCATCCAAAGAATGCCAGACTTTGATGACAAAGTACTAAATGAGAAGTTTGCCCACAAGAAGGACCTTCCTTCCTTCCTGTTCAAGTGAGTACAGCACAACAACGGTGAGTCCAAAAATATTTATTGTATGCTGCTGCATAAGTGATGTAATATGCCAGGGGGATATGTATACTGTAGCTAAAAAAGTAACACTAAGTGCATGTTGTGTAGTAAGCTGTCAGTAGCCTGAGTCTCACCCTAAGAATGTGGTCCCTCTCCCTCTCTGAACTTAGCCTACTGTTCTGACTTGATGGTGCACATGAAGCATATAGCCTGTTTTAGAGAAATGTCATAATCGAATATTGTAAGAGCTTTCATTGTCTGCTTATGTGCCCCCGTTATTTAGCCGACGTACAGGGAGAATACTGTCGCTGTCCATTTCAAAAGTGCTGAATGAATAGGAAGCATATACAGTGGGGGAAAAAAGTATTTAGTCAGCCACCAATTGTGCAAGTTCTCCCACTTAAAAAGATGAGAGAGGCCTGTAATTTTCATCATAGGTACACGTCAACTATGACAGACAAATTGAGAACATTTTTTCCAGAAAATCACATTGTAGGATTTTTAATGAATTTATTTGCAAATTATGGTGGAAAATAAACAAACAAGCAAGATTTCTGGCTCTCACAGACCTGTAGCTTATTCTTTAAGAGGCTCCTCTGTCCTCCACTCGTTACCTGTATTAATGGCACCTGTTTGAACTTGTTATCAGTATAAAAGACACCTGTCCACAACCTCAAACAGTCACACTACAAACTACACTATGGCCAAGACCAAAGAGCTGTCAAAGGACACCAGAAACAAAATTGTAGACCTGCACCAGGCTGGGAAGACTGAATCTGCAATAGGTAAGCAGCTTGGTTTGAAGAAATCAACTGTGGGAGCAGTTATTAGGAAATGGAAGACATACAAGACCACTGATAATCTCCCTCGATCTGGGGCTCCACGCAAGATCTCACCCCGTGGGGTCAAAATGATCACAAGAACGGTGAGCAAAAATCCCAGAACCACACGGGGGGACCTAGTGAATGACCTGCAGAGAGCTGGGACCAAAGTAACAAAGCCTACCATCAGTAACACACTACGCCGCCAGGGACTCAAATCCTGCAGTGCCAGACGTGTCCCCCTGCTTAAGCCAGTACATGTCCAGGTCCGTCTGAAGTTTGCTAGAGTGCATTTGGATGATCCAGAAGAGGATTGGGAGAATGTCATATGGTCAGATGAAACCAAAATAGAACTTTCTGGTAAAAACTCAACTCGTCGTGTTTGGAGGACAAAGAATGCTGAGTTGCATCCAAAGAACACCATACCTACTGTGAAGCATGGGGGTGGAAACATCATGCTTTGGGGCTGTTTTTCTGCAAAGGGACCAGGACGACTGATCTGTGTAAAGGAAAGAATGAATGGGGCCATGTATCGTGAGATTTTGAGTGAAAACCTCCTTACATCAGCAAGGGCATTGAAGATGAAACGTGGCTGGGTCTTTCAGCATGACAATGATCCCAAAAACACCGCCTGGGCAACGAAGGAGTGGCTTCGTAAGAAGCATTTCAAGGTCCTGGAGTGGCCTAGCCAGTCTCCAGATCTCAACCCCATAGAAAATCTTTGGAGGGAGTTGAAAGTCCGTGTTGCCCAGCGACAGCCCCAAAACATCACTGCTCTAGAGGAGATCTGCATGGAGGAATGGGCCAAAATACCAGCAACAGTGTGTGAAAACCTTGTGAAGACTTACAGAAAACGTTTGACCTGTGTCATTGCCAACAAAGGGTATATAACAAAGTATTGAGAAACTTTTGTTATTGACCAAATACTTATTTTCCACTATAATTTGCAAATAAATTCATTAAAAATCCTACAATGTGATTTTCTGGATTCTTTTTTCTCATTTTGTCTGTCATAGTTGACACGTACCTATGATGAAAATTACAGGCCTCTCATCTTTTTAAGTGGGAGAACTTGCACAATTGGTGGCTGACTAAATACTTTTTTTCCCCACTGTAGGTTACGTCAGTCTCAGCTCGCTCATGTTTTAATCGAAATTACGGCTTGCCTCTTATCCACTCATCGTTCCCTTATGCCATAGATTGTACATCTCCATTGTTATATTGCTTATCTATCATTAGTATCTTATTCATCATTGTAGGCTATGTTAAAATGATGCATGTTACGAACCCTGTGGCTTTAAAAGTCTAGGGTGGATGGAAAAGAGGCCCGTAACATAACTCATGCAAATTAGGCTATTGCCAAGGAACAGTGAGAACAAAATATGCCAACAACCAAATGCTACCGCCAAACACAAAATGTTTATTATAAAACACACAGTAAATGGTTTGGGGAAAAGGGGCTGACCCAAGGAATGAAACAATAAAGTCAAAAACCCCTAAACTGATCTTGCCTGCCTCCAAGAACTACTAAGCTTACTGCTAACCATACAAAAATACAGAGGGTGGTCCGCTCAGGTCTAACTAGTGTGTTTAGACAAGGTTTTCCTACGGGTAGTGTATGCCCAAGGGCGACTTGCTAAATCCCCCTTTTCCCAGGCACAAACAAACAAAATAGGTACCATACGGACTAAAGAGTTAACGAGTGCGTACACAAAAACAAGACACCACCGTATACATACTCACAAACAAAAAGAGTCTCTGTCAGCAAACACAACTGACTAGCTTTTAACACAAGGGGATGTGTGATATGATTGGGTAAGAAAACAGAAACAGGTGGTGCAATCAGGAGAAATGTCCACTGATTGGTCCACCTCAGCAATCAGCAGATTAACTGATGACTGACAGGTGGGACACACCAACGACCTCCAATCAGGAACACCAAGGACACCTGTGATTAGGGCAGAAGGAGAGGAAAAACACAATGTGACGACCCTCCCACTCTGTCTGCCGTATTCTCTCTTTGCTCTTGTTTCCTTATTAGGATGCCGGTGGGCAGAGTTGGGAGGGTCGTCAGCTACATGGAAAACACCTGGGCCGGGTGTGTCCCAGCATAAATGGACCTCTTCCACATTCATGAAAGAGACTCTCTCCAGGCAGATACTTTGACTTTGGTTGTGGTATTTTTGTGGCCTTTTTGGTTGTTTGCTTTGGCACCTCTCAACACTTTTCCATATTACATTTATGCAAGCAAACACTCACTTACACTACTGATTACTGATTACACACCCCATTGTTATTTGAGTTAGTTTACTTTAGTTAATAAATATATACTTTAAGTATTCCTTGTCTCCCTTTTGTTACGAACTTGAGCCGGTTCGTGACAAGTGGGGGCTCGTCTGGGATCTTGAACTGGTTGTGTTTGGGAGAACGTGGAGTTAATGTTCAATTCTGTAGGGTTTTTTTTGTGTAAATTTTGTTAGTTTGTTTGAGTTTGATAGGCCCAGTATTGGTTTCCTTTGGGTTGTGTACTGCGTTGGAGAGAGTACATTGGTTAGTTTCCAGTCCCTGCCCAGCCTAGAAACTCTTGCTCTACTCGCTGTTGGGGCATCGGTCTGAGGAGGTGAGTACAATCGGCTGTGTACCTCAGTGGGAGATTGGGTAGGGTAGTGACATTTTCTACCCGGAGCTATAGCTTTTTCCCCTGATAGGCTTAGTGACGTGTTTTGTTTTGGGATACGTTGGGCATGGTTAAATGTTTGTTATTTTTGTGTGGTGTCTGTGGACTGAGCAGTTGTCTCGGGGGCACATCCGTGGCTTGGTGGAATCTACCAGCGTGCTGGGGGGTTTAATTCCTTGCCAGCGGGCTACAGTGCGTAATTACCCACCGCGAATCCACACGAAGACTAGGGTTGAGTTATTGTAGGTTATGGGGAAGCTCCATATCCCAGCTCTCTTCTGTGGTGCTCGGTGTGATTGTCATTTCTCTTGTGTCTGGTGTGCTCAGCAGAGGGGTTGAGCAAGATATTATGATATATATATTTTTTTTTTTCTGATTATGGCGTCTAATGTAGATGAGTTCATTCGCTTTCCATCAGAAGAACTGTTAGAATTATGTACTAAAGAACAGCTGTTGAAGGTTGCTGAACACTAAAAGGTTGAAATTAGTGATAAACGCCTAAAATTCTATTAGGTTAATATTGAAGGCCAATTTGATGGAGAGTGGTATTCTGGATGTTACCACTGGGGCAGCCTCTGCTGAGGACACGTTGTCTCCCCGATATGTTACAATGACCGCTCCATCGGTTAGTCATAGTAGTCTTCTTTTTGAACAGCAGAAAGAACTGCTTCTGTTACAGCTGGAGCATGAACAAGCTAAAATGGAGCATGATCGTGTAAAATATGAAAGGGAATTGGAATTTAAACAGGATATGGAGCGTGCTAAAATCAAGCTGCAACAAGAGCGACTAGAGTTGGTTAGGGAAGGAAAGCTCTCAGGGGAGAGTTTGCTCTGGGAAGGTGACCCAGAGTTACCTAGGGGTCGTTCCTCTTTTGGTCGTAATCCAGACACATTTGATATTGTTGGGAATTTACGGTTGTTGCCCCAGTTTAATGAAAAGGACCCGGAGACATTCTTTTCGTTGTTTGAGCGTGTTGCTGACGCTAGGAGTTGGCCTGATTCTGATCGCACTTTGATGTTGCAGTGTGTGCTGACTGGTAAAGCGCAAGAAGCATATTCAGCTCTTAGTGTAGCAGACAGTGTTAGTTATGAGAAGGTTAAAACGGCTGTGTTACAGAGTTATGAATTGGTCCCTGAGGCTTACCGCCAACGATTTAGAACTTTAAAAAGGGATGATCAGCAGACTCATGTTGAGTTTGCGCGAATATTATCTTCACAGTTCAATCGCTGGTGTTCTGCCTCTGCAGTTATGACTTTCCAAGGGCTGTGTGATCTGATTATGTTAGAACAATTTAAGGACACAATCCCTGATCGTATAGCGACGTACATTAACGAACGAAAAATAGACTGTCGCTGAAGCTGCGGTTTTGGCAGATGAATATGTTTTTGCAGAACCCCGTATTCGGAGTGAGTGGGGGCGTTCGCAGAGATTTGGGCCTCGCTCGCCGAGATACTTCGGTTCCCGGGCAGAGTTTCATTCAACTAGGGTTGAGCCTGATACCCGTGGTAAAACTGACGTTGGTCAAGAGTGTCACTACTGTCAAGAATTAGGTCATTGGAAAAATGAATGTCCGATTCTTAGGTCTAGGGGTAAATTCAGTACAGGTGCTTATGGTAAATCGAGGCCTGCAGCGTTAGCAGCGCCTGTTCCACATCAGTTCACTCCTGACGCATTGTCTTATGCCCAGAGCCAGGTGAAAGGTTATATTGATCCCGACTATTTACCTTTCGTTACGGAGGGTTTTGTGTCTATGGTAGGAAGTAAGAACCTAGTGCCAGTAAAGATCCTAAGAGACACAGGTGCCTCTGAATCATTTGTGTTGGAATCTGTGTTACCCTTCTCTGCGGAGACTAATTCGGGGAATAGTGTTCTAATTAGGGGAATAGGTTTGAACACTGTCAGTTCCATTGCATAAACTGATGTTGGATTGTGGACTGGTGAAAGGTGAGGTTGTTGTGGGGGTGCGTCCTTCATTGCCTATTGAGGGTATTGACGTGATCCTTGGAAATAACTTGGCTGGGGAGCGTGTGTGGCCTATCGCGTTTCCATCTTTAGTGGTTTCCACTAAGCCGTCAATTGTAGGGATTCCTGATGAGAGTGTGCAGAATTTCCCAGAGGTGTTTTCTGCGTGTGCAGTGACGCGTTCTATGATCCATGACGACCTGGTCATGGAGCTGGCTAACGAGAATACCACAAAGAAGTCTGTTACTGTTTTCCCTGTTATCCCGTTATCTATATCCCGCTCCGATTTAATCGAGGCGCAACGGACTGACCCTACATTAGAAGAGTTGCGGGACCAAATTGTGCCTGTGGAACAGTTGGGAGATGTCGCACAGGGCTATTTTCTCCAAGAAGAGGTCCTGATGAGAAAGTGGATGTCTCATGGTAGTTGTTTTCTGGGGGAGGCGATTAGTCAGGTGGTGGTACCAGTTAAGCTTCGTGAGTTGGTGCTAACAACTTCTCACAATGACGTTGCTGGGCATATGGGTGTGAAGAAAAACCTACAATCGTATATTACGACATTTCTTTTGGCCAAGATTAAAGAGGGATGTTTCTGATTTCATCAAAACTTGTCACACCTGTCAATTAACTGGTAAACCTAATCAAGCTATTAAGCCGGTACCACTGTTCCCTATTCCTGTACTCAGTAAACCTTTTGAGTATTTGATTATTGATTGTGTTGGTCCTCTGCCTCGTTCTAGAAAGGGTAGTAATTATTTGTTGACTGTGATGTCAGACCACTAGGTTTCCTGCTGCCTATCCTCTCCGGTCTATCACAACTAAGGCTGTGTTAAAAGCTTTGACTTAGTTTCTCTCACTGTTTGGAATCCCTAAGGTCATTCAAAGTGATCAAGGATCTAATTTCACCTCTAATCTCTTTGGTCAGGTTCTCCAACAACTCCATATTAAACAACTTGTCTAGCGCCTATCATGCCCAAAGTCAAGGAGCACTGGAACGTTTCCATCAAACACTTAAGTCTTTGTTGAGAGCTTATTGTACTGAGATGGAAAAGGATTGGGAGGAGGGGTTGCCTTGGTTATTGTTAGCTGCTAGGGAGGTTTCACAGGAGAGCACGGGTTTTAGCCCAAATGACCTAGTGTTTGGACATCGGGTGCGTGGGCTTTTATCTGTTCTCCAGGATGACTGGAAGTCTCCCGAGCCTCCTCAGTCCCTGTTATCATATGTGGGTGATTTTCGGCGACGCTTGTATGCCGCTGGTGAAATGGCTAAAGAGAAGCTATCATCTTCACAGGACAGGATGAAGAGCATATATGATCGCCGAGCTGAGCCTCGTCAGTTTAGTCCAGGTGATCAGGTTCTGGCTCTGCTGCCAATTGTTGGTTCTCCTTTTCAAGCCAAGTTTCAAGGTCCATATACAGTGGTGCGCCAGTACACTGCGCAAAATTATCTAGTTGCCACTCCAGAACGGAGGAAAGCACACCAACTGTGCCATGTAAATTTGTTAAAACCCTATTATGCACGTTCCTCTGAGACTGAACAGTGGGAGTCTACAGAGGACGGTAAGGCTGTTCTTTTGGCTGATACTGTTTATTCCAAGAGTTCTGGTCATGCTAGGTCTGTGCAGGAGCAGGAAGATGTTTCTGGTCCCGACGATTGCATACTGCAGGGTAGATTGAAAAATTCAGAGACACTGGAGATTTTAGATAGCCTTCTTACTCATCTCCCTGTTGAGGGGCGGAAAGAGATAGTTGGTTTGATTCGGAGATTTCCAGGGTTGTTTTCTGATACACCTACACGTACAAACTTAATAGAACATGATATTGACATTGGAGATGCTGACCCCATTCGTCAACGGTTCTATAGAGTTTCTTCAGAGAAACTGCGTTGTCTGGATGCTGAGGTCCGGTACATGCTGGAGAGTAAAATAGCAGAGCCTTCTTTCTCCAGTTGGGCTTCTCCCTGTATCTTGGTCAGTAAATCGGATGGAACAAATAGATTTTGTACGGACTACCGTAAGGTAAACGATGTCACTAAGCCGGATTCATTTCCTCTTCCTCGGATGGAGGACTGCGTTGATCAAGTCGGCGCAGCTAAGTTTGTGAGCAAATTTGACCTGTTAAAGGGCTATTGGCAGGTGCCACTGACGAGTAGGGCACGTGAAATCTCTGCCTTTATTACACCTTTTGGTCTGTACTCGTATTCGGTTATGAGTTTCAGACTGCGTAATGCGCCTGCCACTTTTCAGCGACTTATGAACAGGGTTGTCTCTGGTCTGGCCAGGTGCGCTGTTTATCTGGACGATGTAGTGATATATGCAGATACTTGGGAGGAACATCTGTCCCGTATTCAAGCCTTGTTTGGACGTCTGGCTGCGGGTCGCCTCACGATAAATTTGGCTAAATGTGAGTTTGCTCAGGCGACTGTTACATACCTTGGAAAGGTGGTTGGGCAGGGTGAAGTGCGTCCTATTCGGGCTAAAGTGGTAGCTATTGATGCTTTTCCACTACCAGCTACTAAAAAGGAACTGATGCGTTTCTTGGAATGATTGGGTATTATCGTGGGTTTTGTAGGAACTTCTCTACTGTGGTTGCTCCCTTGACAGATTTGCTGAAAGCTAAGGCTGTGTACGTATGGTCTTCTCATTGTCAACAGGCTTTCGAAGATGCAAAGAGGTTGCTTACTTCAACTCCGGTACTGGCTGCTCCTCGTGTGGATTTGTCATTTACCTTGCAGGTGGATGCTAGTCATGTGGGGGCGGGTGCAGTTTTGCTGCAAGCAGATGTGGCTGGGGTTGAGAGGCCTGTTAGTTTCTTTTCCAAAAAGTTTAACCATTATCAGTTGAACTATTCGGTCATTGAAAAAGAAGCATTAGCACTTATATGGGCGCTACAACACTTTGAAGTGTATGTTGGGTCGGGTGTAGTACCTATTGTGGTCTACACCGACCATAACCCTCTCACCTTTTTGAGGTCCATGAGGTGCCCTAATCAGAGGATAATGAGATGGTGTTTATTTTTACAATCCTTCCATCTAGATGTGCGGCACATCCGGGGGACTGATAACATGATTGCTGATGCGCTCTCTCGTGCGCCCTGTTCATGAATATTGATGTGACCGACCATTGTTTGATTTTGTCATGTTCTATCTTTCCTGTTTATCCCTTCCTAGTCGTGTGTTCTTCTTTCCTCTTAAAGGTTGCTTCCTGTGCAAAGGTTGCTGAGGTCTGGAGAGGAGGATGATGGGGGGGCAAGTGGAGGTGTGAACATGTACAATTTGTCGGTTTGGGACGCAGGGGCTGGTACGTTGGTCTGGGGTCCTTGTTGGTCCCCGGTCTTATGGGGGGGGTTGGTGTGTGACGACCCTCCCACTCTGTCTGCTGTATTCTCTCTTTGCTCTTGTTTCCTTATTAGGATGCCGGTGGGCGGAGTTGGGAGGGTCGTCAGCTACATGGGAAACACCTGGGCCGGGTGTGTCCCAGCATAAATGGACCTCTTCCACATTCATGAAAGAGACTCTCTCCAGGCAGATACTTTGACTTTGGTTGTGGTATTTTTGTGGCCTTTTTGGTTGTTTGCTTTGGCACCTCTCAACACTTTTCCATATTACATTTATGCAAGCAAACACTCACTTACACTACTGATTACACACCCCATTGTTATTTGAGTTAGTTTACTTTAGTTAATAAATATATACTTTAAGTATTCCTTGTCTCCACGTGTCTCCCTTTTGTTACGAACTTGAGCCGGTTCGTGACAACAAAAACACACACAGGAGACCTGTATCCGTAACAATGCATTTCATTGTTTTGCTTACTTTATGTATTATAATTAGCTAATGTGCTTTTCTCCATGAGGAGGGGATACTATATAATGTTGTTGGGTCTGTAACCATGTTTGTCAGTTACAGTCTCTTCCCATTAAAATATTTTTGTTCAGTAAAAATCCCATGTAATTCCAGTTCATATTGCGAGGGTTGTTTTTTTTTCGCAATGAGCTGTCTGTGCGTCGGTATATTGTCTATAAAAGTGGATCCTCGTGATTATATTTTCCTTCCTTTTTAGACCACATAATAAAATACTTCAAATGATAGGCTAACCTCTGTGTCCGCGGCTCATTCTCTCTCTGTGTGTGGTGACTTAAAGAAAAGTACATTCAAGGCCTCAACATCTTGCTGAATTTATCTGAACATCTATCTGAATTTCTGTCGCTGTCCATATCGAAAGTGATGAATGAATAGGCCTACCTCGTTGCAGCTCGTTTGCTTGCACTTGCTTATACTTAGAGCTAAGTGTTAATGATATAAGAACAAACAAGGAGCCAGTAGAACCCACATTTATTTAAGCAAGTCACCCATTTAAGTTATGGTTTTTAAAAAGGCAGTAAATTAAGCTGAATTAACTGTTTCGCTGCCAGACGAGGCTCCGCTGATAGCCAGGTGTAGCGGTGGTAAGGATTCACTCCATGGTGCTGAAAGGGAAGCTCTGCTGTCGGTGTTGTGTTAATAACATGTAGACTACGTTACCCAGCAGGCTATGCGAGGGGGGGAAGTTGAAGTATCCCTTGCATGGCTACACAAGGAGATTGCTAGCTAAAGTACCAGTTTATTAAAAGTAGTTCAACCTACGCCCCGGTTTGTCATTATTCAAAGGAACAAACATAACATGGTGTCAGATTGGTAGTCGCTATGACGAGACAGAGAAAAGAAAGGAGTAACTCTGCAAATTTCCGCAACGAAAATTGAACATTCTACCACAAGTCAAGTGACGCGCGAGTGAGACAAGTGCTGGACCTGACACGGAAAGTCAACCTGAAGCTAAACAAGGACAAATGTGAGTTTGTTGTGAAAAAACGTACCTTCGTGGGAGACGTACTTTAAGAGGATGGAGTCAAACCAGACCCGAGGAAAACATCAGCCATCAACAACATGGAGCGCCCGAAGAACAAGAACGACGTGAGACGCTTCATGGGCATGATCACCTACCTTGCAAAGTTCATACCTCAACTGTCAGCACAGTCTGCTCCACTCAGATGTCTTCTGGAATAGAAAAACGAATGGGAAGGGTCCCATGAGCAGGAAAACTGCTTCAAAAACTTAAAGGCAATCACGGAAGAGCCAGTGCTCAGGTTCTATGATCCAGAGAAAAGCACAAGGATTTCTGCCTGGGAGCAGTTCTTCTGCAACAGCATGACGACACATGGCAACCTATCGCTTATGCGTCCAGAGCCTTGACAGGCGCAGAAACAAGGTATGCACAAATAGAGAAAGAACTACTGGCGAGGACATACGCGTGCGAAAGGTTTCACCAATACGTCTACGGACAAGCCTTCCAAGTAGAAACCGACCACAAACCATTGGTGTCAATCATGTCTAAGCCACTGAATGATTGTCCAATGAGAATCCAGAGAATGTTGATCAGACTGCAAAAGTATGATGTGAAGATGATCTACACCCCGGGAAAGTTCATGTTCGCCACCGAAACTCTTTCTCGAGCAGTCGACAAGGAGAATACAGGATTACTGGATGTGCAGAGCAGAGCTCACTGTTGTGGATGACATAGTGTTCAAAGGCAACAAGATTGTCATTCCCATGACACTACGGAAAGAAATGCTACAGAAAATACACGAGGGCCATGGGTGAGTAAAAATGCAAACGACGAGCATGAGAAGTAATGTACTGGCCAAGAATGAACCAGGAAATCAGCCAGAACACTGCTTCATGTGAACTGTGTTTGACCTACAGGCCAAAGCAGCAAGCAGAACCGCTAATGCGTCATCCAGTACCCAACCGACCTTACTACAAAGTTGGAGTTGACTTTTTTGACTGCAATGGCAAAAGTCACATTGTTGTTACCGACTACTACTCAAACTACCCTGAAGTAGCAACACTGCCAACTACCTCCAGCAAAGCTGTAATCACCTACCTGAAATCAGTCTCCACAAGACATGGGGTTGCATCTGAACTGTACTCGGACAATGGCCCGCAGTTCTCAAGTTCTGAATTCTGATCGTTCGCTAATGACTGGGGATTCCGACACAACACCTCCAGCCCCAACTACCCAAGGTCCAACGGCTTAGCAGAAAGTTCAGTCAAAATTGTCAAAGGTCTGATGAAAAAGGCACATGAAGGAAAGGAGGACTTCCTAAAAAGTCTGATGATCTACCGCAGGGCACCGCTGCAGAATGGACTTTCACCTGCACAAATGTTGATGGGACTTCGCATCAGAACCAACCTACCCATCCATGCGGACTTGCTAACACCCAGAGGTGCTCACAACATCAAAATCACAAAGGAAAAACAGAAAGACAAACAAAAACAGCGACACGACAAAAGTGCAAGACACTTACAGTGAGGGAAAAAAGTATTTGATCCCCTGCTGATTTTGTACGTTTGCCCACTGACAAAGAAATGATCAGTCTATAATTTAAATGGTAGGTTTATTTGAACAGTGAGAGACAGAATAACAACAAAATAATCCAGAAAAACGCATGTCAAAAATGTTATCAATTGATTTGCATTTTAATGAGGGAAATAAGTATTTGACCCCTCTGCAAAACATTACTTAGTACTTGGTTGCAAAACCCTTGTTGGCAATCACAGAGGTCAGACATTTCTTGTAGTTGGCCACCAGGTTGGCACACATCTCAGGAGGGATTTTGTCCCACTCCTCTTTGCAGATCTTCTCCAAGTCATTAAGGTTTCGAGGCTGACGTTTGGCAACTCGAACCTTCAGCTCCATCCACATATTTTCTATGGGATTAAGGTCTGGAGACTGACTAGGCCACTCCAGGACCTTAATGTGCTTCTTCTTGAGCCACTCCTTTGTTGCCTTGGCCGTGTGTTTTGGGTTGTTGTCATGCTGGAATAGCCATCCACGACCCATTTTCAATGCCCTGGCTGAGTGAAGGAGGTTCTCACCCAAGATTTGACGGTACATGGCCCCGTCCATCGTCCCTTTGATGTGTGAAGTTGTCCTGTCCCCTTAGCAGAAAAACACCCCCAAAACATAATGTTTCCACCTCCATGTACGATGGTGGGGATGGTGTTCTTGGGGTCATAGGCAGCATTCCTCCTCCTCCAAACACGGTGAATTGAGTTGAAGCCAAAGAGCTCCATTTTGGTCTCATCTGAACACAACACTTTCACCCAGTTCTCCTCTGAATCATTCAGATGTTCATTGGTAAACTTCAGACGGGCCTGTATATGTGCTTTCTTGAGCAGGGGGACCTTGCGGGCGCTGCAGGATTTCAGTCCTTCACGACGTAGTGTGTTACCAATTGTTTTCTTGGTGACTATGGTCCCAGCTGCCTTGAGATCATTGACAAGATCCTCCCGTGTAGTTCTGGGCTGATTCCTCACCGTTCTCATGATCATTGCAACTCCACGAGGTGAGATCTTGCATGGAGCCCCAGGCCGAGAGAGATTGACAGTTATTTTGTGTTTCTTCCATTTGCGAATAATCGCACCAACTGTTGTCACCTTCTCACCAAGCTGCTTGGCGATGGTCTTGTAGCCCATTCCAGCCTTGTGTAGGTCTACAATATTGTCCCTGACATCCTTGGAGAGCTCTTTGGTCTTGGCCATGGTGGAGAGTTTGGAATCTGATTGATTGATGGCTTCTGTGGACAGGTGTCTTTTATACAGGTAACAAGCTGAGATTAGCAGCACTCCCTTTAAGAGTGTGCTCCTAATCTCAGCTCGTTACCTGTATAAAAGACACCTGGGAGCCAGAAATCTTTCTGGTTGAGAGGGGGTCAAATACTTATTTCCCTCATTAAAATGCAAATCAATTTATAACATTTGACCACATACCTATACTTCAGTCAATTTCAGATGTAAGAACGTTTTTTAAACCTCACCTTAGTTACATGGACATTTCTTGTTTGTAGTGCCTTTCACATTTCTGAATCCACCCTTCCAGTGGATCAAGATTACCCAGATTTTTGGGCTCAAAACTATCCTAATCACTATCTTTGAATGAAATAAATAAAACTGCAAAAACAACACTTCATCCTGATTAAAGGTCAGATTGGATTACCAAGTCCAGTACCAGGTCAATGTGCAGAGTAGCCCTTGATCATGACTCTCAGTTTCATTACATTACACATAAGAGTCATTGGACAAAGGCGTCTTCTGTACGGGGGAGTTCTGTTAAGAGTGTGGTGGCCGAACATGCTGCAATGCTGTGTTGACAAGGAATCCGCTGACACTGTACTTGATTATAACTTTTATTACATCATAGATTACAGCATCAATTTACAGACTTCTGCAGAGTCTGGAGAACAACTAACCCAATCTCAAATATGATTATTCTCCCCGTCATTTGTTCCAACATGGTATATATCTTATGTAACACAAAATGGCGTGTCTTGAATAGACCAATCCCTGGCCTCCACATAGCCCCATGTCCACCCTCTTAGGGGGCCCCTATAGTAACACTTTCCAGATGTTTCAGCAAAGTAGAGTTCATTTAACCAACCATATGAAAACCTCAGCCAAAGCTATAAATGTTCAGATACTACATATTTCCCCCCTTCGAGACTAATTAAGTCTCGAAAACAAAAAGAATAGGATTATGACAAATAACAATTTTTATTACATCAGGCTTCTTGAGTAACTTTAGCAATAAAACAACATTTATGAAGTGTGAACACATTTTTATGTAGACAAATTTTCATGGAGTGTGAGAGCGAAAAACCTGTCTGGCAGCTTTCTTTCCAAATATCCATCAATCAATCAAGACAATAAAATTCTCTCACGGCCCCTCTGCCCCAGGCGACCACCTAAGTACTCCAGATCAATTTATAAATGTTTATCAATGCATTTTAAGCTATGATGCAATTGAATACACATGAAAGCCTCAGAAAACAAAATACAATCAAAATTGTCCACATTCAGGCTGGTCGACCCATCGGACCCTCCTGTGGATTCTCTCTGTCCCTGCCTAGACCCAATATCCCTAAGCATCCACGAAAAAAACAAAAACATCTGAGGTCCCCACATGTACCCAACCACAAAACCATCATTCTTCAAACAATTAATACAGAAAGAATATGACACAAATTATGTATTACACATGCAAATATGTATTCATATCAGTGCAGACACTGGAATGTAGTCCACTACACTGCAGCTCCTCAGCAGTGTCGACATTCAATGCAACGTCGATGATGGAATCTGAACATTTCCACACCTTCCTTGTTCAACTTTCTCCAGTCAATTCATGTTGTCCATGTTTGAGTATTTGAATCCCACTCTACACATCCCCATATTCTTCTGGAAGAAAAGAAAACACCAACCAGTATCTTTTGCAAAGCAACACATGAAAATTAAAACATCAATATCAAAAATAATATAAAAATGATATATAAATGAATCACATTCCATTTCTCCCCTTTGATTCATAAGAAAACACTACATCTCACAACAACATGCAAAGAAATGTGAAAATTATCACACAATCAGATATTCAACATTTCCTAGAGTTACTTCAACCGTAGTTTTCGTAACGTTTTGGTCTGACTTTTTACCCAATTTTTGAAAAATCAATTTCACTGATTTATCCACAAAACTCTGTCCCATTAGCTGAGGATATTCGATCGGGAAATCCCCACCTGCTTATGACTTCTTTACACAAAAACTTGGCAACCCACTTAGCTTCTTTTCGCTTGGTTAAACAGGCCTCCGGCCATCGTGAAAATCTATCCACAACCACCAGCATATATATTTTCCCTTCAATTGGTTTTATCATATCAACAAAATCGATAACCAACTCACACATAGGACCTCTCGGTGTAGGAATGTCCCCAGGAAGAACAGTCACACCCCTGCGAACATTATTTTTCAGACAGATTGTGCACCTGTCTATGACATAGTCAACCTTTTCAAGCAAATATGGTGCCCAAAAACCATACTCCTTTGTGATCTTTCTCCTAACCTCCCCCTTGCAACATTAGCTAACCCATGTGCTTCCTGAATCATCAGACCTAATAGGTCTAGAGGCGCTACTATCAACCCCTCATGGTTTCTCCAAAGACCAGTAGCATCTTTGACGGCACCTCGGTCTAGCCATAACTGTTTGTCAATCGTAGAAGCAGCTTCCTGCATCAAAATCACATCCTTAAGCATAATTTTGTCTTCCAAGTCCACTCCATGAGTGACCAGAAAAACCTTGCCCAATTTGTCCGCTCCTGTGACGGCTTTTGCAGCTTCATCAGCAGCTTTGTTCCCTTGTGTGACTTTTGACACATCGGTTTTATGAGCTGCACACTTAGCTATCGCTATCTCTTTAGGCTTCATCATAGCATGCAACAATTTCATTATTTGCGCATGATGTTGTATCGGAGAACCATCCGTTTTCTTAAACCCTCGACCTTTCCACACTGCTCCAAACAAATTACATACACTATGTGCATATGCAGAATCAGTATATATCGTCACTTGCTTTCCTTCTGCTAACAAACACGCTTCTGTTAGCCCCACAAGTTCAGCAAGTTGTGCGGACGCAGGCTGTGGTATTACTTCAGCCTTTTCAACAACAAATCCAGTTCCTTGGGCTTTAACTACTGCATAGCCAGCACACAATTTATTTCCCACACGATAACAACACCCATCAGTCCAATACTCCAGGTCTGCCTCACGTAATGAAAAGGCTTGCAAATCTGATCTAAGCCTCGAGTATTTCTCTGCTTCTTGAACACAATCATGTGGCTCACCATCCTCTGAAGTTGGCGAATTCTCGGCTGGATTCACCGTATCACACCTCACTAGGGTGACATCTTCCTGCTCTAAGAGCCTATGATAGTCTCTGAGCCTAGGCATAGTCAATGTATATTTTCCATAGTTCAGAAGATTTCTGAGACTATGATGGGTAAGGATTGTTACTGGGTAACCCATCGTAACAGATGATGCTTTGTCATACATTGAATATACTCCCACCATTGCTCTATAGCACAGTGGTAGCCCTAGTTCTACTTCTGAATAGGCAGTAGAGTAGTAGGAAATAGGTTGAGGATTCGTCCCTGTACCTGTCGGCTGACAAAGAACTGCACAAGCATATTTACCTCCAGTAGAAGTAGACACATATAGCAAGAAATTCTTAGAGTAGTCTGGTAGTGTGAGTGCAGGTGCCTCCTGTAGCCTCTGTTTGATCGTTTCAAATGCTACAAGGCCTTCCTGTGTCCAGGAAAGATTACTATGGAGTTGACCATTCCCAGTATCTTTAACCATAGCTCTCAAAGGTCCCTACTTCATTCACTGCTCTCAAATCATGAACCATACAATAAGTCTCATCGGGTTTCTTCAAAGGCAACAAAGGTGTGTTACTCTGAGGATTTTTTATTGTCTTCAAAACAATAAAAAGACAAGTCCTTCAATTTGTGGTTCGATCCCTTGGATTGCTTCATCTTTCAATGGATACTGATTCTTCCAAGGAGGTCGGGCTCCTGGTCGAAGTTCAACTTTCACCGGTTGGGCTGATTTCACAAGTCCAATATCGGCACTGTGTTGAGACCACAAACCTTCTGGAACTTGTTGCAACATCTCCTCTTTCATAGTCTGAATCCATCTTCGCACTGCAAATAGATTCATGTGTAATCCGTACAGCTTGTGGCTGTCCTTGTCCTTGAGCCGAAATCATCATTTTGAGAAATCGCTGATCTTCACTCCTCCAAATCGCCAAATTCTCTTTCATTGGTACGAAAACAGCTTTCTCTGCTTCTGTCATCATTTCTCCTATATGTTTCTGCTCATAGTCTTCAGAAACCAACAGGGTCACATGTGGCACACTCTTCTCAATCTCAAATTCTTTATCCAGATAATCATCTGTGTTTATCTTCATAGCTGCTCCTTGTGGTCCTAAAATTATGCAACATGAGCTGAGTTGAACTTTCTTTGGTTGATGACTCAACCATTCCTCTGAGTTCGATTGGCCAGCATTCTTGAAATACTTGAGCGTACAATGAAATGGATATTCAGGAAGCCTCGCATCTGGCATGTTTGCCACAATGAATTTCTCCCATATTTTAGCCTGCTTCCAAAAATCTGCACTGAGATTTCCAATCCAAAATACTGAAGAAGAGTCAATCTCTGTCGTCATCAACAATTGGTAAACCTTTTCTTTTGGCACTTCTACCAGACAGCCGTCTGGCGTACATTTTATTGTACAATTCAATCTACACAATGCATCTCTTCCCAACAATGCAATAGGTGTATGTTTCGATACCAGTATGGGTATTGTAATTTTCTGATTTTTATAGAAGAGCTCAATTGGTTCCGTAAGAGGAATCAGCTGTTTCACTCTCTCAAATCCAATTGTCCAAATCAGTTGATTGGACATAGTGTGATGTGTAGCATCTTCAGGCCTAACACAGTTGAAAGCAGCTCCGCTATCCGCCATCACTTCCAATGGTTGGTTGTTTACTTTCACCTCAATTGTTGGATCTTTTTCCGGTCCTGATGCTACCAGCTGACACCCCCCTTTCGGATCTCTGGGCACCTCTAGAATCCTTGCTCCGGGCCCCTATAAGGGTTCACCGGTCCTCCAAATGATCTTGACTGGCCCCTGTATCTTCCTCTGAAATTCCCTCTGGTGTTTCCTCCTGGCCCATTACACTCACGGGCAAAGTGACCAACCTGTCCACAATTATAACACACTTCTGAAGATTGCTGGAAGTATGGCTTAAATCTTCCTCCTCTTCCTCTTCCTAAGCCTTCTCGTCCTCTTCCTCTCCAATTATGTGTCTGTCCGGAAACTGGCTGTGGATATGAAACAACTGGTCCCACTAGTGGTGGCTAGGACAATTACAGTTGGAACTGGTTCGGTTGAAGCTGTAGCAGTGATTGTTGATTTGATGAACACTGATTCTACATAACCAAAGCCTATTTCTTCTCCTTCTTCTTATTCTCCACCAGTTGTATTTGATTTAGTTTTCTGAGAGTTTCTTAGTCCTGTTCTTTCTGGTTGTGTTCCTTTTTCCTGTATAGATCCACTTGATGGGCTATATGATCTGTATAGACACCTTTTGCCATGCTTCCAAGTCCAACCACCTCTGCCAGTTTGCTCCTTACTGGTGAGGGCAGCCCCATCTGCAATTTAGCTTGCAAAATTGACTGCTCAATTTGACTCACATCTGGATCATTTCCAGTAATATTTCTCCACACTTGATGAGCTCTTGACACATAGGCTCTCGGATTTTCTTGTTGTCCTAGTGGGTCAATCAGAATGTTGTCAGGATGCACATTTGTTGGAAACGTATCTTTCAGTGCTCTCCACAGCCTATTTCTACTTGCAGCTAACAACTCAGGATCATTCACCGCAGTCCCCATATATCGATTAAGTCCAGCTCTCTGAAAAATGTCTTCCATACCTGGAATCCCAAGGAGATTAGCCAAAAGTATCTTAATGTCTCCTATGGCAGACTGTGTTCCCACCGTAATTTCTTCCAACTTTGAAATCCAAGGATATGCTCCATCTTGAAGAGTAGGCAGCTTCTCAAGTATATCTGACATATCGGTATTCTGCAAAGGCTTATACTCCAGGTTTTGTCCTTGAATTATCACTGGCATCATCTTCTTACTTGTGTTCCCTTTTCTTGGCCGCAATGTGTACTTCCTCTCCAATTTTTGGGATTCTTTTTTCAGCAGTTTTTCCTTCTGTATCTTCAACTTCTTGAGTTGTTCTTTCAATTCTCTTACTTCTTCTAAATTATTTGCGTTATCCAAGCATGATATGCATCGATCCATATCTCTTTCTATTTCTTCTGTGCTAGTCATTGTAGGATAAAATCCTCTTGAACATGAAGCACCTTTAATCTCCAAATTTTCATCGCTGTCTCCATCTTCACTTTCATCAGAGCTCGGATCTCTTGTATCCATCTTCTTCCAACTTCCGTCACCCCTTCTTTCCGCTCTGGCCGACCTCTGTCTGATCACAGGGTCATATCTACCCATGATCTCTTCTGAATCACTCTGATCATCATCATCATCTTCAAATTCCATCCTCCTGAACCTCACTCTACCCTTAGTTTCCAGACATGTCGTTTTCTTCTTACTTTTGGAGTTTGGATTCATCTTTATGGTCGTTTCTGCTTGTCCTCTCTCTATTATTCGTCCCTCTTCATCTCTGATGCAATAATCACCCTCCTGAATGATCACTGGAAGTTGAGGATAGACATCCTTAAACTCTATTTCTTCCTCGTAAGGTGGGGGTCTTTTTGCTGAATCCATATGTGAGAAATGTGTATTGACTTCTGCCATTAGTTTTTCTGTTACCTTCGGCTCTTTTGCCATTTTCTCTATACCTCTGTATCTTTTATCAGTTTTTGTCAATGTCAGGCCAAAGTTTATTCCATTTTCCAGATAACCTTGCAATACCATTAACTAATGGATTACTATTTTGTACTACATCAACAGGAGTAATTACTTTCATAGTTGTTATGTCCTTTTTCCCCATTGTAATAACTCTTTTATATTCCTTTATTGTGAATTATTGTATTATTATTATTATTATTATTATTATTTTAAACTAATTAATTTGTAAACCAAAAAATACTTTAAGCTATGTAGTTTATCATTCCCTCCTATTTTTTTTTTCTTCTACCAAATTATTGATTAGTGGCAATCTTACCACATCCGATAAAGAAAGGTAAAGGAAACTAATCAACTTCAGAGCAATCAAAAAAGAAAGACCTGTAATCCAGCAACACTACAGCACCCACAAACCAATTGCTTAATAAGCACCCAATCACTTTAATTTTACAGAATAATCTCAGTGCTGGATTTCCAACACAACTCTAATCAAAACAACCCATGCACAAAAAACCCTAATGTGCAATTCTCAATTACATCAATTGATCAGTCTGTTGCCAAGTCCCTGCCAAATGGTCACAACATGAAATATTCTATGCATACAAAATGTATCTATTATATCCTGTAGGGGAAAGTAAGTTTGTGGATAGAACAGTACTGGCCTTAATTGGACTGGATCCGGGGCAGCACACGCTATCGCGTGACGCACTGGTCAGCACCTCCTCTCTCTCTGTCTCCTCCTTCTCGTTTCTCACATCACAGGAGAACAAAAGAAACAGACAAGAATTTAGTCTTTTATGCACTCACTGGGTTATTTCAACCATACAATACCCTTTTAGACATACCTATGTTCACATTCGCGCTAAGAAATAAGCAAACAGCTTAACTCAGGAATATTATAAATAGCGCAATAATATTTTATTTTATTTATTTATTTTAATTTTTTTATCCATCAACATAGCTCTCATTTATAAATTCAATGGATCTCAATCCAATGGTTTCATAGTTAAGCAAGAATACTTTATTGTATGTACTCAGTCTCCCCCTTTCTTTTTTCAGCTATAAGTCTGCGTCTCCCAGCAGCTCAGTGCAGGCAGGGGAGTGGCCTATTCGCTCTATGCAACTCTAAACTCATAAAATCCCACACATGCGCAGCTCATTTACTAGTGCGATTTCAAGGTGAGAGGAGCTCTCCCACAAGTATTTTCTCTAAGTCAAACAGCAGACAGACCAGCTGTCCCTCCGTTCTTTCCAACACAGACAAACAGTAACACTGAACAAAACGCACAAACCAACACAAAACATAGAACACAAATCCTACTTTGAAGTTTCTTAACTTTACTATCTTCACTTTTCTACTCTAATCTGCAGATTTATAGTTATTTTCTTATCCATTACAAATCCTCTCTATACAATCATAACGTCCTCCCGGGGGCTCATAGTTTTTAAACAAATTTGAAAACGTTCTCTCAAATGGAGACTCATAAGGTTTTAACCGTAATTAACACACACTCTCTTTCTCTCACACACACATAATCAACAAGAATGCATCCATTCATACCGCATGCTTCCGTCACTCCTATTTCCTTTATAGTCCTTCCTAAATTTGTGCTACCTTGAGTTGCAGATATTCAATGAGAGGCTACTTCGAACATATACCTCGTCAACTATATACCGAGAGGTAACATACAATTGAATGTATATTCTACAATCTCACAGTTCCTTGAACTGACCTGAAAATTCACCTAGTGACTCTCCAGGATTTGTGGCCCATCTAATGATCGCCTCGTTTGAGGGCTTCCGTAGATCAGCGACGTCCTAATTAGTATACATTTTTCCTTAGTTCCTTATTCCTGTATTCTATTCCTTTTTCCCTTTAATGTTATTCAAGCCAAATATCCCTGGGCCCAGTGTTATCAATTCCTTTTTTCCTTAGATCTTGTATTATATTCACACTCCCCCCTGTTTGCGTTGTTTCCAACGCAAACAAATTTAGAAATTTAGAACGGAATCTTATCACACAGCAAAAAACAGCAAGGCGCACACACAAGTTCTCAACGGTGCATCCCCCAACGCACACACAGCCACACGAACTGACCAGTGCCCAAAGTGGTGAGAAAGCTCACCCTTATCTGCCGGACTCTGGAGCGAGAGTCAGCTCGGAGCCCATGATGCAACGCTGAAATAGACGCAACACGTCCCAAAATCCTCGTCGCCAATTTCTGTGGTGGCCGAACATGCTGCAATGCTGTGTTGGCAAGGAATCCGCTGACACTGTACTTGATTATAACTTTTATTACATCATAGATTACAGCATCAATTTACAGACTTCTGCAGAGTCTGGAGAACAACTAACCCAATCTCAAATATGATTATTCTCCCCGTCCTTTGTTCCAACATGGTATATATCCTATGTAACACAAAATGGCGTGTCTTGAATAGACCAATCCCTGGCCTCCACATAGGCCCATGTCCACCCTCTTAGGGGGCCCCTATAGTAACACTTTCCAGATGTTTCAGCAAAGTAGAGTTCATTTAACCAACCATATGAAAACCTCAGCCAAAGCTATAAATTGTTCAGATACTACAAGAGCCCAGACGCTCAGTCTGAACATTAACACACATTGTTTGCGGGACGGTTTTGGAAGCATAAGAACCTTATCTCTCCCGAGTGGCGCAGTGGTCAAAGGCACTGCATCGCAGTGCTAGCTGTGCGACTAGAGATCCTGGTTCGAATCCAGGCTCTGTCGTAGCCGGCCATGACCGGGAGACCCATGGGGCGGTGCACAATTGGTCCAGGGTAGGGGAGGGAATGGCAGGCAGGGATGTAGCTCAGTTGGTAGAGCATGGCGTTTGCAACGCCAGGGTTGTGGGTTCGTTTCCCACGGGGGGCCAGTGTGAAAAAAATAATGTATGCACTCACTAACTGTAAGTCGCTCTGGATAAAAGCGTCTGCTAAATGACTAAAAATGTTTTTAAAAATCTTTCATATCAGTGAGAAATCTTTTTCAAAAAACAAAAGCTTAAATTGATACACACCTTTATAGGGTTAAGGTTCCCACACGGCCATATTTCCATGTTACAGCGCTTGTTTAGGGAAAACAGACGGAAGACAGAGTGGACTACCTGTGCTAATTAGCTATCTGCGTCTCCGAACACCTGTGTGTAAACGTAAGACGGACGCCACAAACATGTTGAACTGCAAAATACTGTCGGCTGCAACTGTGTTAAAACTGGTTAAAACAGTGTACAGTAAGTGTGTATTTTGCATTAGAGAAATTATTTTGATGTGATATCAATCAATTTCAATCAATTTTATTTTATATAGCCCTTCTTACATCAGCTAATATCTCGAAGTGCTGTACAGAAACTGTATATGAAAGTAGAAGAGGGATTTATGCTTCTAGAAACATACTGCAATTGAGAATCGATTCACGTTTAGATGGAGTATTTGGCGGTTTTGGCTTCCAGAAACAATTCGCCATTAAACAGAACATATAAGGTCCTAAGGAGTAACGTTAGGCTCCTTTAGTCCAATAGTGGGCTATGTGCAGGGGTACAAGGTATTTGAGGAAGATATGTACATAAAGGCAGGGTCAAGTGCCTAGGATAGATAATAATAAGAGTAAAGTAAGAACCGAGTAGCAGCAGCATAGGATGAGTGTGAAAGTGTATGTGTTGTGTCAGTATGCATGTGTGTTGTGTGTGTGCGTGTATGTAGTACATGTGAATGTGTAGTTTTTGTGTGAGAGTGTCAGTGTGTGTGAGTGTGTACTGTATATAGTGTGTATATACAGTCTTGTGAGTGTGCATAGTCAGTGCAAGATGGGGTCAATGCAGATAGTCTGGGTAACCATTTAATTAACTATTTAGCAGTCTTATGGCTTGGGGGTAGAAGCTGAAGTCTTTGGCAATTTTTTCGGGCCTTCCTCTGACACCACCTGATATATAGATCATAGATGGTAGGGAGCTCGGCCCCAGTGATGTACTGGGCCATCCGCACCACCTTCTGTAGCGCTTTGCGGTCAGGGCGGTACATTTGCCATACCAAGCGGTGATGTAGCCAGTCAAGATGCTCTCGATGGTGCAGCTGTATAACTTTTTGAGGATCCAAGTGCCCATGCAAAATCTTTTCAGCCTCCTAAGAGGGAAGAGACGCTGTCGTGCCCTCTTCACGACTATGGGGGTGTGTGTGGACCATGTTAAGTCCTTAATGATGTGGACGCCCGCTCCACAACAGCACTGTCGATGTAGATGGGGGCATGCTCTCCCCTCTTTCTCCGGTAGTCCACGATCAGCTCCTTGGTCTCACTGACGTTGAGGGAGTGGTTAGTTGTCCTGGCACCACACTGCCAAATCTCTGACCTCCTCCCTGTAGGCTGTCTCATCGCCGTCAGTGATCGGGCCTACCACCGTCGTGTCGTCAGCAAACTTGAAGATGGTGTTGGAGTCGTTCGTGGCCACGCAGTTGTGGGTGAACAGGGAGTACAGGAGGGGACTAAGCACACACCTCTGTGGGGGCCCCGTCTTGAGGGTCAGCGTGGCAGAGGTGATGTTGCCTACCCTCACCACCTGGGGTAGGCCCGTCAGGAAGTCCAGGATCCAGTTGCAGAGGGAGGTGTTCAGTCCCAGGCTCCCAAGCTTGGTGGTGAGCTTGGAGTGGACTATGGTGTTGAAAGCTGAGCTGTCGTCTATGAATAGCATTCTCATATACTGTAGTTATTTCCCCTCTTGTCCAGTTGGGAGAGGGCAGTGTGAAGTGCAATTGAGAAACATGCTACTGGTGGGGAAATGCTGCATATTTTCTTTATGCAGATGTTAGAATAGTCACATGAAAATCTGTCGCCAATTGGATGGGAAACCTAGCTGATATTTGGAAGGGAGCTATAATCCAGTTATAATAAAAATAAAAATAAACAATGTGTGTCGTTATTGCTCGAAATCAGGCTTGGCTGCACTGCCTTCAAGATTGCTTCCGTACCCCGCTCCTCCACGCATGCGTAAATTTAGTTGAAAACGGCAGTGTCACTACCGTGTGGACCAATTGTTGTCAAAGATGGCAGATAAATGAAGATAGTTCACTCAGGCCTTTTACCACTGAAAATCCAATGTGATAGCAGCTGTGTCTAGTCTACTTAGTTCATTGACTTCCATTGAAACAGAAAAAAAAGGGCGTTGGATGTCTCTATTCTTTTGTAACTTTGTGAGTAATGTTTACTGTTAATTTCTGATTGTTAATTTCACTTTTGTTTATTATCTATTCCACTTGCTATGGCAATGTAAACATGTTTCCAATGCCAATAAAGCCCTTTGAATTGAATTGTCTTGCTTCCTCTTCCATCTCTGTTGAGACCCTGGGACAACTTCAGAGATTCATCTTTTGACTGTAGAAAAACAGGAATCTCTGAAGTTGTCCCATCTGAGGCAGGCATGCAAGGGAGGTGAAACTGCGAATGCGCAATTAACCGTCTTAGCAAAGGAACAAGGCCTTATTCTTGTGGGTTTTTTGGTTGCAAGCAAGTTTGCTTTAACACGCACAAGCATGTAATCTCCCATTCGTAGCTTTTTAAGAAATACAGCGGTAATGGCAAATATGGTGGATAATGAAGATGTCGCATAAAGGCCGTTTACCATTGAGAAAATTGGTCAAGGTTCATGTCTGTGTAAGTGGGCGTTCCTTCTCTCGCGTGAGCATGCGTTCAAGCATGCTCAAAGATGGTCACGCAAGAGAGGGAACACCCAGAGACAATGGGAAACTGCCCAATAACAGCTGGCTCTGGTCTTATTATTCAGTCTCTGGTAATGGCTATGTTCGAGAGCATCAAATTCATGATTCATTGTGGCTGAATAGTGACTGACTGAATGATCTGCAAATAATAATGAGTAGTTATGATGCAAGGTGATTTGTAGAATAGTCCGCCTACACTGTCGGCTGGAATGTCGAACAAGCCCATTGCGTAGCACAGCGCTACATTTTGCCCATTGGTTGCAATTGGCCACTTACAGTATGTCTCTACTTTGAAAATTGCTGATTTGCATGCCCCATGTAATACTGGATCTGTCCAGAGGATGGCCACAGTATATCACTGAAACACCTTTGCATTCAACCCAAGTTAAACATCCTTACCTGGTTGGACTCTGCAGTTTCTGATGCCTTGATAAAGGACTCCAAGGTAATCCTGTCAGAGTGTCAAATCCATGGAGATTTAACACTGATCAGTAACAAGGGCCAAATGTATTTCCCCTATGCTTGTCTTCACCTATTTTGTTGCTATAGGCTACTACAACAATCCCATGTATTAATTAATCTGGGAAAACAATGTGTATTTTGAAGCAGAAAGGGAATCAATCCTGGTCCAGTCCCTATCATTTGGTCTGCAGCTGACCCTGTGCCTCTCAACCCTTGTGTGTGTCTGGAAGTGTATTGATAAAGGCAGAAGACAAAGAATTTCCACTCTAACCAAATGGATGATGAAGTATATTTTATTTTCTATTCTATTCGACTTATTCTATTGTGTTCTATTCTATTTGGGTGTAGAGAGCCAGCAGTATAGTAGTGGTTTGTACTGTTGGCGTATAGTGCCTGGGGTAGAGAGTTAACTGTAATGTTACGTAGGAGAGGAAATCAAGTGTGACAAGGCTTGTGTTGTTCTTACAATCTGCTAGCAGGCCTGTGAGAGATGTTAGGCTGCTTTGGACTGCCCCAGGTTAGGCAACATGAATAATACATGATTAGACTGGCAACCGGATGGTTAAGTATGGAGAAGTAGTACTGAGAACTGTTCTACATCAAGGGACTGGGAGTGGTTAATTGTAGCACACTGAGCTGAGCACTCCGTGTGTACATTAATTAGAACAGGCTATTCAGAACAGCCAGTGGCATTCAAACAATCTCGCTCTCGCTCTCTCTCTCTCAATTTCAATTTCAGGGCTTTATTGGCATGGGAAACGTATGTTAACATTGCCAAAGCAAGTGAAGTAGATAGTACACAAAAGTGAAATAAACAAATATTAACAGTAAACATTACACTCAGAAGTTCCAAAAGAATAAAGACATTTCAAATGTCATATTATGTATATATACAGTGTTGTAACAATGTGCAAATAGTTAAAGTACAAATGGGCAAATAAATAAACATAAAATGGGTTGTATTTACAATGGTGTTTGTTCTTCACTGGTTGCCCTTTTCTTGTGGCAACAGGTCACAAATCTTGCTACTGTGATGGCACACTGTGGTATTTCACCCAGTAGATAAGGTAGTTTATCAAAATTGGGTTTGTTTTTGAATTCTTTGTGGATCTCTGTAATCTGAGGGAAATATGTGTCTCTAATATGGTCATACATTTGGCAGGAGGTTAGGAAGTGCAGCTCAGTTTCCACCTCATTTTGTGGGCAGTGTGCACATAGCCTGTCTTCTCTTGAGAGCCAGGTCTGCCTACGGCGGCCTTTCTCAATAGCAAGGCTATGCTCACTGAGTCTGTACATAGTCAAAGCTTACCTTAAGTTTGGGTCAGTCACAGTGGTCAGGTATTCTGCCACTGTGTACTCTCTGTTTAGGGCCAAATAGCATTCTAGTTTGCTCTGTTTTTTTGTTAATTCTTTCCAATGTGTCAAGTAATTCTCTTTTTGTTTTCTCATGATTTGGTTGGGTCTAATTGTGTTGTTGTTGTCCTGGGGCTCTGTGGGGTCTGTTTGTGTTTGTGAACAGAGCCCCAGGACCAGCTTACTTATGGGACTCTTCTCCAAGTTCATCTCTCTGTAGGTGATGGCTTTGTTATGGAAGGTTTGGGAATCACTTATTTTTAAGTGGTTATAGAATTTAACAGCTCTTTTTTGGATTCTGATAATTATTTGGTGTTTTTCGTTGTAGACAGAGGATATTTTTGCAGAATTCTGCATGCAGAGTCTCAATTTGGTGTTTGTCCCATTTTGTGAATTCTTGGTTGGTGAGCGGACCCCAGACCTCACAACCATAAAGGGCAATGGGTTCTATAACTGATTCAAGTATTTTTAGCCAGATCCTAATTGGTATGTCAAATTTTATGTTCCTTTTGATGGCATAGAAGGCCCTTCTAGCCTCAGATCGTTCACAGCTTTGTGGAAGTTACCTGTGGCGCTGATGTTTAGGCCGAGGTACTGTATGTATAGTTTTTTGTGTGCTCTAGGGCTCTATTTTTGTCTTACTGAGATTAAGTGTCAGGGCCCAGGTCTGACGTAATCTGTTGCGAAGATGTAGGTGCTGCTGTAGGCCCTCCCGGGGAAGGACTGCCCGCTCCATGATCTCGCCATCACGGTTGACAACTCCTCCTCGCAGAGTGCAAAACTCTTGTGTCCTCCTCGCAGAGTGCAAAGAACCTTGGCGTGACCCTGGACAACACCCTGTCGTTCTCCGCTAGCATCAAAGCGGTGACCTGATCCTGCAGGTTCATGCTCTACAACATTCGCAGAGTACGACCCTACCTCACTCAGAAAGCGGCACAGGTCCTAATCCAGGCACTTGTCATCTCCCGTCTGGATTACTGCAACTCGCTGATGGCTGGGCTCCCTGCCTGTGTCATTAAACCCCTACAGCTTATCCAGTACGCTGCAGCCCGTCTGGTGTTCAACCTTCCCAAGTTCTCTCATGTCACCCCGCTTCTCCGCACACTCCACTGGCTTCCAGTTGAGGCTTGCATCTACTGCAAGACCATGGTGCTTGCCTACGGAGCTGTGAGGGGAACGGCACCTCCTTACCTTCAGGCTCTGATCAGACCCTACACCCAAACGAGGGCACTACGTTCATCCACCTCTGGCCTGCTAGCCCCCCTACCTCTACGGAAGAACAGTTCCCACTCAGCCCAGTCAAAGCTATTCGCTGCTCTGGCACCTTTAAGGAATACCTGGAATAGTATAAAAGTAATCCTTCTACCCCTCCCTCCCCCACAAAAAAAAAGTGGTTGTCCCACTGGCTATCATAAGTTGAATGCACCAATTTGTAAGTCGCTCTGGATAAGAGCGTCTGCTAAATGATGTAAATGTAAATGACAGAAGCACCAGATCATCAGCAAACAGTAGACATTTCACTTCAGATTCTCTCTCTCTCTCTCTCATATATATATATATATATCTGCATTCATTTGGACCCCTGGTCTCCTAAAATCAAGACCTGTACTGATTTGATCAGCATCACAAGCAGGATATAGACTTACGGCCAATGATGTGCATAAACACTGGATGACGAACAGCGGGCGCCATATTGAAGCCACCGCGCAGCCATCTTCATTCTACACTGAACAACAATAAAAATATAAACGTAACAATTTTATAGCGTTACAGTTCATATAAGGAAATCAGTCAATTGAAATAAATTCATTAGCCACTAATCTATGGATTTCACATGACTGGGAATACAGATATGCATCTGTTGGTCACAGATACCTTTAAAAATAAGTTGTGTCATGGATCAGAAAACCAGTCAGTATCTGGTGTAACCACCATTTGCCTCATGCAGCGCAACACATTTCCTTCGCATAGAGTTGATCAGGCTATTGATTGTAGCCTGTAGAATGTTGTCCCACTCTTCAATGGCTGTGTGAAGTTGCTGGGTATTGGCAGGAACTGGAACATGCTGTCGTACAAGTTGATACAGAGCATCCCAAACATGCTCAATGGGTGACATGTCTGGTGAGTATGCAGGCCATGGAAGAACTGGGAAATGTTCTGCTTCCAGGAATTGTATACATATCCTTGCGACATGGGGCTGTGCATTATCATACTGAAACTTGAGGTGATGGCGGCAGATGAATGGCATGACAATGGGTCTCAGGATCTCTTCACGGTATCTCTGTGCATTCAAATTGCCATGTATAAAATGCAATTGTGTTCGTTGTCCGTAACTTATGCCTGCTCAAACCATAACCCCACCAACACCGCCACCATGAGGCACTCTGTTCTATTGTCCCCAGCACAAGGTGCACCTGTGTAATGACCATGCTGTTTAATCAGCTTCTTAATATGCCACACCTGTCAGGTGGATAGATTATCTTGGCAAAGGAGAAATGCTCACTAACAGGGATGTAAACGAATTTGTGCACAACATTTTTAATTTTTTTGTCATTTAGCAGACGCTCTTATCCAGAGCAACTTACAGTTAGAGAGTGCATACATTACTTATATATTTTTTTTAAATCATACTGGCCCCCCGTGGGAATCAAACCCACAACCCTGGCGTTGCAAACGCCATGCTCTACCAACTGAGCTACATCCCTGGGATCAACATGGGATCAACACATTACATGTTGCGTTGATATTTTTGTACAATATAAAATAGTTTTTTTGTAAGCTATAGAAATGCATTTATTAATGTCTACATTTGATTTTGACACGTTTATTCAATTACAGACACATTAATGCATACTTATAAATTATATTATGTGAGCTAAACATAAAAAATAGAAAATATATAAACATTTTCCTTAAAGTATATTTTTTAGAGTACTAATGTTACTGTCCCCATTTCAACAACAAAAATACTTAAAATTTGTCCTTGACACATTTTATTGAAATACTGTAGAATTCCATTCATTCCTATGAAGGACTGCTCCTACTGGGGAGTGCCAATATGACCGACCGGTGGCTTCAAAGCCCGTCAATGGCCAATAAATAGCATCAGCAATCCAGGATTTATATACAGGGCCTTCTGAAAATATTCAGACCCCTTGACTTTTTCTAAATTTTGTTACGTTACAGCCTTATTCTAAAATGGATTAAATAAATACAAATCCTCAGCACAATACCCCATAATGACAAAGCGAAAACAGGTTTTTAGAATTTTTGCAAATGTATTAACAAATAAAAAATGGAAATACCTTATTTACATAAGTATTCAGACCCTTTGCTATGAGACTCGAAATTGAGCTCAGATGCATCCTGTTTTCATTGATCATCCTTGAGATGTTTCTACAACTTGATTGGAGTCCACCTTTGGTAAATTCAATTGATTGGACATGACTTGGAAATGCACACACCTGTCTATATAACCTCCCAAAGTTGACAGTGCATGTCAGAGCAAAAACCAAGCCATGAGGCCGAGGCAATTGTCCGTGGAGCTCCGAGACAGGATTGTGTCGAGGCACAGATCTGGGGAAGGGTACCAAAAAAATTCTGCAGCATTGAAGGTCCCCAAGAACACAGTGGCCTCCATCATTCTTAAATGGAAGAAGTTTGGAATCACAAAGACTTCCTAAAGCTGGCCGCCCGGCCAAACTGAGCAATCGGGGGAGAAGGGCCTTGGTCAGGGAGGTGACCAAGAACCCGATGGTCACTCTGACAGAGCTCTAGAGTTCCTCTGTGGAGATGGGAGAACCTTCCAGAAGGACAGCCATCTCTGCAGGACTCCACCAATCAGGCCTTCATGGTAGAGTGGCCAGATGGAAGCCACTCCTCAGTAAAAGGCACATGACAGCTCGCTTGGAGTTTGCCAAAAGGCAAATAAAGACTCTCAGCCCATGAGAAACAAGATTCTCTGGTCTGATGAAACCAAGATTGAACTCTTTGTCCTGAATGCCAAGCGCCACGTCTGGAGGAAACCTGCCACCATCCCTACGGTGAAGCATGGTGGTGGCAGCATCATGCTGTGGGGATGTTTTTCAGCGGCAGGGACTGGGAGACTAGTCAGGATCGAGGCAAAGATGAACGGAGCAAAGTACAGAGAGATCCTTGATGAAAACCTGCTCCAGAGCGCTCAGGACCTCAGACTGGGGCGAAGGTTCACCTTCCAACAGGACAACGTCCCTAAGCACACAACCAAGACAACGCAGGAGTGGCTTCGGGACAAGTCTCTGAATGTTCTTGAGTGGCCCAGCCAGAGCCCGGACTTGAACCCGATCGAACATCTCTGGAGAGACCTGAAAATAGCTGTGCAGCAACGCTCCCCACTCAACCTGACAGAGCTTGAGAGGATCTGCAGAGAAGAATGGGAGAAACTCCCCAAATACTGATGTGCCAAGCTTTTAGCATCATACCCAAGAAGACTCGATGCTGTAATCACTGCCAAAGGTGCTTCAACAAAGTACTGAGTAAAGGGTCTGAATACTTATGCAAATGTCATATTTCCATTTTTTATTCTTAATAAATTAGCAAAAGTTTCTAAAAACCTGTTTTTGCTTTACCATTATGGGGTATTGTGTGTAGATTGATGAGGAGGAAAAAACGATTTAATCAATTTTAGAATAAGGCTGTAACGTAACAAAATGTGGAAAAAGTCAAGGGGTCTGAAAACTTTCCGAAGGCACTGTACATAATTGGTTACAGCAGAGTTGGCAGTAACCATAGAAATACCATGCTTTTGTAGAGTGAGGGCCACCTGGTATAAGAAGGGCTATGGTTGGAAAGCGTGACTGTGGATGTGTTTTAGAAGTGGGGTGTGCTGTGTTGGATGGGACTAACATAATGTATTGTGTTTACTCAATTTCTTTAAAGCAAAACATTGCCTGTTGCATCTTCATCCCTGCTATAAATTATAACTGAATATTTTACATTTACATTTTAGTAATTTAGCTAACTGTAAGTCGCTCATCATAAAAAAAACATTTAGCCTAGAAGAACAAGTCACCTACACAGTAATAAAACACTTTCAAAACAACTTCAAAATATAATATTTGTATAATATAATTTGCAAATGACCTGTGCTATAGGCTGTTAGTATGAACATTTGAATTAATAAATAACTAAACACAGCTGTTTTCAAATACAATGTAGTCATCTCTAATTTAATTGAGCGTAGGCATGAACATTTTAACATTTATTTAGCAGATGCTCTTATCCAGAGCGACTTACAGGAGCAATTGGGGTTAAGTGCCTTGCTCAAGGGCACATTGACAGATTTTTCACCTAGTCGGCTCAGGGATTAGAACCAGCGACCTTTCGGTTACTGGCACAACGCTCTTAACCACTAAGCTACCTGCCGCCCCATTAGGCTTAATAAATAACAAAACATGGCTGTCTACAAACACCAGGGCCGGCCCGCCCTACTCCCCATTCCCCAGTCCACCTACTCCCCATTCCCCCTACTCCCCAGTCCCCCTACTCCCCATTCACCAGTCCACCTACTCCCCATTCCCCCTACTCCCCATTCCCCAGTCCACCTACTCCCCATTCCCCCTACTCCCCAGTCCCCCTACTCCCCATTCCCCAGTCCACCTACTCCCCATTCCCCCTACTCCCCATTCCCCCTACTCCCCAGTCCCCCTACTCCCCATTCCCCAGTCCACCTACTCCCCATTCCCCCTACTCCCCATTCCCCCTACTCCCCATTCCCCAGTCCACCTACTCCCCTTCCCCCTACTCCCCATTCTCCCTACTCCCCATTCCCCAGTCCCCCTACTCCCCATACTCCCATTCCCCCCACTCCCCATTCCCCCCATTCCCCTCTCCCCATTCCCCCTACTCCCCACTCCCCATACCCCCCACTCCCCATTTCCCCCACTCCCCATTCCCGCTGCCTTTCAGCACCACAGCAGTGGAAAGAGGCCACTCTAGCCGGCCACAAAATGAAGAAATTGTAAAACTGATGTTGGACAATCAAATTCAATATTTAATACATTAAATTCGTTAAGGCTGGTTCATTGAGAGAAAGCTTATTTTACAATACTCCTGTGAAACTAGGCCTGCCCATGCATTTATGAAAGCACTTGTTTCCAAAGCTCAAATGATATCTCTCTTTTTACAGTTATACTGGATGATGTTAATAAATGGTATGTTTATTGTAATTTGAACTATCGTGGGGTCGTGACTCATGTCATATGTGATATACGTGGCTTATTGATAACAACTCTGGTTCCTATAGGCAGTTGGCTGCCTAGTGATTGCAACATTGTAACTCTCCAATGTGAATAGTTGGCAACGATGTTTCGTTTCCAAGTGCTGCTAAATAAGGTCAACTGAAATGCACCAATTGCGCATGATACATATCATTACTCTACTCTAGTTTATCAATCCATTCCAAATCTTTATACTATACATGACACAGGGGCGTCATATGTTGATCTTACCTAGGGCAGCAGTAGAACTGCTAGGACCGGGCCTGACGAACACAATAATGTGCCTCATATTTACTTGCATTTGCAGCGGACCTTGTCCTGCTCAAAGTGAGCCGCTGCTGTTGGGAAGTCAAAACTGTCAAACTCCTTGGAGCAGCTTGCGATTCGCATAAGCCTCCTTACTTTGTCCTCAAGAAGGTGCGATCTTGCGGCCATCTTCACACTGTTTTGGAGAAAGAATCCCCTCTCAGCGGGCACACTGGAAACGGGGATAATCAACACAATCTTTGCCAATTTTGTCCAGTCGGGGTACACTGAGCTGAAGTCCCTTATAAGGACCTGGCGTCTTTTACATGAGTAAACATAGAAACACCCAACACTCATGTCCCAGCAGCTTGAAGATTTATTAGCCTATGAAGTATATTTGCCTTTTAAGTAGGATCACATTGACTGGTTTTTCCATCAATCAATAAAAAGCATTTTTCTGTAATGGATTTAATTTTTTCGGACAATTTGGCCGGAACAATTTTATTTATAGACTTGTATTTATTTTTTACGGCCAAAAGCCGGCATTTACCTGCTAACGGAAACCCTGTGACTGCCATGCTTTACCAGATAAGACTGTAGTGTTTGATAAGTGAACACCTAGGATGGCAACAGTTCACGATATTAACCCCTAAACCGAGTCCAGTCCAGAATGCCCAGATAGTCTCCAATTACTCTACATTAGGCTTAAAGCGCACCTAGGCTATATCTAAAGTTGCTGTGGGCAGTGTAACACCGTTTTAGCGTTGGGATAAAGAACAGTGGGTCTCAGCAAGATTCGCCAAACATCACAGTTTCTCCTGTCACCCCAGGGAGAGCAGAGCAGATTTGTTTCTGCCTCCTCAAGCAATAAATCACACAACCCTAAATGGTGCATTGCCTCCACTCCAGTCACAAAGGCAGAGTCAGACAGAGGCAGAGTCAGACAGAGACTGAGAGAAAGAGAAAAGCAGAAAGAGAGAAGCAGAGACAAAGATAGAGACAGAGACTGATATTTTCATAGTATTAAACCATACCATGTCTGTGTAATATATTCCCTTCAGATGTTTTCTCCATACAATATCAGTTGAATAATACAATGTCTGTGTAGTCCCGTGTAGCTCAGTTGGTAGAGCATGGCGTTTGCAACGCCAGGGTTGTGGGTTCGATTCCCACGGGGGGACAGTATGAAAATGTATGCACTCACTAAAACTGTAAGTCGCTCTGGATAAGAGCGTCTGCTAAATGACTAAAATGTAATAATAAACAATGTCTGTGTAATAATACCTGATCTGTCTCTTCAAGCCCTAGGCGTTATATTATATAATTAGATGTGTCTCTTCAGTACTGAGTCATGCAGAGGATTGTCAAGGACTGAATTGTCCTCATTATTAGACCTTGAGATGAGAGAGGGAGGCTTTGTCTATTTGATCACGTAATCACTGTCTCCTGCTTAGTTCCAACTATTTTCAGATCGAGGACTTTTCTATGACCATATATTCCTAATAGAAGCAGTAATACTGTATGTACATGGGGATGGGAAATTTACATTCAAGACAATTTGTAAAGGGTGTAATAGGTGCAAAGGGTGTGACAGTACACTGTGTCTTGCATATCTCCCATTCATAACGACCAGAAATCTATTTCAGACGTTGAACTTTTGAATTTCATAATGCATTATTTAAGCACATTTATAACGCCTAATGAGCTATGCATGCTTTATCATGTTTCGTTTTTCTCATAATACATTTCTCACAAAATAAGCACTATGTGCAGAGAAATACATGGGTATAAAATAGGTCACTTCAGGACAACTTTCGGTGTAAAGGGATCAGACCTGGGTTCAAATACATGTGTATTTGAGTATTTGTTATTTAAAATACTTTTTTCTGTGTATTTGACTCTTTTAAATACACAGCCCAAAACAAGTACTTTTATTTGAGTATTTGAATCGTTATTTGTAGAAACCAAATAGTCTTCCAAATTGTATTTGGAAGGATTTTCAAATACTATTTTCAAATATCTGGGTAAAATGTATGGGATTGTATTTGAGTCAGAGTATTTTCAAAAACTTTCCAAGTGTATTTCCAAATACATTCCAATATTTAACTACTTGATTTTTCAAATAAAGGTTATCTGAATACTTCGGAATGTATGTAAAAGTAATTTAGATATTATGAAATACTATTTGAACCCAGGTCTGAAAGGGATGTGCAGTCTGTATTAGATAAAATCCTAGAGATAAGAAAATCAGATCATATCTGGTTGTGGCTGCCTGGCGCTCAGGGATCAGAAGACCATTACACATCCCAGATCTCTGTAATATCTGTGAAGTTAACAAACCAGTGGTGTGGTAGCCTAGTTATCAGAGAATCAGATCAAGCACTGTAAAACTAATGTGCACTGTAGGGAAATAGCTTACATGCTACTCTACTCACTGCAGCATTTAACTTGTCTAGAAAAAAAAGTGACACGGAGGTCGGTCAGTGCAGTCCCTCAGAAGTGCTGAGAGTAGGGGAAAACACACACGCATGCACGCACACAGCCACGCACGACACACACAGCCCCTTCCTCCCTGCTTAGAAGAGAAGAGCTGTTAGGTTGGGTGGGTCATTGATATTGAATCAATTTCAGTAAAGAGGAAAAAGCTACTGTACTGTAGCCTATGTAACGAGCCCTGCTAGCAGCATGACGTCAAGGCCAAGGACAGGAAGGAAAACGATGATGATCATAATTTATAAGCAGCTAGCCATACCTTAACTTCTCTCTCCCTTCGAACAGCACAAGCTGTTTCATGATGCCGTCTCTCTCTTTAGCACCACCTATACATTATTTAAGAAATAGGGTGTGTCCCAAATGGCACCATATTCTCTTTATAGTGCACTACTTTTGGATGCATTCATAAGATATTCTCAGAGATAAATCAGTCAACTCTAATGACTGCTGCTGTGACTGGCTTTATATATATTCTGCCGTCATATGAGGTCGACTATGTGTATTCTGCTTTTTGCTGGACAGACATGAAAAACAGTGTGGTGTATCACTCATTTCCAATAATGAAATTATGTTATACCACCTTATCTGTGTAATGTAGCATCCATAGCTACGGGAAGGAGGGGGTGCTGAGGGTGCTGCAGTATCCCCTGGAAAATCGGAATATATATATATTTTTTTAATATATATTTTTTCACAAAGGTAGTGCACTGGGCCTTTGCTTGTATTAGCGGACCGATTATATACTTCTGTAGCACTGGCAAAAACAGTATCTTTCAGGATTCAATAGTTGGACTTGTAAGAGTTGTTGCCCTGTCCATTTATGTGCAATTGTCATTCTAATGGCTTCCAGAAAGATCAAAACCCTGTCCTCAAACATCAAAAGGTGCATAAGTTATGGGCAAAGACATAAAACATCCTCATCAATTAGTTATTTATTGTTGATAAAATAACATGGAAAACAACCACTTTCTGTGCAGTATTAATTTACCATCCTTACAAACCACTTAATGTAAATGTACATGACTGTATTGTACATAGGCTGGTTGTAACTGTAGACTTTCCATCACCATGAAGAAAAACAATGCACAATACAGTAATTGAGTACATTGAGACAACTAATTTGTGATGATGTGGCTGATTAAGTTGCTCTGGATAAGAGTGCCTACTAAAATGGAAAAGGAATGATGAATAGACCATCTCAGTTTTCACATAGAAAACATTTGCAAAGTATTTTTTTTTTAAACTGGAAAACGTATATAAAGCAAGTATTTTTTATATTTCACAAGTATTATCAGATGAACTTTTCCGTACAAATAATTATCAGACTAAAGTTACAAATACTGGTAAACAATCAAATACATTTAGTTTAAATTGCTTCACAAAAGTAGTGCACTGGGCCTTTACTAGTCTTGTATTAGCGGACTGATATAGACTTCTTCAGTGCAGGCACATTTTTTTTTGTTGCATTCCCTCTCGGCAAAAAAAAATCGCAGCACTCCCACCCTTAAACTACTTCCCGCGGCTATGGTACAAGCTTTAGAATTAGAGCTCACATCCTTCCCTTTGGGGGAGCATTTAACCTAGATCAAGCACAGTCTGTTAACATAAAATGAGTTGTCTGTTAATTACTTTTTGAGGTCAAAGTAACTGGGCCTATTGCATTAACTGTCTTACCTTACCTTTGGGACTGCTTCTTCTAATGGATTACACAGTTCCTTTAGCACACACACACACACACACACACATTCCTAATGCACATTTATTATTTTGTTTATTTCTCAGAAACCAAGTGTATGTTCCAAATGACAGTCTATTCCCGATATAGTGCACTACTACCCCATGGGACCTGGTCAAAAGTAGTGCACTACATAGGGAATAGAATGCCATTTAGGATAGAACCATTGTAATGGGGACTCACTGAATATACCTAAATAGACAACTAATGAAAAACACAATGAAAGAACACTGGGCTTAACCACTTGAGTGTCAACAATCACTTAAAGAACTCTCCCTGCATCCATTTCTGATACTGACTCCATTGGTTGCCCACGGCTACAGTTTCCGTACTGACCATAACTCATATTTTCATAGGAGGCATGTGGAAGGTCATCATGAAGTACAGTACCGGTCAAAAGTTTTAGAACACCTACTCATTCAAGGGTTTTTCTTTATTTTTACTATTTTCTACATTGTAGAATAATAGTGAAGACATCAAAACTATGAAATAACACATATGGAATCATTTAGTAACCAAAAAGGTGTTAAACAAATCAAAATATATTTGAGATGTTCTAAAACTTTTGACCGGTAGTGTACATCCAGGGCATTTTTTTTTTTAATAAGCCTAATTGGATCTCACATATCTTGACCCTGGAGCCGAGCAGCATTCCAGTTATTCTCCCTCTCCTTGAGAAAGAATCGGACCCGAGGAAACTGGAATCACAGGGATCGTCATCATGATCGCTGCCATTGAGAGACAATATTTAGTCCCAGCTGCTGTAAGGAGGGTATACTGTACTTGATCTCCCACCTCCCCACCCTGGACCCAAGCATTCCCAGCTGATGTACTAAGGAGGGTACCTGAAACCGAGACTAGAATTACTCAGCCTTTTCTTCTGGCTGGCTCCTTTATTAAATAAGATGCTGTTTAATCAGCTTCTTGATATGCCACACCTTATCTTGACAAAATATACAATACTCACTAACAGGGATGTAAACAAATTTGTTCACAAAATCTGAGAGAAATAAGCTTTCTGTGCATACAGTATGGAACATTTCTGGGATCTTTTATATTTTTGTTCAATGTATTGCATTAGATGCTTCCTTAAGACCTAGAAGTACTGTAGCCCTAGATCCAGCAATGTCTTTTCTGGGATAGTGGTATTGTGGTCTGGACCTAATTGCCATCGTTACACCTCACTCCACTCATTTTGTGTCTTGTTGGTCTAGCATCCTTAACGCCAGTGTAGGCAACCTTATTACCAGTAGATGTATCCTTATCATACTGTATATTTGAGGTACTGTTGCTAAGATTCAGTTACTTGTTTGATTGATGTATGGTGTTCATTTCACTCTATTCTAGTAGCAGTGCGTGGGTAAAATGACATATGATCACAATGGGATTTGACAGGAGTGACGCCAAATCCAAGCTGGCTTCCCTTGACACTTTTTTTTGTGCGCCATGACCATTCACAGTTGAGCTCGATCAGTTTAGCTCAACGCTGATTGGCAAAAGTTTTAAACTTTTTTGTCAAGGGAGGCCCTTGCCTTCAATGCTACGGGTGGCAACAATGTCATACTCGTTTGGATCAGACAGCATCAGATCGATGGCCTACACGTAGAGAGACAAAGGGGCGCTGTTTCAATTGGATGCTTTCTCCTGTGAGATACATTCAGCCTCTTGCGAATTAAAAGAAAATTATGAAACAGAGACTAAATATATATATATATATATTTTCAATTTTATGGGGAAGCCTGGCTTCCCTTGGCACTGCTCTATACATACAGTGCCTTCAGAAAGTATTCACACCCCTTGACTTTTTCCACATTTTGTTACAGCCTTCATTTAAAATGGATTCAATTGAGATTTGTTATTCACTGGCCTACACACAATACCCCAAATTTGTACAAATTAATTAAAAATTAAAAGCTGAAATGTCTTGAGTATTCAACCCTTTTGTTATGGCAAGCCTAAATAAGTTCAGTAGTAAACATTTGCTTAACAAGTCACATAAGTCACATAAATTGAATATCCCTTTGAGCATTTTAAAGTTATTAATCACACTTTGGATGGTGTATCGATACACCCAGTCACTACAAAGATACAGGCGTCCTTCCTAACTCAGTTGCCGGAGAGGAAGGAAACCGCTCAGGGATTTCACCATGAGGTCAATGGTGACATTAAAACAGGTAGAGTTTAAAGCTACAATATTCACATAGAAATGTGAGTTATAGATCTGTCATTCTCATTGAAAGCAAGTCTAAGAAGAGGTAGATATGTTGTATGTGCCCTATTTCTATGATTCCCGTGAAGTTTTGTTTTTGCATCTTTTACTTTCGGTTTTGTACACCAGCTTCAAACAGCTGAAAATACAATATTTTTGGTTTTGAAAAATATATTTCACAGTGGTTTAGATGGTACAATGATTCTCTACACTATACTTGCTTGTTTTGTCACATAAACTGAAATTAGGTGAAATATTAGAATTTTAGCAACCAGGAAATTGTGGAGGGATTTCTGCATAGTGCACCTTTAATGGCTGTGATGGGAGAAAACTGAGGATGGATCAACAACATTGTAGTTACTCCACAATACTAACCTAAATAACAGAATGAAAAGAAGGAAGCTTGTACAGAATATTCCAAAACATGAATCCTGTTTGCAATAAGGCACTAAAGTAAAACTTTTAAAAAATTGACAAAGATTTTTATGTCCTTAATACAAAGCGTTATGTTTAGGGCAAATCCAACACAACATATCACTGAGTACCACTCTTCATATTTTCAAGTATGGTGGTGGCTGCATCATGTTATGCATATGCTTGTCATTGGCAAGGACTAGGGAGTTTTTTAGGATAAAAAGAAACGGAATAGACCTAAGCACAGGCAAAATCCTAGAGGAAAACCTGTTTCAGTCTGCTTTCCAACAGACACTGGGAGACAAATTCACCTTTCAGTAGGACGATAATCTAAAACAGATAAATCAAATCAAATCAAATCAAATCAAATTTTATTGGTCACATGCGCCGAATACAACAGGTGCAGACATTACAGTGAAATGCTTACTTACAGCCCTTAACCAACAGTGCATTTATTTTAAACAAAAAAAGTAAGAATAAAACAACAACAAAAAAAGTGTTGAGAAAAAAAGAGCAGAAGTAAAAATAAAGTGACAGTAGGGAGGCTATATATACAATAGAATAAAGTGACAGTAGGGAGGCTATATATACAGGGGGGTACCGTTGCATAGTCAATGTGCGGGGGCACCGGCTAGTTGAGGTAGTTGAGGTAATATGTACATGTGGGTAGAGTTAAAGTGACTATGCATAAATACTTAACAGAGTAGCAGCAGCGTAAAAAGTATGGGGTGGGGGGGCAGTGCAAATAGTCCGGGTAGCCATGATTAGCTGTTCAGGAGTCTTATGGCTTGGGGGTAGAAGCTGTTGAGAAGTCTTTTGGACCTAGACTTGGCACTCCGGTACCGCTTGCCGTGCGGTAGCAGAGAGAACAGTCTATGACTAGGGTGACTGGAGTCTTTGACAATTTTGAGGGCCTTCCTCTGACACCGCCTGGTATAGAGGTCCTGGATGGCAGGGAGCTTTGCCCCTGTGATGTACTGGGCCGTACGCACTACCCTCTGTAGTGCCTTGCGGTCAGAGGCCAAGCAGTTCCCATACCAGGCGGTGATGCAACCAGTCAGGATGCTCTCGATGGTGCAGCTGTAGAATTTTTTGAGGATCTGAGGACCCATGCCAAATCTTTTTAGTCTCCTGAGGGGGAATAGGCTTTGTCGTGCCCTCTTCACGACTGTCTTGGTGTGTTTGGACCATGATAGTTCGTTGGTGATGTGGACACCAAGGAACTTGAAGCTCTCAACCTGTTCCACTACAGCCCCGTCGATGAGAATGGTATACACTGGAGTTGCTACTAAGACGACATTGAATGTTCCGGAGTGGCTTATTTACAGTTTTGATTTAAATCGGCTTGAAAATCTATGGCAAGACTTCAGAATGGCTGTCTAGCAATGATCAACAACCAACTTGCCAGAGCTTGAAGAATGTGCAAATATTGTACAATCCAGGTGTGCAAAGCTCTTAGAAATGTACCCAGACAGTCTCACAGCTGAGTCTAATGTGTATTGAGACAGGGGATTGAATACTTATCTAATCAAGATATATTAGTGTTTTATTTTTCATATATATATTTATTTTTTACAAATGTTAGAACTTTTCTTCCACTTTGACAGAGTATTTTGTGTAGCTCATTGACAAAACATTTATATTAAATCCATTTTAATCCCACTTTGTAACACAATAAAATGTGAAAAAAGTAAAGGGGTGTGAATACTTTCTGAAGGCACTGTAAGTACTTGCCCTCCACTTGCAGGTTGTGATGAATGTGAGACATGCAAAGTCTTAACAATAAAGAAAAAGGCTATATGCAGGCCTGCTAGTCAGTCACGATTCCCATCTGAATTCAATTTAACTCTGTGCATTCATGTGTGCGTTTTAAATCTAAACGATTTTCTCTCCCCTCGCTCTCTTTTACTGGCAAACTGATTGCTTTCTGTGGAGAGATTAGATTATCTCCTTCGAATACTAGCTTTATAGAGAGGAACACAAAAATTGTATTTTCAGTGAAGGAATAGTAAAGACAGCATCAATTAATCCATTATTTAAATTACAGCGCGTCTACAACAGAACTCTCTTGGGGCTGGCTGATCCCACCTAGGTCAGCGATAGACAGGTAGGAAAGTGATAGAGGAAATTAAATAGGCAGGATAGTAATAGATAGGAGACTGATATAAAGTGATAGGTGACTCCCAGCTGTGAATTATTTGCACAGATTCATGATCTCTGTTACATCTGAACATGACCAAACGGGTATTGGGTTGTCCGTGTACCTCGAGAGTGACTGTGTTAGCCCACTAAGCTAAAGCAAATGGCAGTGACTTTGCTGATAACTTCTTTATTGAGGAAAAATTTGCTTACTACGACTGTGATGTGGTTATCTTCAGATGAATGCTCTAACTGTAAATCGCTCTGGATAAGAGTATCTGCTAAACGACTCAAATGTCAAATGAGTGGTCACAATAGGACGTTTTAACTGCATGATGTATTGCTTTCTTTAAGACAGTGGTATATTAATATCATACAATTAATCAGTTAAATTAGGTAAGATATGATTACACCATCCACCCTTTATCAATTGAAGCATGAGTAATGTCCATATATAGGTCCTATTCAATGGGAGCAATGAGAGTAACCTCGCCAGGTGCTATACATTTCGTAACACATGACAGCGTCATTTCCCCCCACTCCTCCCCTCTCTCTTTCGCGACAGCAGTAGTAGGAAGGCGCATCTGCGTAAACAGGTCACATTTCACTCTAGTCGCATCCTCGTCTTCTCGTCCATAAGGGAAGCTAGAGCGAGTGCCGCGCGCCTTTTCTAAGCGCTTACCATGGTGGGAATGACGGGATTGGTGGTCCTTCTCGTCCCGGTGATGATGATGGTGGGATCCACCTTGCAGTCGGAAATTAAGAACGGGAAAGAGCCTGAAAAAACGGGGAATTTCATGGAAGACGAGCATTGGCTGTCCACCATTTCACAGTACAGCCGCAAGATCAAGCACTGGAATCGCTTCAGAGACGTAAGTCGCTGTTCTGGTTGATTGAGAGATCCGCGGTAATGCGGTAAGCTGTGTTGATAGGGAAACAGATGCCAGCGGCAGGATTCCGCCCGAGGCACGTCCTTATAATAACCATGTAACGTTAGCTATTAAAAATATCGCCTAGTCAGACCATTATTACTGTTCCAGCTGGCTGATGTGCGTTATTATAGGTAATGTTAAAGAGATACATCGGGATTTGGGCAATGATGCCTTTTATCTACTTCCCCAGAGTCAGATGAACTCGTGGATACCATTTTTATGTACTGTGTCCAGTATTAAGGAAGTTAGAGATAACTAGCATTAGCGCAATGAGTAGAAGTCTATGGGTATCTGCTAGCCTGCTTATTTGAAACAGGAACAGTTTCGTTGCACACAATACACACTGATTTGGCATTGGAGATATAAGATTAACACACAGGCATATATCTATGTCCATTCTTAGCCTGTAATTTCAGAAATTTGTGTGGTATTAAAAAATATTCTGCTAGTAAAATTATGTTGAGTTGCATGACATGTTTATAAAAGGCAATTTTTTTCTCAGATCGGCAAATACGATGATAGATTAATACAATGCTTTTACTATAAAGGATATCTTTCCACCCCTACTCTTGTCCATGGTGGTCTGCGAACCCACAACCTTCTGGACTGCAGCCCTGTGCAATATCAAAATTCCTGTGTTGACACAATGCTTACAGGATGAAGAACAGTTTCTAAAACTGCATATCTAAGGCTCTAGTCTGTCCAATAAATGAGGGTAAATGGTAGATGTTCTCTGCTATCCATATTTTACATTTACATTTTAGTCATTTAGCAGACGCTCTTATCCAGAGCGACTTACAGTTAGTGAATACATATTTTTTTATACTGGCCCCCCGTGGGAATCGAACCCACAACCCTGGCGTTGCAAACGCCATGCTCTATCAACTGAGCTACATCCCGGCCGGCCATTCCCTCCCCTACCCTGGACGACGCTGGGCCAATTGTGCGCCGCCCATGAGTCTCCCGGTCGCGGCCGGCTGCGACAGAGCCTGGATTCGAACCAGGATCTCTAGTGACACAGTTAGCACTGCGATGCAGTGCCTTAGACCACTGCGCCACTTTGTTTACATTATTATTTTGGTTATTGGGGAGGATAATAGTCAATGTCCAAAATAATTGTGCCATTCTGGGTCAATTGTGTCATATTGTAAAGGGCAATTACGCTTTAACTCAAATTTTTCACTTTAAAACCTCTTAGATGTAAAGTCCCCTGTTTAGGGTACCTGCGTGGGTCTGGTACTGGTTCCAACTGACATTTTTGCTTATAAATCGATCGGTGGACACCGTAGATCGAAATGGCTTGTATTGAGCGATAGCCCTGGTTTCCACAGACATCAAAGAAACCACAGCGAAATGAGTGGGATCTCGCATTTTGCAACACACAGTTTGAAAAAGCATGTGATCAAACAAAGCTTCGGACGTCATTGATGACGTACTTCTGATAAAGTGATGCGCATCGGCACACTGCTTCAAAGTTAGCTGCTTAGCGATTTCGATGCATGCCTCCGAGCTCCGGTATCAAGCGTAACATCACTAGCCAGCACCCCATATGCCTAAGGTTTGAAGCTCTCTCTGCCCCGGGATAAGATATTATCTTCCCCAGTTATTTAAGTTGAAATTATTGCCTTAAAGGTAGTGTGGTATCTACATAATATGATGCTAATTATGCTGTGAGACCAAGGAGTCCGCTTACACTGTACTTTGATTATAAAGGTTTATTTATATCACAAGATTTCAGCGTAAATTGACAGACATCTGCAGGCATCTGGAGAACAACGGACTCAAAATAATATGTTGTTCTGTCCTCCTTTGTTTTAACCGTGGTATTTATATCCTATGCCCTATGTAACATAATATGGGTGTTTTCCCATAAACCAATCCCAGGAGGCCACCTAACAGACTTCTTCTAACACACCATTTGCAAACATCAACAAAGTCATAAACTGTTTAAACACGACATATTTCCCCCCTTCGAGACTTATTAAGTCTCGAAAACAAAAAGAATAGGATGACAAATAACAATTTCTCTTATTGAGTAACTTTTAACAATAAACCAAATTTTATGGAGTGTAAATACATTTCTATGAAATATGAACAAATCTTTATGGAGTGTGAGAGCGAAAAACCTGTCTGGCAGCTTTCTTTCCAAATATCCATCAATCAATCAAGACAGTAAAATTCTCTCACGGCCCCTCTGCCCCAGGCAACCACTTAAGTACTCCAGATCAATTCATACATCTTTATCAATGCATTTTAAACTATGATGCAATTTGAATACACATGAAAGCCTCAGCAAACAAAATACAATCAAAAATGTCCACATTCAGGCTGGTCGACCCATCGGACTCTCCTGTGGATTCTCTCTATCCCTGCCTAGACCCAATATCCCTAAGCATCCACGAAATAAACAAAAACATCTGAGATCCCCACATGTACCCAATAACAGCAAATATCATTCTTCAAAAATTAATACAGAAAGAATATGACACAAATTATGTATTACACATGCAAATATGTCTATATATCATTGCAGACACTGGAATGTAGTCCACTACACTTCATCTCCTCAGCAGTGTCGACTTCCAATGCATCGTCGATGATGGAATCTGAACATTTCCACACCTTCCTTGTTCCACTTCCTCCAGTCCATTCATATTGTCCCTTCACATTGTCCATGTTTGAGTATTTGAATCCCCTCTACACATTCCCCCATATGCTTCTGGAAGAAAAGAAAAGACCAAACAGTATCTTTTGCAAAACAACACATTCAAATTAAAACATCAATATCAACTAAAAATGATATATAAAATGATATATAAAATGAATCTCATTCCATTTCCCCCCTTGGATTCATCACAAAATACTAAAATCACCATAATATTTAAAAACGTGAAAAATGATCGGATATTCAAAATTGATATCTATCCATCAATACTCCTTTGAGTCTTGACAGAAGGTTAAACCCTCTTATCGTTTCATTTGCAAAACCCTTCAAATTATAGGTAATATTATCTATGTTATCTTCCCAAAATTTTACACCATACCATGGAAAAAATCCCCACTTCTCTCCTAGACTTATCCTCCAATGGTAGGCTTCCCAGACTATGAAACTTCTCTCTTTCAGAATCAGATTTATCTCTTTCCCCGAGCTTCCCTTCTTTTAATTTTAAAACCTCATATGGAAGCTTCAACTTCAACATGTAACAACATTATTTCCATCCATAGGGTAAGAATATATTCTTTCTCACCACAAACCCCTAAATATCTCTAAAATTCCCAATAGTCACCTTACCATGCAAAAACTTCTCTCCTTACTAAATGAAACATCAAAAGTTACATTATATTTCTCCTTACTAACCTTATGTTCCTGCTTACCCCAAAGTCATCATATAATCATCACCATCTGATATTCCCCTAAACATCCCCTTTCCATCATATGTTTTATTTTCAACAAAAACGGCTTTTAGCCCTCACTGGTTTCACCTCCAATGCTTCAGGAATCGCTGTTAACTGATTTTCCTTCCCATCTAACAAATTCACATAGGGTAATTCATTTAACCAAGAACACTTAAACCTAGGCCTAAACAAATGTTTCGACAACGACATTATTGTATCTGTTAATGATTGTTGCTGATACAACAGCCATGATAAAGCATAAGATTGACACGTACTTGATAGAGGTTTAGCCACCGTCTCTAAGATAGAACCCCATGTGCCTGGTGCTGGAATTCTCAACAGACATGGACCCTCAAGATTCCTCACTGATCTTACAGAATGAGTTAACTGCTTGAACCAAAGATTCCTACCTGCCCATCCATCTTTAATTTGCAAAACAGAAGAATCAAATCCATATGCCTTCCATTTAGTTTCTCTCTTCCCTAACGAGCGGTATTGATCAGATATATCTTCTTGTCTTCCATTAAAATCAAAGAACTCATCCTGTACCTCCATGATAGTATTCTCCCTAATCTTTCCCTCTAACATTACTCAAAATAAGTTAGCAATCACTCATAACCCTCTTCCACTTCATATCATTTTACAAAATATACTTCCTTTCACTAGGTGAAACAGCTTCTACTTCTTATCCTCATAACAACACTTCTTCTCCATAATTATCTCTCCATGTGGGAGGAACGTCACCTCTACACATTCCATCTCTCACATCTACAAGGAAGATGAGCTGTACCACCCATCCTAACCCTAATGACAGTCTTTTCCTCTAAAATTGGTGCTGGAGCGATTGGCTCCCTTGTAATCAAATGTGATATATTTATAGCTTTAATAACTGTCAATGTTGAAAGAGTTGAATTGCTTCTCACTGTTGTTATAATAGGCTGAAGTGTTGATGTCATTGTTGTTGATTCATCCATTTTCCCTAAAGCTTTGAACTCTTTTCTTGTATTTCCATCTATCACCACTAGTGTCACTACATTAACTCTCAGTCCCAACTCTAATCCCTCACTTTCAAACTGTGGATTATAAAAATTACATTTATAATCACCTTGATAACCCTGCTGGGAATTGTACACAGAGACTACAATCACCCTCAATCTTCTCTTATCATTCAGCAACGCATACTTTCTCAATGCAACTGCTCCTAACAGATCTAAACTCCTGCCATATCTATCTTCCCACTGAACTCTAAATTTCCCTTCACCACTGTTCTCTCTCCCTACTAACTAACATTGAAGCTGAGCTGACTGTCCTAGAGTTCCTTCAACCCTAGGTTTCCTAACTTTTTAGTCTGACTTTTTCCCTAATTTTTCCCAAAACCATTTCACTGATTTATCCACAAATTCCTTTCCCACTAATTTGAGGATATGTGATCGGGTAATCCCCACCTGCTTATGGCTTCTTTACACAAGAACTTGGCAAACGACTGAGCATCTTTTAGCTTAGTTTGACATCTTATTCCCCTCTTGGTGTAGGAATGTAACCAAGAATAACAGTCACCCCCTGTAAACATTATTTTTCAGACAGATTGTCCACCTTCCTATGACATAGTCAATCCATTCAAGCAAATATGGTTCCCAAAAACCCTGCTCCTTTATAATCTTTCTCCTAATCTCCCCCCTTGCAACATTAGCTAACCCCTAGCTTCCTAAATCATCAGACCTAATAGGTCCAGAGGCGCTACTATCAACCCCTCATGGTTTTGTCGTATCGGGTGAATGCTGGCAATTATTGCTGATAAACAAAGGAGTCTGCTCATACTGAACTTGGATCATAAGGTTTATTCATATCACAAGCTTCAGCATAAGTGACAGATGTCATGACATCCGGAGAACGGCGTCCCAGATTGCAATGGCCGCTCTGACTTCTTCTTCGTTTAGCCCCTACTTATAAACAATGCAAAAAGGGGGGTGCTCCCTCTTCTGGCCAATCCCCAGTCTCCCCTGTCTACAACACACTTCCTGTCTGTTGTATGTGGCGTTACACTAAAACATTCCCTCTTGATACTAAAATTAACGTCCTCTCTGGTTCCACTTAAAACATTAACAACGTCATAATCTTCATACACGACAGTTTCTCCCAAGACAACAATTGATTCCTACTCTAAGGATTTTTTCTATTGTCTTCAAAACACCTGCTTTTGAAAGTCCTTCAATTTCTGGTTCAATCCCTTCTTTCCTCTCTTGCCAACTTCCTTCTGATCACAGAGTCATATCCACCCATGATCTCTTCTCAATCACTCTGATCATCATCATCTTCTTCTTCATCTTCAAGTTCCATCTTCCTGAACCTCACTCCACCCTTAGTTTCCAGACATCTCGTTTTCTTCCTACTTTTGGAGTTTTGGATTCATCTTTATGGTCGTTTCTGCTTCTCCTCTCTCTATTATTCAATCACTTTCATCATGTTGATGACGTCAGGGTTAAAAATCCCTTTCACTGGCCATGGTTGTTCAATGTCAGGCCAACGTTTATTCCCTTTTCCAGATAACCTTGCAATACCATTAACTAAAGGATTACTATTTTCTACTACATCAACAGGAGTAATTACTTTCATAGTTTTTATGTCCTTTTTCCCCCTTGTAACAACTCTTTTATATTCCTTTATTGTACATTATTTTATTATTTTAGACAATGTAGCTTATAGTTTCCCTCTTTTTTTTCCTATTTTTTCCCCAAATTAATAAATTAATAAATTAATTTATTCATCAATTTACTTATTTATTTATTCATTTTATTTTATTTTACCAAATTATTGATTAGTGGCAATCTTACCAAATCCCATCAGAAAATAAATGAAAGTAGTAAACTTCAGAGCAACCCAAAAAATAAAGACCTCTAATCCAGCAACACTACAGCACTCACAAATCAATTGCCTAATAAGCACCCAATTACCTTAATTTTACAGAATAATGTCAGTACTCGATTTCCCCCTCAACTATAATCAAACCCACTCATGCACAAAAACTCCAAAATGCAATTTTTAATTACATCAATTGATCAGTCTGTTGCCAAGTCCTTGTCAAATTGTCATAACATCAAATATGCTAGGCACCCAAAATATCCTCTATGGGAAGGTAAGTTTTGTGAATAGAACAGTACTAGCCTTGATTTGACTTGATCCGTTGCAGCACACTCTGTCGCATGATGCACTCGTCAGCACTTCCTCTCTCTCTCTGTCTCCTCCTTCTTATCGTCTCTCATATCACAGAAGAACAAAGAAACAGACAAGAATTTAGTAGTTTATGCACTCACTGGGTTATTTCAACCATTCAATATTCCTCTGTTCACATTCGCGCTAAGAAATAAGCAAACAACTTAACTCAGGAATAGTATAAATAGCTCAATAACATTTTATTTTATTTATTTTTAATCCGTCAACATATCTCTAGTTTATCAATTCGATAGGTCTCAAGAAAACAGTTTCATCGTTAAACAACAGCCAATTTAACACAAAATACACTATTAGTGTCTAAATCTTTCTCCTTTCTTCTCTGTCTGCTCTGAGTCTGCGTCTCCCAGCAGCTCAGTGCAGGCAGGGGAGTGGCATATTTGCTCTACGTAACTCTAAACTCATAAAATCACACGCATGTGTAGTACATTCACCAGTGCGATTTCAGAGTGGAGGGAGCTCTCTCCCAGCTCTCTCCCAGCTAGACAACAGAAAGTAGACAGTCCCGCTGTACTTCCTCTCTTTCCCCTCATAGACAAACAGTAACACTTAACAGAACTCACAAACCAACATAAAACACAAATCCTACTTTGAAGTTTCTTAACGTCACTTATCCTAATCTGCAGATTTATAGTTATTTTCTTATCCATTACAAAACATCTCTATACACTATTAAAAACTCCTCCCTGTAGGCTCATGATATTCTAATAGTTAGTTAACGTTCTCTTTTTATAGAGAGTCATAACATTTTTTAACCTTAACGTCCTTCCAGGGGGCTCACATATAGTTAACAACCACCAACGTTCTCACCCACGGAGACTCACAAGATCTCCAACACAAATCCCATCCCAACATGAGTCGACACACAGCTCAGACACAACAGAGACGTCTCCACTCCACCATTTTTCTCTCTCCCACACACACATACACAGTTTAAGAGGCTTTTCCATTGCGCCGTATATTTCCATTACCACGAGTTCGCGGACATTCAATGAGCGGTTACATCAAACATATACTTCGTCAACTATAAGTTGAGCGGTAACTTGCAACCGAATATATATATATATATATACCACAACCCCAAGTCCCCGGGACTTACCTAAATTCACCTAATGCGCTTTTAGGATTTTCGGCCCATCCTAATGATCGCCTCGTTTGAGGGCTTCCATAGATCCGCAATGTCCTAATTTGTATACATTTTCCTTGGCCTTATTCCTTCAATAGTTATAGACACTCCCCCCTGTTTGCGTTGTTACCAGCGCAAACAAATTTAGAATTTTAGAACGGACTCCTATCCCACAGCAAATAACAGCAAAATTGCACACATAAGTCTTTTAAACGGTACATTTCTCCAGCGCACACACCCATAAGCAAGCGAACCAACCAGCGCACAAAATTGTGAGAAATCTCACCTTATGAGCCGGCGTCTTGAGCGGGAGTCACTTCGCAGCTCATGAATGGAACACTGGAGAGACGCATCACGCCCCAAACGTTCCTCGTCGCCATTCTGTGGTATCTAAATAATATGATGCTAATTATGCTGTGAGACCAAGGAGTCCGCTTACACTGTACTTTGATTATAAAGGTTAATTTATATCACAAGATTTCAGTGAAAATTGACAGACATCTGCAGGCATCTGGAGAACGGACTCAAAATAATATGTTGTTCTGTCCTCCTTTGTTTTAACCTTGGTATTTATATCCTATGCCCTATGTAACATAATATGGGTGTTTTCCCATAAACCAATCCCAGGAGGCCACCTAACAGACTTCTTCTAACACACCATTTGCAAACATCAACAAAGTCATAAACTGTTTAAACACTACAGTAGACAGTGAAATGACGTTGTCACGAGCAGCACCGCAGATATTGAGATGAGCAAAATGCAAGACTTCGCTCTCACACATAAACACAGTATCTGCGCCTGTGCACGAGTTTGCTTCAAGAGCTGTTCACAACGTGTTAGCCAGGGCACCAAAACAGCAGAGAAGTTGAACCTTGCGCTTCAACATTTAGTTGTTGCTGACACTATGCCAGGGGTGTCAAACTCATTCCATTGAGGGCCTAGTGTCTGTTGGTTTTTGGGTTTTCCTTTCAATTAAGACAGATAACCAGGTGAGGTGAGTTCATGACTAATTAGTGACCTTATTTCATCAATCAAGTACAAGGGAGGAGCGAAAACCCGCAGCTACTCGACCCTCTGTGGAATGTTTGACACGTGCTTTATGCTGTTTATGTTCTGCATCTAGTTCATATCGCTGAGTCTACCTTTAAAGGGGCCAGTAGTTGATTTTGAAGGTTTGACATGTTTTTTTGAGTAAGAACGTCTTTTGGGACCTGAAGGTTCCCCAAGCTACCTGTCGAGACTTTTGAGTTGAGTTAAATAAATCCCCATTTGAGAACTGAACTGCCTTGTCTGACTCTTGGTCTGACTCTTGGTCTTGCACTACCACACATGTGACACAATCCTCCACCTACGGAGTTGTGACACATCTTTGAACAGAAATAAATGAAAAATGCCAGAAAACAAGTTAAAATAGTATTTTTCAGGTTAATCTATGAAGAATCACCAATGACACTGTTTAATAAGCCAAATTACTAAAATGAATGTTGACCCTCCTTTGAGGGGCAGAAAGTTGAATATTAATGCAACAATGGAAAACCATATTCAGAGGCAGAACATAAGAACATGCACACAAATATGCTTCACACACACACACAAACACAACAACATACATGAATATTAAGTATGTATTCTATTTCAAAAAGAAGACCTACAGTATTCATCACTTGCATTGGATTGTGTACGACCGACAGCTGTTTCACATTTGATCAAATCTAATCTCCCAACTGTAAATAGACTTCATCCTTGATTCTTCTGCTTTCTATATTCCTGGTATAGTCTTCTTCTTCTGTTCTGTGAATCACGGTTGAGCAAACATGCATTATCCCCTGGCCTCCTCTTCATATGGCCATTGTGATGATGAAACAGTCAATTTGCACTCAATTAGTAGCCCATGTTCAATTTGAAATCTTACCGCAGAGCAAACGGACACTGAAAGAGGCAAATCAAATTGTATTGGTCGCTTACACATATTTTGCAGATGTTATCGCAGGTGCAGTGAAATGCTTATGTTTCCCCGTTGTCTCTAACTCCCTTAAATGTCTCAAACTCTCCTTTTCCACCCAGGTTTCACAGTCACACAAACTGGTCAAAATGTTAATTTGGTAAGATGTTCAATGAGAACTCCATTATAGGGGTGATGAGCTATGATTGCTGATATTACTCTATCAACCTGGATCAAACTCAGATAGGCACATCCGATGAGTCTGGCTACGTCTCAAATGGCACCCTATTCCCTATGTAGTGCACTACTTTTGACCAAGACGTATAGTACTATATAGAAATAGGGTGTTATTTGGGACGTAACCGCCATCATTGTGTAGCAGCTTACCAGTCAAGCCACCATCTTACCCATTCTTGTTATAAAAATAAATTAGATGCCACTGCATGGTTGAAATTGCAGTCGTTCTGCACATTATGCATAATTGATCGGATTTAGTCTCTCTGATTGCGGAAGCCAAATCAACAGTGAATACAATTTTATGCTCAACTAACTTCCCCTTATTAACGTCACATTGTGAAGTCATACTTTTGAATCAGTCTGATCAGCATTGGAGACAGTGGGCATGTCCCAAATGGCACCCTATTCCCTACATAGTGCACTACTTTTGACCAGAGCCATATGGTGTTTTCTATCTTTGATCAGTTTAGAATGTTGACCAGACAGACTGCTAATGAGACGCACCTGTGGGAGAGGATCACACACTCATTATTTTTAGGAGAGTGTGTAGTGGCACCGAAATGCACTCACACAGTAGCACACTGTTGGAATAAAAACAAACAGAGCTGACCTATCCTTAGGTCTCTCTCTCTCGTTCTCTCTCTCTCGTTCTCTCTCTCTCTTTGAATCAGTTCTCTCTCTCTCTCTCTCTCTCTCTCTCTCTCTTTGAATCAGTTCTCTCTCTCTCTTTGAATCAGTTCAATCTGCATTCCCCCTCAACCAATTCTTCCCACTTTCTCTCTTTATATCCTACTCCTCATCACCCGTCTCAATTCAATTTAAATTTAAGGGCTTTATTGTCATGGGAAACATGCCCTCTCTCTCCCTCTCTCTCTGTGCTGGTTCCACAGCAGCGGGCCAGGGCTGTGTGGCTAAGTCCCTGCCTGCACCTGTTATTTTCCTCCACTTCATTTTTAATTAACAGAAAACGTTCAGTGCATTCACACAAACCTCAGTCCCCCATGCAGTCAATGCCAGCCAAATAAAAAATGCAGGATGGCTGGATAGATCGGTGGGCACGCAGGTGGGGGGGGGCAGTTTGGTTGTCAAAGCGAAGCTCATTATGAAGACTCAGTGATTCAGGCCAGGATGTGGTAATGATGGTGTTGGGTTCAGTGTGTGTCTGTTGTTTGCCAGCTTGATCATCAAATCAGTTGGATGCTGTTTCGCAGAAGGATACATTTCTAAAGTATTTGAAGAAGGCCAATGGGTTCTGTTTCCACTTTACAATGTGGCCTTAACTATTTCTTTTTGGGAGGACTGAAGAGGCGGCTGTTTGTTGGTGACAGTGCAGCCAAATACTCCATTAAAGATGATCCTATTCAGGAGATTACTGTGTGGGTGATGTCAGGGAATTATTACTGTAGCCTACTGTACCAGTCCTGGATATTGCCCTTGTTTGGACTGTCACAGAGAAGCTCAATGCATTCTTTCCCTTTAACAGCTGTTTATTTAATTATTATTTATTTAAAGTATGTTTATGTTTTTAGATTGAGATATTTCATGTACTGCTCTCATTTGGTTCATATTTACAGCTTTGTCAAGAAAGACCCCCTCACCAACATTCTTTGTTGTCTTATTTTAGAGCTCTGATAAGCTTCCGGCCCTTTTCACATGCAGAATACGTTTGTCAGATCTAAGGCAGCGTAGATATTGTGAACACAGATCAGCAGGCATGGCGTAGATAGAGTGCACCTAGATAAGCACTGACAGAGAGAGGGGTTGAGAGCATCATGGGGGTGTTTTGGCTCAGCATCAGAGATTGTGGCTCTTTGACAGCATATATTGAGTGTGCCTAGATCATCAGGCATGGTGTCGATAGTGTGTATAGATCAGTACAGACAGTGAGAGAGGTTGAGAGCACAGTGCTACACTGTGGGGTGTCTTGTCCCAGCACCAGAGAGAGAGATGGGATGTAATTGAGTGAGGACAACAACAAACCAAAAAATCCTTTCATCATCCTCCACTATGCACTCTCAGACGGCATTCCAAATGACACCCACACCCTATTCCCTGTTTAGTGCACTACTTTTAACCAAGGCCCATAGGGAAGGACACTATTGTGAATTGCTGTAATTTCCAGGAAAGACACAATAATTTATAAGTGTCATAGTCGGTCTCTGAAATGCCACTGAACTTGTTGTGTTGTTTTGCCTTGAGGCACCTGGGCCCTGGTAAAAAGTAGTGCACTATACAGTGAGGGAAAAAAGTATTTGATCCCCTGCTGATTTTGTACGTTTGCCCACTGACAAAGAAATGATCAGTCTATAATTTTAATGGTAGGTTTATCTGAACAGTGAGCGAGAATAACAACAAAAAAATCCAGAAAAACGCATGTCAAAAATGTTATAAATTGATTTGCATTTTAATGAGGGAAATAAGTATTTGACCCCCTCTCAATCAGAAAGATTTCTGGCTCCCAGGTGACTTTTATACAGGTAACGGGAGTGCTCCTAATCTCAGCTTGTTACCTGTATTAAAATACACCTGTCCACAGAAGCAATCAATCAATCAGATTCCAAACTCTCCACCATGGCCAAGACCAAAGAGCTCCCCAAGGATGTCAGGGACAAGATTGTAGACCTACACAATGCTGGAATGGGCTACAAGTCCATCGCCAAGGAGCTTGGTGAGAAGGTGACAACAGTTGGTGCGATTATTCGCAAATGGAAGAAACACAAAATAACTGTCAATCTCCCTCGGCCTGGGGCTCCATGCAAGATCTCACCTCGTGGAGTTGCAATGATCATGAGAACGGTGAGGAATCAGCCCAGAACTACACGGGAGGATCTTGTCAATGATCTCAAGGCAGCTGGGACCATAGTCACCAAGAAAACAATTGGTAACACACTACGCCGTGAAGGACTGAAATCCTGCAGCGCCCGCAAGGTCCCCCTGCTCAGGAAAGCACATATACAGGCCCGTCTGAAGTTTGCCAATGAACATCTGAATGATTCAGAGGAGAACTGGGTGAAAGTGTTGTGGTCAGATGAGACCAAAATTGAGCTCTTTGGCATCAACTCAACTCGACATGTTTGAAGGAGGAGGAATGCTGCCTATGACCCCAAGAACACCATCCCCACCGTCAAACATGGAGGTGGAAACATTATGCTTTGGGGGTGTTTTTCTGCTAAGGGGACAGGACAACTTCACCGCATCAAAGGGACGATGGACGGGGCCATGTACCGTCAAATCTTGGGTGAGAACCTCCTTCCCTCAGCCAGGGCATTGAAAATGGGTCGTGGATGGGTATTCCAGCATGACAATGACCCAAAGCACACGGCCAAGGCAACAAAGGAATGGCTCAAGAAGAAGCACATTAAGGTCCTGGAGTGGCCTAGCCAGTCTCCAGACCTTAATCCCATAGAAAATCGGTGGAGGGAGCTGAAGGTTCGAGTTGCCAAACGTCAGCCTCGAAACCTTAATGACTTGGAGAAGATCTGCAAAGAGGAGTGGGACAAAATCCCTCCTGAGATGTGTGGAAACCTGGTGGCCAACTACAAGAAACGTCTGACCTCTGATTGCCAACAAGGGTTTTGCCACCAAGTACTAAGTCATGTTTTGCAGAGGGGTCAAATACTTATTTCCCTCATTAAAATGCAAATCAATTTATACAATTTTTGACATGCGTTTTTCTGGATTTTGTCGTTGTTATTCTGTCTCTCACTGTTCAAATAAACCTACCATTAAAATTATAGACTGATCATGTCTTTGTCAGTGGGCAAACGTACAAAATCAGCAGGGGATCAAATACTTTTTTCCCTCACTGTTGCAACACACTGTTGACATAGCAAAACACTGCTGACATAGCAAAACATGTTGGAGAGAAGAACGTATACAATGTTCTGGAGTCCAGAGACGTCCCACGTGTTCTCCTCTTAGACCATGACTGATTAGATCCACGATCAAAGGAAGGAATCTGTGTTACTTATCGTGGAGAGTCTGTGTCTGGTTCTCAGGAGACTAGATCGTAAGACCATGATGTAGCACAAAGCCTGTACATGTGTAGCAAAGCAGTACTGCAGTAGAGGCTCCTACGGATGGAACTGAAGGTTTGGTTTTAACCTTTGATCTATTATGAAAGATGAACTAAGGGCTATCAGGGTTACAACCTCTACTCAATGGCTGGATCCGTGTTAAACTGAGACTGTATGTTATCATCAGTGATATGACATGAGAGAGGGAATGAAAGCGGGGAAGAGTAGTTTGAGATGCAGAGGAAGGAAGATGGGAATTAAGAAAGAGGAGAGGAGGGATGGAATGAGGTAAGCGGGAGAGAGAAAGAAAGAGAGAGAAACCGAAGGAGAGCGAAGACCGAGAGCCTCACATATAGAGAATGAAACAGAGACTGAGAGGAAATGGAGATGAGGACAGTGCAGAGTCTTAGATGGTCTAAAATCATCTTTGGGTCGGCGGTCGGATGCCAGGCGAAATGATAGCTGCCCAGCAGGTAGTGTGAAGCAGCAGGGTGGAACTGAATTTACTCTGAAGCAGAGAGGCAAAGCAGAACTCACTTTATTTTCCTCTCTCTGTCATCTCAGAGGGTAATAGCTTCTGTAAAGAAATAACCCCCCATTTACCTCAATGATGAACGGTTGGAGACTCAGTTGGTAAGAGTGTGGTGCTGGCAACCCCATGGTTGTGGGTTCACTTCCTGCAGAGAACACATACTGATACTGCGGTCAGTCATTGAGTAATGTTAGAAATGAAGGTGTTGATGGTCTTTCCCTATGAGATTAGTGTTGCTGATTGCTCGTGTTTTTAAATGCCTCCTCTGATAAGATACTGATATTTGCTCCTTCCTCGTCTACAGATGATGGAAGACCTTTTGGATCACCAATAGTGTATGAATAGTCATGCATACATAGATTATCATCTGAGGTGCATGTCCCACTACCTTGGTATTGTGATCCACCCCATCCCCAGTGCTTTCTTTGGGACAACTAAACAGGATACAGCATGTGACAGCTGACATCTACTTAGAAATACCTGTCATTCACAGACAAGCATGTGCACGTGAGTACATCCACACACACTGGCTGAGTCTCGTCCCAGTGATATGAGGGATTATAACCTGTCAGTCAGGGTGTGGATACACAGCAAGGGGTGGAGCTGTCTGACATGTCAGATACTGAGACAGCCAAAGTTAAGCAGATTCCTGTCATATACATATAGCTACACACACAGAGAGAGAGAGTAGACATCACTAAGGGATTCTTACATGACATCAGGTGTTCGGCTCATTCATTTAAAATAGTTGAAACTGACAGTGTTACTATATCCCGCTTTCAACAGACCTGTGATTGTGATACGAGTGGATATATTTTTTGGGGGGTATTTTGTGTTCGCTGCATACAGGCATTTGCATACCAGAATGATTTGTGATATCGTGACCCTCTTTCACCCTTTTGACATTGCCTTGTTGCCACAAACTGCAATTAAACCTTGTGACATTTTCCCAAATGATGATGCCACCTTGCTACCGTGTGCACTTTAGCAACTATATGTGTTTCGCAGTCAATTTCCATGATACACGTACACAAAATAATCAATTCTCCCTGAATAAATGTTTTGAAGCCTGCCCTTCCCTTCATAAAAACATTGATTTCCACTTCTTGACAGGACAGCTATTCCACTGGGCCTGGAAGAATACCAAAAACCACACACGCACACACACACTGTTAAATAATGCACAAGCCACAGCATCAATAACAGGAACATCAGAGGTGTCCGATTAATGGTCGGGCCATAAACTCTGTGACACACACACAAGGCCCGCTAATGTGTGACTCCATAAGGTCGGATAAGGTTAAACTACATGAGCCAATAATTCACAGATCAGACTTCCGGTAGACAAGATGGCGTATTGAATACACAGCGGTACAAATCACCTCAAGATAAAAACATAATATCCAATATCAGTAAGTTAGACTAAATATTAGCACTTCATATATTCGCGGGTAATAACATTCAATCTGGATAATAACACAAAACAAATCATAAGGCTAGAGAAAGTTAGACAAATATTACAACAACAAGCAACACCCAAACATGACAGAAGATAAACGAGGAGAATCAATCTCCAAGAGAACGTGACTCCTCGACTGATACAGATGATTTATGCTTTTCACCACTGGGACTGGTAAGTGTGGAAAGCGATCTGTTGAAGTCGATAAATGACAAACTGGGCATACTAGAGTTGGTCAGTAATGATGTAAAAGAGTTGAAGGCGAGTCTTGAAATAAGTGACGGAAAAGCTGTGAGAATGGAGAGCGATACAAAAAAACTAAAAGGGACAGTCACGAAGATAGAAACAGATGTTAAGGAACTTAAAAAGGAGAACAACTTTCTGAGAGAAGCCTTACTAGACATACAAACTAGATCGATGAGAGAAAATCTAGTACTTACAGGTATCCAAGAAAAAGGAGAGGTTACCGAAAAAATTGTGAAGGACTTCTTTTTTACAGCGCTTCAAATCCCACTCGAGGCTGTTGATAAAATCCAACTCGAACGTGTACTCCGTTTCGGACAAAGAGGACAGATATGAGCGTCCAATCGTTGCCAAATTTGCTTTTTTTAAGGATAAAGTAATGGTTAAAAGCCTAGGTAAAAGGCATGAAAATAGGCATCAATTATCAGTTTCCGAGGGAGATTGGGTACAGAACTTTGCGCCGTTCTGCAATCTTCAAGGAAAATAGATTAAAAGGAAAACGTGTTGCTCTCATTGTCGATAAACTGTATATTGACAACCAAATGTTCCGCGACACAAAGACTACTCCATGGTTATTCTGAAAGTTCTAATAGAGGAGTCGAATAATGGAACACCCAATACTAGCCATGGTAGGGATTGTAATAATAATAAAGCACTTTTATAGTATGTATAGTATTTTATAAAGGGATAAGACGGTATTACAAGAAAAGATAACAAGCAAAATAATACATCTTCAAATACAACTAATTAGAACACAAGTACTCAATCAACATAGTAGAGATAAAAACATAGCAAACAGAAGACATAGAAGGTACAGTATGTTGGTATGTGTGGATGTATTGTGAGGTGTGCGTTTTTGTGTTTTGAAAAAGTGTGGCGTTAAGTGAGTGAGAAAGGAAATGGTTGCATATTCCAGAACCAACGTGTGTCTGTGAGCAGGGGTTGTGAGAGAGCTTTCAATTTTGTGCAGATGAGGGATATACATTTTAAAATATAGTATACAGTATCTCACAAAAGTGAGTACACCCCTCACATTTTTGTAAATATTTGAGTATATCTTTTCATGTGACAACACTGAAGAAATGACACTTTGCTACAATGTAAAGTAGTGCGTGTACAGCTTGTATAACAGTGTAAATTTGCTGTCCCCTCAAAAACTCAACACACAGCCATTAATGTCTAAACCGCTGGCAACAAAAGTGAGTACACCCCTAAGTGAAAATGTCCAAATTGGGCCCAAAGTGTCAATATTTTGTGTGGCCACCATCATTTTTCAGCACTGCCTTAACCCTCTTGGGCATGGAGTTCACCAGAGCTTCACAGGTTGGCACTGGAGTCCTCTTCCACTCCTCCATGACGACATCACGGAGCTGTTAGAGACCTTGCACTCCACCTTCCGTTTGAGGATGCCCCACAGATGCTCAATAGGGTTTAGGTCTGGAGACATGCTTGGCCAGTCCATCACCTTTACCCTCAGCTTCTTTAGCAAGGCAGTGGTCGTCTTGGAGGTGTGTTTGGGGTCGTTATCATGTTGGAATACTGCCCTGCGGCCCAGTCTCCGAAGGGAGGGGATCATGCTCTGCTTCAGCCCCAGACCATGACACTCCCACCACCATGCTTGACTGTAGGCAAGACACTTGTCTTTGTACTCCTCACCTGGTTGCCGCCACACACGCTTGACAACATCTGAACCAAATAAGTTTATCTTGGTCTCATCAGACTACAGGACATGGTTCCAGTAATCCATGTCCTTAGTCTGCTTGTCTTCAGCAAACTGTTTGTGGGCTTTCTTGTGCATCATCTTTAGAAGAGGCTTCCTTCTGGGACGACAGCCATGCAGACCAATTTGATGCAGTGTGCGGCGTATGGTCTGAGCACTGACAGGCTGACCCCCCCCCCCTCCCCCTTCAACCTCTGCAGCAATGCTGGCAGCACTCATACGTCTATTTCCCAAAGACAATATGACGCTGAGCACTCAACTTCTTTGGTCGACCATGGCGAGGCCTGTTCTGAGTGGAACCTGTCCTGTTAAACCGCTGTATGGTCTTGGCCACCGTGCTGCAGCTCAGTTTCAGGGTCTTGGCAATCTTCTTATAGCCCAGGCCATCTTTATGTAGAGCAACAATTCTTTTTTTCAGATCCTCAGAGAGTTCTTTGCCATGAGGTGCCATGTTTAACTTCCAGTGACCAATATGAGGGAGTGTGAGAGCGATGACACCAAATTTAACACACCTGCTCCCCATTCACACCTGAGACCTTGTAACACTAACAAGTCACATGACACCGGGGAGGGAAAATGGCTAATTGGGCCCAATTTGGACATTTTCACTTAGGGGTGTACTCACTTTTGTTGCCAGCAGTTGAGACATTAATGGCTGTGTGATGTGTTATTTTGAGGGGACAGCAAATTTACACTGTTATACAAGCTGTACACTCACTACTTTACATTGTAGCAAAGTGTCATTTCTTCAGTGTTGTCACATGAAAAGATATACTCAAATATTTACAAAAATGTGAGGGGTGTACTCACTTTTGTGAGATACTATACAGCTAATATTTGTTTTTTATTGTCCTATCATGATGGAACGATCCCCAACCCTATATCCTAGACACCCACCTGAGCGACCCATACACCAAAGAGAAGTCCCCATCTGTTTTATGGGCCTGCTGTGAGTTGCCTATATGCAGCCAAAACAGAAAAATAAATGCGGTCAGAGACCTACTTGAGCAGCACTGCCCCCTCAAGATTCTGAGCCTGCCTGGCAGGATTGGTCCTACAAAGCCAGAGCCCCCTGATGGGAGAGCATAATATACAAGGAAATTCTCAAAGCTGCTGAGAACCTTGACGACCTTGTACCTAGCCGGTGTGGATTCCGTAGTCCCCTGTAGCTCAGTTGGTAGAGCATGGCACTTGCAACGCCAGGGTTGTGGGTTTGTTTCCCACGGGGGGCCAGTATGAAAAATGTATGCACTCACTAACTGTAAGTCGCTCTGGATAAGAGCGTCTGCTAAATGACTAAAATGTAAATGGGTACCCCCACCCAGTGCTGGCAACACTGGCTGCAGTAACCCATGGGGAGGGGGTCACACTCAGACAATCAGAGAGGGGGCTTATTATTGTGGCCCAGTTGGCACAAAATAATCAAAGGTTTGACTGCACGGAGGTGCTTGGGAAAAATGGTTACAACGGGGGACCAGAGTGTTTGTGTCTCAGCTAAAGAGGGTGGATCTGATCTCAATCACCTAGGACTTGACATAGACATCTCACATTGTTGTAAATTTTTGCTCAATCTTGCATGCTTTCTCAAACAGCTGTAACTGTATACAGTGAGGGGAAAAAAGTATTTGATCCCTTGCTGATTTTGTACGTTTGCCCACTGACAAAGACATGATCAGTCTATAATTTTAATGGTAGGTTTATTTGAACAGTGAGAGACAGAATAACAACCAAAAAATCCAGAAAAACACATGTAAAAAATGTTATAAATTGATTTGCATTTTAATGAGGGAAATAAGTATTTCACCCCTCTGCAAAATATGACTTAGTACTTGGTGGCAAAACCCTTGTTGGCAATCACAGAGGTCAGACATTTCTTGTAGTTGGCCACCAGGTTTGCACACATCTCAGGAGGGATTTTGTCCCACTCCTCTTTGCAGATCTTCTCCAAGTCATTAAGGTTTCGAGGCTGACGTTTGGCAACTCGAAACTTCAGCTCCCTCCACAGATTTTCTATGGGATTAAGGTCTGGAGACTGGCTAGGCCACACCAGGACCTTAATGTGCTTCTTCTTGAGCCACTCCTTTGTTGCCTTGGCCGTGTGTTTAGGGTCATTGTCATGCTGGAATACCCATCCACGACCCATTTTCAATGCCCTGGCTGAGGGAAGGTTCTCACCCAAGATTTGACGATACATGGCCCCGTCCATCGTCCCTTTGATGCGGTGAAGTTGTCCTGTCCCCTTAGCAGAAAAACACCCCCAAAGCATAATGTTTCCACCTCCATGTTTGACGGTGGGGATGGTGTTCTTGGGGTCATAGGCAGCATTCCTCCTCCTCCAAACATGGCGAGTTGAGTTGATGCCAAAGAGCTCAATTTTGGTCTCATCTGACCACAACACTTTCACCCAGTTCTCCTCTGAATCATTCAGATGTTCATTGGCAAACTTCAGATGGCCCTGTATATGTGCTTTCTTGAGCAGGGGGACCTTGCGGGCGCTGCAGGATTTCAGTCCTTCACGGCGTAGTGTGTTACCAATTGTTTTCTTGGTGACTATGGTCCCAGCTGCCTTGAGATCACTGACAAGATCCTCCCGTGTAGTTCTGGGCTGATTCCTCACTGTTCTCATGATCATTGCAACTCCACGAGGTGAGATCTTGCATGGAGCCCCAGGCAGAGGGAGATTGACAGTTATTTTGTGTTTCTTCCATTTGCGAATAATCACACCAACTGTTGTCACCTTCTCACCAAGCTGCTTGGCGATGGTCTTGTAGCCCATTCCAGCCTTGTGTAGGTCTACAATATTGTCCCTGACATCCTTGGAGAGCTCTTTGGTCTTGTCCATGGTGGAGAGTTTGGAATCTGATTGATCGCTTCTGTGGACAGGTGTCTTTTATACAGGTAACAAGCTGCGATTAGGAGCACTCCCTTTAAGAGTGTGCTCCTAATCTCAGCTCGTTACCTGTATAAAAGACACCTGGGAGCCAGAAATCTTTCTGATTGAGAGGGGGTCAAATACTTATTTCCCTCATTAAAATGCAAATCAATTTATAACATGCGTTTTTCTGGATTTTTTGGTTGTTATTCTGTCTCACTGTTCAAAAAAACCTACCACTAAAATGATAGACTGATAATTTCTTTGTCAGTGGGCAAATGTACAAAATCAGCAGGGGATCAAATACTTTTTTCCCTCACTGTGTGTGTGTATGTGTGTGTATGTGTATATATATATATGTGTGTGTGTGTGTGTGTGTGTGTGTGTGTGTGTGTGTGTGTATATGTATGTGTATATATATATAGAGAGAGAGAGAGAGGTGAGAGCATTGGAAATGCTTTTGGCGGTTGACCTGCTTCTGTTTTGTGGGTGGCACTGTGTGCTGTTTTCGATGGATGGGTCCTGGCCTCACGGGGGCTTAGGGATTAGTGGAGAACAATTGGAGGGTTACTTAGTAGCAATGCAAATATTATGGTACAGCTATATGGACACTCAATCACTATGGTATTTTGTATTGGTACATTTACAAACATATATAATGATAAATAGATTTGAAACTTGTATCTCATTATGGTATGTGGTGAAATAAGTATAGCCAGTTATAATTGTAATGGCTTAGCAGATAATAACAAAAGAATAACAATATTTACATGGCTCAAAGAGAAGGAATATAATATCTATTGTTTACAGGAAACTCATTCAACAATTCTAGATGAAGTTGCGTGGAAAAAGGAATGGGGGGGGGGGATATACTTCTCCCATGGGCAAAGAAACTCAAAAGGGGTGATCTGAATTTGCAAACTTTCCAAACAGATACGCAAGGTAGATGGATTATTTTATATATGTTATTGGACCATAAACAGATATGGCTCATTAACCTTTACGGACCAAATAATGATGATCCTCACTTCTTTGACAATATATATAATCAATTATCAACCCTGCAAGCAATTCAAGACTCTATTATTATGGTGGGAGATTATAATCAGGGGTGCACATAACTTTTTCAGTGAGTTACTCAGGTGAGTACCAGCATATGTAGCGTGGTCTTAATAAGTGCAGTCTTCCTCACTGTCTTCCTCAGTGCCGCCACCACTGTCCTCTTCAGTGTCGCCCCCACTGTCCTCCTCAGTGTCGCCACTACTGTCCTCTTCAGTGTCGCCCCCACTGTCCTCCTCAGTGTCGCCACCACTGTCCTCTTCAGTGTCGCCCCCACTGTCCTCCTCAGTGTCGCCACCACTGTCCTCTTCAGTGTTGCCCCCACTGTCCTCTGCTTCAGCTTCCTGCATGGTAGATGATGAAGATGCTGCAGATGCACCTCCCTGTCCTTGGTTGAGCCTCCGATTAGCTGTCTCCATCCACAGGTCAACAGCAGGCTTTGGGTCAAAAGTCTCTGTGGTCTGCTTTGACAGGTGAATGTGCATCAGGGCTGAGAGACGAGCATGTGACAGATGAGATCTGTACTTGGTTTTTATTATGTTGAGATGTGAGAATCCCCTCTCCCAAGCTGCACTGCTTAAAGGCAGTGTAAGAGACAGCTTAACCACCTTGTTGATTTTGGAGTTAGCATCTGGGTTACTTGTATTTACTATTTGGACCAAGTCATACACAGAAGAGGCTCCCAAGCGTTTTCCTGCCTGCTTTAAGCGCACCCATTCTGTCACAATGGTATCTTTGTCAAGTTGCAAGGTGGCCTCATATTTCTTGAGAATGCTGCAAACTGTTGTGTTTCTAAAACTGTGGAGGTCTTGCATTTCCTGAGGCCATGTTGAAGGATCAAATAGTAAGAAATGATCACATGACTTGAGGGAGTCATATCTGATTTCAAACATTCAATTAACCCCCTGAGTAAGTGTGTCTTGTCTCTGTCAGCATCAGCATTGGAAACAGTGTGTGCCCTGTGGCTTTCCCCATCAAGCAGAAGTGTGAACTGTCCAATGGCCACCATGAGTTCATCCTTACATTCTCCAATGGTCAGCTTTTCCTTCTGAAACCTAATGGATGTGGTCTTCAAAATGTTGCAAATGTCAAGCATGTTTGACAGAAAGCACTGAAAACGCTCTGTGCAGATATGCTGCAAGTCACTGTTATCACTCGTAACCAGTTGCATTTTAATGGCTGGCAATAGTCTTGATATTTTTAAGTGTTTCATGCCTCCATGCAGACCATCTGATATTATGAAACTTACCCAGTTTCACAAAGGAGATCCCATTTTCTTCACATAGCTTATTCAGTGCAGCAGTTTTTTTTGCTCCACCTTTTTGTAAATAAAACTGCAGCAGCTTGACCACAGAGCGATTAAATGTCTCACAGTAAGGAACGTTACGATCAGCTGATTTCGCGCAATTCTCCAGTGTGTGTGCGGTGCACAGAATGTGCACAAGGGAGTCTCCAACCACAGCAAGTTGCCAGAGTTTTGGCACAACGCCGTTGTAGATTGACAGCAGCCCCGTCTGTGCACACAGCGACCAACTTTGTTGTCCAGTCATCCAAGCCGGTGTCCTGGAAAAGTCTCACAAGTCCGTCTGTTATGGCCTGCACGGTTCGGTCAGCACCCAATTCAATCAGTCCAATAAAGTCCGAAGTAAACTCTCCGTTGCTGGACACAGACACAATGTAAACGATTTCCTGCTCAGTTTTTGTGATGTCCTCAGATCCATCAAAAAGCAGCCCCCAAAATTCAGCAGACTGCAACTTGGCTCGTAACTCCCCGATGATGGTGTGAGCGATGCTCTGCATGATCCGTGTGCCCCCTTCACGTGAATGATATGCACCTCCGACATTTACTCCTAGCCGCTTCAGTAAAGGAACATCCTCAGAATAGGAAGACATGGGACGTGCGTGTTTAGCTTTATGGAAGGCGAGGAGAAAAATATTAAACAGAGCTTGCCGCTGTTCTTCATTCAGCTTGTCTCGCCATCTGGCAAGTGGGCGACTGGACATTTCTTCTCGGCTAGCTTAGCAATGGCTTGCGCCACATTCGTGTGCTCCTTGCTCTTTTCATGTTTGTCAAATAAAGGATGGTTGAAATTCTTTGCCTTTATAAAATGCACCCGTTTTGTCTGCTAGATGTGGATTTGAGCGGCAAATCTTGCACCACATTTCAGTGCGCTCATCGTTCGCTTCAAGCCACTGCACATCTTGGAGCCACTTTTCCCGAAAAAAGTATTTTCTTCAGTTCTGGCTCCAGTTGGCGTTTCTTTGTAGGTGGCGAAACGCCAAAGAAGCTGCTTAATGTCTGTTGCTTTTTGGACATCCCTGACAGTAGTTGACAAGCAACATGTCATTTGTAAGGTTAGATGAGAAGATCGGTCAAGTACGCAAAGGCGCGTAGTAACACAAGTGGCATTACGCATTCCTGATTTTTGTCGCGCTTGCGTACCTGCGTACCAGTTATGTGCACCCCTGATTATAATACCGTTTTAAATAGCTCAATGGATCGTAAAGGAAATCACACTACAAACTATCACCCTCATGCTCTTAAGGAAATTGTGAATGTCATGGATACATTAGAACTAGTAGATATATGGAGGCTTAAATATCCTGATCTAGTGAGATATACATGGCGGAGACTCAATCAAGTTAGTCGTCTTGACTTCTTTCTTATGTCATTCTCGTTGGCACCAAAAGTTTTAAAAGTGTTGATAGGGGACAGAACGCGGTCGGACCATCATATAATTGCCATATACATTACTCTTTTATAATTTATAACTGATTTATAACTGATTTTTTCCGACATTAACATAGGTACAGCAAATCCCCTTATTGTATGGGACACCTTTTAAATGTTCCTTTTAGAGGCCATGCAATTCAGTACTCATCTCGAAAACAAAAGCAATTTAGGTCAAAAGAGTCCATACTAACAAAGGAAATGGGTCTAACAGAACAGATAGCAATAAAAACTGTAACATAGAGGCTCAGAATAAATTAGAGGAAAAACCAAAAATAAATGGAGAAACTTATTCACGAAAGATCAAGTGTAATATATTATAAAAAAATAAAGCAAGCTGGATGGAACATGGGGAAAAATGTACCAAATTATTTTTTAATCTTCAACATAGAAATGCTACCAAAATTAATTTACTGAAACTGGTTACAAATGAAGGAGTCACCCATGATTCACCAAATGATATTTTGAAGGAGGAAACAAAGTACTTTAAGCATATGTTTTCATTTCAATCCCTTCCATCTCCTCTAACTGAAGCTAATTGTAGAGATCATTTTTCTATTGATAATGTAAAATTAACAGCCATGTGAAGGTGAAATTACAGAGGAGGAACTTCTGGATGCAATTAAAGACTTTAAGTCCGGGAAAACTCCAGGGTTGGATGGCATACCAGTCGAGGTAAACCAAACCTTTTTTGATATACTCAGAGGACCGTTATTAGCATGTTTTATCCACTCCTATGTAAATTGTAGATTATCAGACACTCAAGAAGAAGGTCTGATTTCATTATTACTGAAACAGGATACAAGTGGGAAATATAAAGATCCAGTCCATTTCAAAAATTGGAGGCCCCTTACACTTCAGTGTTGTGATGCAAAAATTCTAGCAAAATGTATAGCGCATTGAATTTAAAAAGGTATTGTCGGACATTATTCATTCTAATCAGACAGATTTTTTACATGGACGATACATTGGAGAGAATTTAAGGCAAGTACTGGAAACAATAGAACACTATGAAAAATCTGGGAAACCATAGCAGACTTCGAAAAGGCATTTGATAAAGTACGACTGGGATTTATATATAAATGCCTGGAGCATTTCAATTTTGGAGAATCTCTTATAAATTGGGTTAAAATCATGTATAGTAACCCTACGTGTAAAATAGTAAATAATGGCTATTTCTCCGAAAGTTTTAAACTGTCAAGAGGAGTGAAACAAGGTTGTCCACAATCGGCATATCTATTTATTATGGCCATCGAGATGTTAGCTATTAAAATCAGATCCAACAATAATATCAAAGGATTAGAAATCGACGGCTTAAAAACAAAGGTGTCATTGTACGCTGATGATTCATGTTTTCTTTTAAATCCACAACTTGAATCCCTCCACAGCCTCATAGAGGATCTAGATACATTTTCTAACCTCTCTGGATTACAGCCAAATTATGCTAAATGTACTATATTACATATTGGATCACTAAAAAATAAATGTTTTACATTACATGTAGTTTACCAATAACATGGTCTGATGGTGATGTGGATATACTCAGAATACATATCCCAAATGAAATAAATGATCTCACTCCAATAAATGTTAATCGAAAGTTAGCAAAAATAGATAAGATCTTGCTACCATGTGAAAGGTAAATACCTGTCTATCACACTGATTAACTCTTTAGTATTATCCCAGTTGACCTATTTGCGTATGGTCTTGCCTATGCCTAGCGAACAGTTTTTTAAATTATATGAGGGAAAAAAGATTCAATTTTATTTGGAACGGCAAGCCAGACAAAATTAAACGGGCCTATTTATATAATGAATATTCGGAGGACAGAAATTATTAAATATTAAAGCATTAGACCTATCACTAAAAGCTTCAGTCATACAAATGTTATACTTAAATCCGAACTGGTTCTCTAGCAAATTAGTAAAATTGTCTCACCCAATGTTCAAGAATGGCCTTTTTCCCTTTATTCAGATTACAACCTGTCACTTTCAGGTATTTGAAAAGGAAATAATCTCCCAAATATCACTATTTCTTAAACAAGCCATAGAAAGTTGGTTGCAATTTCAGTTTAATCCTCCAGAAACGACTGAACAAATAATGCAACAAATATTGTGGTTAAACTCAAATATACTAATTGATAAAAAAAACATTATTTTTTTGACAAAATGTTTAAAAAAGGTATAATCTTCGTAAATGATATTATCGGTAGGACTGGTGGAGTTATGTCGAACATGCAGCTAACAAAAACATATGGAAATGTCTGCTCTACCCAAAATTACAACCAATTAATTGCAGCATTACCACAAAAATGGAAGAGGAAAGTGGAAGGCGGAAAAAGTAATGTCTGTCGGCCCTGCGTTAAAGACCATAATTGGTTAAAGAAAATTGTGATAAATAAAAAAGTATACCGGTTTCATTTCTGGACCAAAGGATTGACAGCCGTCCCATATAGATTGCAAAATAGTTGGGAAGAGATTTTTGACGTACCTATTCCATGGTGAACTGATACGCAAAATGACGCCGGATTCAAAACTTAGAATTGTTCTATTTAAATGATTATACAAAATTCTTGCTACCAATAGAATGTTATTTATATGGGGGATACAATCTTCCCAGCTCTGCAGATTTTGTTGCGAAGAGACAGAATCATTAGATCATTTGTTTTGGTACTGTCCATTTGTAGCTTGTTTTTGGACACAGGTCCAGGAATGGCTAAAGGATTGCAATATTTACCTGGAGCTAACCCTGCAGATAGCACTACTGAGTGATCTGAAATGTCATAGTCAATCGATCAATAATATAATAATACTTTTAACAAAAATGTTTATTTTCAATTTACAATCTGTAGAAACAATGAGAATAGAAAGGTTCAGAACTTTTGTAAAACATCACAGTACAGTTGAAAAATATATGGCAAATAGAAATCCAAAATGGATGGTGTTAAGAGATAGATGGGTAGTGTTGCATGAAGTTGAAGGATGGGACTAATAACTAACAACAACAAATAAATAACAACAAGATAACTAATGTAAAGCATACTGTGTCCATAATAAGTATATAGGTTATAGGTTGAGAGCTTTTGTGAAAGAGCACAGTTAGAAAGATATCCCATATAGAAGCAAACTGGATGGACATCAGGTTGAGGGTAGAGGAAGTTCAGGAGTAAAAACAAACAACATAGAATTATTGTAAAATTGACTGTGTCCATAAAATGTATATAGTATGTATAAGTTGGAAGTAGAGGCCTAAGCATTGTTGTTCACTAGTTTACTCAAATTAGGGAAGGGGTGGTGGGGTTGGAAAGTAATAAAGGGAAATTTGAAGAGACAAATTTTAAAAGAGAAATAATAATAATTCACAGAGCCAAACAGCAAAGATAGATTTAAAGATCATCTACAGTCAAAATCATGTTTTTCATGAAATTGGATGATACTTAGATGAAACCAGATCAAAGTATGATGACCAAAGTATGAAAAATGACTGTTGCTTTTACATTGATAAAGTTACTGGTCCGCTCCCCACTGTCAAACACTTGGATTCAGGAGGTGGGATTATTAAGGGGATAGGGTGACATCACCTTAACGCTCTCATTTTAATACACCAATTGTAACATGCATGTTTGCAGAGGGCGTGGTTTATATACAGTTGAAGTTGGAATTTTACATACACCTTAGCCAAATACATTTAAACTCAGTTTTTCACAATTCCTGACATTTAATCCTAGTAAGAATTCCCTGTTTTAGGTAATTTAGGATCACCACTTTATTTTAAGAATGTGAAATGTCAGAATAATACTGTAGAGTGATTGATTTATTTCAGCTTTTATTTCTTTCATCACATACCCAGTGGGTCAGAAGTTTACATACACTCAATTAGTATTTGATAGCATTGCCTTTAAATTGTTTAACTTGGGTCAAACATTTCGGGTAGCCTTCCACAAGCTTCCCACAATAAGTTGGGTGAATTTTGGCCCATTTCTCCTGACAGAGCTGGTGTAACTGAGTCAGGTTTTGTAGGCCTCCTTGCTCGCACACGCTTTTTCAGTTCTGCCCACAAATGTTCTATAGGATTGCGGTCAGGGCTTTGTGATGGCCACTCCAATACCTAGCCATTTTGCCACAACTTTGGAAGTATGCTTGTGGTCATTGTCCATTTGGAAGACCCATTTGCGACAAAGCTTTAACTTCCTGACTGATGTCTTGATGTTGCTTCAAAATATCCACATAATTTTTGACTCAAATGATGTCAATTAGCCTATCAGAAGCTTCTAAAGCCATGACATCATTTTCTATGAATTTTCCAAGCTGTTTAAAGGCACAGTCAACTTAGTGTATATAAACTTCTGACCCACTGGAATTGTTATACAGTGAATTATAAGTGAAATAATCTGTCTGTAAACAATTGTTGGAAAAATTACATGTGTCATGCACAAAGTAGATGTCCTAACTGACTTGCCAAAACTATAGTTTGTTAACAAGAAATTTGTGGAGTGGTTGAAAAACGAGTTTTAGTGACTCCAACCTAAGTGTATGTAAACTTCCGACTTCAACTGTAGCTCGATAACTACTCTATGTGGAAAAATGTGACTTTAGGGTGTCAGCAAATTTTATCAAAAGTTTATGCTATTCATCTATGGCAAAGATACTTGTATGTTTCCCTTTTCATCTGTGTCAGGTTTTTTGGGGGGTCCTTTTTTATTTATTTATTTATTTATTTTGTATTTATTTTTTGGCCCAGGTCGTTAGGTCGGGCACTGATGTTGGGCGATTTAGGCATGGCTCGCAGTCGACGTCCAATTCATCCCAAAGGTGTTTGATGGGGTTGAGGTCAGGGTTCTGTGCAGGCCAGTCAAGTTCTTCCACACCTATCTCAACAAACCATTTCTGTATGGACCTCGCTTTGTCCACGGGGACATTGTCATGCTGAAACAGGAAAGGGCCTTTCCCAAACTGTTGCCACAAAGTTGGAAGCACAGAATCGTCTAGAATGTCATTGTATGCTGTAGCGTTAAGATTTCCCTTCACTGGAACTAAGGGGCCTAGCCCGAACCATAAAAAACAGCCCCAGACCATTATTCCTCCTCCACCAAACTTTACAATTGGCACTATGCATTGGGGCAGGTAGCGTTCTCCTGGCATCCGGCAAACCCAGATTAGTCCGTCGGACTGCCAGATGGTGACGCGTGATTCATCACTCCAGAGAACGCGTTTCCACTGCTCCAGAGTCCAATGGCAGCAAGCTTTAAATCACTCCAGCTGACGCTTGGCATTGAGCATGGTGCTCAGCCATGGAAACATATTTTATGAAGCTCCTGACGAACAGTTCTTGTGCTGCCGTTGCTTCCAGAGTTAGTTTGGAACTCGGTAGTGAGTGTTGCAACCGAGGACAGACGATCTTTACACGCTTCAGCACTCGGTGGTCCTGTTCTGTGAGCTTGTGTGGCCTACCACTTCGCGGCTGAGCCGTTGTTGCTCCTAGACGTTTCCACTTCACAATAACAGCACTTACAGTTGACCGGGGCAGCTCTAGCAGGGCAGAAATTTTAAGAACTGACTTGTTGGAACGGTGGCATCCTGTGACGGTGACACATTGAAAGTCACTGAGCTCTTCAGTAAGGCCATTCTACTGCCTATGTTTGTCTATGGAGATTGCATGGCGGTGTGCTCGATTATATACACCTGTCAGCAACGACTGTGGCTGAAATCGCCGAATCCACTAATTTGAAGGGGTATCCACATACTTTTGAATATACAGTGTATTTCTACAGACATTTTAAATTTATTTTTTTATTTCTACTACAGTAGTTACATAGCAATAATAAAGTAATTTGATATACATTACATCTGGATAGACAGTACCTATACATTATACATCGTGTTTTCAGTCATAACAATTATAGAACATTGAGTTTTTCAATCCATCCCTCAGCTACTCTGTCCATCTCGCCTCTGTAAACCGCTCTCTTATGATTTCCATGTGCTACAGTTGAAGTCAGAAGTTTACATACACTTAGGTTGGAGTCATTAAAACTAGTTTTTCAACCACTCCACACATTTCTTGTTAACAAACTATAGTTTTGGCAAGTCGGTTACGACATCTACTTTGTGCATGACGGAAGTAATTTTTCCAACAATTGTTTACAGACAGATTATTTCACTTATAATTCACTGTATCACAATTCCAGTGTGTCCAGAAGTTGATAGAATATAGGATAACAACCTCTCCCTCAACGTGACCAAGACAAAGGAGATTGTGGACTACAGGAAAAAAAAGAGGACTGAGCACGCCCCCATTCTCATCGACAGGGCTGTAGTGGAACAGGTTGAGAGCTTCAAGTTCCTTGGTGTCCACATCACCAACTAACTATCATGGTCCAAACACACCAAGACAGTCGTGAAGAGGGCACAACAAAGCTTATTCCCCCTCAGGAGACTGAAAAGACTTGGCATGGGTCCTCAGATCCTCAAAAAATTATACAGCTGCACAATCGAGAGCATCCTGACTGGTTGCATCACCGCCTGGTATGGCAACTGCTCGGCCTCGGACCGCAAGGCACTACAGAGGGTAGTGCGTACGGCCCAGTACATCACTGGGGCCAAGCTTCCTGCCATCCAGGACCTCTATACCAGGCGGTGTCAGAGGAAGGCCCTCAAAATTGTCAAAGACTCCAGCCACCCTAGTCATAGACTGTTCTCTCTGCTACCGCACGGCAAGCGGTACTGGAGTGCCAAGTCTAGGTCCAAAAGACTTCTCATCAGCTTCTACCCCCAAGCCATAAGACTCCTGAACAGCTAATCATGGCTACCCGGACTATTTGCACTGCCCCCCCACCCCCACCCCATCTTTTTACGCTGCTGCTACTCTGTTAATTATTTATGCATAGTCACTTTAACTCTACCCACATGTACATATTACCTCAACTAGCCGGTGCCCCCGCACATTGACTCTGCACCGGTACCCCCCTGTATATATAGCCTCCCTACTGTTATTTTATTTTACTTCTGCTCTTTTTTTTTCTCAACACTTTTTTGTTGTTTTATTTACTTTTTTATTAAAAAATAAATGCATTGTTGGTTAAGGGCTGTAAGTAAGCATTTCACTGTAATGTCTACACCTGTTGTATTCGGCGCATGTGGCCAATAAAATGTGATTTGATTATACACTAAGTTGACTGTGCCTTTTTAAACAGCTTGGAAAATTCCAGAAAACTATGTCATGGCTTTAGAAGCTTCTGATAGGCTAATTGACATCATTTGAGTCAATTGGAGGTGTACCTGTGGATGTATTTCAAGGCCTACCTTCAAACTCAGTGCCTCTTTGCTTGACATCATGGGAAAATCAAAAGAAATCAGCCAAGACCTCAGAAGAAAAATTGTTGACCTCCACAAGTCTGGTTCATCCTTGGGAGCAATTTCCAAACACCTGAAGGTACCACGTTCATCTGTACAAACAATAGTATGCAAGTATAAACACCATGGGACCACGCAGCCATCATACCGCTCAGGAAGGAGACACGTTCTGTCTCCTAGAGATGAATGTACTTTGGTGCGAAAAGTGCAAATTAATCCCAGAACAACAGCAAAGGACCTTGTGAAGATGCTGGAGGAAACGGGTACAAAGGTATCTATATCCACAGGAAAACGAGTCCTATATCGACATAACGTGAAAGGTCACTCAGCAAGGAAGAAGCCACTGCTCCAAAACCGCCATAAAAAAGCCAGACTACGGTTTGCAACTGCACATTGGGTCAAAGATTGTACTTTTTGGAGAAATGTCCTCTGTTCTGATTAAACAAAAATAGAACTGTTTGGCCATAATGACCATCGTTATGTTTGGAGGAAAAAGGGGGACGCTTGCAAGCCGAAGAACACCATCCCAACCGTGAAGCACGGGGGTGGCAGCATCATGCTGTGGGGGTGCTTTGCTGCAGGAGGGACTGGTGCACTTCACAAAATAGATGGCATCATGAGGAAGGAAATGTATGTGGATATATTGAAGCAACATCTCAAGACATCAGTCAGGAAGTTAAAGCTTGGTCGCAAATGGGTCTTCCAAATGGACAATGACATTTACATTACATTACATTTACGTCATTTAGCAGATGCTCTTATCCAGAGCGACTTACATTATTATTTATTTTTTCATACCCCCTGTGGGAATCGAACCCACCACCCTGGCGTTGCAAACGCCATGCTCTATCAACTGAGCTACAATGACCCCAAGCATACTTCCAAAGTTGTGGCAAAATGGCTTAAGGACAACAAAGTCAAGGTATTGGAGTGGCCATCACAAAGCCCTGACCTCAATCTTATAGAACATTTGTGGGCAGAACTGAAAAAGCGTGTGCAAGCAAGGAGGCCTACAAACCTGACTCAGTTACACCAGCTCTGTCAGGAGGAATGGGCCAAAATTCACCCAACTTATTGTGGGAAGCTTGTGGAAGGCTACCCGACACGTTTGACCCAAGTTAAACAATTTAAAGGCAATGCTACCAAATACTAATTGAGTGTATGTAAACTTCTGACTCACTGGGAATGTGATGAAAGAAATAAAAGCTTAAATAAATCATTCTCTCTACTATTACTCTGACATTTCACATTCTTAAAATAAAGTGGTGATCCTAACTGACCTAAGACAGGGAATTTTTACTAGGATTAAATGTCAGGAATTGTGAAACTTAGTTTTAAATGTATTTGGCTAAGGTGTATGTAAACTTCCAACTTCAACTGTATATATTTTTCAACTGTGCTGTGATATTTCACAAATTCTGAACCTGTTTAATCACACAGTATCTACAGATTGCGAGTTAAAGATAAATAGTTTTATTAAAAGTATTATTATATTGTTGATTGATTGACTATGGCTTTCCAAACCTCCCAACAATGCTCTTTGTAGGGTTAATTTGAGATACATTTTGTAATTTTTCAGCCATTCCTGAACTTGTGACCAGAAACAAACTACATAGGGGCAATACCAAAATAAGTGATCTTCGTAGCATAATCTGCAGCGCTGAGATGGTTGTATGCCCCATATACATACAATTCTGTTTGTGGAAAGAATTTTGTATAATAATTTAAATTGAAAAACTTCAATTAAAGTTTTGAATCGAGTGTTTTTTTGCGTATCAATTCATAAACCATGTGCCACGGAATCGGCACATCAAAATCTCTTCCCAAATATTTTGCAACCTGTATGGCGCCACTATCAAAATTTTGGTCCTCAACTAAAACGGATATATATTTTTTATTATTACCTTTTTTTTTTTGCCAAATTTGGTCTTTAATAAAGGGCAGACAAACAAGTTCCCTACCTTCTCCCCCTTCCACTTGCCTCCTCCATTTTTGCGGTAATGCTGCAATCAGTTGGTTGTAGTTTTGGATAGAGCAAACATTTCCATATATTTTGGTTAACTACACGTGACATAACTCCACCTTTCCTATTCATAATATCAGTAACAAAGATAATTCGTTTTTTTAAATGTTTCCATAAATAATGTTTTTTTCATCAATTAGTATATTTGAATTTAACCATAATATTTGTTGTAATATTTGTTCTGGCTTTTCTGAAGGATGAAACTGGAATTGCAACCAGCTTTGTATGGCTTGTTTTACAAAGGGCGATAATTTGAAAAAGGTTCAATTTTCATTTAACTGAAAGTGAGAGGTTGTAATCTGGATAAAGGGAAAAAGGCCATTTTGTAACAAGGGGTGAGCCATTCTTACTAATCTACTGGAGAACCAGTTTGGGTTTAAGTAAAACTTTTGTATGCTTTTAGTGAGAGGCTTAATTATTTAATATTTCATAATTTAGCCCCCCAAACTCATTATCATTATATAAATAAGCACGTTTAATTTAGTCTTGCTTTCCGTTCCAAATAAAGTGAAATATTTTCTGCTCAAATAATTTATAAGATAAATCGTTCGTAAATAGGTAAACTGGGATATAAGTATTTATTTTTCCATGGTAGCAAGATATGAACTATTTTTGTTAACTTCCTATTAAAATGAGTTGTAATACGTTCCTTTATTTCTTTAAGGATATGAATACCTGTGTCTGGTGTTAGCTAGTTACTGGCTAGCTGGGTCTTCAGCCAGCATGGAATAAAAGGGGGGGAAGGGTCGTTCAAAACTCTGACACAGTTGTCAAGTCAACACATCCATCAGTGCTGCTGTGAACCGCATCACAAGAGACATGCCAAAAGGGAGATGTGTATATTTTTTTGACATAATTAGCTAGGTTTCCATCCAATTTGCGACAGATTTTCATCAGAATATTCTAAAATCTGCATAAAGAAAATGTGCGCATTTTCCCACCCAACAAACTTGTTGCGGATAACAGTAAGTGCATAATGACGCAGTGCACACAAAATGTACTTTTTCTCTTACGTTTTCATGTACTGAATAAAAATATTAAATGTAATGTGTCCATCGCATTTTCAACTCTACCGATATTTTTGTCACAAACTGTTGGGTTAAATAGAAAATGTGCCTACTCTGGTCTTGGCACGTGCTCTCTAGCCAACAGCTGGCAGACACAGTGCGGGTAGGCTGTACGGGTAGGCTAGTCTACATGATGAGAGATTATTATGGAAAAGAGCGAGAATATTTGTCAAATGGCAGTCAAGCATCAATCATCATATCACCAGAATAAGACCCTCGATATTTATTGGAAAGGAGCATCAAGATCACAATGCACTTTCACCACCCTGTGAAGTTCATCATAACTTATTTCATCTGTAGCCTAATAAACTGCATGGTTTCCCGAGTCATAGTGGGAGGACCCACACCATATCATCGCGTGACTCCATGTTTACTTCGATATGATGGTTATTGTTAACAATATTTGCACATAAAGGCATTTCCACCACCATTTTAACCGCAAAAGTCATGTTAATGTGAACTACGTCATCACGCACGGTCTTTTTGATGGAAACACATGGTGGGAAAATGCGCATATATTATTTTATGCAGATTTTAGAATATTGGCATGGAAATCTGTTAACCTAGCTAATGGCAAAGACTCAACTCTGTCATTTAGAACCTCCCAGACCACAACAGTCTCTCTCCCCCTCCCTTCACTGAGAATGAGCTCATTTCCCTGAACCCATTTCTCTCCTCTTCCCCTATCTGTCCCCATCACTCTCTCCGCCTCAATTCCAGCCAGAGTATTTACAGTAAACTGGGTTGTGTCTCTGACAAGGGAGGAGCTGAATTAAAAAAAGGTCATGAACAGTCATTCTGATTCCCATTTAAAATAGCCTTTTGAGTGACTAAAATATCTAAAATAATATTTGTTCTGGATAGAAATGCTCAAAATTTGAGAAACATTAATTTCTCTCTCATTGCTAACTACCAGAAAGTTTGAAAAGATAGGCTGAGTGGGCGAGGAGATTATATTCATGAGCTCACCTTGACTGACAGCACTTTGAAATGCCCATCTCAAGCAACTTGGATGCAGTGAGCAATATTGCAGTAAAATCCTCTCAAGCTAATTTGGTGGTACACAAAGCAACTCAAGCAACATTGAAATTGCATCACTAACCACGTTTCCATCCACAGTTATGTGAGTAAAGTCATACCATATAAAAAAAAAAAAATCACTGACTCAATAATCCATGCCTTCTGGGAATGCTATAAAGTCCAAAAGTTATGGGCGGAGTGAGAAAGTTGGCTGTCAGAAATATTACAATGTAAATTTACTTTTAATTTGTCGGTCTGCATATTTCAAGACATAGCATATGAGGGTGCAGTGAGATACCCGATGGGTTGGACGATGCTTTTCTCGTCAATCATGTTGAAAAAAACATATATTTAAAAACTGGAAATCAACCAATCTTCCATTAGCACAATGGAAAGGTCAATGCTTTATTATCTAAATGTTGAAAGCGCGTGGGCGATGGAGAGAAACAACATGGTGCAATTTGAGGCCATGTGGCAGAGAGTGATACGGGCGCTGGAGATGGGGGTGTGATCAGGTGGATCTGGGCAGGGGTGATGTTGTGGATGTTTGTGTGCGTCTGTATGTGGATGTTTTGTATAAAAATAAATCATAAATAAAATCGTACAAAAAACATGTCGTTTCGGTACAATTTTATAAATGCAGACAGATCATTTGTTCATTCGACATGGTGGGATCTTTTTGTGTCTGTAAAATTAATTATGCGAGAAATGGTGGTGGAAATGCCTTTATGTGCAAATGTTGTTAACAATAACCATCATATCGAAGTAAACATGGAGTCACGCGATGATATGGTGTGGGTCCTCCCACTATGACTCGGGAAACCATGCAGTTTATTAGGCTACAGATGAAATAAGTTATGATGAACTTCACAGGGTGGTGAAAGTGCATTGTGATCTTGATGCTCCTTTCCAATAAATATCGAGGGTCTTATTCTGGTGATATGATGATTGATGCTTGACTGCCATTTGACAAATATTCTCGCTCTTTTCCATAATAATCTCTCATCATGTAGACTAGCCTACCCGTACAGCCTACCCGCAAGGCTTTCCATCGCATTTTCAAATCTGCTGATGGTTTTGTCACAACAATTTTAGCATTATATAGTTAATGTGCCCACTCTGGTATTGGCACGTGCGCTCTAGCCAACAGTTCGCAGATACAGTGCGGGTAGGCTACCTACATGATGAGATTATTATCGATAAGAGCGACATTATTTTTAATTGTCAAACGGCAGCCAAGCATCGGTCATCATGTCACTAGAATAAGACCCTCGATATTTATTGAAAGTAGCATCAAGCTCATCACCGTGCACTTTCACCACCCTGTGAAGTTCATCATAACTTATTTAATCTGTAGTCTAATAAACTGCATGCGTTCCCAAGTCGTTGTGGTAGGACCATAAACCATATCATCGCGTGACTCCAAGTTTACTTCGATTGTTATTATATCAATATTTGTTAATAAAACCGTTTCCACTGCCATTTCAAAAATATTAAATTTTACAGACACAAAAAGATCCCACTTTGTCTAGCGTATTTTGTTTTGCTGTTTCCATCAGGCCTGTCGTGTCATTTGTTATTCGACATGTACTTTACTCGCATATAAAGGTTGGATGAAAACCTGGTTAGAGATGGAAAATATTTACCTCCATGAAAACAGTACCAAGGAGCAGAGAGAGGAGATCCCAGGACGCCTTTATGAGGTTGTCACGCGTTATTGTTTCCATAGGGAGCTTTTTGGCACTGGTCTTCCTGTACAGTCAATTTTTACGGTAATGTATGTCTTACGGAGTATACCATCGCTAAGGAGGCAGACCGTATATTTCACCAAATGGCTGCTATTTACTGTTTTGAGGCCAAGCGATAGGCCTAAGCCAGTGTGGTTAATTTCTTTGCTGTTTGCGATAGGCCTAAGCCAGTGTGGTTAATTTCTTTGCTGTTTGCTATAGAGTATATTCACAACCAAATAGATACAGGGAGGATATCACAATGTAAATGTGTTTTTATTTATTGATACTGGGGAAATATGCTTGCCCTTTACTTTACTTCTGTTGTGCATTCAGTTTTATGAGGATAAAAATGCTTTGTTGCAGAAGCAATTATATGTGAATTCACTGCTAACAAAAGCTGGTTGCTATTCATTGTGTCTTTGTGGAGACCTTAGCAAGAATCAAGAGACGCTGTATACTGAAAATGGTGATGAATATTGATTAATACACATAGATATATTTGATGTTACACTTCTTATCCTCTAAATATCCCTCTGTTTTCTTCTCTTTTGCATCTCGTTCTACCAGGAAGTAGAGGTCAGTTTCTTTTTTATTCTACTCTTCTCTTTTTCTTTTGTCTGATGTCTTTTTTTAATGCTTCTAACTCACTTTCATTGTCTCTTTCTCTCTCTTTATTGCCATTTCCTCTCTCTCCCCTGCCCGCCTTAGCCTCTCTCTCTCTCTTTCTCTCTTTCAACTTGTCAATTTTAATGAGGGTGGTTACTGTTCTAATTAAAGGAAAAATCCACTCCAAAACTATCTTTTGGTATTTTTTTAAAAATTAGTCCGCTGTTGATAGAGTCCCAACATCTTTTGCAGGTCAGCAATTAAGTTTTCAAGATATAGGACTTTTCAAAGTTTTGTGGCAAGTGACAATTTGCTTTTTGAAAGTCCTACATCTTGAAAACTTGATTGCTGACATGCAAAACATTTGGGACTATATCAAAAGTGGACTAATGAAAAAAAGACCAAAAGATAGTTTTGGAGTGATTTTTCCTTTAAGTATAAAAAGTAAAGAATACAATTCAAAGCCCGCTTCCCCCTGAAGCCATATGTTCCACCGCCATTGGATGTGTCCTGAATGCATCCCAGACTGTATTCCCTATATCGTGCACTACTTTTGACTTTACACCAGAGCCCGATGGGATAAGTAGTGCATTATATAGGGTATAGGGTGCCATTTGGGACAGACATTGTGTGCAAGAATGTTCTGATGCCGTACTACAGAATGCCATGCTGCTCCTTAAATCCCCATGCAGACCCATAGGTCTCTGGTCAAAAGTAGTGCAATATATACGGAATAGGGTGCTATTTGGGAAGCAAACATTGACTCACTCATTGAGTTAATCATGATGCTTCTTTCACTGTGGGTTAACCTGGAACTCTCTGTCTCTGCAGGATGACTATGTGCGGGCCTTGGATGAGAATCAGGGAGGCTCTAATGAAAGTATGTTTCACCAAAGTTCTTTCAAGTACCTTTTAATCTATTACAGTGCCTTCAGAAAGTATTCACACACCTTGACTTTTTCCAAACACACTACCCCATAATGTCAAAGTGGAATTATGTTTTTAGAAATGTATACAAATTAATTAAAAATGAAAAGCTGAAATGTCTTCAGTCAATAAGTATTCAACCCCTTTGTTATGGCAAGCCTAAATAAGTTCAGGGGTTAACATTTGCTTAACAAGTCACATAATACGTTGCATGGACTCACTCTGTGTGCAACAATAGTGGTTAACATGATTTTTGAATGACTACCTCATCTCTGTACCCCACACATACAATTATCTGTAAGGTCCCTCAGTCGATCAGTGAATTTCAAACACAGATTCAACCACAAAGACCATGGAGGTTTTCCTCACAAAGAAGGGCACCTATTGGTAGATGGGTAAATATAAAACAAGCATGGTGAAGTTATTAATTACATTTTGAATGGTGAATCAATACACCGTCACTACAAAAATACAGGCGTCCTTCCTAGCTCAGTTGCCGGAGAGGAAGGAAGCCTATCAGGGATTTCACCATGAGGCCAATGGTGACTTTAAAACAGTTACTGAGTTTAATGGCTGTGATAGGAGAAAGCTGAGGATGGATCAAACACATTATAGTTACTCCACACCTAATTGACAGAGTGAATAGAAGGAAGCTTGTACAGAATTTAAAAAATCCAAAACATGTATCCTGTTTGCAATAAGACACTAAAGTAAAACTGCAACAAATGTGGCAAAGAAATCTACTTTATGTCCTGAATACGAAGCGTTATGTTTGGGGCAAATCCAACACAACACATCACTGAGTACCATTTTCAAGCAAGGTGGTGGCTGCATCATGTTATGGGAATGCTTGTCATAGGCAAGGACTAGGGAGTTTTTTTAGGATAAAAAATTAACAGAATACCGCTAAGCACAGGCAAAATCCTAAAGGAAAACCTGGTTCAGTCTGCTTTCCAACAGACACTGGGAGACAAATTCACCTACTGGGAGACAATAACCTGAAATGCAAGGCTAAATTTACACTGGAGTTGTTTACCAAGATGACATTGAATGTTCCGGAGTGGCCTAGTTACAGGTTTGACCTAAATTGGCTTGTAGATCTATGGCAAGACTTGAAAATGGCTGTCTAGCAATGATCAACAACCAACTTGACAGAGCTTGAAGAATTTTTAAAAGAATAATGTACAAATATTGTACAATCCAGGTGTGCAAAACTCTTAGAGACTTGCCCAGAAAGACTCACAGCTGTAATCACTGTGAATACTTATGCAAATGAGATATTTTTGTATTTCATGTTCCATAAATGTGAAAAAATTACAGAAAACATGTTTTCACTTTGTCATTATGGGGTATTGTGTGTAGGTTGGTGAGATTTAAACATATTTAATCCGTTTTGAATTCAGGCTGTAACACAACAAAATGTGAAATAGTCAAGTGGTATGAATACTCTCTGAAGGCACTATACAGTATGTTTGTGTGCTGTCAATGTCATTTACTATGGACTTTATTTACGAGAATTCATCAGCTAATCAGGGTTTTTTCTGGATCAAAAAGGAACATTGGTGGTGGGCTTGGCAGGGGCCATCAGCGCGGTTGGATTTTAGAGAAAATGTTAGAGGCCCCCATCTTGGTAGTGTGCAGACATTCTTGCATGTTTAAGCCAATTTCCTGCATTTCTACGCATTTTGCCATGCAGCTGAGAGAAAATGTTGCCGTTGTACAGCACATTTCCTATGATTCTACATATTCTGCCATGGAGATGGGAGAACATTTTGCAGTTTTAAAGCTATTTTCCTGCAATTCGATGCATTTAACCATGGCTAATGCTGTGTTCTTTTGATCAAACATAATAACAAAATCTATACTGATAAATGCATTTTATTTTTTTATTATCCCTGATTGTCTAGCTTTCTATTTGGTTGATTGATAGTTCTCAAAGATCATATTACAAAAAATATATATAGGTCCATTATCTTTTCTACATACTTTATATCTGGTTTTAGTCTTTTTTAAGTTAACACTGAAAGCGTTTTTCCATCCTGAAAATGAATTTCACCCCGCCCCCAACAAATATATATTTACACTGTTTAGACTTAGGCGACCCCAAAAAATGCTTAGGTGGCCTGCCAAAGGATTTTTAATGGCAGAAGAATCCCTGCCAACCACTCTTGAGAGCTGACTAAATCAGTGTAGGCTGGCTAGCTAGCTAATCATCTGAGGGACCAGTCAGCAACATCACAGGGACCAGTGCTGGGCAAGGAAAATGTGGTTGAAGATCACTGGGTTTATCAGACACGACACGGTACATAAGAATGAGAATCAATGCACCACGACACGCTTCAGCCCAGGTTGCATTAAAGGGGAACAAAAAGGTGCTCAACTGAGGTACCAAACGTTACTGTGGTGTATTAGACACAACAGGGTAAATGTTTGTTTACAATCCCATTTGTATTCTCGAGTCAGATGTTGTCCACACATGTAGTGGCCTCTCAGTGAAAAGTTCAAGTGATGTTAGAGATGTTAGCTCACTGTAGCAGCAGCCGTCTGACTGTCTCTTTCTCTCCGTGGAGGTTCTGAGCTCTGCTGTCGACCACCTACAAATCAATGTTGAGTACCCTGTCTTTTCTCCACTCCTCTGTCTATGACATCCAGGCTGCATCCCAAATGACACCCTATTCCCTATATGTTGCACTACTTTTGACCAGAGCCCTATGGGCCCTGGTCAAACGTAGTACGCTATATAGGGAATATGGTGCCATTTGGAACATAGACTAAAATCATGTCCACGACCATTGTCTTGATTTGCAGCTCAAATAAAGTGGTGGGAATGGAATGGCTGAGTCCATTAGTACGGCTACATCTCTGAGCTTAATTAGCGGGTAATTATGACTTTCTGTAGAGGGCTGGAGAGAGAGAGAGAGAGAGAGGGAGAGGGAGAGGGAGAGGGTGGGAGGGAGGGAGTCAGTGTGATGTCTTCACTGTAGAGCCAGGCTGATCAGATACCATTTCAGGCCTCGTTAGTCTAAATCCAGAGAGGATAGACAACCAATCACACTCAATACTGTCACACACAATGGCTGTGTTTACACAGCCATCCTAAGAACCGAATTCAAAAATGTTTTACATAGGCCTATCCAATCTTTTTACTGACTGAATCTGTATTAGAATGGATAACCACATGCAGGGTCAAATTAGGAGAGTTTATGGCAGCACGCTCTTATGGCATAACATGGATAGAGATGGAGAGCAATGAAGGGAAAAGGAGTGAGAGATGATGTGACGAAGATACAGAGGGAGGAGGGTATAGAGTGGGAGACTCGGGATGTAATAGAGACTGCTGAGAGCGAGGAGATAGATAAAGAGACAGAGAGATAAAGGGAGATGGTTGTTTAAAGAGAGGGAGTGTGACAGGGGGTACTGAGAGGGAGAGAGTGAAAGAGAGAGAGAGTTCTCAGTAATATAGCAGATTGAGCTGCAAATCAGTCAGTCCAAAAACTAGACCTCCATCAGACCGCAGTGCACAGAGCCTGTTGCTATGGAGACGTCATCATTGTGTTGCAGGCACTACTTTAATCCATGGAAGCCTGTTAAGTTATCACTGGGCTAAGGCAACCACCTTATGCTATTGTACAACACACAACGCAACTCCAAGCCTGCCAGCACCAGTATTGTGGCTGCTGCTATACCAACAAGATTTATTTACAAATGTTTTCTATAAACATTATGAGGATGGTCTTTTCTATTTGCCTTTTCTTATTTCTTTAGCAAAGGTTAAATCCTCTGAAGAAGACACAACAGAAGGTTATGCAGTCGACTGTCTGTAGGGCTCCAACATAGGCAAAGGCACAAATCAGAGAAACAGATTTCTCTTTATTTTCTCCTTCTCTCTCTTTCCATTTGTCTCTCTCATTTTCTCTTTCCCCTCACTCTCTCCATCTCTATTTCCTCTCCCTCTCTCTCCGTCCCTCGCGCTCCCTCTCTCTCTAAGGGCCAAGTTGGCAGACAGCCTGCTCTGTCCTGATCCTGCTGATGCATTAGTGTGAATTCGCGGGAGGGAGGGAGGGAGGGAGGGAGGGAGGGAGGGAGGGAGGGAGGGAGGGAGGGAGGGAGGGAGGGGGAGAGAGAGAGGGGGAGAGAGAGGGGGAGAGAGAGGGAGAGAGAGGGGGAGAGAGAGGGGGAGAGAGAGAGAGAGAGAGAGAGAGAGAGAGAGAGAGAGAGAGAGAGGATCTTGGTCATTTTGTAAATATATATTATTTTCTGAAATTACTACATGTACCCATTACATTGTTATTAAATTATTAGAGATTTACATTTTAGTCATTTAGCAGACGATCTTATCCAGAGCGATTTACAGTTAGTGAGTGCATACATTTATACACAAATCGTTTTTGCACCCACCATGTGTCATGTCCGCAATGGTCATGTGAGGTGAAATGTGTATATTTTGGGATGTGAGCACTCGAAACGTTGTCAATAAAGCGGTGAATTGGGAGCTTCAACAATGTGCGGGCCTTCTTGTTCTTTACAGGTTGGATCTTTACCATGACTCTTCTGTGGCTCTGTCGTGTGGGTGCGCATGCATCCATGTGTGTGAGGCACAACAGGCCCGTGGCGGACGAATAGGGGTGTATTGTTTTGGATTTGCTTTTCCAATCTGATCTGTGGGTTTGCTATGATAATCTGCTGAGGAACTCTGTTTGACTGATTTAGTCTTCTTCATCCTACATTGCCATAACATGAGATGATACAGTATGTTGTGCATCACATAAGAGCTGATTTTAGAAGAGAATGCGAAGAGAGAACAGCGATTCTGTTATGAGAATGCTTGAGATTTGAGAATGAATATAAATGTCAAGGGGTTTAAGTCCTGCTAATTGATAAAGCACTCATTGGTATTGTGTTGTAAGGACCCAGTTGCCTGCAGTAGCCAAAGGTATTGATGGATAGCGTTGGTGTATAGAGATGGGGGAGGGAGAGAATGTGTCATCCGGTTCAGGCTTTGGTGGTCTTGGTAGTTGCATACAGTGGTAACATATGAGTGTGTGCGTATGTGGTGTGTGTGCGTCATCTGGTTCAGGCCTTTAGGAAGCTGCAGACCGCAGTGACATATGAGTGTGTGTGGTGCTGACACACAGCCACTGGCCTACCGGACACTCCCGCAAGGGGGGGGGGGTTGACCTTTACTGGTACAATAGCAAGTACACATTCTTGGTCCCCTGCCCCAGTATGCCCACAGTGCTCTGCTCGCTTGTCCTTCTGATGACTGCTCTGCAGTTCCTCTGTCTCTCTGATCAATATGAAGCACACTTGGGTGAGTTTGGTTACATACACTGCATTTGAGCCTATTGCAGTCTCTTGTGCCCACTTGACAAGCAACCAAAACAAATTCCTTTTTCCTTTAGGAAACCAATCTTCTCCCTGTGGCTCCTTTTCCTAAATTGTGGACACAGCTCCCATTTGTGACTGGCGTTACAGAACAGACATGTGATGTGTTGGGTTTGGGGGGGTTTGCTGTGGTGATGACACGCTGGTAGCAAAGCTGCTCCCTGTAGATTTGTGAATAGACGTGTGAATGAGCCTTGACCTGTGGCCTTTGAGTCTTGTTTCTGGATTGTGTAGGATCTTGAATATCGCCGAACTCTGGATGTGGCTATTCTCACTTGTTTTTCAATGAACAGGATGAGATCAAGGATTCTAGCACGTCTGCTCCTGTAACTCACAAGCAACTGACCTCCACCTCTTCCTGACTTTGTAGGGTAATTTCAGGATGATGTTCTTTAAGCTGGAGGCCAGATCCCCCCCCTTCCCCCCACTGGCTATCCTAAGTTGAATGCACTGATTTGTAAGTCGCTCTGGATAAGAGCGTCTGCTAAATGACTTAAATGTAAATATCTTCCATTGCATTGCAACAACCTCTGAGGTATAACGCATAGGCCTGTAATGCCTTGTGGTCTTCAGATTTGATGCTAGGCCAGCTAAAAGCCTTCTCCATGCATTGGCAATCTTGTATTCATTACCGTAGTACTCCTTTTAATAAGCCCCTGGCTTTCTAATAGCCTTATCTGGAGCCATATGTTGGCAGCTCCTAATTAGCTCTCGAGGCTTCCCTCTGGTGTACTGTTCGAGAAAGTGCAGTTTGTCTTGGCTAGTTTGGCCTCAATACCATGTTCAAATGACTGAATGAAGGACCTGTACTGTAAAATGTCACCATCAAAAACAGTAATGTCTCTAGGTGGCAGAAAGGAATAATGTTGCTGTTTGACTAGCATAGCAGTAACTTCATTCTGTCTTTGGAGAATGGTGATGAGAGGGTTTTCTATGTTTTCCTGTGAAATGTCCTGAGCACCGTCCTGTGAATTACAAAGTCTTGCCTGTTCTCCCTATGGCCCTCTATGTGAGTTGGTCAGCACAGATGGGCCTTGTCCTGTATAGGCCTACAGACTTGGGTTAGAGTCTTGTGCAGCAGTGTGCTCTCCATGAGCTACTGTCTGAATCCCACTGTGTACTGATTGTTCTGATTGAGCTGAAACACTGTGAGCCTGGGCTGGTTGAATGTCAATGTGCTCAATTAATTGGGGTCCTTCTTTGGGATGCACACTTGGTGCATGTCTGGCAGAAGTGCCCCTTTGCCCTGTGTGAAATTCAAGGTCAGAGATCTTGCATCTCTCTGCCGTTTCCTCAAAGTAGTCATTCATGCCATCTATTGTTGTTGAGTTGGCCTTTCTTCCCCTGCAGATGTCAAGACCGTGAGCTTTGCTGAGGCAGCTGCTATTTCAGTTTGCAGCTCAAGAGTCTCCCTCTTTCCCTCAGTTCCATCTTTTGTTGGTTTAATTCCTCCTCCTTATCCTCTAGATGGTGTTTGAACATTTAGAGCAGCAGCCTTTGTTATTAATGCTGCTCTTTCAGCCTCTGCTCGGATGCAGGCTGAGGATGTGGAAGATACACCTGAGTGTGACCTCCTGTTAGACCTGCGGCTGGAGGTTTGGGACACACTGTCAGTAGATTTAACATCATCTTTCTCATCAGTGCATTCATCAGGTTTCTCTGCTGCTGGGGCTGCACCTGAAATCCATTTGGACACAGTAACAAGAAATGCATGAATATGCTGCCATTTGGGTTCATACCAATTCAACATGTCATTTTTTTCTTTCATCCTCAGGTATTTATTTTTATTTAACCTTTATTTAACCAGGTAGGCCAGTTGAGAACAAGTTCTCATTTACAACTGCGACCTGGTATCATGTGATAGGAATCAATCAAATCTTTGAATCCATTCAACATTTCATTGAACTGAAGCAAGTTTTTTTTTTTTACAACTTCAATATTCTTATTGTCAGTCATCAGATCAGTAACAATGTTAATTTTGCCATTCAGCTTTCCCAGTTTAACCCTTCTGGATTTGCACATTTGGGAAACTTTCTTCTTCAAGGCCTTTTCTGATAAAGACTCCTCCACTAGCGCCATGTCGCCCCCATACACAACGCTATCTGCAGTGGTAGAATTCTCTTCAGACGTATTCCCTCAATAGGCTATCACAATAATATCTATATTTCAATATGCAACCATGAACATGGATCAATAAGCGCTCCGGTGCGCTGCGCTCCTTTAACAGTGTAACTATATCATTCATCTTCACACTTCAATGAATTAGGCAGAGGAGATTGGAAATCGGTTTCTTTGCATTCAATCCTTTGTCCAAATAAGTCACTCCAATAGCAAACTTTCCATTTAATTTGAATGCATGATAAATGTAGCCATTAATCAATCCAACAGTTTGTGTGCTTGTTAGGCTACTTTACATACCCAAGTGTGTCTTTTCTATGCTGTAGTCTTGAGGCCACGCAAGTCTTTTGTTCCTTTTTTTACACGTCTTTCCAAACAATCCAGCTTTTCAATTCCAAAAGTATTTTCCAGCTAAGTCTTTTGACTAAATGTAGTGGCTAAATTGTTCAACATAATTGTCCCTATACAATTTCCATTTCAATCCTTTAGCCACAATGGAGAGTGGTGAAATGTTAGTCTTGACGCGTACAAATCCAATGTCCAGAGTTTGATTCAAGTTTTAAAATAATAATCAATTTATTTGTTCTTCTGGATACAAAAATTTAAAGAAAATTCTACCAAAACGAATTCTGATAATTCAAACTAAAGAAACAAACAGCATGGTAAACATGGAACATTGAATATTTTCCCGGTATTTTACAAACGTTCCATCCCGAGAAGAAATCACTTTTCTCCCGGGTAACCTGGTATTTCCCGCCAAACCCGGAAGTGTCATTCAAAATCATTATAAAGCATATAAATAGGCCTATGTCTGGATTTGATTACAGCTTTGATAAAAAATGTAAGCCTGATGCTACCTGAGCCTGATGAGCCATACATTAAATACATTTAATGAGCCCAAACCCCAAAAAGCCCAAATGATTGTGCCATTATCCAATACATATTGTATATGATATACAGTTGAAGTCGGAAGTTTATGTACACTTAGGTTGGAGTCATTAAAACTTGTTTTTCAACCACTCCACAAATTTCTTGTTAACAAACTATAGTTTTGGCAAGTCGGTTAGGACATCTACTTTGTGCATGACAGAAGTAATTTTTCCAACAATTGTTTAGACAGATTATTTCACTTATAATTCACTGTATCACAAATCCAGTGGGTCAGAAGTTTACATACACTAAATTGACTGTGCCTTTTAAACAGCTTGGAAAATTCCAGAAAATGATGTCATGGCTTTAGAAGCTTCTGATAGGCTAATTGACATCATTTGAGTCAATTGGAGGTGTACCTGTGGATGTATTTCAAGGCCTACCTTCAAACTCAGTGCCTCTTTGCCTGACATCATGGGAAAATCAACAGAAATCAGCCATGACCTCAGAAAAACAATTGTAGACCTCCACAAGTCTGGTTCATCCTTGGGAGCAATTTCCAAACGCCTGAAGGTACCACATTCATCTGTACAAACAATAGTACGCAAGTATAAACACAATGGGATCACGCAGCCATCATACGCTCAGAAAGGAGACGTGTTCTGTCTTCTAGAGATTAACGTACTTTGGTGCGAAAAGTGCAAATCAATCGCAGAACAACAGCAAAGGACCTTGTGAAGATGCTGGAGGAAACAGGTACAAAAGTATCTATATCCACAGTAAAACAAGTCCTATATCGACATAACCTGAAAGGCCGCTCAGCAAGGAAGAAGCCACTGCTCCAAAACCGCCATAAAAAAGCCACACTATAAAATTGTTTTTTTTTAAAAATAGAACTGTTTGGCCATAATGACCATCGTTATGTTTGGAGGAAAAAGGGGGTGCTTGCAAGCCGAAGAACACCATCCCAACCGTGAAGCACAGGGGTGGCAGCATCATGCTGTGGGGGTGCTTTGCTGCAGGAGGGACTGGTGCACTTCACAAAATAGATGGCTTCATGAGGAAGGAATATTATGTGGATATATTGAAGCAACATCTCAAGACATCAGTCAGGAAGTTAAAGCTTGGTCGCAAATGGGTCTTCCAAATGGACAATGACCCCAAGCATACTTCCAAAGTTGTGGCAATATGGCTTAAGGACAACAAAGTCAAGGTATTGGAGTGACCATTACAAAGTCCTAACCTCCAATCCTATAGAAAATATGTGGGCAGAACTGAAAAAGCGTGTGCGAGCAAGGAGGCCTACAAACCTGACTCAGTTACACCAGCTCTGTCAGGAGGAATGGGCCAAAATTCACCCAACTTATTGTGGGAAGCTTGTGGAAGGCTACCCGACACGTTTGACCCAAGTTAAACAATTTAAAGGCAATGCTACCAAATACTAATTGAGTGTATGTAAACTTCTGACCCACTGGGAATGTGATGAAAGAAATAAAAGCTGAAATAAATCATTCTCTCTACTATTATTCTGACATTTCACATTCTTAAAATAAAGTGGTGATCCTAACTGACCTAAGACAGGGAATTTGTACTAGGATTAAATGTCAGGAATTGTGAAAAACTGAGTTTAAATGTATTTGGCTAAGGTGTATGTAAACTTCCGACTTCAACTGTATAGGCTACTGCACATTATGCATGACAGAAAAACATAACAGCCCATAGATGTAGCTAGCTATATGCTCTCTTGGATAAATAAATTAAACTAGCTCCAGTAGGCTTATCTTTTTGAGTGTGAACTTTATTACTGTACTGTACTGTATTATATCGACTGGAATTACTCACCTTGTTCAAACCATGATAAAGCAGGGAGAAAACATGCAATTCTGGTGCAGCTCATGTGGCTTACAAAGTTACAAGTATAGGCTAGCGAATTTGATTTTAATTTTGAAATATAGTAGGGTCTATTTGTATAATTTAGTAGGCTGACTCATATATATATATATACAGTGGGGAGAACAAGTATTTGATACACTGCCGATTTTGCAGGTTTTCCTACTTACAAAGCATGTAGAGGTCTGTAATTTTTATCATAGGTACACTTCAACTGTGAGAGACGGAATCTAAAACAAAAATCCAGAAAATCACATTGTATGATTTTTAAGTAATTCATTTGCATTTTATTGCATGACATAAGTATTTGATACATCAGAAAAGCAGAACTTAATATTTGGTACAGAAACCTTTGTTTGCAATTACAGAGATCATACGTTTCCTGTAGGTCTTGACCAGGTTTGCACACACTGCAGCAGGGATTTTGGCCCACTCCTCCATACAGACCTTCTCCAGATCCTTCAGGTTTCGGGGCTGTCGCTGGGCAATACGGACTTTCAGCTCCCTCCAAAGATGTTCTATTGGGTTCAGGTCTGGAGACTGGCTAGGCCACTCCAGGACCTTGAGATGCTTCTTACGGAGCCACTCCTTAGTTGCCCTGGCTGTGTGTTTCGGGTCGTTGTCATGCTGGAAGACCCAGCCACGACCCATCTTCAATGCTCTTACTGAGGGAAGGAGGTTGTTGGCCAAGATCTCGTGATACATGGCCCCATCCATCCTCCCCTCAATACGGTGCAGTCGTCCTGTCCCCTTTGCAGAAAAGCATTCCCAAAGAATGATGTTTCCACCTCTATGCTTCACGGTTGGGATGGTGTTCTTGGGGTTGTACTCATCCTTCTTCTTCCTCCAAACACGGCGAGTGGAGTTTAGACCAAAAAGCTCTATTTTTGTCTCATCAGACCACATGACCTTCTCCCATTCCTCCTCTGGATCATCCAGATGGTCATTGGCAAACTTCAGACGGGCCTGGACATGCGCTGGCTTGAGCAGGGGGACCTTGCGTGCGCTGCAGGATTGTAATCCATGACGGCGTAGTGTGTTACTAATGGTTTTCTTTGAGACTGTGGTCCCAGCTCTCTTCAGGTCATTGACCAGGTCCTGCCGTGTAGTTCTGGGCTGATCCCTCATCTTCCTCATTATCATTCATGCCCCACGAGGTGAGATCTTACATGGAGCCCCAGACCGAGGGTGATTGACCGTCATCTTGAACTTCTTCCATTTTCTAATAATTGCGCCAACAGTTGTTGCCTTCTCACCAAGCTGCTTGCCTATTGTCCTGTAGCCCATCCCAGCCTTGTGCAGGTCTACAATTTTATCCCAGATGTCCTTACACAGCTCTCTGGTCTTGGCCATTGTGGAGAGGTTGGAGTCTGTTTGATTGAGTGTGTGGACAGGTGTCTTTTATACGGGTAATGAGTTCAAACAGGTGCAGTTAATACAGGTAATGAGTGGAGAACAGGAGGGCTTCTTAAAGAAAAACTAACAGGTCTGTGAGAGCCGGAATTCTTACTGGTTGGTAGGTGATCAAATACTTATGTCATGCAATAAAATGCTAATTAATTACTTAAAAATCATACAATGTGATTTTCTGGATTTTTTTTTTAGATTCCGTCTCTATTAGTTGAAGTGTACCTATGATAAAAATTACAGACCTCTACATGCTTTGTAAGTAGGAAAACCTGCAAAATCGGCAGTGTATCAAATACTTGTTCTCCCCACTGTATACCTTTCATAATATTTCCCGTAAAGTGAATAGCCTCTCCTCTTTCTCTCTCTATTGTTGCATCATTCCTTTCTCGCTTTCAACAATTAACTGAAATAAGTTTTGTTGTCTTTATCTTCATTGCATTTACATTTACGTCATTTAGCAGACGCTCTTATCCATCATTCTGATGACATGATTGAATAATATAGGACTAGAATAAAATGTGTAAGGGTTTCTCTTCTCTTCACAAAGATGTAATGGTTATGGGTCTGAATAAATAACTGCTATTATAGCTTACCACCATCGCGCATTCGCTCTTCTTTCAAACTACCCGTGAGTTCTATTGGCTTCTGTATTTAACATTCAGCAAACGAGCTTGCGTCCCTCTTCGAATAGTCTGTTGGTATAAGAAATGCTAAAAGAAATCATGTCCAGCAAGCTATTCTAGGGTAGCTTTTCTTGCATGGGTCTCCAAGAGCTAAGGAGCATTTTTTAAGGAGAGAGGCCAGTGGAGCACAAGTGTGTGTGTATTGCACAAGAGACAGAGGCTATATATTAGAAGCTTATTATGCATTATATTAGCTGCAGCAAATATAGGCCTACCTGTCACATGATGAGATGATAGGTCTACATGCATTGTGAATTGCGCTCCATACTGAGATGGGCAGTCTGTCCCCACCCTGAGCATTGATGATTCATCATGCAGAGAGCAGCGAGAAGGCCGTAGAGAAGCCAGATTTAGACATTGCATATAATTGAACAGTTCCATTTCACGTCATGCTGTTCATATAAATAATTTATTATAATTTACCGGTTTCTCGCAGTTATTTATCCCAGTGAAAGGGAGTGGTTTTGACCAATTCGGCACATTTGGGTAGACTTGATACAAAATAGTCCAGTATTGCAATGCTTCACTGGATCAATCTGAAACTTTGCGCACACACTGCTGCCTAGTGGGCAAAATCGAAATTACGCCTAAACTGCAATATTATATTGTGGCCTTTCGCTTGCATTTCAAAGATGATGAAAAAAATAATAATAATAGAAAATGCATGTTTTTTTGTTTGTATTATATTTTACCAGATCTAATATGTTATGTTCGCCTACATTCATTTCACATTTCCACAAACTTCAACATGTTTCCTTTCAAATGGTATCAAGAATATGCATGTCCTGAGCTACAGGCAGTTAGATTTTGGTATGTCATTTTAGGCTAAAATGGAAAAAAAGTGTCAGATCCTTAAGAGGTTAACTGTTTTCTCCATTGGCCTGAGAGGGTGTACACACACTTGACAGGGGATTAGTGGCAAACACACATACAACCGAAATTCATAATGAATTGGAAACATACAAATATACAATATAACCTATTTGGCTCCTACACCGTTAACAGCACAAACAAATTGTGCACTCATAAGTTTAATGCAACGGCAGTAATGGAGTTTATCGAAATGGAAATGTTTATACTTGGTGGGCATGAATGGAGAATGGTGGTTCAATGTGATGAGAGAGCAGTAGAGAGCTTGCATCATCACACAAGCCATTATTTATAGGGATTATATATACAGTGGGGAGAACAAGTATTTGATACACTTCCAATTTTGCAGGTTTTCCTACTTACAAAGCATGTAGAGGTCTGTAATTTATATCATAGGTACACTTCAACTGTGAGAGATGGAATCTAAAACAAAAATCCAGAAAATCACATTGTATGATTTTGAAGTAATTAACTTGCATTTTATTGCATGACATAAGTATTTGATCACCTACCAACCAGTAAGAATTCCGGCTCTCACAGACCTGTTAGTTTTTCTTTAAGAAGCCCTCCTATTCTCCACTCATTACCTGTATTAACTGCACCTGTTTGAACTCGTTACCTGTATAAAAGACACCTGTCCACACACTCAATCAAACAGACTCCAACCTCTCCACAATGGCCAAGACCAGAGAGCTGTGTAAGGACATCAGGGATAAAATTGTAGACCTGCACAAGGCTGGGATGGGCTACAGGACAATAGGCAAGCAGCTTGGTGAGAAGGCAACAACTGTTGGCGCAATTATTAGAAAATGGAAGAAGTTCAAGATGACGGTCAATCACCCTCGGTCTGGGGCTCCATGCAAGATCTCACCTTGTGGGGCATCAATGATCATGAGGAAGGTGAGGGATCAGCCCAGAACTAAACGGCAGGACCTGGTCAATGACCTGAAGAGAGCTGGGACCACAGTCTCAAAGAAAACCATTAGTAACACACTACGCCGTCATGGATTAAAATCCTGCAGCGCACGCAAGGTCCCCCTGCTCAAGCCAGCGCATGTCCAGGCCCGTTTGAAGTTTGCCAATGACCATCTGGATGATCCAGAGGAGGAATGGGAGAAGGTCATGTGGTCTGATGAGACAAAAATAGAGCTTTTTGGTCTAAACTCCACTCGCCGTGTTTGGAGGAAGAAGAAGGATGAGTACAACCCCAAGAACACCATCCCAACCGTGAAGCATGGAGGTGGAAACATCATTCTTTGGGGATGCTTTTCTGCAAAGGGGACAGGACGACTGCAACGTATTGAGGGGAGGATGGATGGGGCCATGTATCGCAAGATCTTGGCCAACAACCTCCTTCCCTCAGTAAGAGCATTGAAGATGGGTCGTGGCTGGGTCTTCCAGCATGACAACGACCCGAAACACACAGCCAGGGCAACTAAGGAGTGGCTCCGTAAGAAGCATCTCAAGGTCCTTGAGTGGCCTAGCCAGTCTCTAGACCTGAACCCAATAGAAAATCTTTGGAGGGAGCTGAAAGTCTGTATTGCCCAGCAACAGCCCCGAAACCTGAAGGATCTGGAGAAGGTCTGTATGGAGGAGTGGGCCAAAATCCCTGCTGCAGTGTGTGCAAACCTGGTCAGGTCCTACAGGAAACGTATGATCTCTGTAATTGCAAACAAAGGTTTCTGTACCAAATATTAAGTTCTGCTTTTCTGATGTATCAAATACTTATGTCATGCAATAAAATGCAAATTAATTACTTAAAAATCATACAATGTGATTTTCTGGATTTTTGTTTTAGATTCCGTCTCTCACAGTTGAAGTGTACCTATGATAAAAAATTACAGACCTCTACATGCTTTGTAAGTAGGAAAACCTGCAAAATCGGCAGTGTATCAAATACTTGTTCTCCCCACTGTATGTGTGTCTCTTAATTGGCCTGGGCTATTGTTTGCATTCAAGACCAGGTCGTTTTTATTTCTCTGTTTGTCACTGTCAGAGTAGCCACTTATTTCGGTAATTTGTGTGCTTTTCAAAAAGATTCTGCTTATGTCATCTATCATGTAAATGAATAGAATTGCATTAAATGCATACAAATAAAGCAAATTTATTTTCCAGATCCTGCAACAAAAAAAAAAAAGTGTGTTAATCCAAAAAACATGTCTGCTCAACTGTATGCCACTACGCAAATGCGATTTATAGATGCATGCAATGCTCTATTATAAAGGGCATTTTCTTCACCCCCCTGGCAGCACCCCCAACTCAAAACATCTTCCCGCAGCCATGCAAGGTGGCTTTCCTCTTTTGTTCTCTATTGTTCCTCAAGCAAGGGGGAGGCCGATGACATCACAGATTCCCATCAGACCAACTCCTTGAATGCCCTACTCCTTGAAGTTTGCAGTTGTGATTAAAAAACACTAATTTGCTCAAAACATATTTTTTTACCCTTTAGTGTGTGTACTTTACTGTATTTATACTTGGGATATCGCTTTTCAACAGGACGTCTTTTAATCCATGAGGTTCAGCTGTGTTCACTCACAAGCCAGCAGGCACGTTCCAGTCTGATTACTTCTAGCTTCAAGTGCAGGGGAGGGCATGGATATGAAGTTGCTACCCCTCACAGCACCACAGGTAGAAGAAAGACCATTCTAGACCATCTACAAAGATCCCTCTAGGCCCCATGAAGAAAAAGTGTCATTCCGCCTAGGTCTTCCTCTACATACCCTACTGTATAGTCTCTATACATGCAATGCTCACCTACAGAGGAGGTTTTAACTGCATGGTTTTAGCATTGAACCACATGCTAATTGACACGTCAGAACACAAAAGCAACGCCACCTCACTGCCTGGAAGGTGCATCAAAGCTGGGACCGAGAGACGGCTATCTCAAGGCCATCGGACTGTTAAATAGCCATCACTAGGCGGCTCCCACCCGGTTACGTAACCCTGCACCTTAGAGGCTGCCGCCCCATATACATAGACTTGAAATCACTGGCCACTCTAATAATGTTTACATATTTTTGCTTTACTCATCTCATATGTATATACTGTATTCTATTCTACTGTATTTTAGTCTATGCCACTCCGACATTGCTCATCCTAATATTTATAATATTTATATATTCCTTAATTCCATTATTTTACATTTAGGTTGTGTGTATTGTTGTGAATTGTTAGATATACTGCACTGTTGGAGTTAGAAACAGAAGCATTTCGCTACACCCGCAATAACATCTGCTAAACATGTGTATGTGGCAAATAAAATTTGATTTTTATTTAATTTGGAACAGATCCATTGACAGAGCACAGTCCCTTGAATGTCCTTCCGCTAGACCTAAGAGCAGAGGGGGCCTATAATTGACAACATCTGGACCTGGAAGGCCTGTTTGGCTTTATCTACTGGGTAGTGAAGTTGATGTGCATGTCACTGTAATGGCTATATGAGGATGGGTGGACTTCAACCATCAGACATGTAAATATTGACATTATTCGCCAAACGAATGAGTAGTTATGTTGAACTGCACTGTAAGACTACCACCATCTGACATGCAAATGCTTACATTGTTTTGCAACTAGTAAGTTAATAGAAGGAAAGTAGCTTGAATCACTCCAATTGAGATGACCGAGGGAATTGAGAATGGGGGGAGTGAAAATAGAGATTGTGGTGGGGGGGGGGGATGGAATACAGAAAGAAAGAACATGTAGAAAGTGGACACAGCAGAAGGTTTACATCAAGAGACAAGCAGAGAGAGAAAGAGAACTGGATAGTCACAGGGAGAGAGAGCTAGTGAGAAACATACATAGAAAGAAAGACTGCTCTTCTCGTTTCCACAGAAAAGGAACATTAGATGGATAAAGGGGAGGGAGAAGGCGAGAAACACAGATGTTTCTATAGTCTGATCTCCTTGTCTTTCCACAGATGTTGACACTACCAAGGACCCCTGTCAGAAGGTGAAGTGTAGCCGACACAAGGTGTGTATTGCCCAGGGATACCAGAGGGCTGTGTGTGTCAACCGCAAGAAGCTTGAGCACAGGTGAGTGTGTCTAGCCCCCAAGCAAGATGGTTGATGAATTTGACTTGACGTGCACTCAAAGAGATAAATGTGTGAACACTAAGCACATGCGCGCACACATACTAACGCAAGCAAGCACGCACCCACTCACATGCGCACACACACACTGTGACCTTCAAGGACTAGATGCAGTATGCTGTCACATCCCAGTCAATGGAAATTCTAATGTTGCTAAGGTTAGTGCCACATAACTAGAATGAGATTCTATTTATATGGTTAGCACCCTAAAAGTGAAGTGTTTTCCCTCATTACAGTCTGATGTTGAATGATTCTGCTGCTGTGCTGTAGACAGATGATTAACCACCTCTAGGCATACTGTACTGCACTGTTACTGTACGTCCCCAGGGAAACTCTAGCTCTATAAATACCCTGTGGTAGTTATGATACGAGGAAGGATCCTCAGGACATGTCTGTGGATGTGTTACCGGGTAGAAAACCACTCAACTAGATTATCACAACACAAACTTTCACAAAATATAATATAAATATATAGTAGGATTATGAGGTGGAATTCATTAAAGCCGAACTGATGTATGCAACTCAGTTTACTGTGATGTTGCACGTGGGAAGTACTTTATTGTAGCCACCAAGCCATGGTAAGCATTATAGAACCTCTGTGCCCTCTGTGTACTGAGTGAAGCGTCCTGCTGAACTACTGTGTGTGTGTGCTCTGTAGACTGAAGCAACCTTCCCTGAGTTCTCCTGAGGGAGGATGCCAGCCCTGTCCCATCTCCTCCTCTGTTCCTGTGTGTGGCTCTGACGGACACAACTACGCGTCACAGGTACAGCAACACACATGCACACACATAATGACATGGGGGGAATTGAGTTATATCCCAGATACAGATGAAATATTTATAAAGGTGACTGTCGACTGACTGCACACCCTCATTCAAATCTCTCTCCGAAACTATCATTTAGATGAATAGAGCGTAGTCATTTCATTTCCTTTTTCCTCTTCAACATATCATTTCTCAACAAGGTCAGAGACGGTCCCAGAAGACAAAGCATAACACAATAGAAACACATGGGAGAGATGCCTCACCACAACAACCCTCTGGTCCTCCTGTTCCTCTCAGGCTATTTATCACAACCCTTTGTCATTGTGTTGTATATCTCTGGACACTGTTCACCTCTAACAGTATCTATATCATTATGTACAAGCTCTAGATCCAAGAGACACAACACAACGGCCGTGTTTTAATTCACTGATAATAACCACAAAACACAGAGAAACATCGCCTGATAAGAGATGTTTGTGTTGCAGTGTAAATTGGAGCAGCAGGCGTGCTTCACAGGGAAGGAGCTGACTATGAAGTGTTCAGGTCTTTGTCCTTGTCCAACCGCACCCCCCGTCACAGAGACAGAGGTCAAGCATGGTGAGTACGTAAATGCATGCATACACACACACACACACACACACACACACAAATGTGCACACACACCCAAATGCACACACATGCTCACACACACAAAACTGCAATGCTATACAATAACTCTTTCTCTCTCCTTCTCAGAGAGTTGTACAGGACAGGACCTCTCTGATCTGGGGGAGAGGCTGAGGGACTGGTTCCAGCTGCTGCAGGACAATGCCAAGCTGAACAACAACAGCAAGACTGGAGCCAGCAACACAGCAGGGGCTAACACTGGATCAGGTAAGAGATAGAACAGATGCAGAGCCTGTGGTCTAGCGGTAACGCTCCCGGCTTATACACGTATACTCCTCTCCCCACCAGAGATCGTGGTTCAAACTCCGCTCCAACCCTTTCATTTCCTTATCCCACCTGTCTGCCTCTGTCATTGCATGAATGTCTCAATAAAGTGAACAAAAAAAGAGACAGTAAAGTTATTATAGGGCCAGCACTGCATCAGGTAAGATTAAAATAGGACCACCAACATACTGTATCAGTTGCAACAGTGAAGATATTCTCCTTTCTTTTGCAATCTAGTGACATTTTGACTTACTGTAATCCTGACGTCTACCATTGTTATATATATTTGATCTGTATATGTGGGTTTAACTCATTCCCCTCCCCCTTTTCACTGTGTGTGTGTGTGTGTGTGTGTGTGTGTGTGTGTGTGTGTGTGTGTGTGTCTCTCTCTCTCTGTCTGTAGTCCTGGACAGGAGCGTGGTTGCCAGCTGTAAGGACTCTTTAGGTTGGATGTTCTCAAAGCTGGACACAAACAGTGATCTGTATCTGGACCAGGCTGAGATTGTAGCCATTAACCTGGACAAGTACGAGGTCTGCATCCGACCCTTCTTTAACTCCTGCGACTCCTACAGGGATGGGAAGGTGTCTACGGCCGAGTGGTGCCTCTGCTTCTGGAGAGAGAGTGAGTAAATTGTGGGGAGAGGGGTGTGTTTCTGTGAGGGAGTGTCTGTGAGGGAGTGTGTGTGAGAGACGGCAAGGTCTGCACCGTTGCCTGGTAACTCTGTTTCTGGAGAGAGAGTGAACATGGGGGATATTGTGTGTGTAGATGGTGGGGTGGAGTGTGTATGTCCGTGTGCAGTTATGTGTGTGCGTTTGTGTGTGCATTTTCCATGTGACCTGGCATTCAGAGTTCCCTACTGTGCCTGTGGCTATACTAGGTACAGGTATAACAACCTCCGTGTCCTCTCCCCTCTCGCCCTTCACCCCTTTTGTCCCTCTCACAGTCCATCACAGTTTGTCTCCCCCCTCATTGTTTTGGGGTAATGGCCACCATTGTGCAGTAACAACATGACTGTAGCTTATTGACAGGCTGGTCCTCCCAGAGCTCTCACAGATTGTATGTGTGTCAGCCAAGCAGAAACCAGACAAGACCTGTGTTTACCACTGGCCCTGCCTGGAACCACTGTCTGCGTCCCAAATGGCTGTGTTGTGCACTACTTTTGGCCAGAGCCCTTTAAAGTAGTGTACTATGTAGGGGCACAGCTTCTTTCGAGTCCAAATCCACTGCATAGCCTACAGAGGGGAGAACCTGAGAAACACAGTAGTTCAAAGTAGCATTTCAATCATGCATAATAATGAAGATTTGTGTGAATGTTTGACTTCAGAATTTTCTACAGATTTTCTACGCCTATCTGAATTTTCTAGGATTTGGCCAATTGATTTCAAAGTTTAGCATTGACTTACCAATAAAAGCTCAACCCCATGTGTATTTCTGTGTGTGTGCATGCACACATGTGCATTAGTGTGTGTGTGTGTGTGTGTATTGGAGTGCTGTACTTCAGCCTAGATGTGTTTCCCTCTCAGAGCCCCCCTGCCTGGCTGAGCTGGAGAGGATCCAAGTACAGGAGGGAGGCAAGAAGAAACTGGGTATGCATTATGTTCCTGCATGACTCACATTTCCCAGATGAACATGTGTGCTTTGTGCCCGAGTGAGCGTATGTGTGCCAGTGTGTGCCACCATCAGTGTGCGTATGCTTACTGTGTGTGTGTGTGTATCACTGATAGAGGAGTTTCATTAAACAAATGCCAAGCAGGAGGCAGGGATAATCCCCTGATCAGCCCGGTGGATTATAGCTCCATACTGACAAACGGCTAGGGGTTGTGGGAACCAGGGTGTGTGTGTGTGTGACGCTATCCACATGGCAGTGTGTGTGTCCGTGACACAATGCGGACTGTGTATGTGTGTGTGATGCAATACACTGAGTGTACAAAACATGCTCTTTCCATTTCCATTTCCATTTGAGTCATTTAGCAGACGCTCTTATCCAGAGCGACTTACAGTTAGTGAGTGCATACATTATCTTTTTTATTTTTCATACTGGCCCCCCGTGGGAATCGAACCCACAACCCTGGCGTTGCAAACGCCATGCTCTACCAACTGAGCTACATCCCTGCCGGCCATTCCCTCCCCTACCCTGGACGACGCTGGGCCAATTGTGCGCCGCCCCATGGGTCTCACGGTCGCGGTCAGCTACGACAGAGCCTGGCATAGACTGACCAGGTGAAAGCTATGATCCCTTATTGATGTCACCAGTTAAATCCACTTCAATCAGGGGAAAAAAGTATTTGATCCCCTGCTTTTTTTTGTACGTTTGCACACTGACAAAGAAATGATCAGTCTATTATTTTAATGGTAGGTTTATTTGAACAGTGAGAGACAGAATAACAACAAAAAAATCCAGAAAAACGCATGTCAAAAATGTTATAAATTGATTTGCATTTTAATGAGGGAAATATGTATTTGACCCCCTCTCAATCAGAAAGATTTCTGGCTCCCAGGTGTCTTTTATACAGGTAACGAGCTGAGATTAGGAGCACACTCTTAAAGGGAGTGCTCCTAATCTCAGTTTGTTACCTGTATAAAAGACACCTGTCCACAGAAGCAATCAATCAATCAGATTCCAAACTCTCCACCATGGCCAAGACCAAGATTGTAGACCTACACAAGGCTGGAATGGGCTACAAGACCATCGGCAAGCAGCTTGGTGAGAAGGTGACAACAGTTGGTGCGATTATTCGCAAATGGAAGAAACACAAAATAACTGTCAATCTCCCTCGGCCTGGGGCTCCATGCAAGATCTCACCTCGTGGAATTGCAATGATCATGAGAACGGTGAGGAATCAGCCCAGAACTACATGGGAGGATCTTGTCAATGATCTCAAGGCAGCTGGGACCATAGTCACCAAGAAAACAATTGGTAACACAGTACGCCGTGAAGGACTGAAATCCTGCAGCGCCCGCAAGGTCCCCCTGCTCAAGAAAGAACATATACAGGCCCGTCTGAAGTTTGCCAATGAACATCTGAATGATTCAGTGGAGAACTGGGTGAAAGTGTTGTGGTCAGATGAGACCAAAATCGAGCTCTTTGGCATCAACGCAACTCGCCGTGTTTGGAGGAGGAGGAATGCTGCCTATGACCCCAAGAACACCATCCCCACCGTCAAACATGGAGGTGGAAACATTATGCTTAGTGGGTGTTTTTGACATGCGTTTTTCTGGATTTTTTTGTTGTTATTTTGCCTCTCACTGTTCAAATAAACCTACCATTAAAATTAGACTGATCATGTCTTTGTCAGTGGGCAAACGTACAAAATCAGCAGGGGATCAAATACTTTTTTCCCTCACTGTAGATGAAGGGGTGGGGATTTTAAGCCTTGAGACAATTGAGACATGTATGTGTGCCATTCAGAGGGTGAATGTGCAAGATAAAATATTTAAGTGCCCATGAACGGGGTATGGTAGTAGGTACCAGGCGCACCGGTTTAAGTGTGTCAAGAGTTGTAACACTGATGGGTTTTTCACGCTCAACAGTTTCCCTTGTGTATCAAGAATGGTCCACCACCCAAAGGACATCCAGCCAACTTGACACAACTGTGGGAAGCATTGGAGTCAACAAAGGCCAGCATCCCTGTGGAATGCTTTCGAGACCTTGTAGTCCATGCCCCGACGAATTGAGGCTGTTCTGAGGGCAAAAGGGGGTGCAATTCAACATTAGGAAGGTGTTCCTTGTTAGTACACTCTGTGTATATTGTGTGTGAGGTTTTCGTGTTTGTGTGTGTTTGCATGTTTGTGCCTGCTTGTGCATGCATATCGTGGGTTGTGTGTGTGTGTGTGTGTGTGTGTGTGTGTGTGTGCTGCTGACTTGGCTAAGCTGTGTATCAAGGCTCTTCAAGGACACGGAGTGGAGCAAAGAGGAGACTGGGCAGAGTATAGGAGAAATTCTGCCAGTCTGATACTCTGACACAGTTCCCTTGAAAGCCAATCACCCAGGGACTAGAGGGCTGCCTCAGCTGATAAGAATACACCCCAATGCAACATTATGCCATTTATTTACATTAACACATTTTTCAACTTATTTTGCATTTACATTAAGTCCTATGACATCCTATCCCAATTTCATCCCTTTTTGGGGAGCAAATTCAGTCCCTCAGTAGGAGGCTGTTTTAAAAAGTAGTGCATATATTATATTATTATAACCTACAGCTGATATATTCTAAAGTGTCAGTGATAAGTCTCAGTAGTCTTGTAAAGGTTAACTAGTCCAGATTCAGAGCGTGTGTGGTCTTGTTCTCTCGTCATTAGCCAGCCCCTTGGTGCAGCAGTAGTATGCTGGCCATGGAGTATTAGAATGTCATTCTATCTCTATGGTACTGACTACACAGTTATTCACCTCCATCTCCTGCCTTCTTAATGAATGGATATGTGTACATGAAACTTGAAATATGGCTGATGAATTGCCAGAATGTATAGCTTACTGGCCTACAGTAAGTTGAAGCGGTGTCGTCCTATGCTGTTGTAGTTGCAAGGCATCGAAGAACTGGCAAATTGTGGGTTTTGTCACTGTGGAGTAGGCAAGACGCCCCACAAACGACTGACACCAGCCCTTTGTGACGTTATTGGTCTTCCCCATGTCCTTCAGGACAGCATCGTAGTAGTTCCACATTTCTGAAATCAAAAGATTGAAACATGTTAAACACCCATTTGCCATTGTAATCATCATTGTTGCAATAGCCTATTATATTGACATTAGAGTAATAGCATATTATACTAACATTACTATTAGTATATAATTATTAACCTATTAGTAGGGCCTATTTTGTTAGCCTATTTCGTGTTATTAGTAGTATAATACCATTGCATGGCCTAATAAAATGATTGGCCTACAGGCATCCAGACAAGTACATACAGTGGGGAAAAAAAGTATTTAGTCAGCCACAAATTGTGCAAGTTCTCCCACTTAAAAAGATGAGAGAGGCCTGTAATTTTCATCATAGGTACATGTCAACTATGACAGACAAATTGAGAAAAGAAAATCCAGAAAATCACATTGTAGGATTTTTAATGAATTTATTTGCAAATTATGGTGGAAAATAAGTATTTGGTCACCTACAAACAAGCAAGATTTCTGGCTCTCACAGACCTGTAACTTCTTCTTTAAGAGGCTCCTCTGTCCTCCACTCGTTACCTGTATTAATGGCACCTGTTTGAACTTGTTGTCAGTATAAAATACACCTGTCCACAACCTCAAACAGTCACACTCCAAACTCCACTATGGCCAAGACCAAAGAGCTGTCAAAGGACACCAGAAACAAAATTGTAGTCCTGCACCAGGCTGGGAAGACTGAATCTGCAATAGGTAAGCAGCTTGGTTTGAAGAAATCAACTGTGGGAGCAATTATTAGGAAATGGAAGACATACAAGACCACTGATAATCTCCCTCGATCTGGGGCTCCACGCAAGATCTCACCCCGTGGGGTCAAAATAATCACAAGAACGGTGAGCAAAAATCCCAGAACCACACGGGGGGACCTAGTGAATGACCTGCAGAGAGCTGGGACCAAAGTAACAAAGCCTACCATCAGTAACACACTACGCCGCCAGGGACTCAAATCCTGCAGTGCCAGACGTGTCCCCCTGCTTAAGCCAGTACATGTCCAGTCCCGTCTGAAGTTTGCTAGAGTGCATTTGGATGATCCAGAAGAGGATTGGGAGAATGTCATATGGTCAGATGAAACCAAAATATAACTTTTTGGTAAAAACTCAACTCGTCGTGTTTGGAGGACAAAGAATGCTGAGTTGCATCCAAAGAACACCATACCTACTGTGAAGCATGGGGGTGGAAACATCATGCTTTGGGGCTGTTTTTCTGCAAAGGTACCAGGACGACTGATCCGTGTAAAGGAAAGAATGAATGGGGCCATGTATCGTGAGATTTTGAGTGAAAACCTCCTTCCATCAGCAAGGGCATTGAAGATGAAACGTGGCTGGGTCTTTCAGCATGACAATGATCCCAAACACACCGCCCAGGCAACGAAGGAGTGGCTTCGTAAGAAGCATTTCAAGGTCCTGGAGTGGCCTAGCCAGTCTCCAGATCTCAACCCCATAGAAAATCTTTGGAGGGAGTTGAAAGTCCGTGTTGCCCAGCGACAGCCCCAAAACATCACTGCTCTAGAGGAGATCTGCATGGAGGAATGGGCCAAAATACCAGCAACAGTGTGTGAAAACCTTGTGAAGACTTACAGAAAACATTTGACCTGTGTCATTGCCAACAAAGGGTATATAACAAAGTATTGAGAAACTTTAGTTATTGACCAAATACTTATTTTCCACCATAATTTGCAAATAAATTCATTAAAAATCCTACAATGTGATTTTCTGGATTATTTTTTCTCATTTTGTCTGTCATAGTTGACGTGTACCTATGATGAAAATTACAGGCCTCTCTCATCTTTTTAAGTGGGAGAACTTAAACAATTGGTGGCTGACTAAATACTTTTTTTCCCCACTGTACCCATGGCAAATTCCGGTGCTCTTCTTCGTCGTTTTTTACCGTTTCCCATCGGGCGCCCAATCCATGTGTCCTCAAAGTCGGCCACAAATGTGGACAGCGCCGGGTCCTGAAAGAACAGAGTTTCCTTCATCTCCTTGAAACATCTCAACACATCAGCTGGTGGGACGAATGTGAGCCTATGAGGCATCTTGATGGGGAGGGCGAAGTTGGGGTCTCTCCAGTACTTTGATGCCACCTCCAGGATAGCGGGCAGTTGCTGCCTAAAAAGTGGACCCAGATGGAAGAAGCATCCCTGGTTACGGACCCCCGGAAACACCTTCTTGAAGGCCTTTACGGGAGCTGCTGGCTTGAAGTCAGTCATGACGGATTCTGGTTTCAGTTCATTAGTGCAAGGAAGGCACGAGTGTATGTCCGCAAAAAAATATAAAATAGTAGGCTGTTAGATTGCATGTTGATGTTTTTGAATGCATCACTAACTGAAACTACCCATTTCCACTAGCATTGCTACATTCTCCAAAAATGCTAGCCAGTTTTGTATCCTTGCTAAATAACCAGCTAAATGTTTGAATGGTTTGGAAGAAACAACCACAGCCTAGGGATGTCAAAAATAAGATAAACTTTTTTTATTTTTATAGTGAACTATCCCTTTAAAACAACTTTTTAATAGGCTAATGAATGATGATGCCTAGGCCTACCTCAGACTTATCGGGCAGCATAATAATGGCTGCTGCAATCACGTACTCCTGTCGCATCAGGTCGTCTTCATTTGGTGAATATGTGGGCATCCCGTGGATGGTAAATACCTGCTGGAACGGACATGATACCTTTTTGAATGTTCCATTTGCAAACCAGTGATCACAGTTGCACCGGAATTCCAAGTTGTCTTTGGTTGTTAAGATCAGAAACCTGTCTGGGTCTCCACAATGCGTGGTTTGGTAGATCTCGGATATTACCAGGTTGGAGAGGGTTGCAGGTCTAACCTGGCCTCCACCCACCGCCGTGCCATGGCCCCCAGGGACTGTAGCCAGTACCGGCGGCATCTGCTTGTCTTTGTTCTTTTGCCGGTGCCTCTGTATACACTTTTTCAAGTTATTTTCTGAGGGCAAATAATGCCTTCCAACACCTGGCACGGCCGATGTAGCAGGCTCCAAAACGTGCAGCATGCTTTCCTCAGTCTCCAAACTCCTCTTCTTCAGGTTGTTCAGTACCTGTCGGACTTCTGTCTGCTTTCCGTCCGGGATGTGGTTGTGGTCTCCAGACACCTTGGAGATAACCCCGTCAGTGAGGACGATGCGACTTCGGCACAAGTATGAATTGTACTCAGTGCATTTCCAGAAGGATTTGTTGGCCATATCTCATTCCTTTCTATAGGTGTATCCGCCATGCCCCAGGATTCTGCTTCCACACACAGAGAGGACAAACTTGGGTTCTATAGTTCCAAAGTTGGGTTTCATTGTAGCTCCATTGGACCTCCTCAGAAATTAAAGACTGCTGAGGAAAGGGGTGCTCTATTTGTACAAAATATTGGGGTTATTAGCATACTAGTGATTTGCCAGTCTATTGTTGGACTATCAAGGTCCTTCCAAAACTGCAGTTCCTCCACACAATGGGCATGTGCCTATTCAGAATGCATTATGTTCCTATTCAGATGCATTTCAGAAGTGTTTATGTTGGGAAAGAATGTGCACCTATAGCTGCACCCACAGCAGTTATGCCAATAATAGGCCACAGGTGTTAATGTTTGGAATGTTTGGATCACCTTTATGACTATATAAATATATATTGTTTTCTACAATCATGTGACAATGAGCCTTTTTTTCATCTGTCAATGACCAAGCTGTCTTCTAATACAAACCACAAAATGTATCCTTAAATATATAAAATCATAGGATAATTAATAGTCAGTAATAGGCCTAGAAACACAACTTATTTGATATGTAACTGAGTAGGCTAATGAAAATGGAATATCACATACACCGCAATACAAATATATGTATTCTGTCTAAAAAAGCATGTGTGCCTCCATATTTAACTTCCCCTTGTGTGTGTGTATGTCTTAGGCCTGTTCATCCCTAGCTGTGATGAGGACGGATACTACAGAAAGCTACAGTGTGATCAGGCTAGAGGAGAGTGCTGGTGTGTCGACCAACACGGAGGGGAACTAGCCAGCTCCAGAATCCATGGCAACCCTGACTGTGGTAATAGACCATCAGGGTTCAATTGCTCTCAAATCTCAAACTGATGGTGAAAACCCTGGCACACACTCAGTATAGCACCTCACTCATGTACTTGGTAGGCTACAGACCAGCACACACAATCGGTACGCCAAAACACACACACCCTCACACACTCATTATTGATACCCATACACAGTCGAATGATCAGTATTGACCCATCACACACACTCTTTACCCCAACACATACTCACACACACGTTGCAGAACCTCGACACACACAGTCTATATAGATTGTCATACACACTCGATACAGATCCCTACACACACTCTGTACAATGCAGCTAGGGCTCAGGTCCACAGCACCACTGGCAGTCAGACACAGTGCCACATTCAAATCATGTTGTCAGGGATCATTTGCATTCTAAAGGTCCACTTGTCGCTGAGAGTAAAGTATTTTAAGATAAGTGGTTGTCTGGCTGGACGGAACCTGCTCCTGATAAGAATGGCTCCCCTGGCATGGTTCAGAAACAGCCATTAAAACCCAGACAAAGTCAAACACATGCCCTTTACTTCACCACTTTCAAATTCACTCAGTGTTTTTTAACAAATGTATTTCTTGGATTAAATAGATAGCCGGGAAGTACAGTCGTGGTCAAAAGTTTTCAGAATGACACAAGTATTGGTATTCACAAAGTTTGCTGCTTCAGTGTTTTTAGATATTTTTGTCAATGTTACTACGGTATACTGAAGTATAATTACAAGCATTCCATAAGTGTCGAAGGCTTTTATTGACAATTACATTTAAGTTTATGCAGTGTTGACCCTTTGTTTTCAAGACCTCTGCAATCCGCCCTGGCATGCTGTCAATTAACTTCTGGGCCACATCCTGACTGATGGCAGCCCATTCTTGCATAATCAATGCTTGGAGTTTGTCCGAATTTGTGGGTTTTTGTTTGTCCACCCGTCTCTTGATTGAACACAAGTTCTCAATGGGATTAAGGTCTGGGGAGTTTCCTGGCCATGGACCCAAAATGTTGATGTTTTGTTCCCCGAGCCACTTAGTTATCACTTTTGCCTTATGGCAAGGTGCTCCATCATGCTGGAAAAGGCATTGTTCGTCACCAAACTGTTCTTGGATGGTTGGGAGAAGTTGCTCTCGGAGGATGTGTTGGTACCATTCTTTATTCATGGCTGTGTTCTTAGGCAAAATTGTGAGTGAGCCCACTCCCTTGGCTGAGAAGCAACCCCACACATGAATGGTCTCAGGATGCTTTACTGTTGGCATGACACAGGACTGATGGTAGCGCTCACCTTGTCTTCTCCGGACAAGCTTTTTTCCGGATGCCCCAAACAATCGGAAAGGGGATTCATCAGAGAAAATGACTTTACCCCAGTCCTCAGCAGTCCAATCCTTGTACCTTTTGCAGAATATCAGTCTGTCCCTGATGTTTTTCCAGGAGAGAAGTGGCTTCCTCGCTGCCCTTCTTGACACCAGGCCATCCTCCAAAAGTCTTCGCCTCACTGTGCGTGCAGATGCACTCACACCTGCCTGCTGCCATTCCTGAGCAAGCTCTGCACTGGTGCCCCGATCCCGCAGCTGAATCAACTTTAGGAGACGGTCCTGGTGCTTGCTAGACTTTCTTGGGCGCCCTGAAGCCTTCTTCACAACAATTGAACCTCTCTCCTTGAAGTTCTTGATGATCCGATAAATGGTTGATTTAGGTGCAATCTTACTAGCAGCAATATCCTTGCCTGTGAAGCCCTATTTGTGCAAAGCAATGATGACGGCACGTGTTTCCTTGCAGGTAACCATGGTTAACAGAGGAAGAACAATGATTTCAAGCACCATCCTCCTTTTTAAAGCTTCCAGTCTGTTATTCTGACTCAATCAGCATGACAGAGTGATCTCCAGCCTTGTCCTCGTCAACACTCTCACCTGTGTTAACGAGAGAATCACTGACATGATGTCAGCTGGTCCTTTTGTGGCAGGGCTGAAATGCAGTGGAAATGTTTTTTGGGGATTAGGTTCATTTTCATGGCAATAGGGACTTTGCAATTAATTGCAATTCATCTGATCACTCTTCACAACATTCTGGAGCATATGCAAATTTCCATCATAAAAACTGAGGCAGCAGACTTTGTGAAAATTAATATTTGTGTCATTCTCAAAACTTTTGACCACAACTGTATACATGCAGGCAACGGAAGTTAACTTCGAATGAAATGTCATATTTGGATACAGGTACATTAATTAATTAAATCTCTCTCTTTCTTCTCCTCCCATCTCTCTGTCTCTCAGTCTCTTCTCCAGATGAGGCGGTGACATATTCAGGAGATTTTGGCAGTGGGGTCGGATGGGAGGATGAGGAAGATAAAGAAGCGGAGGAGAATGAAGAGGAAGGAGAGGCGGATGACGGAGGATATATTTGGTAGAGGTGAAGAAATAAGCCTAGCTGGTCCAACATTACTACCGGAGCATCTCAACTTCTCTCACTTTCTTTGTCTCTTACATACACACAGAAATAATGATCCTGAAAACCTGAAGAGATGGTTGAAAAAACACACTCAGAACAACACTGAATCAGTCCTGGACTGAGGGGGGTTGGCGGGATAGATGGGGGGGGTGGGGGTGGTGGTGTGACAATGTATGATATCAATAGCTAGAAACTGTGGTCTGACGAGTCAGGAGATGTGTCGTAAATACCTGTGAATATCTTGGCTCTTTTTTCTGTTGTATGTGCAAGACAACTTTCTCCTGGAGCAGTTTTTAGCAGCTTAAATGTTTTTATTAAAGGCAGGAAGCAGCTGGAGGTTATGTGCTCATGTTAGGAACTGGAGGTGCTTTTGGGCGTCCTCCCCTTGCGTCCTTTCCTTCATTTCCACCTTTATCTGCACTGATGTGAAAGAACTGGACAGGTAATTACCGTCAGGCTTTCGCCTTACTGTTTTCACCAATCCAGTGCTTTCAGATCAGTGCAGATGGAGAGGAGACAAGGAGAGGAATCCACTTTAGACTAATTGCATATTCCTGTTGCATCATTTGACTTTCCTCATTCCATCCCGTATGCTTCACCTCTCATGACAGTAGTGCTCTGTCTCGTCAAGTTTATCACGCTACACTGCTAAATGTGAATAAACTGTATCTGAAGATAGATTTGCCACTATTATTATTATTATTATTATTATTATTAGTCCTGTATTGCTAATGCCTTGAGAGACTGGCAGAATGTACTGCTTGACTGACAAGTGTCCATTGTATTATCTGCAGATCAACATTGTGTTTAATAATAAAATAAATTGGTTCTATGTGGCCCAACCAGGCCACCATATTCCTGTCATACTGTCCTTTCCTTGGTCCTTTGTCCACTCCACTCTGGACTGTTGTTCTGTTGTGTCTAGCAGTTCTGTTCACTTCCATTTCTCATAACCTTTTTCTGCAGCTTCTGAGGCTTACATCTATCGGAGGCTAGCAAACATATATTACATAGTATGTAAAGAATGTACATTGTGTGGATTTTTTTTAGCTGAAGCAGGATCCAGGCCATACTCTGCAATTCTAGCAAAACAATACCATAGAGGCCCCTTCTACCCAGCATCCTGAAGGCATTTCTCAGCTCCTTTCCCTGTAAACTACTGCCATGTAAACCAGTAACTGTGGTGCTTTATCTTGTAATATGTAAGTATGAGCCTTCATAGCTTCCCCAATCCCCCTTAGCTCTAGTGCCTGGTATTGTGCTATTTCAAATGGACAAGTAATCAATCCTTTTAAATCATGTTTCTCAGCATCATATTTCTGCCATGATGGAATCCGGTAATAGCCGGTGGGGTCAAGAAGAAGATGTAATGTATGTTACCTCAGTGTCTACAACAGATCTGGATTCAAATAATTTCAAAATCTTTCAAAAACTTTGAGCATGCATGAAGTGCAAGGTGGGTGAGGTTTTCAGTTTTGTGACTTCTATTCATCCTTTGCATCAGGCAAGATCAATCAAACCTAGCTAAAGTATTTTAAATGATTTCAAATAGTACTTGAACCCAGGTTTGGCGTCTATAAGCCTTTTTCCTGACGCTCCTCTCTCCGAGTGCAGGGGCGAGAATAACAGATGTGTGAAAAGGGATCTTGACAGCTTTTTCCTCTGAGCTAGCCAAAGGGGCCAATCAGTCTGTGCAACATGTCAGATAATCCGATTTCTCGTCCCATCCCTCCTGGCCGGAAGCGAGCCGAGTGTAACGTTACCAGGTGTAAATCTGACACTTGAGGGGTCGATGCAATGGTTTTAGTTTTACCTCCAGACTAAAGTGTATGGTACAGTATGAAAGTAGAGAAGATGAGATGGTGGAAAACCCTGAAGGTGTTAGATACTAATCTGTAGCAGAGATTGTGTATCTAAAGCTTTATGTGTGCTCTCATGCTGTGAATACTCACTACAGCTCATTTTATAAGCCCTTATACGCTAGGCACCTGTGTGTATATTCTGTTACATATGAAGATAGTGTCAGTGGATCAGAAAGCAGAGAGTAATATGAATGAACCATGTATGTACTAAAATCAGACCCATTTGAAATACCAGTATTTCAGCTCTGGGACCAGTTTCTTAAAAGCATCTTTAGGCTACTTTGGAACTACTTAGCATGTTAGCTAACCCTTCCCCTAATTGTAACCCTTTTAGCTATCCTTTCCCCTAACCCTAACCTTAACCCTTTTAGCTATCCCTTCACCTAACCCTAACCTTAACCCTTTAACCTAACTCCTAAACTTAACCCTAACCCCTAGCCACCAAGCTAGAATTCGTAATATATCATATGTTTTGCAAATTCGTAATATTTGTATGTTTTGCAAATTCGTAATATTTGTATGTTTTGCAAATTTGTAACATATTGTACGTTTTGCAAATTCGTAACATATAATATGAATTGTAATTCGTAACATATCAAAGGGGTGATGGACATCCACACATTAATACATACCATATGAAACGTAACATATCATACTAAATGAAGTGTCCTGGATTTACGTAAAGAATAATACAAAATGCTCTGAGACCAGGTTGCCCAGAACCTTTGCTATTAACATTGCACTTAAAAACGCTAGTAATCTAACGCCTACATCAGCCCACTTGTAGAACAGCTAAGTGCGTCGTTAGATGCTTTTTGCCCTCCCGCATCACTTTATAAACAGAAGATCTCCGCAAAAAAGGAAATCACATAGTTTATCAGTCTCTCTGTGAACGCTGATAACTATAGAACAAAGTTGACTACAAATACAAAGTTGCCAATATCTTTGCAATTGATACAAACAAGTGACGTGGGCTATACAAAGATGCTTCAAATGAAAACCGAGATGACTGCATTCAAATATAAACAGTAGGCTATCGACCTAGTTCAATCATATTGGAATACACTGAACAAAAATATAAACGTAACATGCAACAATTTCAACGATTTTACTAAGTTACAGTTCATATAAGGAAATCAGACAACTGAAATAAATAAATTAGGCACTAATCTATGGATTTCACATGACTGGGAATACGGATATGCATCTGTTGGTCACAGATACCTTAAAGAAAAAGGTAGGGGCGTGGATCAGAAAACCAGTCAGTATCTGGTGTGACCACCATTTGCCTCATGCAGCGCGACACATCTCCTTCGCATAGAGTTGAGCAGGCTGTTGATTGTGGCCTGTGTCCCACTCCTCTTCAATTGCTGTGCAAAGTTGCTGGATATTGTCGGCAACTGGAACACCCTGTCGTACACGTCGATCCAGTGCATCCCAAACATGCTCAATGGGTGACATGTCTGGTGAGTATGCAGGCCATGGAAGGACTGGGACATTTAAAGCTTCCAGGAATTGTGTACAGATCCTTGCGACATGAGGCCGTGCATTATCATTCTGAAACATGAGGTGACGGGAGGGGATGAATGGCACGACAATGGGCCAAAGGATCTTGTCACGGTATCGCTGTGCATTCAGATTGCCATAGATAAAATACATTTGTGATTGTTGTCCGTAGCTTATGCCTGCCCATAGCATAACCCCACCGCCACCATGGGGCACTCTGTTTACAATGTTGAAATCAGCAAACTGCCATCTGCCCAGTACAGTTGAAACCGGAATTAATCCGTGAAGAGCACACTTCTCCAGCGTGCCGGTGGCCATCAAAGGTGAGCATTTGCCCATTGAAGTCAAGACCCTGGTGAGGAACACGAGCACGCAGATGAGCTTCCCTGAGACGGTTTCTGACAGTTTGTGCAGAAATTCTTTGGTTGTGCAAACACACAGTTTCATCAGCTGTCTGGGTGGCTTATCTCAGACGATCCCGCGGGTGAAGAAGCCAGATGTGGAGGTCTTGGGCTGGCGTGGTTACATGTGGTCTGCGGTTTTGAGGCCGGTTGGATATAATGCCAAATTCGCTAAAACAACATTGGAGGTGGCTTATGGTAGAGAAATGAACATTCAATTATCTGGCAACAGCTCTGGTGGACATTCCTGCAGTCAGCATGCCAATTGCACGCTCCCTCAAAACTTGAGACATCTGTGGCATTGTTGTGTGACAAAACTGCACATTTTAGAGTGGCCTTTGATTGTCCCCAGCACAAGGTGCACCTGTGTAACGATCATGCTGTTTAATCAGCTTCTTGATATGCCACACCTGTCAGGTGGATGGATTATCTTGGCAAAAAGAGAAATGCTCACTAACAGAGATGTAAACAAATTTGTGCACAACATTTGAATGAAATAAGCTTTTTGTGCATTTGGAAAATGTCTAGGATATTTTATTTCAGCTCATGAAACATGGGACCAACACTTTACATATTGCATTTATATTTTTGTTCAGTACACATTTCATGTTCAATCAATTGAGTTCTATTTTACTACTTGTAGGCTACTGTCTGTAATGTGTCTCAATATAATTAATGTGTGTAGCCTAACATGTGCACAATGATCGGTGATTTACTGCATTTTTATTGGGTATAAGCCACCTCAATATTTGCAGCCGTAGGTGGTAATATCGCTCTAGGAGCTGATTCGTCGTCAGTTTTGTGAAATAATTCTAATTCTTTTTTTCGATCCTATCAATATCAACACATGCTCCAACGGCGCACTTTTCGACCGTTCTCTCTTCTGCCTGTGGGGTTCTGTTTTCTCATGATTGGATCTGTGTGTGATGAATGGCTTAGAAGGAATGCATTAATGATAAGCATAGGTTTGTACTATACTGATATAAATTGTTTCACATAACAGGCTGTGATTCATGTAAGGAACGTTAGGGGGAAGGACAGATAAGACTTGTATTTCTTACAGATACGAACACTGCCTCTTTGTTGTCTGTGAACCGTTGTCTGTGAACCGTCCTTGAACATATGAACTCACAGTACAGTGGTGTCTTTTGGGTGCTGACTCCACAGGTTGCTATGATAAAAACTTATGCCTGGCAACAGGGATGCGCCAAGGGTTTGGGACCAGCCCGTGCGCCAACGGATAGGCTGAGTAAGTCTAAACCACGCTCAGTCTCTACTCTGATTGGCCAGCAGGGAGTGGGAAATATCTCTGTCAGAGTATTTGAAGAAGAACCTGTAACAATGGATTAGTTCTCTGTCTGCCCTGCGTGGTATTTCAGTGAGCCCGTATACGAACCATCATACTTATCATACATACATTTTGCATGTAATAAATTTAGCTTGGATTGAATATCTCTTGATTATGTTTTCTCTTATTCCAATACCAGATTTGAATTACGCAATTTCTAACAATTGGTGACCCCGACATGATCTGGTAGCGGAACTTCGCTGGAATTCACCCAGCCTATTGGACATCACTGTCGTCGAACTGTGTGTTTCACAAAGTGCCCGGGCTTCTGAAACAGGTAAGCAGACACCTATTGTTATGTAACTAAAGTTCTGCACATTGGCTTTATCCAAATTAATTTTGTGAAGCACCTGTTTGATGTAAGTGAACCCTATTGTACTATAAGTAACAATTACAGTATACTACTTCGATTTCATAATATACTATGCAAATGTTTGATAATTGTGATGGTTAAACCCATGGGAGTGCGAGCTATGACTGAGGCTCATAGGAGGTACTTTAAAATAGATTAGACAGTGCGAGCTGTGATAAACTCATAGGAGGTACTTTAAAATAGTTTAGGAGTGCGAGCTATGACTGAGGCTCATAGGAGGTACTTTAAAATGGATTAGACAGTGCGAGCTATGATAAACTCATAGTAGGTACTTTAAAATAGATTAGACAGTGCGAGCTATGATAAACTCATAGTAGGTACTTTAAAATAGATTAGACAGTGCGAGCTATGATAAACTCATAGTAGGTACTTTAAAATAGATTAGACAGTGCGAGCTATGATAAACTCATAGGAGGTACTTTAAAAGTTAGACAGTGCGGGTGTTGTCGTATGCATGAGAGTGTGAATGATAAACCTGTATACCTTGATAGAAAACTAATTGGGAATTAAAACGTCTGTGGCTGTCCAAACTGTATAATTTGGGGATAACTGTTGGGTTTGTGGTTGCTTAAACCATATAACCCGTTAATAACAATTAGGAACATAAAGCTAAAGTGATGAATTGTGTGACTGAACTGAAACATTTGAGCTGATATGATTGAACTGTGGCGTTTGGTGTTAGACATAGCATAATACTGGTTTTAGGTGCTTGGGTTGAGGCTTTTTTTGTTGATTATTTGATGTAATGTTTGATGTTTGACACTGCAAAATACTGGTTAAACAATTAGACTGAAATAATTTGGTTTATCGTTGAAATATAAATATGCACCAACTTTAACTAATTAGGTGGGAATCATTTGATTTAAATAAATAGATTAAAGTACTTTAAATGACGACAGAATATTGGAAACACTAAAACGAGAAATAGCTCCTCAAAGCCTACTCCCGCTGGAGGGGGAAGAGAGAGTTGCGAGGGGAGGGGCTGGAGAGAGCGAAAGTGTGGCTTTTGGAGCCAGGAAAGACTGGGAGTTGGCTGGGAACACCACAGGGTGATTATTTGAGAGGTGCCTGTGGGTTTCTGACGAGGGATGTTCTAAACTTGCTCACCCGAACGTAGACGTACATCATGGGTGAGAAAGTAGAGAATATTCACATTTGCATTTTTGGTAATTTGGCAGACGCTCTTGTCCAGAGCGACTTGCAGGAGCGATTGGGGTTGAGTGCCTTGCTCGAGGGCACATCGGCAGATTTTTCGCCTGGTCGGCTCGGGGATTGGAACCGGCGACGTCTCGGTTGTTGGCGCGGCGCTATTGATCACTAAACTGCCTGCCGCCCCATATGAGTTTAAGGTTGTGCCGTTGTTTGATCATGTGATAAGGTTTAATGGGTAATCGGACCATAACTAATGTGGGTATGGAAGTAATGTATAAACAGTGGGGAGCCAATAGGGGGCTCCATTGAACTATTATGGTTTATTTGGCATTTCAATGACATAAGGTGAAATCTGTATGCATGAGGGGAATTCGATCATGTATTATTATAGTATTATGGACACTCCGTAATAAATAAACTGAACCAAACAAGACGTTACTACAGCAATAGAGAATGGTTAATGTTGTTATGTTAGTTTTTAAACCCGATGATAGAGGTGAATGCAGAACGCTGTTAGAGAGTGGGTTTTATTTTTGCTACTAGGGTGTTTGAGAAGGAAGGGCTGATGACGTGGCTGGTTGTGCGACATGGAAGTTGTTGTTGTTTGGCGTGCTTTGAAAGCATCGCAGATGGTGTGGAGTGACTGGCGATGTATGTAGAGGGTTCCTGGTTCGAAAACAGGTAGGGACAGTGAGTAAAGCTTTCGCATTGGAGCTATATACCTAGATTACTATGTGGATTGAGAAATGTGAACGGTTGAATTAGATAGCTTAAGTAGAAGTATTCTAGAAAGGTCTATGAAAATATGTTACAAGGTCCCCATGCGATTTCCCCGAAGGAGCAAGGGGAGGGGTGAGAGAGAGTTCAAATGTTAGGAACATTAAATGTATGCTTATCAACGATAGCAAGTATTTGTTTTATTAATTAGGGCCTAATCAGAGAGAACAGTTAAAGAAATTGAATAGCGAACTGAAATGGGTTAGCGGGAAAATATAAATTGTTGGTACATTTTAGAACGATAATTTATTTTGGTTACGGGGATGCAAGTGGCATTGGCTGTTGTGCTGGGGGAATAGCGCCAGCCTGTGGTGGGTTCTGGATCTTTGGTGAAGCAGGGGGGACAGGAACAATAGAAGGGGATACATATTTTCCTAGGGGGTTGAACAAATAATTGATAATGGATCATTTGAGATGAGATCACATGTAGCAGAGTTGGGGTAATCAATTAAATAATCATTGTATACTCGAGGAATTTTGAGTGGTTTTATGGATTAGTTATGAGGAATTAGATTGATACAAACAATTATTGATGGGTTAAGACTGGGGATATCTGTATCATGTTTTGTGTGTACTACCATTTTTAGATTATAACCAGGAGAAAGAGATTAGCTCATCTCAGTTAGGCAGTATTTAGGTCATAAAAGTGAGCTACCAAATAAAGTGAGGCCTGGCTATTTGTGGTTGTTATTTTTCAAATTGGGTTTTTCAAACAAAAAACAACACACCTAGTATGATGTTTATAAAGCCTTGTTGTTTTAATTTTAGGGGATTTTCAGCAGGTCAAGGGTGATATGTCTTAGAGGAGCACACACAGTGAATTTTATGGAGTTTTTTAGGTTTTGGCTGAGTTTGGGGTATATATGATTTCTTATGAGAATGAATGTCATGAGGACTTAATGAACACTTGGGATAAGTAACATTTATGAAATATTTAGAATAATGGTAATGTTTGGTATACTATGGGATGGAACAGTTCGTTGAATAATTTCAATTGCCTCTGAACTCTGTTTTAACATTCTGGTGTTAATTAATCATCCACACTAGTAAATTCTAAAGGCATGAGAGGAGGACTTTAAGAGTTTATTTTACTAAGTTGAGGGTAATTTATAATACTGTGAAAAGTGTGAAGAAGATTATAATTTGGTAATAATATACAGTGGGGAAAAAAGTATTTAGTCAGCCACCAATTGTGCAAGTTCTCCCACTTAAAAAGATGAGAGAGGCCTGTAATTTTCATCATAGGTACACGTCAACTATGACAGACAAATTAAGATTTTTTTTCTCCAGAAAATCACATTGTAGGATTTTTAATGAATTTATTTGCAAATTATGGTGGAAAATAAGTATTTGGTCACCTACAAACAAGCAAGATTTCTGGCTCTCACAGACCTGTAACTTCTTCTTTAAGAGGCTCCTCTGTCCTCCACTCGTTACCTGTATTAATGGCACCTGTTTGAACTTGTTATCAGTATAAAAGACACCTGTCCACAACCTCAAACAGTCACACTCCAAACTCCACTATGGCCAAGACCAAAGAGCTGTCAAAGGACACCAGAAACAAAATTGTAGACCTGCACCAGGCTGGGAAGGCTGAATCTGCAATAGGTAAGCAGCTTGGTTTGAAGAAATCAACTGTGGGAGCAATTATTAGGAAATGGAAGACATACAAGACCACTGATAATCTCCCTCGATCTGGGGCTCCACGCAAGATCTCACCCCGTGGGGTCAAAATGATCACAAGAACGGTGAGCAAAAATCCCAGAACCACACAGGGGGACCTAGTGAATGACCTGCAGAGAGCTGGGACCAAAGTAACAAAGCCTACCATCAGTAACACACTACGCCGCCAGGGACTCAAATCCTGCAGTGCCAGACGTGTCCCCCTGCTTAAGCCAGTACATGTCCAGGCCCATCTGAAGTTTGCTAGAGTGCATTTGGATGATCCAGAAGAGGATTGGGAGAATGTCATATGGTCAGATGAAACCAAAATAGAACTTTTTGGTAAAAACTCAACTCGTCGTGTTTGGAGGACAAAGAATGCTGAGTTGCATCCAAAGAACACCATACCTACTGTGAAGCATGGGGGTGGAAACATCATGCTTTGGGGCTGTTTTTCTGCAAAGGGACCAGGACGACTGATCCGTGTAAAGGAAAGAATGAATGGGGCCATGTATCGTGAGATTTTGAGTGAAAACCTCCTTCCATCAGCAAGGGCATTGAAGATGAAACGTGGCTGGGTCTTTCAGCATGACAATGATCCCAAACACACCGCCCGGGCATCGAAGGAGTGGCTTCGTAAGAAGCATTTCAAGGTCCTGGAGTGGCCTAGCCAGTCTCCAGATCTCAACCCCATAGAAAATATTTGGAGGGAGTTGAAAGTCCGTGTTGCCCAGCGACAGCCCCAAAACATCACTGCTCTAGAGGAGATCTGCATGGAGGAATGGGCCAAAATACCAGCAACAGTGTGTGAAAACCTTGTGAAGACTTACAGAAAACGTTTGACCTGTGTCATTGCCAACAAAGGGTATATAACAAAGTATTGAGAAACTTTTGTTATTGACCAAATACTTATTTTCCACCATAATTTGCAAATAAATTCATTAAAAATCCTACAATGTGATTTTCTGGATTTTTTTTCCTCATTTTGTCTGTCATAGTTGACGTGTACCTATGATGAAAATTACAGGCCTCTCTCATCTTTTTAAGTGGGAGAACTTGCACAATTGGTGGCTGACTAAATACTTTTTTTCCCCACTGTATATGATTTGAACCATAAAATAACAGAAGAGAGAGTGGAGGGATGGTAATTGGATAATGAATTACCGATATTACCTAAGTGATTGTTTAGGTAGGTGGTAGTATTGACACATGGGCAAATCATGTGTCAAAAAGGGGGATGGTAGGATTAAATAATAAATATATACGAAGGAGAGGACAAAATACTAAAAAAAAAAAAAAAAAAGCTTAGAAATTGAGAACTGAACATGTGTGAAGATAGTTTATTAACCACACCCGTATGTCAGGGGTTTTGTGCCCCACAGGTGAACTAAAGGAGAAGGTGACCCACTCTATCTAACCAGGAGACTGGTGAGCATCCAGTCCCTAAAAGAAGAAAAACTGGAAGCAGGCCTGTTGGGAAGGGCCCTATCAAGTCCTATTAGATCCACCTGGGTGCATGTCACACACTGCAAAAAGGTAAACCCAGTTACACCTGATGAACAAACACAGAGTTAGGAGAAAGAACCGATCACCACTAGGGCTCGGGGGTTGGCTCCTTAACGAAGATTCCCTTACCCTGTCTGATCATCCCTGTGTGAGTTCGATAGAAGGTAAAGCAATGGGTTGGCCTCTGGCGTCTGACATGTTCTCAGGGCGAGGGTGGGGATTCACAGGTCTCCTGAAGGTAGGTAGCTGTCTGATTGTGGGGGCCATATTCCTAGCACACACAGACCCTCCTGATCAGCCAGAAGTAGTAGTTAACCTAACACAAGTTGATAAAATAATACCTGAGCACAGTCTACGAAGGCATAGGAGACAGCTAGACGTAGGGAAAGGGGAAGTACTAGGGACTTTAGGGAAGGACATCACCATATGTATGTCACCATGTACATCCTGGGACTATGTAGTTGCTCATACCAAGCGGGGGGGGGGGGGGGGGGGAATATGTCAATCTCCATACACAGTTTAGGGACAGGTGTAGTATTGTGAAAGTAGGGAATTACCAGAAAATGGCAGTGCGACCCATATAAGGGTAGGTACTGTCTGAAAGTCTGAAATACGCTAAAACAGGTTACAGACCTGAACAAGTGAGATATCCTCTTCAACTGGGGCACCATATAGAGTAAACCTCTCTGAGGGAGGTAGTGAGACCGGGGCTGTGGTAAAGATGGTGCAAACTATAGACCTGAAGAAAGTAGGACAGGTGTAGACGGGGTGTAGAAATCTTGACCTGTGGTTGGAATGGGTTTAGTATACGGCAATAACTATGTCTAAAGAGGACTGTTATGCCTGTGGGACAGCCAAACCAAGGTTAACAACTACTCCGTTCCCCTTGACAGGCTTTGACTCTCTGTCAGGTTTATCCTCCATTATTAAATTGTTCAAGCCACCTGGGAATGTGGTGAAGGAGTCTTATGGTAACTTGCACTATCTGTTTCCCCCGATAACAAAGTCATCCCGACCTTGGTTGCCTCCATTTGTTTTTCTAGGACTAATAAGATAGGATACAGGGTAGGGCATCTTAGCTCCTGCTCCCACACAGAGAATGTCACAACTAAAAGAGACCATGACTAATCTCTCCTCTTTGTTGCAGCCAGAGGATTTTAGGAACCAAAACCAGGCCCGTGCTGACATCTGATGGTTGTGTGGTGATAACTGATTGTGAACTCACCTACATACGCAAACAATCAAACGTGTCAGAGACTGGTGAGTTGTCACGTAGAAAGTAGGACCTCCTCCCGGGATCCTTTGATGAAAGGATATATATTGATGGGATAGGAGTACCTCGAGGGGTTCCAGAAGAATTCAAAGCTAGGAATCAGATCGCAGCTGGGTTTGAATCAAGTCTTTTCTGGTGGTCAACAATTAATAAAAACGTAGATTGGATAAATTATATTTACTATAACCAGCAAAGATTTATAAACCACACTCGTGATGCAATAAAGGGATTAGCTGAGCAGACAGCGGCAACTAGCTTAATGACATGGCAGAATAGAATAGCTTTAGATATGCTTTTGGCTGAGCGGGGCGGAGTTTGTGTTCTGTTTGGATATATGTGCTGTACTTTCATCTCCAACAATACAGCACCGGACGGGTCCGTGACCAAAGCGCTTCAGGGAGTCACCACGCTGACGAACGAACTGGCTGAGAACTCTGGTATTGATAGTTCCCTAAATGGTTGGTTTGACAACATATTTGGTAAATGGAAAACTATTGTTGTAACTATTCTGGGTGAAGTTATAGCTTCTATGGGTATACTTGTTCTTTGTGGATGTTGTCTTATTTCCTGTGTCTGAGGGTTGGTGAGAAAAGGAGATGGAGAAGGCGGTTTCCCAACAGATGGTGAGATACGGCCCAATCCCGGACTCCGACCTAAGGAATGAAGGATATGACCTACCAGGCTTGGTGGAGTGACACCCTAGAGGGTGTCTAAAGGGGGCCAACATTTACTTCCCTGTTTGTGTTTTATGTTTTAATAATCTTATGTTTTGTGTTCTATTAATCCTGTGTTTTATGCTTTATTAATCAAGTTAACCATTGTGAATGTTTGTCTTTCCTTATGTGAAGGTAAAGGATTCCTGGGTGACTGGTAGCCAACTCAGTACAAGTTAGGTGTAGATGGAAGGACTGAAGGCCTTTTTATTATCATTATTGTCTATTAATAAAAGTGTGATTCTTTTTGTTTGTATTGTATTTTAATGAGTGACACCCTAGAGGGTGTCAAAAGGGGGAATCCAAATTTCCCTGAAATTTCTTATTTTGGGTTTTCTTATTTTGGGTTCACACCCAGTGGGTGTGAAAAGGGGGATTGTGGGGTTCTGTTTTCTCATGATTGGATCTGTGTGTGATGAATGGCTTAGAAGGAATGCATTAATGATAAGCATAGGTTTGTACTATACTGATATAAATTGTTTCACATAACAGGCTGTGATTCATGTAAGGAACGTTAGGGGGAAGGACAGATAAGACTTGTATTTCTTACAGATACGAACACTGCCTCTTTGTTGTCTGTGAACCGTTGTCTGTGAACCGTCCTTGAACGTATGAACTCACAGTACAGTGGTGTCTTTTGGGTGCTGACTCCACAGGTTGTTATGATAAAAACTTATGCCTGGCAACAGGGATGCGCCAAGGGATTGGGACCAGCCCGTGCGCCAACGGATAGGCTGAGTAAGTCTAAACCACGCTCAGTCTCTACTCTGATTGGCCAGCAGGGAGTGGGAAATATCTCTGTCAGAGTATTTGAAGAAGAACCTGTAACAATGGATTAGTTCTCTGTCTGCCCTGCGTGGTATTTCAGTGAGCCCGTATACAAACCATCATACTTATCATACATACATTTTGCATATAATAAATTTTGCTTGGATTGAATATCTCTTGATTATGTTTTCTCTTATTCCAATACCAGATTTGAATTACGCAATTTCTAACATGCCTTTGTAGGAAAGATGCATAATTAAAACACTCCTAACCCTAAATTCCATCGCTATCGGGAAACCTGGCCCTGGTCCACTCTTCATCGTGGTAATTAATGTTACCTTATCATGGTGGTATGGTAACATTGAGGAGAGAAATTACATGATGATACATAAACATTCTCATATTTCAAAGTCACAACTTTCTCTGTGTAGCCTGTAGCCTCCACACACTCCTGACTCCCTCATCCGTCATATCCAAGGCCCGGAACACACCGATGTCGCCCTTCTGGCTGTATCTCCATAGCAACGGCTACAGGACAGTCATTGGGACACTGAAGTTCAGTTGAGGGTAGGTCGCCTTGGCTGCGAAGTCTCTGGTGTTACTGGAAACCAGACCTGGAATACAATAAGGACAATCAGCCATGAGGTTAGGGTTTGAGAGAGAGAAGGGTCTGAAATGTGGTAGCCATTCATTTACAATACTTTTATATACACTGAGTGTAGACAGTGGCGGCCGTTTAAGATGAGGGAGGACGATTTTTTTTATTCGCATGAGCATGGCCTTATTTCTATTATAGCATATTGGATGACTGTCATTCATATTCCATTCACCCAGTTCAAAGTAACATCGATAGGTTTAGGCTACTACATGATACTCTAATTTTCCCAATGCCCATCATGAGGTTGCAACAACCTTGCCTATGAATTAAAGTTTACGACGTAGGTGCACACAGGTCGAGAGAAAAAAATTGAGGTGACAGACAGTTACACATGGACAGACAGTGACACATTCAATACCGCCTTGCACACTCTTGCCTGCATCTAGCTGATCTAGGGTGTAATCATTAGCTAGTCCAACAGTTGCAAACAAGAGTTTCTAATGGACAAATTCAGGTATGTTTATCACTGTTTCCTTCCGTTTGCTTCCGTTTAAGAAACGTTTTTCAACAGAATCGGTGGAATGAATACACCCCTGATCACACGTAAACACAGTTCACTTTCATAGCATCCATGTGGACTACAGGAAAAAAAAGAGGACTGAGCACGCCCCCATTCTCATCGACGGGGCTGTAGTGGAACAGGTTGAGAGCTTCAAGTTCCTTGGTGTCCACATCACCAACGAACTATCATGGTCCAAACACACCAAGACAGTCGTGAAGAGGGCACGACAAAGCCTATTCCCCCTCAGGAGACTAAAAAGATTTGGCATGGGTCCTCAGATCCTCAAAAAATTCTACAGCTGCACCATCGAGAGCATCCTGACTGGTTGCATCACCGCCTGGTATGGCAACTGCTTGGCCTCTGACCGCAAGGCACTACAGAGGGTAGTGCGTACGGCCCAGTACATCACTGGGGCAAAGCTTCCTGCCATCCAGGACCTCTATACCAGGCGGTGTCAGAGGAAGGCCCTCAAAATTGTCAAAGACTCCAGCCACCCTAGTCATAGACTGTTCTCTCTGCTACCGCACGGCAAGCGGTACCGGAGTGCCAAGTCTAGGTCCAAAAGACTTCTCAACAGCTTCTACCCCCAAGCCATAAGACTCCTGAACAGCTAATCATGGCTACCCGGACTATTTGCACTGCCCCCCCACCCCATCCTTTTTACGCTGCTGCTACTCTGTTAAGTATTTATGCATAGTCACTTTAACTCTACCCACATGTACATATTACCTCAACTACCTCAACTAGCCGGTGCCCCCGCACATTGACTCTGCAACGGTACCCCCCTGTATATATAGCCTCCCTACTGTCACTTTATTTTACTTCTGCTCTTTTTTTCTCAACACTTTTTTTGTTGTTGTTTTATTCTTACTTTTTTTGTTTAAAATAAATGCACTGTTGGTTAAGGGCTGTAAGTAAGCATTTCACTGTAATGTCTGCACCTGTTGTATTCGGCGCATGTGACCAATAAAATTTGATTTGATTTGATTTGATATTCCTTCTCGCATCTATGCGCTCTTCCCCTCTCACCTTTTCGCTTCGTTTGCAGACTTCAATGCACTACACATCAGCTGTATGTGACCAGGCAAAAAAAACTTTCCAAGCCAGACCATATCATAACCGCTACACACATCCTGCATAGTTGTCTAAAGTAACGTCAAAGTCAACAACATAGCTAATAGAACTAACACGTTATTAAACCCGCGACAATCATGCAGTAACGCTACAGTGTATACTCAGTAATCAGTTTAGCAGCTACACCGGCAGGCCCCAGTGGCAATAAATTAGTCAAACCAAAAGCTTACCTTGACTTGGAAGAGTTCCAGTGTTGTGTTGGATAGTCATAGCCAGCTGGCTAACATAGCATCCCTCTGTTTGAGCAGGGTGTTTGATTAGGCTGAACTAGCTATCTGCATTTGCTAGCTAAGTAAGTGAAACCTCTCTCTCTCTCTCTCTCTCTCTCTCTCTCTCTCTCTCTCTCTCCCCATCGCTCTCTTGCTTCTTCATTTTAATTTCAATTTTATAAAACTGTTCAACTATTGTCTTTCTCTTTGACACAACTACTCACCACATTTTATGCACTGCAGTGCTAGCTAGCTGTAGCTTATGCTTTCAGTACTAGATTCATTCTCTGATCCTTTGATTGGGTGGACAACATGTCAGTTCATGCTGCAAGAGCTCCACCGGAAGTTGTCATAATTATTGTGTAAGTCTATGGAAGGGGGTGAGAACCATGAGCCTCCTAGGTTTTGTGTTGAAGTCAATGTACCCAGAGGAGGATGGAAGCTAGCTGTCTTCCGGCTACACCATGGTGCCACCCTACAGAGTGCTGTTGAGGCTACTGTAGACCTTCATTGCGAAACAGTGTGTTTTAATCAATTATTTGGTGACGTGAATATATTTAGTATAGTTTTATCTAAAAATAATAACCTTTTTAATGTTTTACAATTTTTCGTTTTATGAAATTCACTAAGGAGGATGGTCCTCCCCTTCCTCCACTGAGGAGCCTCCACTGGTGTACAAAACTAGGAACACCTTCCTAATATTGACTTGCACCCCCTTTTGCCCTCAGAACAGCCTCAATTCGTCAGAGCATGGGACTCTACAAGGTGTCGAAAGCGTTCCACAAGGATGCTGGCCCATGTTGACTTCAATGCTTCCCACAGTTGTATCAAGTTGGCTGGATGTCCTTTGGGTGGTGGACCATTTTTGATACACACTGGAAACTGTTGAGCGTGGAAAACCCACCAGCGTTGCTTTTCTTGACACACTCAAACCGGTGCGCCTGGTACCTACTACCATACCCCATTCAAAGGCACTTAAATCTTTTGTCTTGCACATTCACCCTCTGAATGGCACACATACGCGTCTCAATTGTCCCAAGGCTTAAAATCCTTCTTTAAACTGTCTCCTCCCCTTCATCAACACAGATTGAAGTGGATTTAACAAATTACATCAATAAGGGATTATAGCTTTCACCTGGATTCACCTGGTCAGTCTGTCATGGAAAGAGCAGTCAAGATAATGTTTTGTAGGCCCCGTGTAGCTCAGTTGGTAGAGCATGGTGCTTGCAACGCCAGGTTTGTGGGTTCGTTTCCCACGGGGGGCCAGTATGAAAATGTATGCACTAACTAACTGTAAATCGCTCTGGATAAGAGTGTCTGCTAAATGACTAAAATGTTAAATGTACACTCAGTGTATTTTCTATGGTCAACAAGTGCCCCCCACTGTTCAAAAGGGGTATAACTCTTTCAAAATCAGTGGTTGCCACCATCCCACCTTGAGGGTTTTGACTAGCTGGTGTACAGCTACGACCGGAAGTTACTTTTTCGTAGCAGGTATGGAGAACTTACGCAGCAGGTTAGGAGAGTTAACGTAGCAGGTTAGGATAACTTACACAGCAGGTTAGGAGAACTTACGCAGTAGGTTAGGAGAGTTTACGTAGCAGGTCAGGAGAACTTACGCAGCAGGTTAGGAGAGTTAACGTAGCAGATTAGGAGAATTTACGCAGCAGGTTAGGAGAGTTAACGTAGCAGGTTAGCATTAGCTAAAATGCTCTCCTAACCTGCTACAAAAAGTTACTTCCGGTCGTAGCTGTACCAGTGGCGGCTGGTGAAAAATATTCTCGGTGGGGCTGTGCCATACTTTTTTTTTCCTGTAACCATCGCGATATATTTTAACACAAACTGCAGGACAGCAGTGCTCAGTGAAACATTCAGTAATTATTTAATGCCAATATTAAAAAGTTGAGGCATTCTTACACAAAAACATATTACACAAACCCAAGCCTTTCATTTGCATTTAAAGTGAACTTTTCACCATTGGTAGTAAACAGGCAACGCAACAGGCATGCTGTCAGAACAGAGTGGAAAGTGGACAATAACATGAAATTATTATAAAGTTTATAGGAAATCTTACACTGTATAAAAGGATGTATAATATAGAAATGGATATCAAGTGGATGAACTCAAACCTTTGACTGGAAGAATAGCATACAGTATTTTATGATCATACTAAATGTGACTAATTGTTAATGTGCTCCAGAACTGCAACAATTAATTGATACAAAACAACATATATACAGTAATATTAGCAAAGACACTATTAAGACTTTCTAGAGTACCATATATAACTGGATTTTTTATGCTAAGGTCAACTATATACAAAGAAACATGCGGCCAGAGCTGCTCTGTGTGTGTGTGTCTGTCATCTTATTTGTACAGGAATTTTATATATATATATAGACAGACAGACAGACAGACAGACAGACAGATAGTGTGTATATACACACAAACTATGTCTAGTAACTGCTTTTAACCTGTGATGTACATAATTAACTGATGTTATTACGTTTTAAAGCCTTTTTCTATTACATTTGTGAGAGGGATGCAACATCATTTTGTTCTGCTGTGCACTTAGCAATAAAGTTAATCTTCAATAACAACTAGGCCTCTTCTAGAAATTGACCTGGTGGACACCTGAATAATTATTACAAACTGTGTAGTACTTTCCTGCATTATTATCAACGTCTGATTGTGTCTTCTCTTTCCTTTTAAAATACTAAAACAAATATAATTGTGACGGCTCTATGATAATCACTCACTTTGATGACCAGACACATTTAGGCTTTTAAACTGTTGTAAGTGAACTATTCATCTTTCTAACAACATCTTTATCAGCCAATAGTAAATATAGTTATTTACCTGATTGTTAGCATGCTGTCTGTGAACCTCTGGACAAGTGCTTTAATGAAGACAGGGTCGATGTTCCTCTTCTGCAGCTGGCTGAAAAGCATGTCCACATTTGGCATGATCTTGTGGAACAGTGCCAGGAAAAAACAGAAAGCCTCGTCTTCGAGCATCCTCACAAAGCCCCCCGCCTCTCTGACAGTCGGGGCATCAAAGTTCCCAGAGTCTCTGATGGTCTGGAAACACGTTAGTGGGTGGAAACGTCAGTCGTCTCGTCAGCTTGAATGGCGATAAAATCAGCACTCTTTACTTCCTCCAGGATGTAATCCTTAAGCACTGACAGCATACATTCCAACAGCTCGTTCTGTATCGTCTTTGACGTGCCCTTAAAAACGGTAGCTGTCTTCAGGTGCTCCTCCAGCACACTGTCGAGGGAGGCAACAAAATCCACTAAGCCCCGGAAAATGCCGGGGTTGTCCGAGGAGTCAGTCTCCTCGTGCCCACGCAAGGCCAACTCAAAAGCCCCACAGAACTTCACACAATCGATAATTTTGGATAGAATGTGCCTGTTTTTATCCACCTCCTCATTGTGTTTCCTCACCGCAATCCTGTGGCCGTCATCCAGCTGCGTAGCAATGTTCACCCTTCCTAATACAGCTAGCTTTACAGAGTTGTCCATGTGTGCCCTGGTGTTCTCATGTTTCTTTACCTTCTCTGACAGGTGCTTCATATCCCTCACTCCGGTACCTGTCCATGCTGAATCTGACCCCGTCGTTTTAAAAAGCAAGCACGGAAAGCAAAATAAAGCATTAGCATCAGTGCACCCAGCTAGCCAAGCCTTCCTGGTGTACCAGCTACGGGAGAAGCCGCGCATATACTGCTTCCCTTTCTCGCTAGCCTGCTGTCTGATTGAGAGGTCAGGTTGATCTGGGCCCAGCTCTTTCACCCGAACTTTCTCTGACAAAGTTCTCCTCTCAAACGGATCTTGGAGGAGAGATTTCACCGAGTTAGGGTTGGGTCTTGGAGGAGTAACGTTTGCGCTCGCCATTGTCGTCTAGTAAAAATGGCGCCACTGGAGCCCGGTCCTTATTTTATCAGGGGCGAGCTTGGGGCGATAAAATAATCGCCCTCCTTGGATTCGAATTAAAATCGCTGATTAGCTACATTTTATGTCATACATTCATATCTTAAATTAGCAATTGGCTTAACTGCTACGTAGACCCGCCTCCTCGGGGCACTTTCTGTATCGCCCAGAGCTGACGAGGCGTTTGACAGGCAGAGGAAAGGTTGCGATTGCGAATATGATTTTCTATCATATCTTACACATATTACTGTGTGCATTCCATATTTCAAACACACAAATATTGACATACTGATGTTTTTATTATTATTATTATTATTTTTATTTATTTTTTATTTTATTTTTTTAAATAATTTTATTTAAGGGGGCGGCGCCCTAGCGCCCTCTATCGGCCAGCCGCCACTGAGCTGTACTCAATCTAGTCACATCCCTCCTGGAGAGCTGTGTACAGGCTTTTGTTCCAGCCCTGGCTGATCATCAGGCCCTTGACCCTGAATCAGGTGTTTTAGAGCAAGGCTGGAACAAAAGCCTACACACCCAGTAGCTCTCTCAAGAGTAGGGTTGCCTTACCTAGCGGCTCTCCTGATTCTGCACGCAACACAGCTCCCCCCCGCTGGCACCTGCCTTCACTGCAACGGTGGTCTGCAGCATGACGGCCGTGACAGCTGATGACCCTGGACAGGATGTCACTGGTCAGAGAGGGACCACAGCGCTGGCCGAAGGCTCCGTAACCCACCACTACATCCTCAACTGGGGACAGGCACGGGGAGACATCTCAAATGACACCCTATCACCTATTTCCAGATCATTTCAATCTCTCAATCACATTTTGTTTATAAGGCCCTTTTTACATCAAAGTGCTTTAAAGTAACCCGGCTTAGTAGACCTATAGACCCTAAACTGCAATCAGAAGCACAATGGCAAGGAAAAACTGCCTGGAAGGAGGAAACCTTGAGAAGATCCAGACTTGGCAGAAAGGCCCATCCTCCTCTGGCTGTCCTCTTGTGCAGAGAAAAAAAATTGCCAGCCGTGAAGATGTCTGTATCTGTCTGCTAATGCAGGACTAGTAAAGGCACAGTGCACTACATTTGAGGAAAACAATTTTTTTTCAAAATAATAATAATTATTATTATTTATTTTTTTGATTTTTCAGGGGGTGCTGCAGGACCCTCAGCACCCCTACTTCCCGAGGCTATGCCCACACCTGTGTGAGGGTGGTAAATAAGTGTAATAAAAACATTAGTGAACCAACAATTGTTACAATTTACAGTACCAGTCAAAAGTTTGGACACACCTACTCATTCCAGGGTCTTTCTTTATTTTTGACATTTTTCTACATTGTAGAATAATAGTGAAGACATCAAAACTATGAAATAACACATATGGAATCATGTAGTAACCAAAAAAGTGTTAAACAAATCAAAATATATTTTAGATTTTAGATTCTTCAAAGAAGCCACCCTTTGCATTGATGACACCTTTGCACACTGTTGGCATTCTCTCAACCAGCTTCATGAGGTAGTCACCTGGAATGCATTTCAATTAACAGGTGTGCCTTGTTAAGTTAATTTGTGGAATTTCTTTCCTTCTTAATGTGTTTGAGCCAATCAGTTGTGTTGTGACAAGGAATACAGAAGATAGCCCCATTTGGTAAAAGACCAAGTCCATTGTGATGAGTTGTGAAGGAAGGAGTCAGGCGCAGGAGGTAAAATACCGAAGTCCAGAGTTTATTCCGTTTACATAAATCAAACTCTCCAAGTGTCAAAACGAAACTAACAAGGGAAAACATCCACCTTGGCATAAACACTAAGAATAGTAGCTCAACCGAGCTACACGCTCTCACAACAAACAATCACTCACAAAGAAAAGGGGAACAGAGGGAACACTTCTACACATACTAATTAGGGGAATGAGCACCAGGTGTGTGTGATTGACAAGACATGACAAGTTGAGTGATAAGAATGGGATCGGCAGTAGCTAGTACTCCGGTGACGATGAACGCCGAAGCCTGCCCGAACCAGGAAGGGAGGAAGCGTCGGCGGAAGTCGTGACAGTACCCCCTCCCGTACCGCAGACTCCTGGAGTGGACCAGCTACCACCGGCCTGAGGAGAGACACATGAAACGAGGGGTTAATACGGTAATCAGAGGGGAGTAACAACCTGTATGTCACCTCGTTGATTCTCCTCAGGACTTTAAACGGCCCCACAAACCGCGGGCTCAGCTTCCGGCAGGGCAGGCGGAGGGGCAGATTCCAGGTCGAGAGCCAGACCCGATCCCCCGGTACGAACACCGGGGCCTCCCTGCGGTGGTGGTCAGCGTTGGCCTTCTGACGGTGCACAGCGCGCTGGAAGCGAACGTGGGCAGTGTCCCACGTCTCCTCTGCGCGCCGAAACCAGTCATCCACCGCAGGAGCCTCGGTCTGGCTCTGGTGCCACGACTGGTTGGTAACCTAAAACACATTGGAAGGGTGTTAGATTAGTGGAGGAGTAGCGGAGAGAGTTCTGAGCATATTCTGTCCATGGCAGGAACACCGACCACTCCCCCGGCCGGTCCTGACAGTAGGTCCGCAGGAACCTACCCACATCTTGATTCACCCTCTCCACCTGCCCATTACTCTCGGGGTGAAATTCAGAGGTCAGGCTGACCGAGACCCCCAGACATTCCATGAACGCCTTCCAGACTCTAGACGTTAACTGGGGACCTCGGTCGGACACTATATCCTCTGGTACCCCGTAGTGCCGGAAGACGTGAGTAAACAGAGCCTCCGCAGTTTCTAGGGTCGTGGGGAGACCGGGCAGAGGAAGGAGGCGGCAGGACTTGGAAAAGCGGTCCACAACGACCAGGATAGTGGTGTTACCTTGGGAGGGGGGAAGATCAGTGAGAAAATCTATACTCAGGTGAGACCATAGTCGTTGTGTAACTGGTAAAGGTTGTAGCTTACTCGCTGGGAGGTGCCTAGGTGCCTTACTCTGGGCGCACACTGAGCAGGAGGAAACATACACCCTCACATCCTTAGCCAAGGTAGGCCACCAGTACTTCTCGGGTCAGGCAGCGCATTGTACGACCGATACCTGGATGACCAGAGGAGGGTGACGTGTGTGCCCAGTAGATTAGACGATCACGGATAAGCACAGGCACGTACTGCAGCCCAGCTGGACACTGTGGTGGAGATGGATCTGTGCGTAATGCCTGTGCTATATCTGTGTCCATCGCCCATACTACCGGCGCCACAATGCATGAGGCCAGGAGTATGGGGGTGTTGTCTCTGGGCCTCTCCTCTGTGTCATACAGCCGAGACAGTGCGTCTGCCTTCACGTTCTTCGTACCCGGAATGTATGAGAGTGTGAAATCAAACCGGGTGAAGAAGAGGGCCCACCTGGCCTGGCGAGGATTCAGCCTCCTCGCTGCCCGAATGTACTCCAGGATACGGTGGTCTGTCCAGATGAGGAAAGGGTGTTTCACCCCTTCTAACCAATGTCTCCACACCGTCAAAGCTCGGACAACAGCCAACAGCTCCCGATCACCAACGCCGTAGTTCTGCTCCGCCGAGCTGAGCTTCTTAGAAAAGAAGGCACAGGGGCGGAGCTTGGGTGGCGTGCCTGAGCGTTGGGATAAGACAGCTCCTATCCCTACCTCGGACGCATCCACCTCCATTACGAACGGTAGTGATGGATCGGGGTGAGCCAGTACCGGGGCTGAGGTGAACAGACCCCGCAATCTACTGAATGCCAAATCAGCCTCAGCAGACCAGCGGAGCCGGGACAGCCCACCCTTCAACCAGGAGGTAATGGGAGCTGTGACTTTGCCAAAACCCAGAATAAACCTTCGATAGTAGTTGGCAAAGCCAAGGAAGCGCTGCACCTCCTTTACCATGGTTGGAGTCGGCCAATTACGCACAGCTGCAATGTGGTCTCCCTCCATCTCCACACCTGTGGTGGTAATGCAATATCCGAGGAAGGAGATTGACTACTGGAAAAACTCACACTTCTCTGCCTTGGCATAAAGATAATTTACCAGCAGTCGGACCAGTACTTTGCGAACCAGGGACACATGCTCGGCGCGCGTAGCGGAATACACCAGGATGTCATCGATGTAGACCACCACACCACGACCAGGCATGTCCCGAAACACCTCGTTCACCAAGGACTGGAAAACGGATGGAGCATTCATCAAACCGTAGGGCATCACCAAGTATTCATAATGCCCCGAGGTTGTGCTGAATGCTGTTTTCCACTCACATCCTTCCCGAATACGCACCAGGTTGTAGGCACTCCTGAGGTCTAATTTGGTGAAAAAACTAGCCCCATGCATTGACTCAATCACTGAAGGAATGAGGGGAAGAGGATAACTAAATCATACCGTCACATTATTCAGTGGTCGATAATCAATGCACGGGCGTAAACCGCCATCTTTCTTCTTCACAAAGAAGAAACTCAAGGAGGCAGGTGAAGTGGAGGGACATATATACCCCTGGCGCAGGGACTCGGTGACGTATATTTCCATAGCCTCCGTTTCAGCCTGCGACAGGGGATACACATGACTCCTGGGAGGTACAGCATCTACCCTAAGGTTTATTGCGCAATCCCCCTCCCGATGAGGTGGTAATTTAGTCGCTTGCGTCTTGGAAAACGCGAGCGCCAGGATCATGGTATTCGGGGGAATGCGCACGGTGGGGGTACCGTATGGACTTTCCACCGTGGTCGCACCAACGGAAACACCTAGACACCTACCCGGACACTCACGCGACCACCCCGTAAGAACCCTCTGCGGCCATGAGAAATTGGGTTTGTGAAGGGCTAACCACGGGATACCCAAGACTACAGGGTAAGCAGGAGACTCAATAATCATAAAGGTGATCTGCTCAACAAGTGTCTCCTGCGTAACCATGGTGACTGGTACAGTAACTTCCTTCACCAACCCGGACCCTAATGGTCGACTATCTAGTGCTCTGATGGGGAGTGGAATGGTTAGGGGAACCAATGAAATGCCTTGACGGTGTGCAATTGCCCTGTCCATAAAATTCCCAGCTACGCCTGAATCGACTAGCGCCTTACACTGGGAACCTACCAAGTGATCTGGAAAGGAGATAGATAAAGTACAGTGCACTGCAAAGGGTTCTGAACACGTTTGGGTGTCCGTTACCTGGGGTGATGCGTGAGTACCCTGCCTACCGCCTCCAGACCCAAAAGAACGTTGACTGCGACGTGAGGTGGATTGTCCCTTCGTGCCACCAGAGTGGCACTGTCGCTGTCCTCCTGCGCTCTCTCGACTGGCGGCTCCTCCCAGCTCCATCGGCATGGGGTCAGAGTCGTCCGGAGTGGGAACGGGCAGACCCCTACCAGGACGTCCTCTGGCTGCTAGCAGATTGTCCAGCCAGATGGCCATGTCCACCAGTTGGGAGAACGATAGCATGGCATCCCGGCAGGCTAGCTCCCGTCGGACGTCCTCCCTTAGGTGGCACCGGAAATGGTCGATCAGGGCCCGCTCGATCCACCCAGACTCAGCTGCCAGCGTCCGGAACTCCAGCGCGTAGTCCTGAGCGGTCCTCGTCCCCTGCCTCAGATGAACCAGTCTTTCGCCCGCCTCTCGACCCTCAGGCGGGTGATCAAAAACTGCCCGAAAGAGGCGAGCAAACTCCCCGTAGTCCTCCAACGCGGTACCACCCGGTACCACCCTTGTTCCACATAAATCCCTTACATCATGCGGCAGTCCCATCAAACGCCGGTGGCCGGGATATCTGGATCCCTCCATGGGCTGGGTGTAGGTGACTGGAACCGGCTGACCAGCTGGTCTCGATAGATCGGGTCCTCTCCTCTCCAGGCTGGCCAGCATCGAGGAGTGCTACTGGACCCTTGCCACAACTCCAGGCATGCAGTCTTCTCCTGCTGACTCCATTCGGCGGGTGAGTGATTCTGTGACGAGGTGTTAAGGAAGGAGTCAGGCGCAGGAGGTAAAATACCGAAGTCCAGAGTTTATTCCGTTTACATAAATCAAACGCTCCAAGCGTCAAAACGAAACTAACAAGGGAAAACATCCACCTTGGCATAAACACTACGAATAGTAGCTCAACCGAGCTACACGCTCTCACAACAAACAATCACTCACAAAGACAAGGGGAACAGAGGGAACACTTATACACATACTAATTAGGGGAATGAGCACCAGGTGTGTGTGATTGACAAGACATGACAAGTGGAGTGATGAGAATTGGATCGGCAGTAGCTTGTACTCCGGTGACGACGAACGCCGAAGCCTGCCCGAACCAGGAGGGGGGGCAGCCTCGGTGGAAGTCGTGACATCCATATTATGGCAAGAACAGCTCAAATAAGCAAAGAGAAATGAAAGTCCATCATTACTTTAAGACATGAAGGTCAGTCAATACGGAACATTTCAAGAACTTTGAAATTTTCTTCAAGTGCAGTCGCAAAAACTATCAAGCGCTATGATGAAACTGGATCTCATGAGGACCGCCACAGGAAAGGAAGACCCAGAGTTACCTCTGCTGCAGAGGATAAGTTCATTAGAGTTACCAGCCTCAGAAATTGCAGCCCAAATAAATGCTTCACAGAGTTCAAGTAACAGACACATCTCAACATCAACTGTTCAGAGGAGACTGCATGAATCAGGCCTTCATGGTCGAATTGCTGCAAAGAAACCACTACTAAAGGACACCAATAAGAAGAAGAGACTTGCATGGGCCAAAAAACACGAGCAATGGACATTAGGCTGGTGGAAATCTGTCCTTTGGTCTGATGAGTCCAAATGTGAGATTTTTGGTTCCAACCACCGTGTCTTTGTGAGACGCAGAGTACGTAAATGGATGATCTCTGCATGTGTGGTTCCCACTGTGAAGCATAGAGGAGGGGGTGTTATGGTGTGGGGGTGCTTTGCTGGTGACACTGTCTGTGATTTATTTAGAATTCAAGGCACACTTAACTAGCATGGCTACCACAGCATTCTGCAGCGATACGCCATTCCATCTGGTTTGTGCTTAGTGGGACTATAATTTGTTTTTCAACAAGACAATGACCCAACACACCTCCAGGCTGTGTAAGGGCTATTTGACCAAGAAGGAGAGTGATGGAGTGCTGCATCAGATGACCCGGCCTCCACAATCACCCGACCTCAACCCAATTGTGATGGTTTGGGATGAGTTGGACTGCAAAGTGAAGGAAAAGCAGCCAACAAGTGCTCAGCATATGTGGGAACTCCTTCAAGACTGTTGGAAAAGCATTCCAGGTGAAGCTGGTTGAGTGAATGTCAAGAGTGTGCAAAGCTGTCATCAAGGCAAAGGGTGGCTACTTTGAAGAATCTAAAATATATTTTGATTTGTTTAACACTTTTTGGGTTACTACATCAATCCATGTGTTATTTCATAGTTTTGATGTCTTCACTTTTATTCTACAATGTAGAAAATAGTAAAAAATAAAGAAAAACCCTTGAATTAGTAGGTGTGTCCAGACTTTTGACTGGTACTGTACATACAAATATATATACATATATACATATCAGCAGAATAAACTCTAAAAATAGCATTTAGGTATCATGATGACGTGTAGGAAATATAAGAAATGTTAGCGCATTTAGTTACACAGTAGGGAGACGATGGCTTGGTGGAGTACAGGACATCACCCACCACGGCATGAAACCTATAGGGAGGAAAAAAGGACTTTAAGAGTGATGGATCCTTCACATTGATCTGTATAATGTTGTGTGGACTACTTTCGTCTTCATGCTGGTCATCATGCTGGTATGGAATAAATGTGTACTGTAACATTTCGTATCTCCCTGTCGATGAGGGAGGACTAAATATTTTTTCATGAGCATGGCCTTATTTCTATTACAGCATGTTGGATGACTGTCATTCATATTCCATTTACCCAGCTCAATGTAACATTGATAGGTTTAGGCTACCACATTTACATTTTAGTCATTTAGCAGATGCTCTTATCCAGAGCGACTTACAGTTAGTGAGTACATTTTTCATACTGGCCGGCCGTGGGAAACGAACCCACAACCCTGGCATTGCAAGCACCATGCTCTACCAACTGAGCTACAGGGGACTACCAGAATTTTCCGTATACCCATTATGAGGTTGCTACAACCTAGCCTATGAATTAAAGTTTCCAATGTAGGTGCACAAGTCGAGAAAATTATTAGAGTAATCAAGGTGATATCACATAAAAGGGGTAAAAAGTACCCCCAAAAATAAAAAAAAATAACAGCTGGCAGGCATATTTATGGTCACTTTCAACATCTCCTTGTCCTAGTCTGTAATTCCCACGTCTTAAGCTGACCACCATCATTCCGCTTCCCAAGAACTCTAAGGCTTCATGCCACAATGACTACCGCCCTGTAGCACTCACATCTGTAATCATGAAGTGCTTTGAAAGGCTGGTTATGGCACACATCAAATCCATCATCCCAGACACCCTAGACTTTGGTTGTCAGTTGAACAGTGTTTCCTTTGGTACAGCTGGCTTCTGGGTTAACGAGTGTGGTTTGGCCGGTCATGTTTCAGAGGATGTATGACACGACCTTCGCCTCTCCTGAGCCTGTTGGGAAGTTGCAGTGATGAGACAAGATTGCAAAAGGGGGTAAAATGACTCAAGTGAAAGTCACCCAGTAAAATACAACTTGAGTAAAAGTATTTGGTTTTAAGTATCAAAAGTAAATGTCATTGCAAAAATGTACTTAAGTTTCAAAGTACAAATATGAATAATTTCCAATTGCTTATATTAAGCAAACCATACAGCACAATTTTCTTGTTTTTATTTTATTTACGGATAGCTAGTTGCACGCTACAACACACAGACATCATTTACAAATGAAGCATTTGTGTTTAGTGAGTCCGCCAGATCAAAGGCAGTAGGGATGTCCTGGGATGTTATCTTGATGTGTGCGTGAATTGGACCCTTTTCCTGTCCTGCTAAGCATTCAAAATGTACTTTTGGGTATCAGAGAAAATGTATGTAGTAAAAATTACATTATTTTCTTTAGGAATGTAGTGAAGCAAAAGGAAAAGTTGTCAAAAATATAAATAGTAAAGTAAAATACAGATACCCCAAAAAACTATGTAAGTAGTACAACAGATCCATAGATGACGCAATCTCAATTGCACTCCACACTGCCCTCACCCACCTAGATAAGAGGAATACCTATGTGAGAATGTTGTTCATTGACTAAAGCTCAGTGTTCAACACTATTGTCCCCTCCAAGCTCGTCATCAAGCTTAGGACCCTGGGACTGAACACCTCCCTCTGCAACTGGATCCTGGACTTCCTGACGGGCCTACCCCAGGTGGTGAGGGTAGGCAACATCACCTCCGCCACACTGACCCTCAAGACGGGGCCCCCACAGGGGTGTGTGCTTAGTCCCCTCCTGTTCTCCCTGTTCACCCACGACTGTGTGGCCACGCATGACTCCAACACCATCATAAAGTTGGCTGACGACACGACGGTGGTAGACCTGAACACCGGCGACGATGAAACAGCCTACAGGGAGGAGGTCAGTGACCTGGCAGTGTGGTGCTGGGACAACAACCTCTCCCTCAACTTCAGTAAGACCAAGGAGCTGATCGTGGACTACAGGAGTACGCCCCCATCCACATCTACGGTACTGCAGTGGAGCGGGTCGAGAGCTTCAAGTTCCTCAGTGTCCAAATCACTAAGGACTTAAAATGGTCCATACACACGCACACAGTCATGAAGAAGGCGCAACAGCGCTTCTTCCCCCTCAGGAGGTTGAGAAGGTTTGGCATGGGCCCTCAATCCTCAAAAGGTTCTACAGCTGCACCATTGAGAGCATCTTGACTGGCTGCATCACTGCTTGGTATGGCAACAGCACCGCCCTCGATCGCATGACTCTACAAAGGGTGGTGTGGACAGCCCAGTACATCACTGGGGCCGAGCTCCCTGCCATCCAGGACCTCTATATCAGGCGGTGTGAAAGGAAGGCCCACCCAAGCCATAGACTGTTCTCTCTGCTTCCGCACAGCAAGCGGTACCGGTGCATCAAGTCTGACACCAACAGGCTCCTGAACATACTATTTTGATGGCACCGGAGAAGATGGCTGCCGTTTTACAGCCCTCTAACCAATTGTACTATTATGTGTGTTTTTTCGCGTTATTTGTAATTTATTCTGTACATAATGTTTCTGCCATCGTCTCTTATAACCAAAAATACCTTCTGGATATCAGGACAGCGATCACTCACCTCGTATTGGACGAAGATTTTTTCTTCAACGAGTCGGACGCGAAGGATATCCTGATTGAACATTGGCTAATAGGATTGATGGAAGAGGCAGTTTACTCGCTCGCTGTCGGATCCTTACAAGGCACCCCGACCTATGTCCACGATATCTCCGTCTCTTTCTCCTGCAAATGACGGGGATTTGGGCCTTGTCGTCATTCGCAGGAGAAAGAGACGGAGATATCGTGGACGTAGGTCGGGGGCCTTGTAAGGATCCGACGGCGAGCGAGTAAACTGCCTCTTCCATCAATCCTATTAGCGAATGTTCAATCACTTGAAAAAAAATTAGATTACCTAATATTATGGTTATCCTACCAACGGGACATTAAAAACTGTAATATCTTATGTTTCACCGAGTCGTGGCTGAACGACGACATGGACAACATACAGCTGACGGGATATACGCTACATTGGCTGGATAGAACGGCTGACTCCGGTAAGACAAGGGGTGGCGGTCTGTGTATATTTGTAAACAACAGCTGGTGCACAAAATCAAATACTAAGGAAGTCTCAAGGTTTTGCTCGCCTGAGATAGAGTATCTTATGATAAGCTGTAGACCACACTATTTACCAAGAGAGTTTTCATCTATATTTTTCATAGCTGTCTATTTACTACCACAAACCAATGCTGGCATTAAGATTGCACTCAATGAGCTGTATAAGGCCATAACTCAACAGGAAAACGCTAATCCAGAGGCAGCGCTCCTAGTGGCCGGGGACTTTAATGCAGGGAAACTTAAATCCGTTCTACCTCATTTCTACCAGCATGTTAAATGTGCAACCAGAGGAAAAAAAAACTCTCGACCACCTTTACTCCACACACAGAGACGCATACAAAGCTCTCCCTCACCCTCCATTTGGCAAATCTGACCATAACTCTATCCTCCTGATTCCTGCTTATAAGCAAAAACTAAAGCAGGAAGCACCAGTGACTCGGTTAATAAAGAAGTGGTCAGATGACGCAGATGCTAAGCTACAGGACTGTTTTGCTAGCACAGACTGGAACATAATCCGGGATTCTTCAGATAGCATTGAGGAGTACACCACATCAGTCACTGGCTTCATCAATAAGTGCATCGATGACGTCGTCCCCACAGTGACCGTACGTACATACCCCAACCAGAAGCCATGGATTACAGGCAACATCCGCACTGAGCTAAAGGGTAGACCTTCCGTTTTCAAGGAGCAGGACTCTAACACAGACGCTTATAAGAAATCCCGCTATGCCCTCCGACGAACCATCAAACAGGCAAAGAGTCAATACAGGACTAAGATTGAATCGTACTACACCGGCTCTGACGCTCTTCGGATGTGGCAGGGCTTGAAAACTATTACAGACTACAAAGGGAAACACAGCCACGAGCTGCCCAGTGACGCAAGCCTACCAGACGAGCTAAACCACTTCTATGCTCGCTTCGAGGCAAGCAACACTGAAGAATGCATGAGAGCACCAACTGTTCCAGATGACTAAGTGATCACGCTCTCCGTAGCCGATGTGAGTAAGACTTTTAAGCAGGTCAACATTCACAAGGCAGCAGGGCCAGACGGATTACCAGGACGTGTACTCCGAGCATGTGATGACCAACTAGCAAGTGTCTTCACTGACATTTTCAACATGTTCCTGACTGAGTCTGTAATACCAATATGTTTCAAGCAGACCACCATAGTCCCCGTGCCCAAGGACACTAAGACAACCTGCCTAAATGACTACCGACCCGTAGCACTGACGTCTGTAGCCATGAAGTGCTTTGAACGGCTGGTCATGGCTCACATCAACACCGTTATCCCAGAAACCCTAGACCCACTCCAATTTGCATACCGCCCCAACAGATCCACAGATGATGCAATCTCTATTGCACTCCACACTTCCCTTTCCCACCTGGACAAGAGGAACACCTACGTGAGAATGCTATTCATTGACTACAGCTCAGCGTTCAACACCATAGTGCCCTCAAAGCTCATCAATAAGCTAAGGATCCTGGGACTAAACACCTCCCTCTGCAACTGGATCCTGGACTTCCTCACGGGCCGCCCCCAGGTGGTAAGGGTAGATAACAACACATCTGCCACGCTGATCCTCAACACGGGGGCCCCTCAGGGGTGCATGCTCAGTCCCCTTACCCCTATACATATCTACATATATCACTCCAGTGTCCCTGCACATTGTAAATACACTACATGACCAAAAGTATGTGGACATCTGTTCATCGAACATCTACTTCCAAAATCATGGGCGTTAATATGGAGTTGGTCCCCCCTTTGCTGCTATAACAGCCTCCACTCTTCTGGGAAGGCTTTCCACTAGATGTTGGAACTTTGCTGCGGGGACTGTTGGGCGATTAGGCCTGTCTCGCAGTCGGCGTTCCAATGAATCCCAAAGGTGTTCGATGGGGTTGAGGTCAGGTCTCTGTGCAGGCCGGTCAAGTTCTCAACAAACCATTTCTGTATGGACCTCACTTTGTGCACGGGGGCATTGTCATGCTGAAACAGGAAAGGGCCTTCCCCAAACTGTTGCCACAAAGTTGGAAGCACAGAATTGTCTAGAATGTCATTGTATGCTGTAGCGTTAAGATTTCCCTTCACTGGAACAGGCACAAATATCTATCTGATTACTAATTTAACACAAATAAACATCAACATGCTCAAAATGTTAACCTTGTTGATTCTACACTCTACTTCTGCATCTCCTCTCATTGCACCAGAAGGAAAAGGGTGGTGTAGCGATAACTTGAATCGTTACATGATTGGCTTTCACTTCTCCAGCTGTTTCTGATTTCATTGAATGGTACCTGGGTTAGTGCTATCTAGAATCCTTGGGACATCAATACCCTAAACCTAACCTTAACCCCGGGGTAAAGCAAATTGAGGTGATAGCATTGGAAATGCTTTTGGCGGTTGACCTGCTTCTGTTTTGTGGGTGGCACTGTGTGCTGTTTTTGAAGGATGGGTCCTGGTCTCTCCGGGGTCCTAGGGATCCGAAGGGGGTGGTCTGCCGATCACTGGGATGACAACCCAACTTGGGATTGGGAGGGGCTTTAGCGGGGGGAATAGTGGAGAACAATTGGAGGGTTACTTAGTAGCAATGCAAATATCATGGTACAGCTAATGGACACTCAATCACTATGGTACTTTTTTATGGTCAATTTACAAACATATATTATGATAAATAGATTTGAAACTTTTATCTCATTATGGTAAATGGTGAAATAAGTATAGCCAGTTATAATTGTAATGGCTTAGCAGAAATTAAGAAAAGAAGAATAATATTTACATGGCTCAAAGAGAAGGGATATAATATCTATTGTTTACAGGAAACTCATTCAACAATTTTGTGTGGAAAAAGGACTGTGGGGGGCTAAATATACTTCTCCCATGGGCAAAGAAACGCAAAATGGGGGATGATATTAATTAACAGTAATTTTGATCCGAATGTGCAAATTGTCCAAACAATCCGCAAGGTAGATAGATGATTTAAAATATGTTATTGGACCATAAACAGATATGACTCATTAACCTTTACGGACCAAATAATGATGATCCACGCTTCTTTGAAAATGTATATAATAAATGATCAACCCTGCAAGCAATACAATACTCTATTATTATGGTGGGAGATTATAATACTGTTTTAAATAGCTCAATGGACCGTAAAGGAAATCACAATACAAACTATCACCCTCATGCTCTTAAGGAAAATATGAATGCCATGGATACATTAGAACTAGTGCCTTGCAAAAGTATTCATCCCCCTTGGCGTTTTTCCTATTTTGTTGCATTACAACCTGTAATTTAAATGGATTTCATGTAATGGACATACAAAAAATAGTCCAAATTGGTGAAGTGAAATGAAAACAATAACTTGTTAAAAAAAAATTAAATAAAAAAATAACGTAAAAGTGGTGCGTGCATATGTATTCACCCCCTTTGCTATGAAGCCCCTAAATAAGATCTGGTGCAACCAATTACCTTCAGAAGTCACATAATTAGTTAAATAAAGTCCACCTGTGTGCAATCTAAGTGTCACATGATCTCAGTATACAGTGGGGAGAACAAGTATTTGATACACTGCCGATTTTGCAGGTTTTCCTACTTACAAAGCATGTAGAGGTCTGACATTTTTATCATAGGAACACTTCAACTGTGAGAGACGGAATCTAAAACAAAAATCCAGAAAATCACATTGTATGATTTTTAAGTAATTAATTTGCATTTTATTGCATGACATAAGTATTTGATACATCAGAAAAGCAGAACTTAATATTTGGTACAGAAACCTTTGTTTGCAATTACAGAGATCATATGTTTCCTTTAGGTCTTGACCAGGTTTGCACACACTGCAGCAGGATTTTGGCCCACTCCTCCATACAGACCTTCTCCAGATCCATGTTCTATTAGGTTCAGGTCTGGAGACTAGCTAGGCCACTCCAGGACCTTGAGATGCTTCTTACGGAGCCACTCCTTAGTTGCCCTGGCTGTGTGTTTCGGGTCGTTGTCATGCTGGAAGACCCAGCCACGACCCATCTTCAATGCTCTTACTGAGGGAAGGAGGTTGTTGGCCAAGATCTCGCGATACATGGCCCCATCCATCCTCCCCTCAATACGGTGCAGTCGTCCTGTCCCCTTTGCAGAAAAGCATCCCCAAAGAATGATGTTTCCACCTCCATGCTTCACAGTTGGGATGGTGTTCTTGGGGTTGTACTCATCCTTCTTCTTCCTCCAAACACAGCGAGTGGAGTTTAGACCAAAAAGCTATATTTGTCTCATCAGACCACATGACCTTCTCCCATTCCTCCTCTGGATCATCCAGATGGTCATTGGCAAACTTCAGACGGGCCTGGACATGCACTGGCTTGAGCAGGGGGACCTTGCGTGCGCTGCAGGATTTTAATCCATGACGGCGTAGTGTGTTACTAATGGTTTTCTTTGAGACTGTGGTCCCAGCTCTCTTCAGGTCATTGACCAGGTCCTGCCGTGTAGTTCTGGGCTGATCCCTCACCTTCCTCATGATCATTGATGCCCCAGGAGGTGAGATCTTGCATGGAGCCCCAGACCGAGGGTGATTGACCGTCATCTTGAACTTCTTCCATTTTCTAATAATTGCGCCAACAGTTGTTGCCTTCTCACCAAGCTGCTTGCCTATTGTCCTGTAGCCCCTCCCAGCCTTGTGCAGGTCTACAATTTTATCCCTGATGTCCTTACACAGCTCTCTGGTCTTGGGCATTGTGGAGAGGTTGGATTCTGTTTGATTGAGTGTGTGGACAGGTGTCTTTTATACAGGTAACGAGTTCAAACAGGTGCAGTTAATACAGGTAATGAGTGGAGAACAGGAGGGCTTCTTAAAGAAAAACGAACAGGTCTGTGAGAGCCGGAATTCTTACTGGTTGGTAGGTGATCAAATACTTATGTCATGCAATAAAATGCAAATTAATTACTTAAAAATCATACAATGTGATTTTCTGGATTTTTGTTTTAGATTCCGTCTCTCACAGTTGAAGTGTACCTGTGATAAAAATTACAGACCTCTACATGCTTTGTAAGTAGGAAAACCTGCAAAATCGGCAGTGTATCAAATACTTGTTCTCCCCACTGTATATACACCTGTCCTGAAAGGCCCCAGAGTCTGCAACACCACTAAGCAAGGGGCACCACCAAGCAAGCGGCACCATGAAGACCAAGGAGCTTTCCAAACAGGTCAGGGACAAAGTTGTGGAGAAGTACAGATCAGGGTTGGGTTATAAAAAAATATCCGGAACTTTGAACATCCCACGGAGCACCATTAAATCCATTATTAAAAAATGGAAAGAATATGGCACCACAAAAACCTGCCAAGAGAGGGCCGCCCACCAAAACTCGCGGGCCAGGTAAGGAGGGCATTAATCAGAGAGGCAACAAAGAGACCAAAGATAACCCTGAAGGAGCTGCAAAGCTCCACAGCGGAGATTGGAGTATCTGTCCATAGGACCACTTTAAGCTGTACACTCCACAGAGCTGGGCTTTACAGAAGAGTGGCCAGAAAAAATCCATTGCTTAAAGAAAAAATAAGCAAACACATTTGGTGTTCGCCAAAAGACGTGTGGGAGACTCCCCAAACATATGGAAGAAGGTAGTCTGGTCAGATGAGACTAAAATTGAGCATTTTGGCCATCAAGGAAAACGCTATGTCTGCCGCAAACCCAACACCTCTCATCACCCCGAGAACATAATCATCGGCAGGGACTGGGAAACTGGTCAGAATTGAAGGAATAATGGATGGCGCTAAATACAGGGAAATTCTTGAGGGAAACCTGTTTCAGTCTTCCAGAAATTTGAGACTGGGACGGAGGTTCACCTTCCAGCAGGACAATGAACCTAAGCATACTGCTAAAGCAACACTCAAGTGGTTTAAGGGGAAATGTAAATGTCTTAGAATGGCCTAGTCAAAGCCCAGACCTCAATCCAATTGAGAATCTGTGGTATGACTTAAAGATTGCTGTACATCAGCGGAACCCATCCAACTTGAAGGAGCTGGAGCAGTTTTGTCTTGAAGAATGGGCAAAAATCCCAGTGGCTAGATGTGCCAAGCTTATTGAGACATACCCCAAGAGACTTGCAGCTGTAATTGCTGCAGAAGGTGGCTCTACAAAGTATTGACTTTGGGGTGGTGAATAGTTATGCACGTTCAAGTTTTCAGTTTTTTTGTCTTATTTCTTGTTTGTTTCACAATAAAAAATATTTTGCATCTTCAAAGTGGTAGGCATGTTGTGTAAATCAAATGTTTTTACATTTTCTACATTTAGCAAACGCTCTTATCCAGAGCAATTAGGGTTAAGTGCCTTGCTCAAGGGCACATCAACAGATTTTTCACCTAGTCAGCTTGGGGATTCGAACCAGCGTCCTTTCGGTTACTGGCCCAACGCTCTTAACCACTAGGCTACCTGCCGCCCCCAAATGATACAACCCCCCCCAAAATCCATTTTAATTCCAGGTTGAAAGGCAACAAAATAGGAAAAATGCCAAGGGGGGTGAATACTTTCGCAAGGAGGCTTAAATATCCTGACCTAGTGAGATATACATGGCGGAGACTCAATCAAGCTAGTCGTCTTGACTTCTTTCTTATGTCATTCTCGTTGGCACCAAAAGTTAAAAGAGTGTTGATAGGGGACAGAATGCGGTCGGACCATCATATAATTGGCATATACATTACTCTTACTGATTTTCCACGTGGGCGAGGATATTGGACATTTAATCAAAGCCTATTGGGTGATAACTTGATTTTAACTAGGACAGAGGAATTTAACTGAATTTTTCCGACATAACATAGGAATAATGGATGGCGCAAATCCCCTTATTGTATGGGACACTTTTAAATGTGCCTTTAGAGGCCATGAAATTCAGTACTCATCTCGAAAACAAAAGCAATTTAGGTCAAAAGAGTCCAAACAAACAAAGGAGATAGAAGGTCTAACAGAACAGATAGATAGCAATAAAAACTGTAACATAGAGACTCAGAATAAGTTAGAGGAAAAACTAAAATAAATGGAGGAACTTATTTAAGAAAGATCAAATGTAATATATTATAACAAATAAAGGAAACTGGATGGAATATAGGGAAAAATGCACCAAATTCTTTTTTAATCTTCAGCATAAAAATGCTACCAAAAATAATTTACTGAAATTGGTTACCCATGATTCACCAAATTATATTTTGAAGGAGGAAGCAAAGTACTTCAAGCATATGTTTTCGTTTCAGTCGCCTCCATCTCCTCTAACTGAAGCTAATTGTATGGATTTTTTTCTATTGATAATGTAAAATTAACAGCCATACAGAAAGACTAATGTGAAGGCGAAATTACAGAGGAGGAATTTCTGGATGCAATTAAAGTCCGGGAAAACTCCAGGTTTGGATGGCATACCAGTTGAGGTATACCAAACCTTTTTTGATATACTCACAGGACCGATATTAGCATGTTTTAACCACTGCTATGTAAATTGTAGATTATCAGACACTCAAGTAGAAGGTCTGATTTCATTATTACTGAAACAGATACAAGTGGGAAATTGGAGGCCCCTTACACTTCAGTGTTGTAATGCAAAAGTTCTATCAAAATGTATAGCGCATAGAATAAAAAAGGTATTGTCGGACATTATTCATTTTAATCAGACAGGTTTTTTACATGGACGATACATTGGAGATAATATAAGGCAAGTACTGGAAACAATAGAACAAAAATCTGGGAAACCAGGCCTGCAATTCATAGCTGACTTTGAAAAGGCTTTTGATAAAGTACGACTGGAGTTTATATATAAATGCCTGGAGCATTTCAATTTTGGAGAATCTCTTATAAAATGGGTTAAAATCATGTATAGTAACCCTAGGTGTAAAATAGTAAATAATGGCTATTTCTCCGAAAGTTTTAAACTGTCAAGAGGAGTAAAACAAGGTTGTCCACTATCGGCTTATCTATTTATTATGGCCATCGAAATGTTAGCTATTAAAATCATATCAAGGGATTAGAAATCCAGGGCTTAAAAACAAAGGTGTCATTGTATGCTGATGATTCATGTTTTCTTTTAAATCCACAACTTGAATCCCTCCACAACCTCATAGAGGATCTAGATACATTTTCTAACCTCTCTGGATTACAACCAAATTATGCTAAATGTACTATATTACATATTGGATCACTAAAAAATACAATTTTTACATTACCGTGTAGTTTACCAATAAAATGGTCTGATGGTGATGTGGATATACTCAGTATACATATCACAAAATAAATAAAGGATCTCATTCCAATACATTTTAATAGAAAGTTTGCAAAAATAGATAAGATCTTGCTACCATGGAAAGGTAAATACCTGTCTATTTGTGGAAAAATCACACTGATGAACTCTTTAGTATTATCCCAGTTTACCTATTTTGCTTATGGTCTTGCCTATGCCTAGCGAACAGTTTTTTTAATTATATGAGAAATAAATATTCCATTTTATTTGGAACGGCAAGCCAGACAAAATTAAACGGGCCTATTTATATAATGAATATGAATTCGGAGGACATAAATTATTAAATATTAAAGCATTAGACCTATCACTAAAAGCTTCAGTCATTCAAAAGTTATACTTAAATCCGAACTGGTTCTCTAGCAAATTAGTAAGATTGTCTCACCCCATGTTCAAGAATGGCCTTTTTCCCTTTATTCAGATTACAACCTCTCACTTTCAGTTATTTGAAAAGAAAATAATCTCCCAAATATCACTATTTCTAAAACAAGCCATAGAAAGTTGGTTGCAATTTCAATTGAATCCTCCAGAAACGACAGAACAAATAACGCAACAAATATTGTGGTTAAACTGAAATATACTAATTGATAAAAAAAACATTATTTTTCACCCCAAAAAAAAAAAAAAAGTATAATCTTCGTAAATTATATCATAGGTAGGGCTGGTGGAGTTATGTCGCACATGCAGCTAACAAAAACATATGGAAATGTCTGCTCTATCCAAAATTACAACCAAATAATTGCAGCATTACCGCAAAAATGGAAGAGGAAGTGGAAGGGGGAAAAAGTAAGGAACTTGTCTGGCAGCCCTGCATTAAAGACCATAATTGGTTAAAGAAAATTGTGATAAATAAAAAAGTATACCAGTTTCATTTAAGAACCAAAGTATTGACAGCCGTCCCATATAGATTGCAAAATAGTTGGGAAGAGATTTTTGACGTACCTATTCCATGGTGAACTGATACGCAAAATGACGCCGGATTCAAAACGTAGAATTTTTCTATTTAAATGATTATACAAAATTCTTGCTACCAATAGAATGTTATTTATATGGGGGATACAATCTTCCCAGCTCTGCAGATTTTGCTGCGAAGAGACAGAATCATTAGATCATTTGTTTTGGTACTGTCCATTTGTAGTTTGTTTTTGGTCACAGGTCCAGGAATGGCTGAAGGATTGCAATATTAACCCAGAGCTAACCCTACAGATAGCACTACAGGGTGATCTGAAAAGTCATAGTCAATCGATCAATAATTTAATAATACTTTTAGCAAAAATGTTTATTTTCAATTTACAATCTGTAGAAACAATGAGAATAGAAGGATTCAGAACTTTTGTGAAACATGACAGTACAGTTGAAAAATATAGGTCAAATAGAAATTCAATATGGATGGTGTTAAGGGATAGATAGGAGGGGTTGAATGGAGCTGAAGGTTGGGACTAATAACAACTAATAACAACAAGATAACTAATGTAAAACATACTATGTCCATTTAGTCAGCCACCAATTGTGCAAGTTCTCCCACTTAAAAAGATGAGAGAGGCCTGTAATTTTCATCATAGGTACACGTCAACTATGACAGACAAATTGAGATTTTTTCCCCCCAGAAAATCACATTGTAGGATTTTTAATGAATTTATTTGCAAATTATGGTGGAAAATAAGTATTTGGTCACCTACAAACAAGCAAGATTTCTGGCTCTCACAGACCTGTAACTTCTTCTTTAAGAGGCTCCTCTGTCCTCCACTCGTTACCTGTATTAATGGCACCTGTTTGAACTTGTTATCAGTACAAAAGACACCTGTCCACAACCTCAAACAGTCACACTCCAAACTCCACTATGGCCAAGACCAAAGAGATGTCAAAGGACACCAGAAACAACATTGTAGACCTGCACCAGGCTGGGAAGACTGAATCTGCAATAGGTAAGCAGCTTGGTTTGAAGAAATCAACTGTGGGAGCAATTATTAGGATATGGAAGACATACAAGACCACTGATAATCTCCCTCGATCTGGGGCTCCACGCAAGATCTCACCCCGTGGGGTCAAAATGATCAATGGAACGGTGAGCAAAAATCCCAGAACCACACGGGGGGACCTAGTGAATGACCTGCAGAGAGCTGGGACCAAAGTAACAAAGCCTACCATCAATAACACACTACGCCGCCAGGGACTCAAATCCTGCAGTGCCAGACGTGTCCCCCTGCTTAAGCCAGTACATGTCCAGGCCTGTCTGAAGTTTGCTAGAGTGCATTTGGATGATCCAGAAGAGGATTGGGAGAATGTCATATGGTCAGAAAATAGAACTTTTTGGTAAAAACTCAACTCGTCGTGTTTGGATAAAGAATGTTAAGTTGCATCCAAAGAACACCATACCTACTGTGAAGCATGGGGGTGGAAACATCATGCTTTGGGGCTGGTTTTCTGCAAAGGGACCAGGACGACTGATCCATGTAAAGGAAAGAATGAATGGGGCCATGTATCGTGAGATTTTGAGTGAAAACCTCCTTCCATCAGCAAGGGCATTGAAGATGAAACGTGGCTGGGTCTTTCAGCATGACAATGATCCCAAACACACCGCCCGGGCAACGAAGGAGTGGCTTCGTAAGAAGCATTTCAAGGTCCTGGAGTGGCCTAGCCAGTCTCCAGATCTCAACCCCATAGAAAATCTTTGGAGGGAGTTGAAAGTCCGTGTTGCCCAGCGACAGCCCCAAAACATCACTGCTCTAGAGGAGATCTGCATGGAGTAATGGGCCAAAATACCAGCAACAGTGTGTGAAAACCTTGTGAAGACTTACAGAAAACATTTGACCTGTGTCATTGCCAACAAAGGGTATATAACAAAGTATTGAGAAACTTTTGTTATTGACCAAATACTTATTTTCCACCATAATTTGCAAATAAATGTATTAAAAATCCTACAATGTGATTTTCTGGATTTTTTTTTCTCATTTTGTCTGTCATAGTTGACGTGTACCTATGATGGAAATTACAGGCCTCTCTCATCTTTTTAAGTGAGAACGTGCACAATTGGTGGCTGACTAAATACTTTTTTCCCCCACTGTATATAGGTTATAGGTTAAGAACTTTAGTGAAAGAGCACAGTTAAAAGATATGGCATATAGAAGCAAACCGGATGGACATCATGAAAATGATCAGAGAGGTTGAGGGTAGAGGAAGTTCAGGAGTAAAAACAAACAAAATAGAACTATTGTAAAATTGACTGTGTCCATAAAATGTATATAGTATGTATGATCTGGAAGTAGAGGCCTAAGCATTGTTGTTCACTAGTGTACTCCAATTAGGGGAGGGGTGGAGGGGTTGGAAAGTAATAAAGGAAAATATATATTTTTAAAGGATGCATGTGTATATGTATGTATGTATGTACAGTATATATATATATACAGTTGAAGTCGGAAGTTTACATACACCTTAGCCAAATACATTTAAACTCAGTTTTTCACAATTCCTGACATTTAATCCTAGTAAAAATTCCCTGTCTTAGGTCAGTTAGGATCACCACTTTATTTTAAGAATGTGAAATGTCAGAATAATAGTAGAGAGTGATTTATTTCAGCTTTTATTTATTTCATCACATTCCCAGTGGGTCAGAAGTTTACATACACTCAATTAGTATTTGGTAGCATTGCCTTCAAATTGTTTAACTTGGGTCAAACGTTTCGGGTAGCCTTCCACAAGCTTCCCACAATAAGTTGGGTGAATTTTGGCCCATTCCTCCTGACAGAGCTGGTGTAACTGAGTCAGGTTTGTAGGCCTCCTTGCTCGCACATGCTTTTTCAGTTCTGCCCACATATTTTCTATAGGATTGAGGTCAGGGCTTTGTGATGGCCACTCCAATACCTTGACTTTGTTGTCCTTAAGCCATTTTTCCACAACTTTGGAAGTATGCTTGGGGTCATTGTCCATTTGGAAGACCCATTTGCGACCAAGCTTTAACTTCCTGACTGATGTCTTGAGATATATATCCACATAATTTTCCTTCCTCATGATGCCATCTATTTTGTGAAGTGCACCAGTCCCTCATGCAGCAAAGCACCCCCACAGCATGATGCTGCCACCCCCGTGCTTCACGGTTGGGATGGTGTTCTTCGGCTTGCAAGCCATCCCCTTTTTCCTCCAAACATAACGATGGTCATTATGGCCAAACAGTTCTATTTTTGTTTCATCAGACCAGAGGACATTTCTCCAAAAAGTACGACCTTTGTCCCCATGTGCAGCTGCAAACCGTAGTCTGGCTATTTTATGGCGGTTTTGGAGCAGTGGCTTCTTCCTTGCTGAGCGGCCTTTCAGGTTATGTCGATATAGGACTCGTTTTACTGTGGATATAGATACTTTTGTACCTGTTTGCTCCAGCATCTTCACAAGGTCATTTCTACCAGGCTTGTGGAGGTCTACACATTTCTTTCTGAGGTCTTGGCTGATTTCTTTTGGATTTTCCCATTTTCCCATGAATATGCATGTTTTGGAGATTTAAAAACAATTCTGTACAGGCTTCCTTCTTTTCACTCTGTCATTTAGGTTAGTATTTTGGAGTAACTACAATGTTGTTGATCCATCCTCAGTTTTCTCCTATTACAGCCATTAAACGCTGTAACTGTTTTAAAATCACCATTGGCCTCATGGTGAAATCCCTGAGCGGTTTTCTTTGTCTCCGGCAACTCAGTTCGGAAGGATATCTGTATCTGTAGTGACTGGGTGTATTGAGACACCATCCAAAGTGTAATAACTTCAGCATGCTCAAAGGGATATTCAATGTCTGTTTTTGTTTAGTTTTTTTTTCTATCTACCAATAGGTGCCCTTCTTTGTGAGGCATTGGAAAACTTCCCTGGTCTTTGTGGTTGAATCTGTGCTTGAAATTCACTACTCGACTGAGGGACCTTACATATAATTGTATGTGTGGGGTGCAGAGATAAGGTAGTCATTCAAAAATCATTTTTAACCACTATTATTGCATAGAGGGAGTCCATGCAACTTATGTGATTTGTTAAGCAAATGTTTACTCCTGAACTTATTTAGGCTTGCCATAACAAAGAGGTTGAATACTTTTTGATTCAAGACATTTCAGCTTTTCATTTCTTATTAATTTGTAAAATGTTCTAAAAACAACATTCCACTTTGACATTATGGGGTATTATGTGTAGATGAGTGACACAAAATCTTAATTTAATCCATTTTAAATTCAAGTTGTAACACAACAAAATGTTGAAAAGGTCAAGGGGTATGAATACTTTCTGAAGGCACTGTATAGGAAAGGAATAACTTACCGAGTGGGCTGTTAGACCACCATTCTCTCTATGGGTCTTTAGTGATCTAGATCAAACTTGAGGCAATTCAAATATAATAATAATAATAATAATAATAATAATAATAAGCCATTTAGCAGACGCTTTTATCCAAAGCGACTTACAGTCATGTGCGCATACATTTTTACGTATGGGTGGTCCCGGGGATCGAACCCACTACCTTGGTGTTACAAGCGCCATGCTCTACCAATTGAGCTACAGAGGACCATAAATTGTAGTCTCATATCCATTGCAATTTTAAGAGAACCAACAGTAAATGTGTCATAGATCATGCATTTAAGAACATCAAATGCAAATAAAAAAACATAACAGATTGTCCAAAATATTTATTTTGATACTGATCAAAACAGAAGAAAAAAATCATAATCAATAAATGACTGTCCATGTACTGTAAGAGGGCATGCAGAACAATTTCACATTATTTATAAAAAGGATAAAAGGCACCCTCTATCTACTGTACACTCAGATAGTGTGTCTGTCCTACAAAGCCTATATTCTTCAGTACCACACAAGTACTATCATATTATAGCTATTAGCAGCCAATAGTCACCAAGTACTTATTTTACAGTCACAAAAACCATTGATACGGTAGGTAGGTAGGTTGGTAGGTAGCTGAGCATTAAAATGGTAGACTATAGGAAATTGCATACATTATCTGTGACCTACAACGTATGCAGCCACACTGTTGTGATGAAAACCCTGGTATTACAAAATACTGCACTTTTGTATTATAAACAAGCATTAATTAATTAAAAGTGATAATGCACTTGTAGTTACATTCATGTCATCGGTTGGTAGTGAAACAACTTGAATTGATCGATCAAAAACAGTCATTTTACTAGAGAACTTTGTCCTCGTTGGTAAAAACCTGTCTGGTATGTAACTGTATTTCTAATGCACAAATAACCTGAAATAGCATGTCTTGAGGAGTGCTGCTATATTGAGGGGTGAGACCATAGAATTACATATAGAACAGAATAATAGGCTATCTATGAGTGAGACTATTATTCTTGAAGGAAGGAGAATTCTACTAGAATAGCCATGTAATAAAACATCATCTGCATAGATTCTGTGTTTTGCTTTGTACACTAAAATACTGTATGTTTATGGCACCATTGCTTTCCTTTTATAATATGCATTTGAAAAGAAAAATGCTTAGAATAAATGTTGATTGAGCTTGCCTGTTGCAATACAACCAACAGAAAAGTCGCAGAAGTACAAACCTGGCAATCCAGGCAGGCTAAAGCAAATGCTCAAAGTATGTAAAACATTTCTAATAGTATGTGCACCCAGGCCTGGTATGTAGTACATGGAAGGAGAGAGCAGCAATGGTGAAAATACATAAACGCGGAACTGTTACACCAATAACCCCTCCTCTGTAATCCAATGCCAGCGACTTAAAAATAAACGGGGTTACGAACTGGTTCAAAGCAATGGCATGTCCTACCCTGTAACTTCATAATAATTGGGAGGGGAAATAGTACTGTAATAATAATAAAAAACTGTTTGACTGACATCATGAGGAATCATTCAAAATGCACACCACCACAGTACTTTCAGAAAGTAACAGATAATTATTGAAAACTAAGCAATGTGTAAACTACACAATATCGGGTTTGCAGGTCTTGAAGTTTGAATTCACTACATAGGCCTCAGACTATAAAATGGTGTACCAATTATTAATAGATTATACTGTTTGAGGGTTATCAAACAATCACTAACCCTGCATATTTCAACACTGTTTGAACCCAAAGACATATGTCCAAAACACAAGAGTATAAATACTGTATCAATAAAAATATATTTTTCTTAGAAATATATTTACTTATTGAAGGCACACTCTCTCAAACGTAAAAATTACAATAAATATAGCACGCTAGCAGTTAATAGCTTTTACAGCAGGTAGATTTGTGAGGCATGTCCTCTTGGCTGACCTGAACTGGTTACACATCCATCATAGTTGCTGGAACCATGCTGGAAAGGACCATTTCGAATGAAATTATCTATCCCACCCAGTAAGGTATGGTTGGCTCTATAGTGTGAATCAGGTAAGAGAAATAGTGATGGATTGATCAGTCAATGTACTGTGAGAGCCAGCGGAAACCGTCTCCGTATCCCTGCCTCTTCAGAACACTGCACATGAAGATCTCCATGGGCCTCAGGTTCAGCTCCTTCAGTGACACATTACCCTGGGGAGAGACACAGGCAGAAGAGACAAGTAAAGATTACCCTCTATTCCAACCTTTTCCTTTGCACTGGAGTCAATGTGAGACTACAGAGTTACCATAATAAACTACCATAATGAAGAGGATCCTAACTGTACTCCAAATCAGTCATTTGTCATTCACATCTAGTCATTGTCAATACTAGACCCAACTGCCTAGCTCTGTAGTAGTGTTCTCACGATACCAGTATTGCAATACTATGATACCAGATTCCCCTGGCAACAAGGAAAACACAAAGCAGACTTAACTCTATGGTCCTTCAAAAACCTATTTAAAAAACATATGTAAAATAGTGTTGATTGTGTGCTTGCAAAATAAACAAAATGTGACAACATAATTCTGTTTTTTTCCAACATTAGGACTTTTGTTTCTTTTTCTTCCTTACTTCCTAGTATGATGGTACTATCTGATGTCAGTTGCTCTGGAGGCTGCTGCTCTAGAGGGTAAATTATGTGATGTGCTTTCAACAGTAAGCCCCTCTCCTCCTCACCTTTCCGGTAGTGTGTCCAATGAGTCCGAAGATCCCTCTGAGTGCGTCTTCACTGATTGCTTCTGGACGGTCAATCTTATTCCCGAGGATAAGTACAGGCACGTTGGAGATGGTCTCGTCTGTTAACAGCGCCTGGAGAGAATGTAGAGGACCAGTAAAACCTCTAAAAGTCTAAGTCTTTGGGGGGGTGGGGGGGTTCTACAAAGGTAACATATGGCATTGTTTTAAGATGGTCATACCATGGATCATTTAGCTATTTGAGTTGGAATTTTAGGACCTCTTCAGGTATAAAAAAAAGATTTGATAAAATATTTAATTTGGCCATTACTACTATTGCCCTTAGAAACACACCGAATAACACATTCATAAATGGCAAAAAAGACAGTCAAAAAATAAATAACAAGGATAATAAGCTGTCTGTCCTATATCTAGGAGATATAAGAAAGATCAGGAATATTTGTTGTTTTGGACACATATTTAACCCCTTATTTTTGTTGCCACAAAACTAACTCCATTAATTTGTATCGTTACCTTCAGACTAGTTCCGTGACACTTGTGGGGGTCGTGAGAGTCTCATCTTTCCATAGAGTGGTCGTATTAGTAAGTAGGCCAAACCTTTCGGACGCTACAGACGTTTTCGTGAGAAGACCGATTTTCGGGATGTCTTCTGGTCTGGCAAATAGCTCTGTAGCGCTGCCACATTCCACCGCAGATGCGGAAGGGCAACATACTGTAGGCGGATGCGGTGGATTGAGACGCAGCCCATGCAAAAAAACAGATATCTCAAGCTTAAAGATGCACTATGCAGAAATCGCTCCGACATTTCCTGGTTGCTAAAATTGTAATAGTTCGCCTAATTTCAGTTTGTGACAAAACAAACAAGTATAGTGTAGAGAATCATTGTACCATTTAAACCGCTGTGAAATATATTTTCCATAACCAAAGATATTTTATTTTCAGCTGTTTGACGCTGGTGTACAAAACTGAAAGTAAAAGACGCAAAAGCGAAACTTAAAAAACGGGAAGCATAGAAATAGCGCACAAAGAACAGGTCTACCGCTTCTTAGACTTGCTTTCAATGAGTGACAGGTCTATAACTCACTTTTCTATGTGTCATTTTTTGGGGTCGCCCAAAAAGTTACATATTGCAGCTTTAAACTGACGGATTTTGATGGGGATTTTTGTATTATGTTCATTAGATTGATGCACAGGTGCGTCAATAGACTCTTAAGGATTAATGCCCTGCTCATCAGTGAAAAGCAATGGTGTATTGATTAGCATTTAGCCATACAATAACTACTGGGTGTAAGATACTGTATGCTGCTTATTTACTACTACTATTTATTTTCTTTGTATAATTGTGTTGGGGGGACTTACATCCAGTTCAATTTTGGCTTCTTGTAGTCTCTCATGGTCTGCACAATCCACCAGGTAGACTATACCGTTTATAGCTGGGAGGTAGTTCTTCCAGATTCTTCTGGCTGTGAGTGAAAATCAAAGCAGTTTAATTGTTCACAAGTGACTTGTCACTGCCACTTAAGCCTTAGTATCACCTGAAGGTTTCAAGACTTAACCATAAAAGAAAGTACCATGTGTACAAGTTTGAGTTCTAATGTGTACCTTGTGTGTGACCACCAAGATCAAACGTTGTGAATGTCATCCCAGCAATGGTCAACTCTTCTGATGCTGTGGGACAGAGGCAGACAAATAGACTACTTTAGGAACACCAGACAAGGGTCATTCAATGAGAACACTTAAAAGACAATGATGGACAGCCATAGGTAAGTAAGCAAGGTGTCTGAACTTCCTTCGCCTTACTGGGATGTAGTGTTGGCACATGCTGTCCCAGTCGGTCATCTCTGAGCATGTGCAGTAGTGTTGTTTTCCCAGCATTGTCCAAACCAAGGAACACCAGCTTCCCAGACTTCTTATACAAACCTGGAGGGAGATACAAGCGAAGAGACAGTGTATTTATCATCAAATGTAATGTAGGAAAATATGATGATGAAAATATGACATGGGATTGAATACCTGATTTGACCTTATTATGATTAGGTTAGGCATGTGCCTGAGAAAGAAAACAGTTATTGGTAGAGCACGAGTGACAGTTAGTAATTAGTCTTTCTTCAGTAGTTAGTTTTAATGATTGAATGGTTTAAATGTTATTATAAACTGGGTGGTTTGAGCCCTGAATGCTGATTGGCTGACAGCTGTGGTATATCAGACCATATACCATGGGTATGACAAAACATTTATTTTTACTGCTCTAATTACATTGGTAACCAGTTTATAATAGCAATAAGGCACCTCGGAGCTTTGTGATATATACCACGGCGAAGGGTTGTATCCAAGCACTCCGCGTTGCGACATGCGTAAGAACAGCCTTAGCCATGGTCTATTGGCCATATACCACACCCCCTCGGGCCTTATTGCTTAAATGCACTGTACCTAGTAACTGCAGCACACCACTGAGGCTTCTGTAGATCCAGTTAAATATAAAGGACATGTCTGTTATCTTCACCTGAAACAGAACGGTTAAATAACAAACACACACAGTCACTTACAGTGTAAACGAACATTCTGATGGTACTCAACTCTTAACTATACTCAGCTTCATTCATTAGAGGACAGACAAGGGCCAACTACAACTCTGCCACGCAAGATAAAGTTATTAGACACATTGCCTCTACACAATGCTTCTGGCTCTACCCATTTCTATACCCATATACTTCACATGTTATTTGTGCAAGAGCAAGTAAAGTGCTGGCCCCATGTTTCATGAGCTGAAATAAAAGATCCCAGACATTTTCCATATGCACAAAAAGCTTATTTCTCTCAAATGTTGTGCACAAATTTGTTTACATCCCTGTTAGTGAGCATTTCTCCTTTGCCAAGATAATCCATCCACCTGACAGGTGTGGCATATCAAGAAGCTGATTAAACACCATGATCCTTACACAGGTACACCTTGTGCTGGGGACAATAAAAGGACACTTTAAAATGTGCAGTTGTCACACAACACAATGCCACAGATGTCTCAAGTTTTGAGGGAGCATGCAATTGGCATGCTGACTGCCAGAGCTGTTGCCAGATAATTCAATGTTAATTTCTCTACCATAAGCCGCCTCCAACATCGTTTTAGAGAATTTGGCAGTACGTCCAAATCGGCCTCACAACCTCAGACCACATTTAACCACACCAGCCCAGGACTTCCACATCTGGCTTCTTCACCTGCGGGATCGTCTGAGACCAGCCACCCAGACAGCTGATGAATCTGTGGGTTTGCACAACTGAAGAATTTCAGAAACCGTCTCAGGGATGCTCATCTGCGTGCTTGTCTTCCTCACCAGGGTCTTGACCTGACTGCAGTTCGGCATCATAACAGACTTCAGTGGGCAAATGCTAACCTTCAATGGCCACTGGCACGCTGGAGAAGTGTGCTCTTCACGGATTCATCCCGGGTTTCAACTGTACCGGGCAGATGGCAGACAGAGTGTATGGCTTCGTGTGGGCGAGTGGTTTGCTGATGTTAACGTTGTGAACAGAGTGCCCCATGGTGGCGGTGGGGTTATGCTATGGGCAGGCATAAACTACAGACAACGAACACAATTGCATTTTATCGATGGCAATTTGAATGCACAGAGATCCTGGAGGCCCATTGTTGTGCCATTCATCCGCCGCCATCACATGTTTCAGCATGATAATGCACGGCCCCATGTCTCAAGGATCTCTACACAATTCCTGGAAGCTTTAAATGTCCCAGTTCTTCCATGACCTGCATACTCACCAGACATGTCACCCATTGAGCATGTTTCGGATGCTCTGGATCGCCGTGTACGACAGCGTGTTCCAGTTCCCGCCAATATCCAGCAACTTCGCACAGCCATTGAAGAGGTGTGGGACAACATTCCACAGCCCACAATCAACAGCCTGATCAACTCTATGCGAAGGAGATGTGTTGCACTGCATGAGGCAAATGGTGGTCACACCAGATACTGACTGGTTTTCTGATCCACGGCAAAACTCTTTTTTTAAGGTGTCTGGGACCAACAGATGCGTATCTGTATTCCCAGTCATGTGAAATCCATAGATTAGGGCCTAATGAATTTATTTCAATTGACTGATTTCCTGAACTGTAACTCTGTAAAATCTTTGAAATTGTTGCATGTTGCGTTTATATTTTTGTTCAGTGTAATAACAAAACCTCTAACAAATTGTTAGAGGTGATACAATTTGTTTGTCAATGAAACATGAAATAAAAATACAGAAATAGCCAATTGAAATATATAGCCACATAATAAAATTATATTTTGTAGCTAAATCACACAGCGCAATAGACCTAGTCACACTTATATAACATCCAATAGAGCCCCACAGTGGAGGTGTCATAATACCCATAAAACCTAGCGGTCAAACAAGGACATGGTTCCAATCGTTTTTCCACCACTCATTTATCCCATAGGGAATTTTAGAAACACTTAAAATAAGGCCTGTGTTTCGTGTAGGTTTACCCTAGCGTGACGTTTTTGAAAACCATGTAAATCTCTCTCGAACAAGGTGACTTTTGTCAATATATTCGGCTCTATTTACTCAGATTCTAAAATGCTAACTAGCATCAAAGTAGACATCATGCAAGACTACAAATCCCTGCAAGCTCCTACATATCATCTCTAGCTGACACGTCATCTCTAGCTGACACCTTTGTCAATTTAAAACTTGCACAAGACAGTTCACAGAATTGTCCATTTAAAAGCAGTGTAGCCAATTTATTAATTACTACATTTAGCCAAAAATTAGATAGTTAATCCTGAGATTCTTACCTTTGCCTCGATTTGGCAGGCTCATCCAGATCTTCATGGCATTTGTAGTTCTTTATGATAGCCACATTAGCATTTCATTTTTGGGGGGCAAATACAGGTGAACATATTGTTAAGTCACCCTGTCCTAGAGAGATTTGCACAGTTATCAAAACGTTATGCCAGGGTAAGCCTACACGAAACATAGCCCTTATTTTACGTGTTTCTAAAATCCCCTATGGGAAAAATGAATGGTGGAAAAATGATTGGAACCATTTCCCCGTTTGACCGCTAGGTTTCATGGGTATTACAATCAATGTTCCATCTAATTTTTGGGGCACTGAGCAGATTTCAGGTGTGCTGAGCGCAAACTTGAACATTGTGAAAATTCTGTGCAACTTCCAGCGTGCGTTTACTGTGAACACTGAGGCTGTACCCGCTTTAAGTTAGTTTTAAGTGGCCATGTAGGCTACTGTGGCTATTTGATCATAATGTAGGCCTACCAGAGTGGCCTAACATCAAAAACAATGGCGAAAATGCATCCCATAACATTTTAACATGGAAATAGCTGTTCTATCATTCAGCCTAAAGTAGCAGCCAATGTGTGGTGTTCAATTGAGGCCTACATACCATCTTTTGAAGAAAAAAAAAAAACATTCAGGGCTTGATTAACCTGTTTATCAACTTGTCCTTCAGACAAGGAGGTGACTGAAAATGTTGTGTTGTTTGATGCAAGAAATCACTTTACAAAATAAAATGCATTATTATTCCCATACCATTATTACAGAGAATCAGACAAATTATGTTACCCTCTGCCTATTGGCTATTTACTTAGCTTATTCAAGCCTGTCTGAAAATACAACACTGCCCCTTTAAGAAAAGAAAATAAGCTCTTTACCTGACTAGCTTTTCAAAGAGGTCTAGAAATGTATACGTTTTGTGCTCTTGTAGGAAGCAATCAAGGCCCTACTGCTGACTACAAATGTAACTGGGCTAATATATCACTAACTAGCAAAGGATATGAACAAAATGTGCAGACGTGGCTACATGCAGCTCTCGCTTTGATCTCAAAACAAGCGCATCTGCTCACGACCGCTTATGCTGTAATCACAGTCTGTGTAGAGTACGGGCTGGCTGAGTAGTGCGATTCAATAGAATCCTACTCCGATGTGTTCTGCCTACAACAACATCTCTTGCATAGTTCGTTTTGTTTCGGTATGTTGCATTGAAAGTGGCTAATATTGCGTTGATTCTATCACAATTGCCACGGTAAAGGGAAACGTTGATAGTGTTAACAGTGAAAACTCGAGAACAGTGGTCACCAACCTTTTCTAAGTCAAGATCACTGAGTCAAAATGCAAGCCTTAACATTACTTAAAAAACGTAAGCCGATGCAACATTAACCAATTAAAAAATTTTTAAACAGTACTGTAGCAATTAGGTTTGTGCTGTAAGCTATAGGCCCAATACATTAGCACCGCAGATTGGCTTTGCTTTAATTGCCCTGCCAATGCATCGTTGTTCTCGCCATCTTTTAAATTATACTTCAACATTTGAGGTAGGCTATATGATCACACCGGTAATAGATCCGTTGTTGTATTACTGAGTGAGTGTAACAGGTAGGAAATACCTGTTTTTGTAGGGTTTTTCTCAGATCAGCCTTGGGAGGTTGAGCAACAAACAGAGCTGTGTCTCTGTGGTCCAACACATTTAACCTCACCACAGTACTTAGTAGTAGTGGCACCTCTCCTAATAGTATAGGGTGAAAAGTTACAAATAACTCACTGTATGCAGCCCCTCTGATGATGTGGTTAATAATAATAATAATAATAATATGCCATTTAGCAGACGCTTTTATCCAAAGCGACTTACAGTCATGCGTGCATACATTTTTTTTGTGTATATGTGGTCCCGGGGATCGAACCCACTACCTTGGCGTTACAAGCGCCGTGCTCTACCAGCTGAGCTACAGCATGGAGTATCCACCTGCAATACATCCCAATACCTAAAACAGGTTAGGCCCCCTACCCCCAGGCAGTAGTAATGAAGACAGTTCTGTTTTAAAATAATGAAAATATATTGTCAGTTTTCGGCAACACAACAGGCACAATGTCACAGTTCACAGAATAACCTACTGTAACCTACCTCACGTGCACGTGTAGCCTAGCTTGAAGACAACCAATAAAAACATAGCAATACAGTCTAGCAGTCTTACAGCATTTATATCAGATATCCCAATAACAAACAAACAAAAATAAAGAATGACACCCATTACTGTGTATTATGGGCTGGCAGGGACTAAAATAATAGAAGTAGCCTGCAACGTTGTCACGGTAATAATATTCTAATTTGAATGGCTAATTATGCCTAAATGTTCACTATTAACAGTGTCCCTTCTTATCCTTGCACTACTATGTAATGTCAAACAACTGAAAAGTCCACAACATTAGATGTCCTCTTCTTTCAGGTCATAAACAGAAAGTTCAATTACTTCCACGGGAATCTTTTATAACTAAATAACTTAAACTCACGGCTCTCCTCTGGTGTCGGTAACAATTATTTGATGTCCATCACTCCCGTGGGTAGCTAGCATCACTCTGGCGAAAATGACAGTCATTCGGTGGTATGGAACAATCCTCTTCCAGAACTTGCACGTCCTCTTTCTACAACGATAGTCCGACGTGTATCTCTCTGTGTATCGCTCTCTCGCTCTCTGACCGTGACGCTTGGAAAGTCACTGAACAGAACAGCAAAAGCAATTTCCCTAGACTCCGCCACATATGCATACATTTCAATAATTTGCTTTTTATTTTTCTGGGCTGATGGTGCCTGCATCTCAGATGGTCAGTCTCAGCGGAGGGGGAGAGAGTGGGAGACTGAGGGTCTCTCAACATCCCTCCACTGACACTGACCAAAAAGGGACACCATCTTCCAGCTAATGGCGAAACTGAAGTTGTACCGCATTATTTCTGCCTCATGCACAAATTCATGTTGTTACTCCTATGAACAGAGAAAGTGAAATATAATAAAAATAAAAAATAAAGACCCAAGCCGCAAATAATAACAACGCAAGCCTATAGATACACTTTTCTACTCACTCATTGCTGCTGCAGTGCTTGTTGTAGCGCTGAGTGGAAATAGGAAGAACACGCATTTTATGGCTTATAAAAGTGTTGACAGTGCTGAGTAAGAACTTAAACATGAACTCACTAATAAAAACAGCATCTCTTTGCTGTATTCGTTGACAGTCTCTGCATTGTGCATGGTGATCTTAGGCTTGTGTGCGGCTGCTCGGCCATGGAAACCCATTTCATGAAGTTCCTGACAAACAGGTCTTGTGTCCAGAGGCAGTTTGGAACTCGGTAGTGAGTGTTGCAACCGAGGACTGACGGTTTTTACGCGCTACGTACTTCAGCACTCGGTGGTCCCGTTCTGTGAGCTTGTGTGGCTTACCACTTTGTGGCTGAGCCGTTGTTGCTCCTATACGTTTCCACCTCACAATAACAGCACTTACAGTTGACCCGGGCAGCTCTAGCAGAGCAGAACATTTGATGAACTTTTGTTGGAAAGGTGGCATCCTATGACGGTGCCACGTTGAAAGTCCCTGAGCTCTTCAGTGAGGCCATTCTACTGCCAATGTTTGTTTATGGAGATTGGATGGCTGTGTGCTCGATTTATACACCTGTCAGCAACGGGTGTGGCTGAAATAGCCTAATCCACTAATTTGAAGGGGTGTCCACATACTTTTGAATATATAATGCAGGTAGGCAACTGTATCCCATTCACACTAACAGGGAGCTGGCTAACTGATCATAGCAGTCAGACTGTCCATAAAAAGTCTAGGAAGAACAAATTGTGGCAACAATGACATTTGATACCTCCGGGGCAGCCATGACTGACACACACACACACCCCCATCTGTCACTTTCTTGACAGTGTCTACTAACTTGCTGTGAACATCATGACAGTGACATTAAGGAATGCAAAAACTAATTCTAGAGTTTACCTATAGCTGCCCGGCTATGATAAAACTCAAGGTTTTTGAGTAAGATTGGTAATTGACTATAGATATACACTAGACATTGCAGCTGTGAAATTGTTACAATGGAACTGGCAAGAGTTACATCGTATCATAGCTATAGGCCTACTGTTGTTGACACCATATAGAAATCCTGTCTGGAAGCAGGTGACTAAACTTGCAACATCAGCGTTGCTGGAATAAACATCACTGTAAACAACAGACAAGCCGAGGCAGAATAGGTCGCAAAACAACCCTCTCCAATTGATCAAACTCAAAACATAGGGGCATGATTTTCTGATAAACAAGTGTATAAGGTTGATTTTCATGGAACTGATGATAAACATTTGATCATTTACCTTATGTCCGTGACTCTTAACACTCCGTCCGGTTACTTTTGGTCCAGGCTTTTTTCCCGTGGATGACCGGTCCAAAAATATCTTGACAGTTTACCGGAACTGCGTAACAACTGCTATTGGGACAGGCGTCACGTCAAATTATGATCCCATATCTTTATGTCATTTTATTTTGAGACAATGAACTCAGAATCTCACATCAAAACAAAGTTTATATATTTTTAAAACCTAAAAATACACATACAATTTATTGTAGCACGCACAGCTATGCAGAGAATGACATAATTAGGAAGCGCGCTGTGGTATAGAACATTACCACTAGATGGCAGAAGAACACAACATACAAACGTGCGTTTTCCACAGTACAGTGTTCCGACTGTTCTAGCAAAGCGTAACCAAATCAGCCCTCATCTACATGTCAGCTGGGTAACAGAGTATAACTTTCTACAAAATAATGTCAGACCAAATAAAATATTGAAGGTTGTTATACATTTTTTTTTTTACATTATCCAACAAAACCATCATAGTATTGTTGTTTTACAGAAAAAGCTTTATTAAAACAATTAAGATGATCCCACACAGTACATGAGTTGCTAGCTATAGGAAGTACACTACCAGTACTATCTGTTCGACAGCACATCTCCAATGAGACCTTCGTTAAATAACTGTAACAATACATTTCCTAAGACATTATTTAACTATTTTTGTCCCATCGTCGCTTATCTTCTGAGTACGAAGAAGAGTCTATTCTTTCTCAGCCACAACTGTCCTTAAGTCTATTATCTTCAAGTACGCTTGCTAAACAGGTGAGACACTTCTGGTCCATTGAGTCATCATCTTAAAGTTACGCCTTCTCATAGTAGAACCATTTATCCACTGGAAATAGAAAAATCACATGATTAGATGTGTACAGAGTAAGTCAAGTGAATCCACCTGAATCCATTGGGTCAATTCCATTAGTAAATTGAAATTCCAATTTTCCCCACTGACGAAAAAATTTATTGGAATCTTAGCTTACTTCCTGAATAGCAATGGAATTGACGGTCATAAAATAAAATGTGTGTACAACCATGCAGTTCTTTCCTATCATTCCAGGTTGGTCATAAAATGACCATAAAGAGTGGGAGGTTTACAATATGTCAAATAAATATCTGAGTCAAGGCAGGATCCAATCCATAAATATATGATCATATCAAGGACCATTATGAACAGTGAGAGTTAAATTTTGTTGATCAATTTAGATCCGTTTTTATTATAAGTTCAAGCAAATAGGCAGAATGAACAGCATAAAAACAAATAACAATTGCATTGTCAGCGCACGTCCAACACATTCACACGATATTCAATACAACAAAGTATATTCATAGTACACGTTTCTCAATCTTGAGGTAAAAATTATTGAGAGACATACCTGAGCAGGGGATAGGATCTTCGGTTCCACAAGGGCTTGTCTAAAAAAAATATTATCCCAAAAAATACAAACATAAATAAATACACATAATTGGATGGTCCAATTGAGCAATTTATAAATGTGTAGGCTAAACATGTTTGACCACAATAGATGCATGTAGGAGGAGGTACGTATGTGTAGAACGTTACAATCCTTGCAATTGCTCATTTTGATTTGAAGTACTACCCCATCAACAGAAGCGAGTTTCATCCTTGAAATGCACTTTGAACTTCTCTATTTTACTTGAAATAGCTACTGACCCCAGCAGTTAAGAGCACAGCACATAAAGGAGACAGGTCTGACCCGACCCTGAAGTTCTAAAGGAGAGCTCTGACCCGACCCTGAAGTTCTAGAAACTAGCCATAGAGAAGCAGAAGGTACTGACCCCTTCTATGACAGCCTTGGCCTCGTCCGTGGAGCAGCAGAAGGGGCTGTCGCCGGCCGACACACACGTGTTTTTACTGCAGGATTGGAGAAAAACAGTCACATCAGTCATGTATTCATTAATAATGTATTTCAGATTCAAACAAGTTCTTGCTTGCTGCTGTAGTTCTTCAGAAGTAAGGTCTAATTTCACAAATTAAGTGGCGGGGCTTACATGTTAGAATTACGGATTGGGCCTTTAAAGACTGATCTAATTTACAGTAATGATATTGAAATGATGGGACTGTAACAAATGCCAGTTTTCTAGGTATTGTACTGTACGAGGATTGTAAATCGTGTATGCTCTCCTCACCAGTTGAGTCCTCCAGAGTTGGTCTTCTGAGAGATAAGTGCTTTCCAGAAGCCATGGGTGCTCTTGATTGTCTCAATTGCAAATTCCTGACAAGGAAACACACAGAGCTAAGGCTGTTGTAGGGCAAGGAAACATACAGTTTGGGGTGGTTTCCCGGACACAGATTAAGCCTACTCCTGGAAAATGCAAACTCAATGGAGAATCCCAAATGCGAGTGCTTTTTAGTCCAGGATAGTCTTAATCTGTGTCCGTGAAACCAGCCCTTTGTATTTCTGTATTTTAGCTGAACCAATCACTTTAAAACAAGTTTCTTACAAGTTACTATTGAACTTCAATGGACACTGTATATTGTGAAAAGGTTTCATGCATCCTCAGGGACACACTATGTTGCAACAGGATAATACAACCCTTTGGGTCTTGCAAAATAAATGTAAGTTCTTGTACAACACAAACTCTTGAATTTGCCTCTATTTGGCCAACGCAATCTAGCCTTGGTACCAGACTGTTTCTGCATTCAACAATGCAACATTTCTACACTGGCATATTAACATGGCTATTGCAGACAGACTGGCATCCAGGCTAAACGACTATCCATGTATCTAGATTGAAAAAGCGGTTTTAGATGAGGGTAGACGTGGTACAAGGTAAATAGATAAAATGAAAAGTATGTTGATGAGGGTGGATGTAGCTACTGTAACACAAGGCTGTGGCAACTTCAAGGCTACAATACCTTGTCAAACACTACAGAAAGAGGAGATGAGCCATTCTGGCTCGGGCCAAAGGTTTACAGAACACAAACTCCTGTGTATGGGGTACAAGATGGATACCTTGTCTTTGAAGTCTCCGTCGAAGGCAAAATGGTTCTCTGGTTTCCCGTCTGGTACCTTGTACCTCCTGAACCAGTCCACTGTGGCCTTCAAGTAACCTGGCTTCAGCCTCTGGATGTCACCGATGTCTGAGATACACAGGATAGGGCGACAGGTGAGTGAAAAGGAGGGGGGATGACCGTGGCAATAGGAATAGACTCACATGCACGCAGCCACACACACCCACATTTGGAAAAACATTGAATCATTGCATTTTTCACTTGCAGATGACTGTGGCAATAGGAATACACACGCACACACTTGGGAAAACAATTGTTCAATGACTGCATTCTTCACTTGAGCAATCATATTCCAGTACTACTATATGCAGTGACTGGGCTAATGGGCAGTATTAAGGAATGGCCTGTTATATTAGGGATATTTCTCTGTTTAGTCCACATCCAGCTCCTCCAATGCTTACTGTTCAGGTCCTTAGCTTCAGGGTCCTCCACGTTGATGGCTATGACCTTCCAGTCTGTCTCCCCCTCGTCGATCATGGCCAAAACCCCCAGTACCTTCACCTTGATCACCTCACCACGCGAACACACCTGGAGATGAGGCAGATGTATGATCAGTACAGCATACAAAAGTAAGATATTGATATGGGGATAGGTCAATTTCAATGATAGTCAAAAAGCAGATCACATGCCGGAGGAAAGTGCATTTCATCACACAACCATAAATGAAGCTCACAACACAAAATCAGTACAGGCAGCTGATGTAGTAACAAACCCAGCAAAATTGTTGGGCATACTTTTCGAAATTGGACACCTTGCTTAGGTGACAAAATGCTGCTTTGAATGACACCTTAGGCATGTAGGAATGGCAGAGATTGAATGGAAGAAACAATATCAAGACCTTAAAACGGCTCCAAAGTTTAATAGTAGTTAAAGGATAAAGAACAAGTGCTGTACCTTGGTACCGATTTCACAGACGTCAATGGGGTCGTTGTCACCACAGCAGTCAGTGTCTCCATCTTTGTGCTCGGGGTCCTCCCAAGTCTATCGAGAAAGAGAAATATCACAGTCAAAAGAGATCGTGATATTTAGTTCATATGACAACAGAGAACTAGGCAATCATGGCCAAGTAAATTCTAGGTGATCAATGAATTGAGTTGGACATATAGCGTCGGTCTGCTTCTACAAACTTGTTAGTCTGCATTGTAACATGTTTGAATGCAGAAACAGTGACACACTACAAGGCTTATGTTGGAATGCCAAAAGTCTTGTAAATGTTGAACTCTTGTAAATGTACAGTCACAGGCCTGTATTTCAGACCACGTGCAGCTTGGTGACAGGTTAGTGACTGTCTGACCTGAGGTATTGCTCCATAGTTCCAGATGTAGCCTTTGTGGGGGAAAACATTGGCGACGTAACGCAGGTTCCCCTTCTTCACATCCTGCTTGATCGGGTTCAGGGGGTCTTTGGTCGCAATCTGAAAGTAGAAAAGCCAAACATTATTGAATTATCTTGTGTCTTATTTTGCTTGACTAGCCAGGATTTCAAAAAAAGCATGCTCAATGGAGAATCGCTATTGAAATAGCTTTTTAGTTACCGGACTTATCTGTGTCCGGGAAACAGGCCCCAGGTAGTTATCGTAAAAGCCAGACTTATCTGGCTAAATAATGGTTGAATTGTTCTGATAAGTGACAAATGGATACAGGTTTTTAAAATGCATGTACTGTGTGTATATGTATTGTTTTTAACTGGCTAATAAAATCAATCAAGGTGAACCTACCTCCATCTTTGCGTTTGTCCATCTTGGTACTTCAACAACCATGTGGAAAATGTTCTGAAAGAGAAGAAAGCAATGAGTCATACTTCACTAGTAGTAAACAAATGTGTGCTTGTTCGCTGTTGGCTGAGCTCCCCACTTGTGCCATCAAACCGCTGCAACTTATCCAGAACCCTGCAGCCTGCTTGTTGTTCAATCCTCCCAAGTTCTCCCATGTCACCCCGCTCCTCCGCACACTCCAATGGCTTCCAATCGAAGCTTGCACCCAATACAAGACCATGTTACTTGCCTACGGAGCAGTAAGAGGAACTGCCCCTCCCTCCCTTCAGGCTATGCTCAAACACTACACCCCAACCTGAGCACTCCGTTCTGCCACCTCTGGTCTCTTGGCCCTCCCACCTCTATGGAAGGGCAGCTCCCGCTTAGCCCAGGCCAAGCTCTTCTCTGTCCTGGCACCCCAATGGTGGAACCAGCTTCCCCCTGAAGCTACGACAGCAGAGTCCCTGCCCATGTTCCGAAAACATCTGAAACCCTAACTCTTCGAAGAGCATCTTAAATAATCCTCAGCCCCCCCAACAAGAAAAACATTTTCTGAACTAACACTCACACTTGACTTTTTTCCCCCTTACTAGCTCTGACTTTGCTGATAGCTACTTTATTGGAGGGGAAAAAATGAACTTACTATGACTATGATATGTGGTTGTCCCACCTAGCTAACTGTTAGTTGCTCTGGATAAGAGCATCTGCTAAATGACTCAAATGTAAATGTAAAATGTGTACACAAACTGAGCATAACAACCATGGACATTTTTACTTTCCAAAGTTCCTAGATTTTCTGTTGTTGTTATAGTTACTTTTTAGTCATCAAGCAGAAGCTCTTATCCAGAGCGACTTACAGTAGTGAGTGCATACATTTTCGTACTTGTGTCCCTGTTTGTCACATATCATAATATCAATATACCCAGGAATAATTTATTTATGCCTATGGATATGTTGGAGGAAAGGAAAGGCTGATATATTACTCCAGAGAGATAAGACAATAGGTCATCCAGAGTTACTGCCCAATGATAAAATAATTCAGTGTTGAAGTGGTAAAGACCATTGCTTTTACAAACAGACTATGACCTTGCTAGCGCTACTCCTACTCTCCCACACGCATAGGGAGCAAAAATGAATACATTACAAACAATTCCGACCAATAATGTTATGGAGATACAACAACTCAATTACATCTTTAAAGGGGCAATACGCAGAAATCACTCTACCATTTCCTGGTTGCTAAAATTCTAATAAACTGAAATTAGGCGGCCTATGTGACAAGACAAGCGATAGTGTAGAGAATCATTGTACCATCTAAACTGCTGTGAAATATATTTTCATTGTATATTCAGCTGGTTGAAGCTGGTGGAGAAGGGGGTAGCTGCATCCCAATATGGCGACCGGAGTATGGGCGAATGGGTGTGTCGAAAGGAAAATAGGGGTTTTGATTTAGTTGTTTTTTTTGTGGTGCACCTCTTCAGGATTTTTGGAGTTGGTTCCGACTCCGACTCCTGTGATTAGAGTCGAAAGGAGTCGACTCCTGCTCGACTCCGACTCCTGTAGGTAGAGTCGTAGGAGTAGACTCTTGCTCGAATCCCAAAACACGCTGAAACGGATGCGCACACACAAACACCATCTCATTATTGCGGTCCTACTAGGAAGACTACATTTGCGTTCCAGAGGACTGACATGAGCATGATGCTGTCCATTTGCCTATAAAAAGGCCTATTTTGTTTGAATATAGAAATACTATTTCAGCGATATCCCATGGGATGATGTGGCGCACTCTACGCTGAAAACTTATTCTTTGCCATGTTATAGCCCTATTCGGACGGGTATTACTAGAGACGTTGGTTTTGTAATTATTATCCAAGCATATGCGTTATTCCAGAGGACGATTCACACAGGATCCGTTTTTCCAAACTGCCCCCTGTAATTCATTTTTTTCTTCAAATTGAATTCTCTTATGACGGAAGCCTGGAAGTTTTTATTGTAGTTGTGAAGATATTTCAACGTCATGTCTGGATGATAATAGGCTACACTGACAACTCGTGCTTGGCTACTTGGTATAGGTCTCCCCATAATATTGAAATTGATGAAGTGTGATCATATTCATTATTTTAGCGATCCATCCATGGTAGACGTCCTTCCTAATAACAATGCCCCCCCCACATCCTGCTGATTTGAGCTGCTGAACCGTATTTGCACTTGACTGTTTATGGATGACAAAGTGAACTTGCCATTTCCAAAAAGTTCAGCGGGGATGCTGCTTTGCAATCTATTGCCTAGGACAGGGCTCTCTAACCCTGTTTGTGGAGAGCTACCATCCTGTAGGTTCACACTCCAACCCTAATCTAGCGCATCTGATTCAATAATTAGATGGTTGATAAGCTGAATCAGGTTAGTTACAACTGGGGTTGGAGCGAAAACCTACAGGAAGGTAGCTCTCCAGGAACAGGGTTGGAGAGCCCTGACCTAGGACATCAACAGCCAGCCAGGGTTTCATTAAATAAGCTATAGGCAATACTGTTATTGCACATTTAGTCCTCATTAAACTGATGCATTTGGCGATGTTTAACTTCAATTCACTGGCACTATGAAGAATGGCTTAGCCATACTCATTGATAGCCTAATATATACTTTTGGTGAATTTACGTGGCATTGCTAGATACAGATGACCAAGATACAGTATAGCCCAGTGGTTCCCAACCAGGGGTCCTAGGACCCCTGCCCTGGGGGTACTTGGCCTATCCACAGGGGGTACTTGAGAAGACTCATGAGACCATAGGCCTACTGGTAAAATGCACGAGGGGGTACTTAAGGGGTACTCCGGCAGAGCAAAATTCAGTTGGTGGTAAAGTAACCAAAAGGTTAGGAACCACTGGTATAGCCTATAGGCACGGTTCTGATTTACATTTTTAGTCATTTAGCAGACGCTCTTATCCAGAGCGACTTACAGTTAGTGAGTGCATACATCATTTTTATTTATTTTTCATACTGGCCCCCTGTGGGAATCGAACCCCACAACCCTGCCGTTGCAAACGCCATGCTCTACCAACTGAGCTACATCCCTGCCGGCCATTCCCTCCCCTACCCTGGACGACGCTGGGCCAATTGTGCGCCGCCCCATGGGTCTCCCAGTCGCGGCCGGCTATGACAGAGCCTGGATTCGAACCAGGATCTCTAGTGGCACAGCTAGCACTGCGATGCAGTGCCTTAGACCACTGCGCCACTGATCGTCTCCCTGCCTGCCCCTATCCTCACTCTCCCTCGCATGCTCCCCTTTCTTTTCACTATGAAAAACGTGTTTGATCTTCGGTCTGTTACGTGTAGAATTGCTCTGCATACTCTTTGATAGACCCTACTTTAGTGAACTTGCGCAAGACATTGCAATCCATGAAATTGCAAAATACAGCATTGCGATAGCCTATAGCCTACATATTTTGAATACCGATGCACGGTTCTGACGGTCTGCCTGGTGGCCGACATGCCTACCTATCTATGCCTGGCTGTGCCCCTCCCATCTCTAGCTCGGTCTTTCTTTGCTGTGAAAGATGCGAGAGTTTGTGTTCTCCAAATAGTTTCCTCCGTTGCAAAAAATACTGAATCTTAGGAGTCGAGGAATCAGTTATTTTGGAGTCGACTCCCCACCAGTAGATTTTTTCTTCCCAGGCAACTACTGTACATTGAACTACCGTACCACGAGAGTTTGGACTTCTGTTTTTAAGCCAGAGGATGAGTCTGAGTCGTATTTCACTGTTAGTTTCACACATAATTGTATATTTTCTGTTTTAATAATATAATAATAATAATAATATGCCATTTAGCAGACGCTTTTATCCAAAGCGACTTACAGTCATGCGTGCATACATTTTTGTGTATGGGTGGTCCCGGGGATCGAACCCACTACCTTGGCGTTACAAGCGCCGTGCTCTACCAGCTGAGCTACAGAGGACCACACTGTTATAAAACTGACGACTGTTTATTTGTTGTTAAAAGTATTGATGATGTGTGTACTGTTGTTTCATGCGTTGTATGCGTGTGCTTACTGTGACTGTCACCATGATATTGGCTACTAGGTACTTGTTAAGCGGGAGCTTAACGGCACTGTGCCCCGTGTTAGCTGATTTGCTTTCCATACACCTACTCCTTTAGACTCACCCACTTGTTTATACTCCGGTCGCCATATTGGGCTGCAGCTACCCATACTTGAGCCAGACATACTTTTGAGGAGATGGGAAACACCATTGGAATCGTATTAACCCCCATTGTGTACGTTGCCAATGCGTCGTCAAAGGACCACGCGGTGCATTCTGGGTGATTCTGGGAAAAAGCGCGCTCTCCTCCAAGGAGTGAATGTGAGTCAATTGGGCGCTAGCTCAAAACACAAGTTTAACATGAATTTCGTCAACAAGAAGTACAACATTACAAATGTTTTCCGAGATGTGAGATAATTAACTTGTTATCTGTAATATCGTATAGCGTTGGAATCGTGACATTACGCACTTTCGATGAAAATTGGCAGGTTTCTCAACGCGTGACGCTGCATAACAACGAACGCGATTAGTCAACAGTCTGATGGGCGGGGCGTTATACGTCTTTCATTCATTGCCCAATGGGATTCCTATCTCCTCCTTTCTTTAATATGTTTGCTTGAGCTCCTGTACCAAAACCGAAAGTAAAAATGAAACTTAATAATGAGAAGCATGGAAATAGAGCACATAAAACCATATTGTAATGAAACAGGCAGGGAGCAGGTCTCGAACCCTCAACCTTCTAGCCCGAAGTCCAGCGAGCCATCGACTGTGCCCAAAAAGCATGCTCGCGTGGCAAAGTCGATATCCGCGCTTATAAACCCAGGGTCGTTACAATATCTACCGCTTCTTAGACTTACTTTCAATGAGAATTACATATCTACAACTCACATTTCTATGTGCATTTGATCAGGTCACCCAAAAAGTTAAATATTGCAGCTTTAACCATGGATTCAAACGTTAGACTAAGTGGGTATCTTTCTATAAAGAAGCAGTTGAATAGATATCCCATCTCTATTCAGTGTGTGTGTGTTATGTAATGGAGCGTTGTAGCAGGATAAAGGTGACATACTTTACCTGGCTCTCATCAGCATACATAGGTATGTCATGGAATGGGGAGACATACTTTCCATCAGCATTTTCTACAGAGAACAGACAACATACATAATGAGAATGGGAGAACATGAGTGACCTTTAACTTTAGTGTGTGGGTAAATGTATGTAATCAACCACTTACACATGATATTCATGATGCAATTAACAATTTTTTTACATTTACATTTTAGTCATTTAAACAGACGCTCTTATCCAGAGCGACTTACAGTTAGTGAGTGCATACATTTTCTCTCTCCATACTGGTCCCCCGTGGGAAACGAACCCACATCCCTGGCATTGCAAACGCCATGCTCTACCAACTGAGCTAAAAGGGACAATGCTTGGCATGGTTTCTTTTTTGTTGTGCCCCACCAATACACAAATGGAAGACAACATGTCACCCGTTTGGGCAGCCACAAAGCACATTCCACTAAATAGTTTTACAGTATTGGATTATTTTTTTAAATCTTTGGTTAAAGGTCAAGCTTTGACGTCCGTTTGAGTACTCAAGTACTCATGCCGATCCCTAATGGATAGTGGATATTGTGCCATTTCGGACACAGTAGTTCCAACCGTTTGTAATGGTAATTAAGTGCGCAATCACAAAGGCTGCACTGTATGCAACAAATATGAAAGACTGCTACATCACATTTGAACAATGATACATTCAGGCTAGCACTGGTTACATGAGAAACTTGTTTGACAGGTCTTGAAGCCTAGTCTTGATCTTAGAAACTGAAACTGGGTGTAACCGACACGTACAGTAGCTAAAATATTATTTATCGAGGTTGCTGGTGTGGTATCCCAACAATACTTGCTAACTAATATCAGAAATACCACTATGACAGAATAAATATAACACAGCTGAATTGGATCCTGATACCGGTAAGTCTAATTCATGTCCAGAAACATTCAATTGCTAGCTACTGTATCTGTCTCCTCAACTCAAATGGGGAGCAAAGGTCAAAGCGCTGATACATGCATATACTAAACGATCCTTAGGTGCCAATACGTGTGAAATCTACACTTGAACTTGACATTAGGAGTATAAAACCAACGCGAAATGAATGAATAAAAGTGACACGTGGGAGGTGGGACCCGATCCCACTAGTAAGCCGGGAAATCCACAATGGACCGTATTATAGCTAGCTAGTAACTAAACTAGCTTAAGCTATATTTCCATTAAGTTAACCATACTTACTGAAAAACAAACGATAGCTCAATGTATTGGGGTTTCCCCTCTCTTCGACTGTGAAGCTCATGTTTAGTCTGTGTTGGGTTCTTGCCGAGGATGCAGTGATGACTAGTGCACTTGAGTGTTCAAAGAAGTCCACCCAGAACTGTACTGCACATGCGCATTTCTAGACAGAAAGCTTGGAAAGTGTGCAGCAACTGCGCATAATGAAAAATCGTAAACGCATGATGCCGAGTTCACGGGCTATCGGAAACTCGGAACCTCCGAGTTACAATAAACCTAGTTATTTGCTTTGAGGTTCCTATTGGTTGATTCTGTATCATCTAGCTGTGCCACTAGAGATCCTGGTTCGTATCCAGGCTCTTTCGTAGCCGGCCGCGACCGGGAGACCCATGTGGCGGCGCACAATTGACCCAGCATCGTCCAGGGTAAGGGAGGGAGGGAATGGCCGGCAGGGATGTAGCTCAGTTGGTAGAGCATGGCGCATGGGTTGTGGGTTCGATTACCACGGGGGTATGAAAAATAATAATGTATGCACTCACTAACTGTAAGTCGCTCTGGATAAGAGCGTCTGCTAAATGACTAAAATGTAAATGTAATGTAAATCTTTCTACAATGAGTTTCCAAGTCGGAAATGTCTGAGTTTCCTATTTCCGACTAGCACATCTGAGTTTCCTATTAACGCAGCATCACAGACACAATTATATGCTGTGTTCATAACCAAGTGGGAAGGTGGTATTTACCACATACAACTGTGAAAAATCCATTTAAATGCCCCTCCAACTGGTAATTACTAGTGGGAAATTCATCTATCATCCTTGATGCTGCATTCAAGACAACTCGGAAGTCGGAAACTCTGAGATTTCTGACTTGGAACCTCGTTGTAGAAAGATGAGGTCCGAGTTTCCCACTTGGAAACAAATAGGAAGTTATACGCAAAAGGAAGTTCTACGCAAAAAAACATATGCAAAATTTAACTCTGAGGTTCCGAGTTGCCACGCTCAAAACAACTGGGAACTTGGAAAAGTCTGACTTCAGTGCGTTCTCGACAACTGGGAAAATCGTCAGAAACTTGGGCATCTTTCTAGAACTCGAGTTCCAGGTTATCTTGAAAGCACCACAACTTCTCCCACATGTTGACCTCTGACATCACCTTCTAAGGAAATTAATCACATATTTTATTTTATTTGTCACATGCTTTGTAAATAACAGGTGTAGACTAACAGTGAAATGCTTAGTTATGGGCCCTTCCCAACAATACAGAGAGAAAAATATAGAATCAGTTTAAAGCACATTAATGCATCCAACTGATATTTACGACTTCACAACTGATAATTACCACCTTCCCACTTGGATATGAACGCAGCATTATGATCTGAAACGTATGTAGGCATATTGATAAACTCTTAGACATGAACTGCAGTATCAGTACATACCCACTAATAATGACATATTAAACTGATTATGGCATTCGTCATGTACATGACTAATGCCATACTCGGCCTTCTGCCATAATCAGATGACTAATGCCATACTGGCCTTCTGCCATAATTAGATTAATATCGAATTATTAGTGTGTATGTACTGAGACATTAAACTGATTTTGGCAGTAGGCATTTTATTCAATAGTAATGTAAACACCATGCTTTGTTTATCTTAATCGGGGTAAAATCAAAATTGAAGTAAGCATTACCTGCCTGGTTTTCTGATCAAGCTTTCGAATTTTAGGACATGCGTTCCAGCAGTGTATTTGATCTGCACATATGCTAGCATCAACTGAGCGAGCCTCCCTCTTTAGCGCGAGTGACGTGAGTTCAGAACAACTGAATGTAAGCGTCTTATAACGTTTGTATGCGAAAACTACTTCTATGTCCGAACTCGAAATAAAAAATATACTTCCCAAAAATAACATGGTCGCTGTGGTAGGACGTTTATTTTGATTGGCGATTTTCTGCATTTATCGGAGTGTCATCAGGTAGCCTGATTTCAAATGTGTCCATGCAAACAGGATTATTAGGGAAAGCATCTAAACGTTTTAATCGAACTATCATATTAATCTGACTATCCACCAGTGGAGCAACTTTGGTTTTAGAAGTGAGGGGGACATAATTATAATAAACACTCCAAACAGCCTACCCTACCGGGACAAAAACACAATTTCAGAATGTGGTGGGGGGGACATCCCAGCTAGCACAGTGGATCTGGGCCGATTCTGGCTGAGAGTAGGGGCACTTGGCTGAGAGTCAAACTCGGCAGACATCATGTGGCCCGAGTCTGGCCCGCCTTTGGCAGTATTACTTATGGCTAGGATGCAGGGATTGAGCTCGGGCTGATTCCGGTGTGAGTTATCTGGCCCAAATGTATTACTTGCCAATTGTGGCAACTCTCTGGCAGATGATTACACGGGCTGCTTTATATGATTAACATTTCATTTTTTAATTAATTTTTCCTAAAATGATAGCTCAAATAGAATTGATATGGAAGACAAACTAAATTTAGATTTCAGCTTTGAAAGTCATTTTGCGCAGCCGTATTCAGTATGGCTACTCGTTGAGTTTAAACATCCACGGTGGACCACTACCTGCGCTCGAGCAGATCTACTTCCTGTCTACCAGTGCACGAGTTAATGAGGCGCTTGCTATTCGAACTGTCATAAACTGTCACTAGAGCTCGACCATCAAGAAGGTAGGTAGACCCCTTTTGTTAAGATGGAAACAAAATAGCTAGCCAGCTAATTATTGTTATTTTGTGACAGTTCTAATGTTAAAGGTAATCTATTTATGATATTTTGTTTGTGGTATCATTTGCTAAATGGTCTGGTAAAATGATTGGGATATCAGAGTAAGTTCACGTTATGTGTTTCTGTGATTGTGTTTACAATATAACGTTAAACTTCAACAGTAAATCATATTTCTTATCCAATTTGGACATTAAGTAACTGGATAAGTTTTGTAATAATACATTTTTTTTTACATTTTAGTCATTTAGCAGACGCTCTTATCCAGAGCGACTTACAGTTAGTGAGTGCATACATTTTCATACTGGAAAACCTGCAGAAACCTATGTAAAAAAGTTATTTTACTGCCGCTTAAGTTACCAGTGTGAAAAGGCAGGTTGCAGTAGCCTAACGTTAATTTATAGGACTGAGTAGGATATCAACACACAAAACGACAAACGTTAAGGGATTTCTTACATGTTTCGAGGCAAGTTTCATAATCAGCAATCAGATTGTGTTGTCTGTGATGTTAACTTACAGCAAACTGCTAACCAACCTCTTCTGATTAATCAAGGTGAGTGTTCCCTGAAAATGACCCAAGTTTTTGAATGTTAATGCAGTCACTTTGACACCTAGAAATATCTGCTCTGTCTCTCTAGCCTGCCAGCTAATTCCAGCAGTAGCTATTCAGCCAACAAAGGTGATTAAGGTTCCTAAGAATTAATGCAATTCGCTATATATGCCCTTTAGTAATTCAGTTAATCAATGTGTGTTTTAGAGCTCCGGCCCTCAACGTCAGCATTTGTCAGAAATGACTGAGAAGTATTCAGAGTATAGTGTGACTTCAAACATCCGGCGAAGGTGTACTGCACACATGTCAAGATTTCTGACATCTATCCAACAAGAGCAGTCTACACTTAATGTAGAAAATGCTGCTGTTCCTCAGACATTTTATATGTCCAATGAGGCAGCTGAGGAAATGTTGTTCATTGGTCAGGACTTTGAGGATGAACTGTTTGTGGAGGCTTTGATGGACACTGCAGGTGTAGGAGAAGGTGGAGGTCAGGGTGAGGTTGATGATGCTGACGAGAACATTGGTGATGAGGGTGATGATGTCGAGGAGATGGTTGACAATGAGGTTGAAAGTCCAACGGACCGTTTCAAAGGCTACTTGGTGAATTGGGCTCTTGAATATGGAATAACAAGAAGAAGGAGACCGAAGTTGTGCCTTCATCATGGGTCCAGGATGGCATGAGCTACTGCCCCCCTTATACATCCACAGAACGCTGCACAAGGGCAGTGAAACGTCAAGAAGCACCTGACGAAACATGGGGTTTGTTTGATGTTAACATCAGGTACACTAGAGGTGAGGTAATGTTATATTTGCAGTCAACTATTTATAACTGACAACAACCTCCTGAGACAACAATATATATCTGCAATCTAAACACAATACATTAACATTCACTTACAGACACATATGAAGAGGCTCGCTGTAAGCTTCCTATGGCTGTGGTCCAATCTGATCTTCAGACTGAGGAGGAGGATGACCGCCCCACGTATATGAAGAGAAAAGGAAGGTATAACAACTATTAACAAATATTTTCTCAGTGGATGGCCTAAATATCCAACATATGTTTACTTCACTGGTCATTCTTATGAGTTCAATAACCTTATATTTTTAACATCAGGGGCACAAATACGCAAATATTCAGTACCACTGAAAGTGAGGATGAGGAGCCAAAGGAAAAGTTTCCACGCAAGGGCCAGTCAAACACCTCTAAGGGTTTGCCAACTGCACCAGTTATCAGACCTCCAGAGGACAGAAGAGAGACACCTGGGAATTCTGATAGGCCAACAAGGATTGAGCCAAACATTCAACAACAGCAGCAGCCAGTGTGTGATCGTAAGTGTTACATGTAAGGTACATGTGGCCCCCACAAACATCAAAGTTGCCCACCCCTGATCTATAATGTTGGGAGTTGCATAAACTATGAGTCATATTTCAGGGAGTATTTCAATAAGTGTTCTATTTTCTCTTTCTGATATTTACAAAAGTGCTGTGCGTCGCAGCCATTCTGAAGTTCCTGATGTGGAGATAGGAAAATACATAAAACGATGGATGCAGCTAGCCCCTGACAGAGATGGAGGGAGAAAAAGGAGAGAGCGAGTGAGAAGTGACCAGACCTTGGAGGAGTGATGGAGAAAACTGAATGCCTACCAGAGCTTAAATAGAAAGAAAGCTTAAATAGACAAAATCAAACAAAAAAATAAAATTAACATTTAAATGTTTTTGTTTAAGAGTCTTTCCTGTTTAAGTAGTATTTTGATACTTTGTGCAAGGCAATTGATCAGCATTAAAAACTTTGTGGATGGGTATCATTTGTATATATAAAATGTATAATAGTAATATTTAAAATTACTAAATCGGGTAATTTTGTATACATGTATAAACATTTGCATCGGGCCGCTTTTGGGGGGACTCTGGTAAGATGGCGGCAAAGTTGGCTGAATTCCGGTAGACGGAAACGGCCCGATGTACCGATGTACGGCCCGATGTCATTCATTTTAATTCCGGGCCGAGTCCGACACCCGTCACCAGGCCAATTCAATCAGTTCTGCCCCCACCGGGAAGAGGGCCTCTTCTGGGCCGATTTCTCATTGCTAGCTGGGATGTCCCCCCCATCCCCCCCGTCCCCCGTTCCCAGTGAAAGTTGCGCCCCTGCTATCCACAATAATCCCGTAATAATAATGCCGCTGGAGGAGATGGCTGCCGTTTTACGGGGTCCTAACCAATTGTGCTATTTTGTGTGTTTTTTCGCATTATTTGTAACTTATTTTGTACATAATGTTTCTTCCACCGTCTCTTATGACCGAAACGAGCTTCTGGATATCAGAACAGCGATTACTCACCTCGAACTGGACAAATATTTTTTTTTTAACGAGTCGGACGGGAAGGATTTACTCCAGATAACCGATCAGGCCCAAATCCCCATCATTCGCATGAAGAGAAGACGCAGATACAGGGTCCGGGTGCCTTGTGAGAATTCGTCGGCGAGTGGGTAACCCGCCTCTACCATCCGTCCTATTGGCCAATGTGCAATCATTGGATAATAAACTGGATGAGCTCCGTTCAAGACTATCCTACCAATGGGACATTAAAAACTGTAATATCTTATGTTTCACAGAGTCATGGCTGAACGACGACATGGATAATAGACAGTTTGCTGGTTTTTCCGTGCATCGGCAGACAGAACAGCCGCCTCCGGTAAGACGAGGGGTGGCGGTCTACTGGTGCGCAAAATCAAATACGTAGAATATCGCATGATAAGCTGTAGACCACACTATTTACCAAGAGAGTTTTCATCTATATTTTTCGTAGCTGTCTATTTACCACTACAAACCGATGCTGGCACTAAGACCGCACTCAACGAGCTGTATAAAGCCATAAGCAAGCAAGAAAATGCTCATCCAGAGGTGGCGCTCCTAGTGGCCGGGGACTTTATTGCAGGGAAACTTACATGCGTTTGACCTCATTTCTACCAGCATGTTACATGTGCAACAAGAGGGAAAAAAACTCTAGACCACCTTTACTCCACACACAGAGACGCGTACAAAGCTCGCCCTCCATTTGGCAAATCTGACCATAATTCTATCCTCCTGATTCCTGCTTACAAGCAAAAACTAAAGCAGGAAGTACCAGTGACTCGCTCAATACGGAAGTGGTCAGATGACGCAGATGCTAAGCTACAGGACTATTTTGCTAGCACAGACTGGAATATGTTCCGGGACTCATCCGATGGCATTGAGGTGTATACCACATCAGTCACCGGCTTCATCAATAAGTGCATCGATGACATTGTCCCGACAGTGACCGTACGTACATACCCCAACCAGAAGCCATGGATTACAGGCAACATCCGCACTGAGCTAAAGGGTAGAGCTGCTGCTTTCAAGGAGCGGGACTCTAACCCGTACGCTTATAAGAAATCCTGCTATGCCCTCAAATGAACCAGCAAACAGGCAAAGCGTAAATACAAGACTAAGATTGAATACTACTACACCGGCTCTGACGCTCGTCGGATGTGGCAGGGCTTGCAAACTATTACGGACTACAAAGGGAAGCCCAGCCGCGAGCTGCCCAGTGACACAAGCCTACCAGACGAGCTAAATGACTTCTATGCGTGCTTCGAGGCAAGCAACACTGAAGCATGCATGAGAGCACCAGCTGTTCCGGACGACTGTGTGATCACGCTCACCGTAGCCGATGTGAGTAAGACCTTTAAACAGGTCAACATTCACAAGGCCGCAGGGCCAGACGGATTACCGGGACGTGTACTCCGAGCATGCGCTGACCAACTGGCAAGTGTCTTCACTGACATTTTCAACCTGTCCCTGGCCGAGTCTGTAATACCTACATGTTTCACAAGCAGACCACCATAGTCCCTGTGCCCAAGAACACCAAGGTAACCTGCCTAAATGACTACCGACCCGTAGCACTCGCGTCCATAGTCATGAAGTGCTTTGAAAGGCTGGTCATGGCTCACATCAACACCCTCATCCCAGAAACCCTAGACCTACTCCAATTTGCATATCGCCCCAACAGATCCACAGATGACACAATCTCTATTGCACTCCACACTGCCCTTTCCCACCTGGACAAAAGGAACACCTACGTGAGAATGCTGTTCATTGACTGCAGCTCAGCGTTAAACACCGTAGTGCCCTCAAAGCTCATCACTAAGCTAAGGACCCTGGGACTAAACACCTCCCTCTGCAACTGGATCCTGGACTTCCTGACGGGCCGCACCCAGGTGGTAAGGGTAGGCAACAACACATCTGCCACGCTGATCCTCAACACGGGGGCCCCTCGGGTGCGTGCTTAGTCCCCTCCTGTACTCCCTGTTCACCCATGACTGCGTGGCCAAGCACGACTCCAACACCATCATTAAGTTTGCCGACGACACAATGGTGGTAGGCCTGATCACCGACAATGATGAGACAGCCTATAGGGAGGAGGTTAGAGACCTGGAAGTGTGGTGCCAGGACAACAACCTCTCCCTCGACGTGATCAAGACAAAGGAGATGATCGTGGACTACAGGAAAAGGAGGGCAGAGAACTCCCACATTCTCATCAACGGGGCTGTAGTGGAGCAAGTTGAGAGCTTCAAGATCCTTGGTGTCCACAATACCAACAAACTATCATGGTCCAAACACACCAAGACAGTTGTGAAGAGGGCACGACAACGCCTATTCCCCCTCAGGAGACTGAAAAGATTTGGCATGGGTCCTCAGATCCTCAAAAAGTTCTACAGCTGCACCATCGAGAGCATCCTGACTGGTTGCATCACTGCCTGGTATGGCAACTGCTCGGCCTCCGACCGCAAGGCGCTACAGAGGGTAGTGCGTACGGCCCAGTATATCACTGCCAAGCTTCCTGCCATCCAGGACCTCTATACCAGGTGGTGTCAAAGGAAGGCCCTAAAAATTGCCAATGACCCCAGCCACCCTAGTCATAGACTGTTCTCTCTGCTAACGCACGGCAAGCGGGACCGGAGCGCTAAATCTAGGTCCAAAAGGCTTCTGAACAGCTTCTACCCCCAAGCCATAAGACTGCTGAATGGCTAATCAAATGGCTACCGGACTATTTACATTGACCCCCCCCCACCCTTTTTTACGCTGCTGCTACTCGCTGTTTATTATCTATTATCTATGCATTGTCACTTTACCCCTACCTATATGTACATATTACCTCAATTACCTCGACTAACCTGTATCCCCGCACATTGACTCGGTACCGGTACCCCCTGTATATAGCCTTGTTATTGTTATTTTATTGTTGCTCTTTTATTTTGTACTTTAGTTTACTTAGTAAATATTTGTATCTCTTATTTTTCTTAAAACTGCATTGTTGGTTAAGGGCTTGTACAGTGAGGGGAAAAAAGTATTTGATCCCCTGCTGATTTTGTACGTTTGCCCACTGACAAAGAAATTATCAGTCTATAATTTTAATGGTAGGTTTATTTGAACAGTGAGAGACAGAATAACAACAACAAAATCCAGAAAAACGCATGTCAAAAATGTTATAAATTGATTTGCATTTTAATGAGGGAAATATGTATTTGACCCCCTCTCAATCAGAAAGATTTCTGGCTCCCAGGTGTCTTTTTTACAGGTAACGAGCTGAGATTAGGAGCACACTCTTAAAGGGAGTGCTCCTAATCTCAGCTTGTTACCTGTATAAAAGACACCTGTCCACAGAAGCAATCAATCAATCAGATTCCAAACTCTCCACCATGGCCAAGACCAAAGAGCTCTCCAAGGATGTCAGGGACAAGATTGTAGACCTACACAAGGCTGGAATGGGCTACAAGACCATCGCCAAGCAGCTTGGTGAGAAGGTGACAACAGTTAGTGCGATTATTCGCAAATGGAAGAAACACAAAATAACTGTCAATCTCACTCGGCCTGGGGCTCCATGCAAGATCTCACCTCGTGGAGTTGCAATGATCATGAGAACGGTGAGGAATCAGCCCAGAACTACACGGGAGGATCTTGTCAATGATCTCAAGGCAGCTGGGACCATAGTCACCAAGATAACAATTGGTAACACACTACGCCGTGAAGGACTGAAATCCTGCAGTGCCCACAAGGTCCCCCTGCTCAAGAAAGCACATATACAGGCCCTTCTGAAGTTTGCCAATGAACATCTGAATGATTCAGAGGAGAACTGGGTGAAAGTGTTGTGGTCAGATGAGACCAAAATGGAGCTCTTTGGCATCAACTCAACTCGCTGTGTTTGGAGGAGGAGGAATTCTGCCTATGACCCCAAGAACACCATCCCCACCGTCAAACATGGAGGTGGAAACATTATGCTTTGCGGGTGTTTTTCTGCTAAGGGGACAGGACAACTTCACCGCATCAAAGTATTGGGTGAGAACCTCCTTCCCTCAGCCAGGGCATTGAAAATGGGTCGTGGATGGGTATTCCAGCATGACAATGACCCAAAACACACGGCAACAAAGGAGTGGCTCAAGAAGAAGCACATTAAGGTCCTGGAGTGGCCTAGCAAGTCTCCAGACCTTAATCCCATAGAAAATCTGTGGAGGGAGCTGAAGGTTCGAGTTGCCAAACATCAGCCTCGAAAGCTTTCATGACTTGGAGAAGATCTGCAAAGAGGAGTGGGACAAAATCCCTCCTGAGATGTGTGCAAACCTGGTGGCCAACTACAAGAAACGTCTGACCTCTGTGATTGCCAACAAGGGTTTTGCCACCAAGTACTAAGTCATGTTTTGCAGAGGGGTCAAATACTTATTTCCCTCATTAAAATGCAAATCAATTTATAACATTTTTGACATGCGTTTTTCTGGATTTTGTTGTTGTTATTCTGTCTCTCACTGTTCAAATAAACCTACCATTAAAATTATAGACTGATCATTTCTTTGTCAGTGGGCAAACATACAAAATCAGCAGGGGATCAAATACATGTTTTCCCTCACTGTAAGTAAGCATTTCATTTCATTTGTATTCGGCGCATGTGACAAAGAAAATTTGATTTGATTTGAATAATAGCATTGTTGTGTGCATGTAACCATAGTGTTTTTGCAAACCAGCTGAATATAAGTCAGGTCTCCAACCCATTCTACTGTACATTTTCTTGAATATGGGCGATAACATGATATCTTCTAGCTTGATAACATATGAATCCACTAAAACTATGTGTTCTTCTTCTGCCATAAATCAGACTATAGTTTGTTACATGTAGATCACGTACTACATGGAAAAGGTAAAGCAGCATTGCCCTCAACCAGAGAAGAAGATGCACTTTGCCTCAACAATTATTTTTACAGTCTATGGATGGAATCATGTAAAGTGCTGGTGCCATGTTTCATGAGCTGAAATAAAAGATCCCAGAAATGTTCCATATGCACAAAAAGCTTATTTCTCTCAAAATGTTGTGCCCAAATTTGTTTACATCCCTGGTAGTGAGCAATTCTCCTTTGCCAAAATAATCCATCCACCTAACAGGTGTGGCATATCAAGATGCTGTCCAACAAGCTTTCTCTGCCCTTAACCTTGTTCTGAACACCTCCAAAACAAAGGTAATGTGGTTTGGTAAGAAGAATGCCCCTCTCCCCACTGTTGTGATTACTACCTCTGAGAGATTAGAGCTTGAGGTAGTCACCTCATGTACACCTGAGTGGCGCAGTGGTCTAAGGCACTGCATCGCAGTGCTAACTGTTCCACTAGAGATCCTGGTTCGAATCCAGGCTCTGTCGCAGCCGGCCGCGACCGGGAGACTCATGGGCGGCGCACAATTGGCCCAGCGTCGTCCAGGGTAGGGGAGGGAATGGCCGGCAGGGATGTAGCTCAGTTGATAGAACATGGCGTTTGCAACGCCAGGGTTGTGGGTTCGATTCCCACGGGGGGCCAGTATAAAAAAAATATGTATTCACTAACTGTAAGTCGATAAGAGCGTCTGCTAAATGACTAAAATACAAGTACTTGGGAGTCTGGCCAGATGGCACACTGTCCTTCTCTCAGCACATATCAAAGTTGCAGGCTAAGGTTAAATCTAGACTTGGTTTCCTCTATCGTAATCGCTCCTCTTTCACCCCAGCTGCTAAACTAACCCTGATTCAGATGACCATCCTACCCATGCTAGATTACGGAGACGTAATTTATAGATTGGCAGGTAAGGGTGCTCTTGAGCGGCTAGATGTTCTTTACCATTTGGCCATCAGATTTGCAACCAATGCTCCTTATAGGACACAACACTGCACTCTATACTCCTCTGTAAACTGGTCATCTCTGTATACCTGTCGCAAGACCCACTGGTTGATGCTTATTTACAAAACCCTCTTAGGAATCACTCCCCCTATCTGAGATACCTATTGCAGCCCTCATCCTCCACATACAACACCTGTTCTGCCAGTCACATTCTGTTAAAGGTCCCCAAAGCACACACATCCCTGGGTAGCTCCTTTTTTCAGTTCGCTGCAGCTAGCGACTGGAACGAGCTGCAAAAAACACTCAAACTGGACAGTTTTATCTCAATCTCTTCATTCAAAGACTCAATCATGGACACTCTTACTGACAGTTGTGGCTGCTTCGCGTGATGTATTGTTGTCTCTACCTTCTTGCCCTTTGTGCTGTTGTCTGTGCCCAATAATGTTTGTACAATGTTTTGTGCTGCTACCATGTTGTGCTGCTGCAGTGTTGTGTTGCTACCATGTTGTTGTCATGTTGTGTTGCTACCAAGATGTGTTGTCATATGTTGCTGCCATGCTATGTTGTTGTCTTAGGTCTCTCTTTATGTAGTGTTGTGGTGTCTCTCTTGTCATGATGTGTGTTTTGTCCTATATTTGTATTTTATTTTTTATTTTTAATCCCAGCCCCCGTCCCCGCAGGAGGCCCTTTGCCTTTTGGTAGGCCGTCATTGTAAATAAGAATTTGTTCTTAACTGACTTGCCTAGTTAAATAAAGGTTAAATAAAAAAATGAAAAAACTGCATGATCATTACACAGGTGCACCTTGTGCTGGGGACAATAAAAGGCCACTAAAATGTGCAGTTTTGTCACTCAACACAATGCCACAGATGTCTCAAGTTTTGAGGGAGCATACACTTGGCATGCTGACTGCAGGAATGTCCACAAGAGCTGTTGCCAGATAATTGAATGTTAAGTTCTCTACCATAAACCGTTTTAGAGAATTTGGCAGTACATCCAACCGGCCTCACGTCCACAGACCACATGTAACCACGCCAGCCCAGGACCACATCTGGCTCGTTCACCTGTGGAATCGTCTGAGACTAGCCACCCAGACAGCTGATAAAACTGAGGAGAATTTCTGTCTGTAATAAAGCCCTTTTGTGTGGAAAAACTCATTCTGATTGGCTGGGCCTGGCTCCCCACCCATGGCTGCGCCCCTGCCCAGTCATGTGAAATCCATGGATTAGGGCCTAATGAATTTATTTCAATTGACTGATTTCCTTATATGAACTGTAACTCCGTAAAATTGTTGAAAATGTTGCATGTTGCGTTTATATTTTTGTTCAGTATAGATTCAGCCGCGGGCGATTTTTCGATGGTCGGTAAGGTGACCAGAACATAATTACAAATAATTTGTAGACTGCAAATTGACCGCAAGAAGCCCAAACAGATATAATAATTGACCAAAACATAATAATTTCAAACCTTGCTTACATTTGTATACCATCACATCTAATTTATCTCTCTAAACTTATAATCACTTCGAGCTGATTTGCTGATGTTTTTACAGTCTTTTATGTGTCGTCCCCCATTTTGGGGGCCAAATAAAATCACCTGCGGTCTATGGCCTCAACCATGGTCTATGGCCTCAACCTACATCAAATAATATTTTGAAAAATATAATATGATCTTTCTTTCTAAACACGTGTGGCGGCTGCCTTCATTGACGTCATATCCAGTCTGCTTGTGTTGTTGTTTTTCCTGCCTGGCAGAGGGAGTGGGAATGCGCTGACGGCTGGGAGGAACGACAAGAAAGGGAAGAGATAAGAGAGAAAGGGAAAAGGCCCTGGGTTCCACCGTCCGTCAGGTTAGGTATCAACCACCTACAGATTGCAGTACCGTCTTACCAGTCACTAAACCGGGGGCGAAATGTCGTCGTCTACCAGTCGTCAGCTTAGCGAAAGCAGGGCCATTCCAACCAGGACGGTGTTGATCAACGATAGAACGCAGCTACCTCATGATTATTGCACCACCCCTGGAGGCACTTTATTTTCAACAACTCCGGGAGGTAAAATCAACACAAACCTATCAATTGTATCTTATTACTGATGTGTATTTCGCTATGCACTGTCGTGCATTGTGGCCTAGCTAGGCCGATTGCATGGCAAGGCATCCTTTTCGAAGCGTTCAAAACAAAAACAAAGGTTTGCCCCGCCCTTGCCGTCCCTTTTGGCAATGTGATTGGTTGGTGTTCAACGCAGTGATCTGAATCATGGTGGCTACATTTGTAACAATGCAATATATTATTTATTACAGTGCCTCCAGAAAGTATTCACACCCCTTGACTATTTCCACATTTTGTTGTGTTACAAGGTGGGATTAAAATGGATTGGAATGTCACACAAAATACTATGTAATGTCAAAGTGGAATTAAAATTCAAACTGTCAAAGTGGAATTAAAATTCAAACATTTGTAAAAATTATAATAATAATAATAATAATGAAAAATGAAACACTAATATATATTCGTTACATAAGTATTCAACCCCCTGAGTCAATACATGTTAGAATCACCTTTGACAACAATTATAGCTGTGACTCTTTCGGTGTAAGTCTCTAAGAGCTTTGCACACCCGGATTGTACAATATTTGCAAATTCTTCAAGCTCTGTCAAGTTGGTTGTTGATCATCGCTAGACAGCCATTTTCATGTCTTGCCATAGATTTTCAAGCCAATTTAAGTCAAAACTTTAACTAGGCCACTCAGGAACATCCAATGTCGTCTTGGTAAGCACCTCCAATGTATATTTGACCTTGTGTTTTAGGTTATTGTCCTGATGAAAGGTGAATTTGTCTCTGTGTCTGTTGGAAAGCACACTGAACCAGGTTGCCTGTGCTTAGCTCTATTCCATTTATTTTTATCATAAAAAACTCCCTAGTCCTTGCCGATGACAAGCATACCCATAACATGATGCAGCCACCACAATGCTTGAAAATATGAAGAGTGGTACTCAGTGATGTGTTGGATTTACCCAAACATAGCACTTTGTATTCAAGACATAACGTTAATTTCTTTGCCACATTTTTTGAAGTTTTACTTTATTGCCTTATTGCAAACAGGATGCATTGTTTTGGAATATTTCTGTACAGGCTTCCTTCTTTTCACTCTGTTATTTAGGTTATTATTGTGGAGTAACTACAATGTTGTTGATCCATCCTCAGTTTTCTCCTATCACAACCATTAAACTCTGTAACTGTTTTAAAGTCACCATTGGCCTCATGGTGAAATCCCTGAGCTTGTTCTTTCCTCTCCGGCAAACTTAGTTAGGAAGGACGCCTGTGTCTTGGTAGTGACTGGGTGTATTGATACACCATCCAAAGTGTAATTAATAACTTCACCATGCTCAAAGGGATATTCAATGTTAGCTTTTTATTTATTTTTACCTATCTACCAATAGGTGCCCTTTGCAAGGCATTGGAAAACCTCCCTGGTCTTTGTGGTTGAATCTGTGTTAGAAATGCTAGACTCAGGGACTTTTTTACATTTTCGTAATTTAGCAGACGCTGTTATCCAGAGCGACTTACAGTTAGTGCATTCATCTTAAGACAGCTAGGTGGGACAACCACATATCACAGTGATAGTAAGTACAATTTTCCTCAATAAAGTAGCTATCAGCAAAGTCAGCGCTAGTAAGGGGGAAAAGAATCAAGTGTGATCGTTAGTTCACAAATGCTTTTTTTTTTCCTTACTGATAATTGTATGTGTGGGGTACAGAAATTAGGTAGTCATTCAAAAATCATGTTAAACACTATTATTGCACGCAGAGTGAGTCCATGCAACTTATTATGGGACTTGTTAAGCAAATGTTTACTCCTGAACTTATTTAGGCTTGCCATAACAAAGAGATTGAATACTTATTGACTCAAGACATTTCAGCTTTTAATTTTTTATTAATTTGTACAAATTTCTTAAAATATAATTCCATTTTGACATTATGGGGTATTGTATGTAGGCCAGTGACACAAAATCTCAATTTAATCAATTTTAAATTCAGGCTGTAACATATGGAAGCCCAGTGAGGACAAATTGATAAATACAAAATTCCGTCGTTATGTTGAGATCACAACTATTTATCTCATGATCACTACATAACAAAAGTTGTTTTGTTGAGATCACAAGATAATCAAAAGTACCACGCATCATCCATTCATTTGTTCAGATGCACAATAACCACTTCATCAAGAAGCCCTATGGCTTTGTTGAGTGCAATGTGGGGCATTTGAGCCCTGAACGATGCCTGACAGGCAGCACCGTCTCCCAGGCTGTGTGCCACCCCCAAGACCACAGTCAATCGCATGCAAGAAACAACACAGCTAACCTGGCTAGTCTTGTGAGCTAGCTAGGTAGTCTTGTTAGCTAGCTAGCAAGCTAGCTTGTTATATATGCTGGTTGTTAGCTTGCATAACTGATATATGTGTATAATTATAAGGGACACTTTGTGGATACTATTTACAGTGGGTGAGCTACATTCCTGACAGGCTGATCCGATTCAATTTCAGCCTCAGAGGCTGATAAGTCAGGAAGCTGCCTTATAGGCTGTTTTATAGATACGACTTATTGCAGGCAGATTAGCTGTCAAAGTGCTTTATAAGCAAATGCATATCTGATCTAGGGGGTGAGCTCTATCCCTGGCAGGCTGATCAGATTCAATAGCAGCCTCATCTTGATCCAAGATGGCGTAGCAGTGCGGTCGTGTATTCTGTAGTGTGCTCGTGTCAATAGCCTGTTTTTTTTTTGTTGTTGTCTTTTTCGTATATATTTCTCAATCTCACTTTTCATCCTTCAACTAAATATACTTTCCTGCAACCCGCCTCACCCAATGTGGAACGGATTCTATTATTTCTTATACCTTTTTATCAAGAACCTACGCCTGAAACTAGCCAGCTAGCCAGCTAACTAGCTACTTGGTAGCTACTTGCTATTAGCCATCGTTAGCGGTTTTCACCATTGTCCGTGGCCTGCACTACCTACCAGCCAGCTCTAGCCTGGACAATTATCGGCCAGTCTGCACAGTGCGCTATCGACTCAGAACATATCGGATTTTCTGCCGGAATCACTGAATCACTGGATCTTTAACACCAGATCATCGCAACTAGCTAGCTGCAACTGAATGGATGTTGTTGTTGGCTAATCACCACTGCCCTGAAACAAGCACCAGTTAGCCTTGAGCTAGCCTCGAGCCAGGCCCATCTCCCGGCTATCTACCTCTCTGTCAACCGGACGGGACCTCCTAGTGTCGACACAGAGCCCCGCCGATCCATCACGACTGGTCTGCCGACGTAATCGTCTGATGTGGTTTCAACAGGCTTCCCGACCACGAAGATCCATCTGCTAGCCCCGGCCCGCTAGCACACGCATTCAACAGCCGTGCCTCCTGCTAGCCTGTGCCGTAGTAGCCATCGAACTGCTCCCGGACTCACCTTTTGCTGTTCACTGGACCTTATGATCACTCAACCAACCACACAGCTGATGCCTGCTGGGCTGTTCCTTTACACGGTACCCCATCCTGTTTATCTGTCCTGTATCTGTTTAGCCTCATCCCAAACTTTCGTCGCTATTACCAGTTGTTGTCTTAGATCTCTCGAATAACGCCTGTGATTGCTTTATGCCTCTCTCCCATGTCAATATGTCTTGCCTATTGCTGTTTTGGTTAGTTCTTATTATACAATTTCACTGTAGAGCCCCCAGTCCCGCTCAACCTGCCTCAGATAGCGCCTTTGTTCCACCTCCCATACACGCGGAGACCGGCTCAATCGGTGCCTCCAGTGATGCTATCTCTTTCATCGTTACCCAACGCTTAGGTTTACCTCCACTGTACTCATATCCTTCCATATCCTTGTCTGTACATAATGCCCTGAATCTATTCTACAATGCCCGGAAATCTGCCCCTTTTATTCTCTGTACCCAATGCACTAGAAGACCAGTTCTTAAAGCCTTTAGCCGTATCCTTATTCTACTCCTCCTCTGTTCCTCTGGTGATGTAGAGGTTAACCCAGGCCCTGTAGCCCCCAGTATCACTCCTACTCCCCAGGCGCTATCATTTGTTGACTTCTGGAACCGTAAAATACTTGGTGTCTTGCATGTTAACATCAGAAGCCTTCTCCATAAGTTTGAGTTATTCACTGCCTTAGCACACTCCGCCAACCCTGATGTTCTAGCAGTGTTTGAATCCTGGCTTAGGAAGGCCACCAAAAACTCTGACATTTCCATCCCCAACTACAAACCTTTCCGTCTAGATAGAACTGCCAAAGGGGGTGGAGTTGCAATCTACTGTAGAGATAGAGCTCTGCAGGCTATCTTACTATCCAGGTCTGTGCCCAAACAGTTTGAGCTTCTACTTCTAAAAATCCACCTTTCCAGAAATAAGTCTCTCACTGTTGCCGCTTGCTACAGACCCCCCTCAGCCCCCAGCTGTGCCCTGGACACCATATGTGAATTGATTGCCCCCCATCCATTTTACATTTTACCTTTATTTAACTAGGCAAGTCAGTTAAAAACAAATTCTTATTTACAATGACGGCCTACACCGGCCAAACCCGGACGACGCTGGGCCAATTGTGCGCCGCCCTATGGGACTCCCAATCACGGCCGGTTGTGATACAGCCTGGAATCAAACCAGGGAGTCTTTAGTGACGCCTCAAGCACTGAGATGCAGTGCCTTAGACCGCTGCGCCACTCGGGAGCCCAAAACCTCAGAGTTTGTACTGCTTGGTGACCTAAACTGGGATATGCTTAACACCCCGGCCGTCCTACAATCTAAACTAGATGCCCTCAATCTCACACAAATTATCAAGGAACCTACCAGGTACAACGCTAAATCCGTAAACATGGGCACCCTCATACATATCATCCTGACAAATGTACCCTCTAAATACACCTCCTCTGTCTTCAACCAGGATCTCAGCAATCATTGCCTCATTGCCTGCGCCCGTAATGGGTCCGCGGTCACCCCTCATCACTGTCAAACGCTCCCTAAAACACTTTAGCGAGCAGGCCTTTCTAATTGACCTGGCCCAGGTATCCTGGATGGATATTGACCTCATTCCGTCAGTAGAGGATGCCTGGTTGTTCTTTTAAAAGTGCTTTCCTCTCAATCTTAAGTAAGCATGCTCCATTCAAAAAATTCAGAACTAAGAACAGATATAGCCCCTGGTTCACCTCAGACTTGCCTGCCCTTGACCAGCACAAAAACATCCTGTGGCGTACTGCATTAGCATTGAACAGCCCCCGCGATATGCAACTTTTCAGGGAAGTCAGGAACCAATATACACAATCAGTTAGGAAAGCAAAGGCTAGCTTTTTCAAACAGAAATGTGCATCCTGTAGCACTAACCAAAATGTTTTGGGACACTGTAAAGTCCATGGAGAATAAGAGCACCTCCTCCCAGCTGCCCACTGCACTGAGGCTAGGAAATACTGTCACTACTGAATTTCAATAAGCATTTTGCTATGGCTGGCCATGCTTTCCACCTGGCTACCCTCCCCCCCGGCCACCAGCTCTGCACCCTCCGCTGCAACTTGCCAATGCCCCCCCCCCCCCCCCCCCCGCTTCTCCTTCACGCAAATTCAGATAGCTGATGTTCTGAAAGAGCTGCAAAATCTGGATCCCTACAAATCAGCTGGGCTAGACAATCTGGACCCTTTCTTTCTAAAATTAGCCGCCGAATTTGTAGCAACCCCTATTACTAGCCTGTTCAACCTCTCTTTCGTATCATCTGAGATCCCCAGAGATTGGAAAGCTTCCGCGGTCGTCCCCCTCTTCAAAGGGGGTGACACTCTAGATACAAACTGTTACAGACCTATATTCATCCTGCCCTTCCTTTCGAAAGTATTTGAAAGCCAAGTTAACAAACAGATCACCGACCATTTCGAATCCCACCGTACCTTCTCCGCTATGTAATCTGGTTTCCGAGCTGGTCATGGGTGCACCTCAGCCACGCTCAAGGTCCTAAACGATATAATAACCGCGATCGATAAAAGACAGTACTGTGCAGCCGTTTCCATTGACCTGGCCAAGGCTTTCGACTCTGTCAATCACCGCATTCTTTTTTGGCAGACTAAATAGCCTTGGTTTCTCAAATGACTGCCTCACCTGGTTCACCAGCTACTTCTCAGATAGAGTTCAATGTGTCAAATCGGAGGGCCTGTAGTCTGGACCTCTGGCAGTCTCTTTGGGGGTGCCACATGGTTCAATTCTCGGGCCGACTCTATTCTCTGTGTATATCAATGATGTCGCTCTTGCTGCTGGTGACTCTCAGATCCACCTCTACGCAGACGACACCATTTTGTATACATCTGGCCCTTCATTGGACACTGTGTTAACAAACCTCCAAACGAGCCTCAATGCCATACAACACTCCTTCCGTAGCCTCCAACTGCTCTTAAACGCTACTAAAACGAAATGCATGCTCTTTAATCGAACGCTGCTTGCACCCGCCCGACCGACTAGAATCACTACTCTCGGCGGGTCTGACTTAGAATACCTAGGTGTCTGGTTAGACTGTAAACTCTCCTTCCAGACTCACATTAAGCATCTCCAATCCAAAGTAAAATCTAGAATCGGCTTCCTATTTCGCAACAAAGCCTCCTTCACTCATGCTGCCAAACATGCCCTCGTAAAACGGACTATCCTACTGATCCTTGACTTCGGCGATGTCATTTACAAAATAGCCTCCAACACTCTACTCAGCAAATTGGATGTAGGGATGTAGCTCAGTTGGTAGAGCATGGCATTTGCAATGCCAGGTTTGTGGGTTCGATTCCCACGGGGGGGCAGTATGGAAAAAATAAAAAAATAATGTATGCACTCACTAACTGTAAGTCGCTCTGGATAAGAGCGTCTGCTAAATGACTAAAATGTAAATGTAAATGTAGTCTATCACAGTGCCATCCGTTTTGTCACCAAAGCCCCATATACTACCCACCATTGTGACCTGTATGCTCTCATTGGCTGGCCCTCACTACATATTCGTCACCAAACCCACTGGCTCCAGGTCATCTATAAATCTCTGCTAGGCAAATCCCTGCCTTATCTTAGCTCATTGGTCACCATAGCAACACCCACCCGTAGTATGCGCTCCAGCAGGTATATCTCACTGGTCATACCCAAAGCCAACACCTCCTTTGGCTGCCATTCCTTCCAGTTCTCTGCTGCTAATGACTGGAACGAACTGCAAAAATCTCTGAAGCTGGAGACTCTTATCTCCCTCACTAACTTTAAGTGTCAGTTGTCAGAGCAGCTTACCGATCACTGCACCTGTACACAGCCCATCTGTAATTAGCCCACCCAACTACCTCATCCCCATATGGTTATTTCTTTTGCTCATTTGCACCCCAGTATCTCTATTTGCACATCTATCACTCCAGTGTTAATACTAAATTGTAATTATTTATTGCCTTACCTCCATAACTTACTACATTTGCACACACTGTATATAGATTTTCTATTGTGTTATTGACTGTATGTTTTGTTTATCCCATGTGTAACTCTGTGTTGTTGTTTTTATCGCACTGCTTTGCTTTATCTTTGCCAGGTCGCAGTTGTAAATGAGAACTTGTTCTCACCTGGCCTACCTGGTTAAATAAAGGTGGAAAAAAATAAAATAAGAGGCAGATGTCAGGATGCTGCCTTGTAGGCTGTTTCATATGTAAGGCTCCTTGCAGAAAGCCTACTGGGCAGCATCCTGACTTATCAGCCTCTGAGGCTTCTATTGAATCTGATCAGCTTGACAAGAATAGAGCGCAACCACTCTTGATCATATACATAATGCACTGACTGCTAATCTGCCTGCAAGGAGCTTTAGCTATGAAACAGCCTACAAGGTAGAATCCTGATTTATCAGCCTCTGAGGCTGCTATTGGATCTTATCATCCTGTCAGGAATGGAGCTCACCCACTCTGTAAATGTAAATATTATCTATAAAACATGAAGTGTCCCTTACATTTATAAACGTTTCAGTTATGAAAGTTAACAACCAGCATATATATAACACGCTAGCTAAGTAGCTAACTCGCTCACAAGACTAGCCAAGTGAGCTGCGTTGTTGCTTGCATGTGGTTGGCTGTGGTATTGGGGGTGGCATACAGCCAGGGAGACAGGGCTGCCTGTTAGGCATCGTTCAGGGCTTAAATCCCCCAAGAAGGCTTAGCTCAAGATAAGGGACATTTAGCTTGCTAACATTCTAACTTATAAACTGATAATGAGCACCAAACACAAATGAAAGCATGATGTTAGCATGAAATGTACCCTCCCTTAGTGTAGCAATCAATAAAAACATATGCACTGATCCACCATGGGCTCAGCTGTACTGTCAATCTATCATCAATGCGTCTATTCCTATTTATGAAGTTAATCTTGTGATCTTGACAAAACAACTATTGTGATGTCGTGATCATGAGATAAATAAGTTGTGATCTCGACATAACGAGGGAATTTTTTATATATTCATATGATCTCTCTGGACATCCGTAGTAACACTACAAAATGTGGAAAAAGTAAAGGGGTGTGAATACTTTCTGAAGGCACTGTAGGTAGTTACAATGTATTTATATATTCATACTTCCTCAAACCAGCCAGGCATGTATCTGAATTTCATTGTCTCAGACAGTGCTTTTGCATGTAAAAAACTATTGCACTTTTATTGAAATAATGTTAACAGAAAGCTAAGGCCTCTGCTTTTTGTTTACAGCTTTTTGTTGACAATACTGTAAACAATTGTGCCAGCACCTGATGTAGGCACCTAGGCAGTGTTGTGTATGACATACGCCATCTTTTGTTTAAAATGGGTATTTACAGTAAATATGTAACGAGCTAAACAGGTTTATGCTCTTGCCCTTACTATTCACAGATGTGTGTATTGTGAATTGGTGCATTTTTTATTTTATTTGCTGTCATCATCCATTGTAATGATGACAGGATTACATTTGCAAAACAAGAAAACAGATTAATACAATTTGACCTTGATTTGCCTACATTTGCACTGCTGCACAGTGCTACACTATTGCATGTTTCATGTAAATGAACAACATTGTAAATGAACGAAAACAACAAAGACTCCATTTACACATAAAGTCATAGAAGCAATAGAATCAACGTGTTGTTATCGACATGATGGTGTACCAGTTCTCTAAAGCAGGTTTGTAATACATCTGTTGTTAATGCATTTCTATACAGTCAATGGTTGTAACTAATATGTCAATGATGTTATTAAATAATCACTCTCCTCTATCGTAGGGACCCGGATCATCTACGACCGTAAGTTCCTATTGGACCGGCGTAACTCCCCCATCGCCCAGACCCCCCCAGCCCACCTGCCCATCATCCCCGGGGTGACCAGCCTCAACATCCTGACCGAGAACAGAAGGAACGAGGCCAACAACCACATCAAACCCCACAACAGTCATGGCAAGACAGCCACCGGTCAGTGGGTGCCATATCCTCGGACAATATTAGTAATAAAGGTATTACACCCCTGCTTTAGAGTACAACTCACGTGTTGATGACATTGTATTTGTGTTCTTGTGTTTAAAGGTGAGGATGCTCAGTTCGAGATGGACATCTGACCTCACCTGAGGAACCACACCGGAACAACAGAAGAAGAAACTAGCCTGGTTCCTGTCCTGTCCTGTGTGCCAGTGGCTTGGCTTGTAGAAACAAATGTTGTGAGCCCTCACATCACTCACAGCAGCCATCTTCTTTAGCTCTCTGTCTCGCCATCACTGGGTGTGATGTATGTAAACCACGCGGATAAAGTATACCATGTAATACGGTAACTATACGGCCAACTTGGCCCCATACTGTGGCTCCGTTTCAATGTCCATGCTAGCATACCACTTAGAATGAAGCAATGTATTTGACATGCATCCTAAGTGGTATGGTACTGTGGATATTGCAATGTAGCCCGCATTTGTTGTAACCAACTCTTCTATCGTTGTCAAGCCATAGTTTGGCATGACTGAAACAACACAGAGATGAGTTGGCTACAATACAAACTGACTGGGCTACCAGGCTATGGCCAACCCTGAGACCTAGCGGAAGAATCTGCAGGTCTATTCGAATAGGTCTCAGGGTTACCAACCGTCGTATGTGTATTGTATGTACTTCAGCCACACAACAAGGAAAAGGGCCTAAAGGTAACCAGAGATATTCTTACCCATTAATGAAATGTAGACGCCCAAGTCAATGCAGTAATCTAAGCTGACCATTTTGTATTTCTGTATGAGTCCTTACTACCAGAGCACACTGTAAACAAAGCCGTCTTTACCGCTTTAGACATTTTATAATGGGGCCCAAGAAACTGTACAACATCTACTAAATGTACTTGTACTACTTTGTAGAGCAAAGTACTGGCCTTAGAATAATCAGTCAAAGGGATTGATATTACTTATCCTTTTCAGAACTTTTGTCGTTCACATTGTTTGGGTAAAATATTCATTAAAACAAATACTGGATATGCTCTTACCTGCCTGTTTTGTAGTCCGTTAGTTACCAGCAATTAAACTAATAAGGGATGATGTGACTGATAAAAAAAAAAGAATCAGATTAGCTGAGAATTTCATAATCATTCCAAGTCTTGAATATCTATCCATCACCAATACAAGCCTGACTTTATGGTGCGTTTTGGGTCTTTCTGGTAAAGGATTTTATAAAGATTTACCATTTGGAAAACCTTGGCTTTAAGTTTGTGGTGATGGTTTGATAGATTTGCAAATGAAAGGAGAAAATGAATTTATACATTATTTAAGGCTATACTAAATGTTAAACATAGTCAGATAATTGCTAAATAAATTTGAATTAACTACATGAAAATTGCTAAATAAATTTGAATTAACTACATGAACGGTTTATATTTTGTCGCAAAAGAGATTTCAAACAACAAACCTAAGTTCTGTTCTAATTAGAATTAACTACATTTTCAGAGAAATGCCATGGACACTGTTTACAGCAAGATCAATAAAGTTCCTTATGATGAGGATTATGCTGTTCTCCCCATTTTGTCTGTACACATGGTTTCACATGGTTGAGATCACATTGATAACAAAAGAGGAATACTTTATTGTCCAATGTACACGAATGTGCAACACATGTATTCTGCTTTATCGCATTCCCAACCCCTCCAAAAGACAGAGATACACACAGAGAGGAACATACAGTGAGGGAAAAAAGTATTTGATCCCCTGCTGATTTTGTACGTTTGCCCACTGACAAAGAAATGATCAGTCTATAATTTTAATGGTAGGTTTATTTGAACAGTGAGAGACAGAATAACAACAAAAAAATCAAGAAAAACACATGTCAAAAATGTTATAAATTGATTTGCATTTTAATGAGGGAAATAAGTATTTGACCCCCTCTCAATCAGAAAGATTTCTGGCTCCCAAGTGTCTTTTATACAGGTAACGAGCTGAGATTAGGAGCACACTCTTAAAGGGAGTGCTCCTAATCTCAGTTTGTTAACTGTATAAAAGACACCTGTCCACAGAAGCAATCAATCAATCAGATTCCAAACTCTCCACCATGGCCAAGACCAAAGAGCTCTCCAAGGATGTCAGGGACAAGATTGTAGACCTACACAAGGCTGGAATGGGCTACAAGACCATCGCCAAGCAGCTTGGTGAGAAGGTGACAACAGTTGGTGTGATTTTTCGCAAATGGAAGAAACACAAAATAACTGTCAAACTCCCTCGGCCTGGGGCTCCATGCAAGATCTCACCTCGTGGAGTTGCAATGATCATGAGAACGGTGAGGAATCAGCCCAGAACTACACGGGAGGATCTTGTCAATGATCTCAAGGCAGCTGGGACCATAGTCACCAAGAAAACAATTGGTAACACACTACGCCGTGAAGGACTGAAATCCTGCAGCGCCCGCAAGGTCCCCCTGCTCAAGAAAGCACATATACAGGCCCGTCTGAAGTTTGCCAATGAACATCTGAATGATTCAGAGGAGAACTGGGTGAAAGTGTTGTGGTCAGATGAGACCAAAATTGAGCTCTTTGGCATCAACTCAACTCGCCGTGTTTGTAGGAGGAGGAATGCTGCCCATGACCCCAAGAACACCATCCCCACCGTCAAACATGGAGGTGGAAACATTATGCTTTGGGGGTGTTTTTCTGCTAAGGGGACAGGACAACTTCACCGCATCAAAGGGACAATGGACGGGGCCATGTACCGTCAAATCTTGGGTGAGAACCTCCTTCCCTCAGCCAGGGCATTGAAAATGGGTCGTGGATGGGTATTCCAGCATGACAATGACCCAAAACACACGGCCAAGGCAACAAAGGAGTGGCTCGAGAAGAAGCACATTAAGGTCCTGGAGTGGCCTAGCAGGGGATCAAATACTTTCTTCCCTCACTGTACATATATCCAATTGCTTTGAGCAGGTGCTGGAGATTAGAGTGTACACAGTATGTCCAATAAAAAGAAACAAAAGACTCCACATACTGCAATCTATTTCCCCCAGTTTGTTTGTCACACTTTGGGACACTGCATACATTGAAGAGTCTTCCTTTTTTGATCACAGTCACAGAGATAATCTTCTCTTTAGATCCTTCTGTCACATCAGTAATTTTCACATGGAGGGAGAGTAATAATTCCAGCCAGAAGAATAACCTACTGTTTTTTGGTCCTCTGATAATACTTATCCCATGTGAATCGACATCCCTGTTTTTGAGGGGTATTGCTGTTTGCAGTTTGGGTAAGAACATGGGAACAATTTGAAGCTTAAAACAAAGTGCTATGCATGTAGCCTACAGATGGATGTTATGTCATATATCAACTTTCCCAGTGCCTATTTCTCTTTTAAAAGATTAAGTGGATGATATTGTGCCAATGAATTAATACATTTCCAAATAAGTCAGTTAATTAAATGTCTGCATACAGTTCTTGGTTCTTACTGATATTATTTTTGACTCTCCGAACTGGAAGCCAATATTAGACTGTCCTTTTCTGATTCATCATTACTTGAGCCCATTGAAAAGACATGGGGAGAATAAGGCTTTATACAAGACTGTATGGAGACAGGATTAGTATACAACAAAGTACATCTGTTACGCCCTGACTCAGGGGACGCTTATATGTTGAGTCAGGGTGTGTATATTCCTTGTTGTGCTTTTTCTATGTTGTCGATCTGGTATGTGTGGATCTGTTGGCCGGTGTGGTTCCCAATCAGAGGCAGCTGTCGCTCGTTGTCTCTGATTGGGGACCATACTTAGGCAGCCTATTGGCACTGTCTAGTTGTGGGATCTTGTTCTTTGTAAGGTATGTTGTGTGTGCTACCTTGGACTTCACTTCACGTTTCGTTTATTGTTTTGTCAAGTGTTTATTACGTTAATAAACATGTACGTATATCACGCTGCGCCTTGGTCTGTCCCGTCATTCAACGAACGTGACAGAAGATCCCACCAAACGAGGACCAAGCAGCGTGCCCAGGCGGAGCGGATGGCCATGTCACAGGTGGCCAATTTGTGGTCATGGGAGGAGATATTTGCGGGGAAAGGACCATGGGCTAAGGTAGATGCCCAGACAGGAGAGGAGCAACGGCAACACGGAGGAGGCCGGTCGAGGAGGAAGCCCGAGAAGCAGCCCCAATAAAATATTTTTGGGGGGGCACACTGGGTGGTTGGCGGAACCTAGGGTTAGAGCAGAGCCAACTCCCCGTACTCACACGAAGAGGCGTATGACTGGGCAAGCTCCGTGTTATGCGGAGCTACGTACTGTGTCGCCAGTGCACCGGCACAGTCCTGTACGTCCTGTGCTTGCACCACGCACGTGCCGTGCGAAGATGGGCATCCAGCCAGGACGGGGTGTGCCGGCTCAACACTCCTGGTCTCCAGTACGCCTCCTCGGTCCCGCATTTCCTGCGCCAGTTCTAAGAACTGTATCGCCAGTGCGCGTGCACAGCCCAGCCCAGTGCGTCCTGTGCCAGCGCCCCGCACGTGTAGTGCGAAAGTGGGCAGCCAGCCAGGACGGGTTGTGCCAGCTCCCCGCTCCAGATCTCCAGCCCGCCTTCACAGTCCGGTCCGGCCTGTTCCTGCTCCTCGCACCAAGCCAGTGGTGCGCGTCGCCAGTCCGGCCCCGCCTGTTCCTGCTCCTCGCACCAAGCCAGTGGTGCACGTCGCCAGCCCGGCCCGGCCTGTTCCTGCTCCTCACACCAAGCCAGTGGTGCGTGTCGCCAGTCTGGCCCGGCCTGTTCCTGCTCCTCGCACCAAGCCAGTGGTGCGCGTCGCCAGTCCGGCCCGGCCTGTTCCTGTCCCTCGCACCAAGCCAGTGGTGCGTGTTCCTAGTCCGGTCCGGCCCGTGCCTGCTCCTCGCACCAGACCAGTGGTGCGTTTGTCCAGTCCGGCATGGCTCGTGCCCGTTCCACCGGTGCCTTGTCCGGCACCGGTCAGCTGCTCCACTCCGGAGCCAGAGCAGTCCACTCCACCGGTGCCTGATCCAGTGCCGATCAGCTGTTCCACTCCGGAGCCAGAGCAGTCCGCTCCACCGGTGCCTGATCCAGCTCCGGTCAGCTGCGCCACTCCGGAGCCAGAGCAGTCCGCTCCACCGGGGTCCAGTCCAGCTCCGGTCAGCGGCTCCACTCCGGAGCCAGAGCAGTCCGCTCCACCGGTGCCTGATCCAGCTTCGGTCAGCGGCTCCACTCCGGAGCCAGAGCAGTCCGCTCCACCGGTGCCCAGTCCAGCTCCGGTCAGCGGCTCCAGTCCAGACCATGATGTCAGCCCCTCTCCAGGTTCGGTGTCTCCCACACCAGGGTCCAGACAGGGCCTGGCGTATCGTGGGAGGAAGGAGAGGGGAAGCAGCGCGCCGAGGTCCAGACCAGACCAGGGGCGCAACAGGGAGGCGGAGAATGAGAGGTCGTCACGCCCCGAGCCGGATCCGCCTCCGAGGCGGAATGCCCACCCGGCCCCTACCCTGTTATGTTTAGGTTGTGCGGTCGGAGTCCGCACCTTTGGGGGGGGGGGGGGGGGTACTGTCACGCCCTGACTCAGGGGACGCTTATATGTTGAGTCAGGGTGTGTATATTCCTTGTTGTGCTTTTTCTATGTTGTCGATCTGGTATGTGTGGATCTATGTTGGCCGGTGTGGTTCCCAATCAGAGGCAGCTGTCGCTCGTTGTCTCTGATTGGGGACCATACTTAGGCAGCCTATTGGCACTGTCTAGTTGTGGGATCTTGTTCCTTGTAAGGTATGTTGTGTGTGCTACCTTGGACTTCACGTTTCGTTTTGTTTATTGTATTGTCGAGTGTTTATTACGTTAATAAACATGTACGTATATCACGCTGCGCCTTGGTCTGTCCCGTCATTCAACGAACGTGACAACATCAGTACTGAAGCATAGAGGTCAGCGTCTGTGTCAGGCACTGGCTTTGTCAGTGTCAGTCTTTAAGTATTTTTTTATCAGGCCTATGTACTGCCGGCAACCAGAACTGCTGGTTTCAGATACCAGGTTGACTATACCAACTCCTGCTGTTGTGCCCTTACAAAAGGTGCTTACCAGTGGAAGACCCCTAAACTAGCTCCAGCAGAACATCCAAAGGTGTCTTTTTTATTCAGTCATTTTTTATTTACAAAATAATTTCTATGGCCCTAGTTATTACAAAAGTGAAGCATTTTGCAAATACGGTATTTCACGTAACGATACCATGACGTCTTTACAAGTTAAAAATTAAACTCTGGTCAGACAGATAATTAATATAGTATAGTCTACATGAGATTACTCTGTGTAGCAAGATCTCTGTATAAAGCCTTCTCTTTACAGAGCATTATCATTTATCGACAGAAAGTAAAAGTCAAGCAGGTAGAGGAGAAACAAATAATTCCAGGCACTCTTTACAATGTAGAAATGCTTGGGTAGATACAGTCAAGTAAAGTAAAGCTACATCCAGGAGAAAAACTCATCGGGAAAAGTGGCTTTGAATACAATTTGATCATTAAAAGTCCATGACATTTGATCGAACCATGAACCTAATCCGGTGTAATAAGATTTGAGTCAACACTTACACACTTCTAGCCTCGACTGCTCCGTGGGTCCACTGTGCTTTGATCTCAGCCAGAACATATCAAATCAATATTACACATTTAGTAACAGAGTTGATGTAGACTGAATATGAACATGCAGATTAGTGGAATATAATTGCATTTTCGAATACATTCCACCACCTATCCAATTAATAAATCAGTTCTGAAAAATGAAAGGAGCTAACATACTTATATTGCTATGCCTGTTTCATGATCTGAAATAGTTTTCACAGTCACAGCTGGATAGCTGGTTAGTGCTCAATGAATCATTAGTGAAAGTGTAGGGTATAGGTAGCCAAGAAGGTGGTAAGACGGTAGGAGACTGTTGGTGTGTTGGTTTTAGAGGTTGAGCTGGATGAGGAAGTTTTAAAACATAAACATAGCCTACTTTAGTCCCCTGAGGCTCCTATTCATACAAAACAAAACATTACTGTTGTCCACCTCCCTGAGAGACCAGGCAGGACTAGACACATCTGGGGATTTGGAATGAGTCTATGATTACACCCAATCTTACAGAAAGAAACCGATTGTTATTTTCTTCCTGCTGAAACCTTGTTTATAACAGGCATAATCAGAGGAGTAAGTCTGCCCTGGCCCCTAAGACAATGCCTGAGAATACTAGTGCATTGGCATACACACACACACACACACACACAGGTGGTCTCCCGTAGAGGGTACGAAAAGTGTTCTAAAGCCACCAAACAACTCGTTATATGACTGTGTTGGGTAATTGGACATTCATTATATTTTGATCAAACTGTTTTCTAGCTTCAAATGAAACTGTTGTCTAGGTTTGTGAAGCGCAGTGGAAATTATTGGCACAACAACTGAATCCATAAATTGCTGGGAGTCTGCCCACATAGGAAAGGACTGGGGACCAAATCAATGCAGTGAAATTGGGGTTCCCTGGGGTTTATCCAAACAACGAAACACTATCAGAATTCTAGATCAGTAAAGTTAGAAAACTAACTTTCCAAAGGAGATAGTAAGTGCATTCTACGAAGACAGAGAAAAAGCAATTAAATGACAGACGGTCCTATTAAATGTGCACATCAAAGTGTCAACTAGACCAAGACAACTTTTGATTAAAACCCATAGCTTTCATATGCAGAAGTAGGGATATCACATTTCATATTTTCAAATATGATTAGTCTAGGTTTGAAGACAGCAAAGTGCATAACAAAGTAATGTAGAGAGACATTACAGCTGCATCAAAGCGGGGACCGAAAAACTGAAAAACAGCTTCTATCTCCAGGCCATCAGACTGTTGAACAGCCATCTCCTGTACTAACAGACAAAGATAGACCTACTTACACAAAACACACACACACACACACCTCATACACATGCAGACTCCTATTCTCACATATACACACGCATACGCCCATACTCACAAACGAAGTACAGTTGAAGTCGGAAGTTTACGTACATTTAGGTTGGAGTATTTAAAATTCGTTTTTCAACCACTCCACATATTTCTTGTTAACAAACTATAGTTTTGGCAAGTCGGTTAGGACATCTACTTTGTGCATGACACAAGTCATTTTTCCAACAATTGTTTACAGACAGATTATTTCACTTATAATTCACTGTATCACAATTCCAGTGGGTCAGAAGTTTATATACACTAAGTTGACTGTGCCTTTAAACAGCTTGGAAAATTCCAGAAAAATGATGTCATGGCTTTAGAAGCTTCTGATAGGCTAATTGACATCATTTGAGTCAATTGGAGGTGTACCTGTGGATGTATTTCAAGGCCTACCTTCAAACTCAGTGCTTCTTTGCTTGACATCATGGGAAAATCAAAGACCTCAGACCTCAGAAAAACAATTGTAGACCTCCACAAGTCTGGTTCATCCTTGGGAGAAATTTCCAAACACCTGAAGGTACCACGTTCATCTGTACAAACAATAGTACGCAAGTATAAACACCATGGGACCATGCAGCTGTCATACCACTCAGGAAGGACACGCGTTCTGTCTCCTAGAGATGAACGTACTTTGGTGCGAAAAAATGCAAATCAATCCCAGAACAATAGCAAAGGACCTTGTGAAGATGCTGGAGGAAACAGGTATAAAAGTATCTATATCCACAGTAAAACGAGTCCTATATCGACATAACCTGATAGGGCCGCTCAGTAAGGAAGAAGCCACTGCTACAAAACCGCCATAAAAAAGCCAGACTACGGTTTGCAACTGCACATCGGGACAAAAATCGTACTTTTTTGAGAAATGTCCTCTGGTCTGATTAAACAAAAATAGAACTGTTTGGCCATAATAACCATCGTTATGTTTGGAGGAAAAAGGGGGTCCTTGGAGGAAAAAGGGGGTCCCACCATCCCAACCGTGAAGCACGGGGTGGCAGCGTCATGCTGTGGGGGTGCTTTGCTGCAGGAGGGACTGGTGCACTTCACAAAATAGATGGCATCATGAGGAAGGAAAATTATGTGGATATATTGAAGCAACATCTCAAGACATCAGTCAGGAAGTTAAAGCTTGGTCGCAAATGGGTCTTCCAAATGGACAATGACCACAAGCATACTTCCAAAGTTGTGGCAAAATGGCTTAAGGACAACCAAGTCAAGGTATTGGAGTGGCTATCACAAAGCCCTGACCTCAATCCTATAGAAAATGTGTGGGCAGAACTGAAAAAGCATGTTAGAGCAAGGAGGCCTACAAACCTGACTCAATTACACCAGCTCTGTCAGGAGGAATGGGCCAAAATTCACCCAAGTTATTGTGGGAAGCTTGTGGAAGGCAACCCGAAATGTTTGACCCAAGTTAAACAATTTAAAAGGTAATGCTACCAAATACTAATTGAGTGTATTTAAACTTCTGACCCACTGGGAATGTGATGAAATAAATAAAAGCTGAAATAAATCATTATGATATTTGTGCCTCTGTAACTTTCCATTAGGAAAACAATATATGGTCTATACTTGGCATGTAGGTATCTGACTTACGGGTGGTACAAATTGGGATATGGGGGAGGGGAATGGTCAGGGTATATGCAAATTAAATACTGTAGTATTTACTATAGTTAAAGAAATATAGTGTTTTTGTCAACTATAGTGTTTTTGCAGACATTTCTGTAGTATTTACTACAGTGTTTTTTGGTGGGATAATACTGTAGTATTTACTCAGGGGCGCAACTTTCACTGGGGACGACATGTCCCCCCCACATTCTGAAATAGCATTTTTGTCCCGCCCAGTTTTATCATTGGAATGTGATACAAAACTAGGCACCGGTGTGCTTTAGGACCATGCGGACGCCTCCGAGCAGTCAGGTAGGCTGTTTGGAGTGTTTAGACTGGATTTTAAAAAATATATGTCCCCCCCACTTCTAAAACCAAAGTTGAGCCCCTGATGGTTACAAGACAGAAGGTTACTAAAGTAAAAACAAATAATGGGTGGATGGGTGGGTGTATAATGTTAAGTTGCGTAATTCGAATCTGGTATCAGAACAGAATTTAACACTAAGTCACTGAATATATTCTCAGCTTTTTTATTAATATAATTAGTCAAGCGAATAAATGGTAAATGCAATCTTCGTATATACGGGCTCACTGTAACACCTCACAGGGCTAACAGAGAACTAACTGTCCCAACCCAAAGTTCTTCTTTTGATACTCTGACAGAGATAGTTCCTGCTCCAGGCAGGCCTATCAGAGTAGAGGCTGAGCGTGGTTTAAACTTAGTCAACCTATCGTTGGCGCTCAGGCTGGTCCCAGCCTCTTGGCGCTTCACTGTTGCCGGGCATTAGTTGTTTTTTGCAACTTGTCTCGAGAGTCAGCAACCTCAGACATAGTTTCCTCTTCTTCATTGTTGCAGTACACATGTCCTTGAGCGGTTTAACAAAGAGGCAGTGTGTGTGTATGTGTCACAAGTCTATCTCAGCCTCCCCCCTAACGGTTCCTCACATTAGTCACAGCTTGTTATGTTAAACAATCTATATCAGTACAGCACAAACCTATTATGTTTAATCATTAATGTATTCTTTTTAAGCTAGGCATCACATCTAATTATAAGAAAATAGATCCCAACAATAATGAGAACGTCTAGCAATCCAAAGGTTGTGTGTTTGAATGTCATCACTGACAACATTAGCATTTTAGCTAATTAGCAACTTTGCAACTACTTACTACTTTTTAGCTACTTTGCAACTACTTAGCATGTTAGCTAACCTTTCCCCTAACCCTAACCTTAACCCTTTTAGCTAAGGCCTGATTACCAACAACGACGAGACAACCTACAGGGAGGAGGTGAGAGCCCTAGCGGAGTTGTGCCAGGAAAATAACCTCTCCCTCAACGTCAACAAAACGAAAGGAGCTGATCGTGGACTACATGAGACGGCAGAGAGAGCACGCCCCCACCACATCGACAGGGCCGTAGTGGAGAGGGTCAAAAGCTTCAAGTTCCTCTGCGTGCACATTACTGGGGACCTGAGATGGTCCCTGCTACAGATACACCATCAAGTGCCTTCTGTCAGGCTGTATCACTGCCTGGTATGGCAACTGCACCGCCGACAACCGTAGGGCTCTCTAGAGGGTGGTGCGGTCAGCCCAACGCACCACCGGGGGCACACTGCCTGCCCTCCAGGACATCTACAGCAGGAAGGCCAAGAAGATAATCAAGGACCTCAGCCTATCTACAGGCCATCAGACTGTTGAACAGTCATCATTAGCCTGCCTCTGTCCGGTACTCTGCCCTGCACCTTAGTAACTGCCGTATGTACAGTATATAGTCATTGAACACTGGTCACTTTAATAATGTTTATTGTTCTGAAATCGTTTCTGTAGTTAGAAACAGATAAGATTAGCAATTCTGCAACATTATTTTGTTAGAATTGAATATGATCTCTGAGAAATTAAGCTAATCGATTACTCACTTTATATAATATAATAATAATATGCCATTTAGCAGACGCTTTTATCCAAAGCGACTTACAGTCATGCGTGCATACATTTTTGTGTATGGGTGGTCCCGGGGATCGAACCCACTACCTTGGCGTTACAAGTGCCGTTCTCTACCAGCTGAGCTACAGAGGACCAGTATGTATATGTACATACTGTATTCTCGACATAGCTCCTCCTATATAACTACTACTGCTGTACATACCTTTTCCTACTTATACACTGTCTATACACACCACATATTTATATTCAGGACTCGGACATTGCTCGTCCTGCTATTGCTCGTTCTGATATGTGTATTAGTATGGTACTGTTAGACACTTACTGCACTGCTGGAGCTAGAAACAAGCATTTCGCTGCCCCTGCTTTAACATCTGCTCATCTGTGTATGTGACAAATAAACATGTTTCTTGTCTTCTTTGTTGGTGTGATGGAGATAGGAGGAAGAGGAGAGCCATCAAGATGCTGATTACCATTGTGGTGCTGTTCTCTGTGTGCTAGGCCCCGTTCCACACCGTCCCCATTCTCTCTGAGTACAGTAAGTCTGTCTGAGTAGCCAATAGCAAGAGACTTCTCTCCTTTGCATCCTTCAGTTGATCTGAAAGTTGATTTAAATTATGGATTCATATGATTGGAAGTGAGACCCAGAGATGGAGGCCCAAGGGAGCATGGAGAGGATACTTTGCGTCCTATTGTTTGTTTATTGCTGTTATAAAAAAAAAACATAATGGGGGAGACTGGAAAGAAGTTATGACAAATGCTCTATTTTATTAGAACGGTGAGCAAAAATCCCAGAACCACACGGGGGGACCTAGTGAATGACCTGCAGAGAGCTGGGACCAAAGTAACAAAGCCTACCATCAGTAACACACTACGCCGCCAGGGACTCAAATCCTGCAGTGCCAGACGTGTCCCCCTGCTTAAGCCAGTACATGTCCAGGCCCGTCTGAAGTTTGCTAGAGTGCATTTGGATGATCCAGAAGAGGATTGGGAGAATGTCATATGGTCAGATGAAACCAAAATAGAACTTTTTGGTAAAAACTCAACTCGTCGTGTTTGGAGGACAAAGAATGCGGAGTTGCATCCAAAGAACACCATACCTACTGTGAAGCATGGGGGTGGAAACATCATGCTTTGGGGCTGTTTTTCTGCAAAGGGACCAGGACGACTGATCCGTGTAAAGGAAAGAATGAATGGGGCCATGTATCGTGAGATTTTGAGTGAAAACCTCCTTCCATCAGCAAGGGCATTGAAGATGAAACGTGGCTGGGTCTTTCAGCATGACAATGATCCCAAACACACCGCCCGGGCAACGAAGGAGTGGCTTCGTAAGAAGCATTTCAAGGTCCTGGAGTGGCCTAGCCAGTCTCCAGATCTCAACCCCATAGAAAATCTTTGGAGGGAGTTGAAAGTCCGTGTTGCCCAGCGACAGCCCCAAAACATCACTGCTCTAGAGGAGATCTGCATGGAGGAATGGGCCAAAATACCAGCAACAGTGTGTGAAAACCTTGTGAAGACTTACAGAAAACGTTTGACCTGTGTCATTGCCAACAAAGGGTATATAACAAAGTATTGAGAAACTTTAGTTATTGACCAAATACTTATTTTCCACCATAATTTGCAAATAAATTCATTAAATATCCTACAATGTGATTTTCTGGATTTTTTTTCTCTCATTTTGTCTGTCATAGTTGACGTGTACCTATGATGAAAATTACAGGCCTCTCTCATCTTTTTAAGTGGGAGAACTTGCACAATTGGTGGCTGACTAAATACTTTTTTCCCCCACTGTAAATCCCCCATTATTATTCCCATCCTCAGATTACCTGGATGAGCGGTTCAACGACATCACGGTGAACATGATCATGGCCATCGGCTTCTCCAACTCCTTCAACAACCCTATCGTCTACGCCTTCATGAATGAGAACGTTCAGAAGAACTGTGTCTTCACCTTCTCCCAGTGCTGCAGACGGCCACACCAGAGGGTTGGATTTCTAGACGTCACCAGCAGGTCCAAACTACATGTCTGTTTTACTAGGCCGAGGGACAGACAAGAGGCGGCCATCTTGGAAGACAGTATCGTACAGACCACCAGGACACATACTGGTGGGATTGAGAATGGTACCTCACAGCTAAACACAGCTTCATCCTATGCAGAGTAGAAGATCTCATTTGTGACGTGTGAGCCACAGACATGAGTGGAAGGCAGATGTAGATAGGCCTAGATAAGATTTGGGGCTTCTGTTCACTAACAGTGAGGTTGCAATTGGATCAAGTGGTTGATGACCCCTGGTTAAATAAATCAAATGAAATGACCAGTCATGCTCACCTCACTTTAAAAGGACACCTCACCTTGTAAGACCATATGTTCATCAGTGTCTGGGTTTCTTTTCTGTATTAGATATGTATCTGAAAAATTATGGATATTCTCGCTCTACTCCTGTGTGACCACAGACATGCAACTCTGGACTCTGGAGAGAGAATATGTGGCATCAATCATCCATATTGTATTTATCTACCTTACTTCTTTCTCCACTCAGGGTCTATCTGATTTTATAGCACTCCCTTTGAAAACTGACTGTAGGAAAGTTTCTCCTGCCTTTCAATATGTGAAATCCGTGGTCCTGTGTGACTCAGTTGTTAAGAATGTGGTCCAAAGGTATCTAGTTCTGATGGTCCAGAATATTGAATTCCAATACTTTGTAAACAACAGTGTGGACCATAAGCAGGCAGACTTGGTTTGTTGGGCTAATGCTGCATTTCTAATCAAGTGGGATGTGGGAGTTTACTTGGACAAATCCACTTGAATGGCAGCTAAATGCAACAACAAAACATAATTTATAAAAAGCATTTATTTCCATAAATTGAATTAACCTCTGCACCCATGACCCTCCATGAACCACGTTGCCTGTGCGTACTGGTATGTGAAGAGTGAAGACCCTACAAAATAGTAGTGGACACTGTGAAAATGTATGTATTTTCATCCATGACCCAAGTCATGCACCGGGCCAGAGATATTAGAGAAATAAGGAGATAAGAATCCCATTGGGCTATGAATAGAGGAACATACAGCGCCTCACCCAGCAGACTGTCGACCGTATTCATGCTGCGTCACGCGGTTGCTAAGCTAATCATCACGCAATCCCTTCTCAAAGTCAGGGTATGAGTCAAGAAACCTGCCTATTTTCCTTGAAACGTAATGTCACAATTCCAAAGCTATACGACATTACAGAGAACAAGTTAACTATGTCACATCTCGGAAAATATGTGTAATGTTGTACTTCTTATTGACGAAATTCATGCTAATGTTGGGTTTTTTAACTAGCGCCCCAATGATTGCCGCCCAGTAGCACTCACATCTGTAATCATGAAGTGCTTTGATATGCTGGTTATGGCACACATCAACTCCATCATCCCAGACACCCTAGACCCACTCCAATTTGCATACCGCTCCAACAGATCCATAGACGACGCAATCTCAATTGCACTCCACACTGCCTTCACCCACCTAGATAAGAGGAATACCAATGCGAGAATGCAATGTCCCACCCAAGCTCATCACCAAGCTTAGGACCCTGGGACTGAACACCTCCCTCTGCAACTGGATCTTGGACTTCCTGACGAGCCGACCCCAGGTGGTGAGGGTAGGCAACATCACCTCCACCACACTGACCTTCAACACGGAGACCCCACAGGGGTGTACGCGTAGTCCCCTCCTGTACTCCCAGTTCACCCACAGCTGCATGAAAACGCTAAACTCCAACACCATCATCAAGTTTGCTTAGGACACGGAGGTAGTAGGCCTGCTGCTACACATATATCCTGATGCCTAGTTACCTTACCCCTATGCATATCTACCTCTATCACTCCAGTATCCCTGCACATTGTAAATATGGTATTGGAACTGACCCTGTATATAGCTTCTTACTTTCTCCTGTTCTTCTTATTTCTTATTTCTCCTGTGTTTTTGTCCTACCTTATGTAATTTTTTGTGCCACATTGATATTGATTACTGCATTGCTAGGTTTGGAGCTTGCAAGAAAGGCACTTCACTGTACTTGTGCACATGACATTCAAAACTTGAAACTTGAAATTGACTCCAATTCATTCCTCGAAGGAGAGCTCTCCTTGTCCCAGAATCTCATAGAATGCACCGCGCGGCCCCTTGACGACGCATGGGCAACATACACAATGGACGTTAATACGATTCAAATGGAGCTTTCCATCTCCTCAAAAGTATCTCTGACCAGGCTGTCATTGACGCTACTTGACTGACATCTAGCGGTACAGGTAGGAATTGCACCTTATACACCTTATGGAGGGCATCAGGGCATAAATGTGTAGCTGCTATATGAATAAAATGGTCATCAATTAATACATTTGTAATCAACAAACATGTTATTCTTACTATATTGCATACGTTCATGTGTTTAGCCAAAATTATATGGGCATGTATTTGATTGAGTGACGTTTGATCTATAGTCATATACACTTGAGAAAATAATACATAAAAAATATACGTTCTATTTCCCTCTGTGGTCTCTTAAATAATCTGAATTTACTTTTAGTCAGGCAAGTATTCAGGTCGCACCGCTTCCATTCAGGCGTTTGGTTGGCCGTCTGCGGGTCCTTCCTCCTTTTCCTCGTCCCTGAGAGGCTGATGTCAAGATGGTGAGTCTTGTGGCATAAAATGTAGAATTAAATCCTTTGTTTATCATCACCATCCTTTCATCGTTGTTAAAATCATGAAGTCCAAATACATGTATAAGCCATTCCTGTAAGAATATTAGAATATTGAAATGGTAAAATTATTTTTGGTCCTTGATGAACTGATTCATTTCGGTGGCCTAGCCTAGCGCTCGGCTGTTGGACCGCCTGTTCAGTTAGTTGTACAAACCATTCAGTAATTTTGTAACACATGGCTTCTAATTTTCTACTACTACGTGTTGGCGGCTACATTGTGGTTTTGTCCAGTCTTGTATAATACTATTATTTGGCCAGCACAGGCAATATGGCTAGCTACATGCTAAGGTATGTGCTAGCAAGGTGTCCTCGACTGTTGTGGCTAGTGAGTCTCCCAGGCACAGCATGCCACTTGTAAAGTGATATTAGGATTCTGGAAACTAGCTAGCTAGTTCCCACAAGATAACTAACGCTAAGTTACCACAAATGCATTGTCTTCGTCATGTACCATGTAATCAATCTGTCCAGAAGTGCTCAGGTGTTTGAAGTGGTTAGTTCACAAGATCTGAGTAGATGGAAGCTAGTTAGTTAACACTTACCTTGGCTGGCTAGCTAGCTAGGTTGTTAGTGATGCAGCAACCTGTCGGTATGATTTGGTTTTGGGCATACTGTTCAGGTATCTAGCTAACTACTAAATGTTACCTATGTAGGTAGCTAAATCGAAGGTAAGGTAGTTGGCCAGCTACTTGTTGCATGGCATGATAAGTTTGATAACACGATGGTGGTAGGCCTGATCAATGATGAGACAGCCTATTGGGAAGAGGTCAGATACCTGGCAGTGTGGTGCCAGGAGAACAACCGCTCCCTCAACATCAACAAGACACAGGAGCTGATCGTGGACTACAGGAAATGGAGGGCCGAACACGCCCCCATTCACATCGACTGGGCTGTAGTAGAGCGGGTCGAGAGCTTCAAGTTCTTCGGGGTCCACATCACTAAGGATCTATCATGGTCCACACACACCAACACAGTCGTAAAGAGGGCACGACAAAGCCTCTTCCCGCTCAGGAGGCTGAGAAGATTTGGCATGGGCCCTCAGATCCTCAAAGTTCTACAGCTGCACTATTGAGAGCATCTTCAATGGCTGCATCAGCGCTTGATATGGGAACTGCTTGGCATCCGACCGCAAGGCGCTACAGAAGGTAGTGCATACGGCCCAGTACATCACTGGGGCCAAGCTCCCCAGTACATCACTGGGGCCAAGCTCCCTGCCATCCAGGATCTCTATACCAGGCGGTGTCAGAGGAAGGCCCTAAAAATTGTCACTCCAGTGACCGAAGTCATAAACTGTTCTCTCTGCTATCACATGGCGACCAGGAGACCCATGGGGCGGCGCATAATTGGCCCTGCGTCGTCCAGGGTAGGGGAGGGAATGGCCGGCAGGGATGTAGCTCAGTTGGTAGAGCATGGCGTTTGCAACGGCAGGGTTGTGGGTTCAATTCCCACCGGGGGCCAGTATGAAAAAACAATCAATAATAATAATGTATGCACTCACTAACTGTAAGTCGTTCTGGATAAGAGCATCTGCTAAATTACTTAAATGTAAGTGGTCCTCTGTAGCTCAGCTGGTAGAGCACGGCGCTTGTAACGCCAAGGTAGTGGGTTCGATCCCCGGGACCACCCATACACAAAAATTTATGCACGCATGACTGTAAGTCGCTTTGGATAAAAGCGTCTGCTAAATGGCATATTATTATTATTATTATTTAAATGTAATGGCAAGCGGTGCCTGTGCACCAAGTCTGGAACTAACAGGACCCTGAACAGCTTCTAACCCCAAGCCACAAGACTGTTAAATAGTTTGTAAAATAGTTAACCAAATAGCTACCCGGACTATCTGCATTGACCCTTTTTGGACTAACTTTTTGACTCGTCACATGCGCTGCCTGCTGCTGCTGTTTATCTATCCTTTTGCCTAGTCACTTTATTCCTAGTTATATGTACATATCTAACTCAATTACCTCGTACCCGGGCACATGGACTCGATGCTGGTACGGTGTGTATATAGTCAAGTTATTGTTAGTCATTGTGTTTTACTTTTATTACATGTTATTACTTTCATATTATTTCTCTATTGTCTGTCTCTCTGCATTGTTGTTAAGGGCCCGTAATTAAGCATTTCACTGTTAGTCTACACCTGTCGTTTACAAAGCATGTGACGAATAACAGTTGATTTACATTTACATTTTAGTAATTTAGCAGACGCTCTTATCCAGAGCGACTTACAGTTAGTGAGTGCATACATTTTCATACTGGCCCCCCGTGGGAAACAAACCCACAACCCTGGCGTTGCAAGCGCCATGCTCTACCAACTGAGCTACAGATTTGTGATCTGATGTGGAATTGTCATGCAACAAGTAACTTTTCTTTTTGGCCTGCTAATTGGCTTGCTACCTGACAAAGGCAATGTCTTGTGTTAATACTTGTGTTGCTGTATACTACTTGTCTTGCTACTTGTATATAGCATCTAGATGTAAGGTCCCTAAACTCTGTTCCCCATCTACTTTCAGAACGACACAGTGACAGTCAGAACCCGGAAGTTCATGACAAACCGGCTGCTTCAGAGGAAGCAAATGGTAAGCCAAAATGTTTCTTTCCTACCACGTATACCACCAAAACATGACCTCATCTCTTCATACTGAGTGTTCAGCTGACCTCTATCAGTAGAGCAAAAGACCGTCATGATCTGCCCTGATGGTCTATTGATTAAATTATCTATTAAATGTTAGGAAGCATCAAGATCACCAGTGTGCTAGTTTCCTAGTGCTGCATGGTCTAAAACCTGTTTCCATTGTCTCCGTTTCTAGGTTGTCGATGTCCTCCATCCGGGCAAAGCCACAGTCCCCAAGACTGAGATCCGGGAGAAGCTGGCCAAGATGTACAAGACCACCCCCGACGTGGTGTTCGTGTTCGGCTTCAGGACCCAGTTTGGTGGCGGCAAGACGACGGGCTTCGCCATGGTCTACGACTCTCTCGACTACGCTAAGAAAAACGAGCCCAAGCACAGACTGGCCAGGGTGAGTGGATGCTGGGAAAATGGAAACAAGTGGGGCTTAGCTTGTGGAATGCACCAATTGAATGGATATAGCTGTTTTTAGGCTATATTCTCTATTTGTATGACTCCAGGTCTGTGCATAGTTTCTATGGGTCCCATCATTGTCACGTATTGTCTGCCAGTGGTGCCCACATTGATGCTGACTAATGGAACGATAACCTACACACAATGGAAGCAGTGCTGTTTAGTTAAAATGTTTGGTTTTCTCTGTTCTCACAGCATGGTCTCTATGAGAAGAAGAAGTCCTCCAGAAAACAGCGCAAGGAACGCAAGAACAGAATGAAGAAAGTACGAGGCACCAAGAAAGCCAGTGTGGGCGCTGCTGGCAAAAAGGTAATGTGGCCATTCTCCCTATGGTACATTCCTCTTGTTCAAGGATGGGTGCATTTCATTAGTCACATTTTTACAGTAGCTCCTTTTATTCTCCATCTGCACTGTAAAAGGCTGAGTTGATGAATGCATAATACTGGATGGCTGCTAGATGTAGGCTATGCTTTCACCGAAGAGAAATTCACATCAGTGCAGATAGAGGGAGCTTCTTAAGATTATTGAAACACACCCCAAGTGTCACTTATTTCGTATTAGTTAATAATTAATTACATGCAAATCTTTCCTTCTTCCCAAGTCTGTTAGTTCTGCCTTTATTTATATGTTGTTACTGTTTTAATATGCATTGTCATCTTCTCTTATCTACTGTTCCTTGGGACTTTAGAAGGTAAATGTTGTTTTCATCAGTAGACTAACTGCTCTGTGCAGATAATAATACTTAGGAGTGATGTTCCTAGCTAACTCCTGTTAGACTTCATCCCCATCTTCCCATTATATAACCAAAAAAGCTACGGTGCCTTTTTACATGTGTATTTATCGAACATCCACACTTGGTTTCAGTTCAGTCACCTACCAGTTAATACTTAGAATGAGCAGCTAACTCATGACCCTAATGTTGGCGAGTGTGAACTGAGCACTAATAGTGGTTTAGATCCCAGATTGAACCGTATAGTGTGGACCTAAGACTCAATAGTAGGTCGCCTAGTGGATCTCTGAAAGATTAGAAACTAGAGCAGTTTCTCAATTCAATCCTGGAGGACCCCAATGGAGTACACATTTTTGTTTTAGCCCAGTACTAACACGCATAATTAAACTAATCAAGTCTTAGTGCTGGGCTAAAACACAAATGTGCATCCCCAGGGATCCCCCAGGAATGTATTGAGGGACTTTTCTAGAAGCTGCATTTGTGTGCATTTATTGACATGTCCACATCTGGTGCTCAGCATTCAGTTTAGCCTTCGTATTATTTCCCTGGGTGGAATCGGTCCCAACTGAATTAGATGAATCTATGGCGCAAATCTTATTTACATTTACATCATTTAGCAGACGCTCTTATCCAGAGCGACTTACAAATTATGACATTCAGAGATCTACTATAGGAGTGTGAAGTATTTTAAGTAAAAGACCTTAACATTACTTTCTTTCTTCATCCTTTTGCCTTTTATTTTGCCTCCCATGGATTTTTTTACAGAAATGAGGTGTCTGTTACAGGTATAAAGCAAAAGGGGCATGGTGTGCTATATTATTGTGTTGAAATGCACATTGAATCTTATCTCCTGGTACCTCACCTGTAGAGATCTCACCTGTAGTCTTCCATCAACCTTAACTACCAGTACCCATCCTTACTATTTCAACCCATCTTCCATCCCCTTTTTTCCCCCCAAACTCCTAAACCTACCCTGGCTGGTACTTATACTCTGACGAATATTATAATATCAACTAACGTCATATCAACAAAAAAACGATTTAATTGCACCACTACTCTGCTTCTAAAAAGTTACCATTCTTATTCTGCTGTTAAACTATTTTACTATAACTATGTATTGGTCAACAGCTCGGTACAGTTATGCTAACATGCGTTATGAGCGGCGACCTTTGGGGGTTGTTTATTAAAGCATGTCTAGGATAATAATTTATAGTCCACTGTCTCGATGTGAGACAACTGTCTACTCATACGACTTTTCTCTGAAACCTTAAAGTTCCTACTTTCATTTAGGAATGTTTAATTTAATACAGTGTACTTTGAAATATACTTTGATATTATTTTATACTCTACTGCCCAATACATTCTTCACTGAGCTGAAAAAGTCAGTTAAACTGTAATATTGCAGTTTTCATTTGGATGCATTTACTATTAAAAAAACTTGTAGGTTGAGCTCCATCTCTAGCAAATGCATCTGTTCCCAATTTCAATACTATTACCCTACGAACCCTCAGCCCAATTACCCCGCTTCCTTTAGTTGAGTTGCCCCCACCCCCTTGAGTAGAGTTGTAGATGGAGATGGTGAATTTCAGTTTTGTAGGTAAACTAACTTCTCTTCCTCTGTGTTTCCCTGCAGTGAGCCCAGAGAATCAGGGATGTTCCTCGTGCTCAAGATGTTCTTGTATATTGTCATCGAATAAAAAAAGTCAAACTGTCCTGTGTTCCTCATTTCTGCTACATGTCCTGGACTGAAAAGCATGTATATTTGTGTCTGTACACGTACATTTGCTTGAAGATGGTTATGTTCAAAGTAGTTCTTGGGATAGTGGTAGTCTGGCTCATACCAAACTCTTTCCGACTTACATTTACCAGACACTCTTATCCAGAGCAACTGGACACACTTATCCAGAGCAACTTACATTATTTAAAAAAAAAAAATCATACTTGTCCCCTGTGGGAATCGAACCCACAACCCTGGCGTTGCAAACACCATGCTCTACATCCCCTACCCTGGGCCAATTGTGCGCCGCCCCATGGGTCTCCCGGTCACAGCCGGCTACGACAGAGTCTGGATTTGAACCAGGATCTCTAGCGGCACAGCTAGCACTGCGATGCAGTGCCTTAGACCACTGCGCCACTCGGGAGACACAGTCTGGAAAGGCTGTTTTGATGCTTTTGGCATGATGCGTCGATAATGACAGTGGCTGTGCTGTTACTGGTTGGTTCTCCTCTTGTCTTCTCACACAAACAGCCCCCGAACTGTTGGTTTCAACCCCCCCAGGAAAAACATTTGACAACCAATCAATGCATCCGCTCAATTTGAGCAAATATTGCATTAACAGCCTCCTGACCAGATGTCTATTGTTGGCTATGGCTATATTCTCCTTTCAATACTGTTGAATGGTGTTCCCATTTAACATCTACAGGATCGGTGTCCCGTATACAGGACGGTTGAGCTAACGTGCGCTAATGTGATTAGCGTGACTGTTGTGAGTAACAGCAAACTTTCCAGGATATATACATGTCTTATATGGGCAGAAAGCTTAAATTATTGTTAATCTAACTGCACTGTCCAATTTACAGTAGCTATTACAGTGAAAAAATTCCATGCTATTGTTTGAGGAGAGTGCACAACAAAAACAAAACCTATCACGGCAACTGGTTTGATACATTCACCTCTGAAGGTAAATAATGTACTGACATTAAGGTCCCAGAGATAAAATGTAGCATGGTTTTGTTTGATAAAATTAATTTTTATATTCAAATGTAGGAACTTTGTTCTACAGTTTGAACCCCTGCTGTCTGTGGCTCCACACCCACCCCGCCCGGCCATCTAGATGTGTGAAAGTTAGTGTATAACCGCCCGGCCATCTAGATATGTGAAAGTTAGTGTATAAGCTAATGAGCCATCATGTATGACATTCCTGGGAGTGTGTAAACTTACATTTTGTATTACCATATCATTTTTGTATGTTCTCTATAGTTATGTAGTTGGAAAATGTATCAATTGACCAATTCGGCACATTTGGGCAGACTTGATACAAAATAGTCAAGTATTGCAGCGCTTCACTGGATCAATCTGAAACTTTGCACACTGCTGCCATCTAGTGGGCAAAATCGAAATTACGCCTAAACTGCAATATTATATTGTGGCCTTTCTCTTGCATTTCAAAAAAAAAAGATGGAACACATTTTTTTTTATAGAAAACGCATGTTTTTTATAGCCTGTGATAGTCTTATACACTGGTCCAGTCTGTTTTTCTCTGTATAGACATTTCTTCAGTGCTTATGACCTGAATATTTCCAATGTCTTTTCTCACAATGATAAGACATAAATGAAGTGCTCTGTCTAAATGGTTCCATTGTGTCCACCTCCCAGACTGAAGAACCTTTGTGTGAGTTCAGAGCCGAACTAATGGTGCTATGATGCAGAGACTACTACTGCTGCACCTCATGCTGATACATTTTTACATTTTAGTCATTTAGCAGACGCTCTTATCCAGAGCGACTTACAGTTAGTGCATACATTTTTCATACTGGCCCCCCGTGGGAAACGAACCCACAACCCTGGTGTTGCAAGCGCCATGCTCTACCAACTGAGCTACAGGGGACTCTGTGATACGTCTCCGCTATGCACTCTTTTTGTTGGCATCATACCTGGCACCTTACCCTTACTACTGCTGTCCCCAAGGTCTCATTACTAGGTCCCCCCTTGGTTCTCTACACAAACTCACCTGGTCCTTCTCTCACAACCTCAGTCTCATCACTGTTATGCTGATGACACTCAACTCTTGCTCACACATCCCTGGCCTGACAGGTATGATTTCTGTGAGGCTGGCAGACATCTCTGATTTGATGTTGGCCCACCACCTGAAGCTCAACAATATTGCACTGCTATTCGTTCCTGGGGGGAGGCTTGCCAGCTCCAAGACCTCCATCACTGTCGACAAACTCCATTGTTATGTCCACCTTCCAGACTGCGAAGAACCTCTGTGTGACCTTGGGGAGTTCAGAGCCAAGCTGATGGTGCTACGATGCTGAGACTAATGCGTCAACACATTGATTCAGAGATTCAACCTGTACATTCATATTCAATCCGCTCTGAACTTTTTGTCAATTTGACACGTGACGTGAAACAGAATGTGAGCTTGCAAGATCAGGCTAGTTTAACGAGGCTAGCTTTTGGTATAACTGGGTAGTTATGAAAACAGGTGCGCCCAGACCTTCACCACCTAACTCTGGCAAACACGATATACATCAGCTAGTACATAAAGTAACAGTTACTTTCGCTGATAATCAGGGTACTTCAACAGGACATCGTTTTTTTAGTTGGGTAACCAGCACCCCCAGCACCCAACCACCTACATTCTCATCATTTCAACAAAAATATGAAGAATATGATTTGCAGTTAATTAAACATGAGAGGGCACCCTGGATTTCTTCTGGCACCACACTCATTGAGTGTAGCTAGACAGCATTATGAGACTGTGAATGACATCTCTTTGGAGGCATTGCATTTTCTTTCATCATTAGCATAGCATAGCAGTACACGCTAATCAAATATGCACATACGTGCAGTTAGTGACACATATCCCCTCTGGACCTCCGAGGAGGTTTGCATTGCATTACATTTGGGACACAGCAATGTTTATTGTCTAAGCAGATGCCCCTACTACCCAAGGCATAATAATTATTATTATCCTTACAAAGACTAGTGTGGGCCCAGTTACAAGGGTTTTACAGGATTTTAATGTAAATTAACGAGCCAAAGGATGCAGTGCAAACTGATGTTATCATAGACCTAGTAGAACTCCTGTGCTTAGTGGTTTGTAATAGAGCTGTGCAATCCATTCCTGTGGGAGGCTAACAGGATAGCCGTTTTTGTGCTTACCTAGCCCTCGATGTGTTGAATTATAGTGCTGGGCTGGCACATAAATGTGCAAACCCTAGCCAGGCTAGGAATGGATTGAGAAACACGAATGTAGAGCGGTTAGCGTTGATGACACACACACACACACAGGTTGTAGTAACATACATTGCCACACGAGGGCTCTCTTTCCCTATCTGTCAGGGGTTGATACTTTGTAAAAGACACACACAAACACGCTCCCTCCCAGCGGCAGGCTTGATTCAATATGCATGGCAATCCTCAGGAATAGCAGAGAAAGGACAGAATGGGGGCAGGGTTGTGGTACGAAGAAATACCTACATCCACAGTGTCACTACAGCAATTTTCTGAAGCCTCAGTCAATAATATATTGAGCAACAGCACAGTCACCCACAGTTTGACACACTTGGGAGAGGTACAACTCAATAGATTAAAGTTGCTTCCTATCCTTAATCTCCTTCTCTTGTCTCCTTTCCTTCCCAGTAGGCTTCCACTGTATTGCTTTCACCATTCCTTTGTTTATGGATCAATGCAGGGGGAGAGGAGACGAGGAAAGGAAGCCAGATGGAGTAGAGAGGAAACCATAAGGAGAGGAGATGAGGGGAGGAAGCCGTGCTAGACTTGAGATGCACCCTGGGTCTGTGGCGGCGGTTGCACAACAGAGACAGACAACGGAGTAGAAGAGAGGTGAGACATGTTGGTAACGCTCTAATGTCTGACTGCAGTCATTTCACTTGTCGCCCTGTCTGTCCCTCTCAGTTTTCATTCAGTGTGTTGTGTCAATTGGAAAATATGCCACTTGTCTGGTCTGAGCGATGCGTTACTGTGGGTTATCATCCTTGTCAGTGACTTGGAGCTCTGGCCAAAAGTAATGCACTATATAGGGAAAAGGGTGCCATTTGGGACGCAGCCAGTCTTTGGAACAGAACACTTCTCCTTTGTTTTAGTGTGACCTTTCTGGGGTAAGTTGCATTGAAATACCCTGGGAGAGAGAGAGGGAGAGTCTAAATAAAGTGATTATAGTACCGGGGGATCAATGTCTCTCTCTCTCTCTCTCTCTCTCTCTCTCTCTCTCTCTCTCTCTCTCTCTCTCTCTCTCTCTCTCTCTTCTCTCTTCTCTCTTCTCTCTTCTCTCTTCTCTCTTCTCTCTTCTCTCTCTCTCTCTCTCTCTCTCTCTCTCTCTCTCTCTCTCTCTCTCTCTCTTCTCCCTCTTCTCTCTCTCGCTCTCTCTCTAAATTCAATTCAATTCAATTTCAATTTAAGGGCTTTATTGGCATGGGAAACATATGTTTACATTGCCAAAGCAAGTGAAATAGATATTAAACGAAGTGAAATAAAGAAAATATTTTTTACAGTAAACATTACACTCACAAATGTTCCAAAAGAATAAAGACATTTCAAATGTCATATTATGTGCAAATAGTTAAAGTACAAAAGGGAAAATAAGTCAACATAAATATGGGTTGTATTTACAGTGGTGTTTGTTCTTCACTGGTTGCCCTTTCCTTGTGGCAATGGTCACAAATCTTGCTGCTGTGATGGCACACTGTGGTATTTCACCCAATAGATATGGGAGTTTATCAAAATTGGGTTTGTTTTCGAATTCTTTGTGGGTCTGTGTAATCTGAAGGAAATATGTGTCTCTAATATGGTCATACATTTATCAGAAGGAAGTGCAGCTCAGTTTCCACCTCATTTTAAAGGCAGTGTGCACATGGCCTGTCTTCTCTTGAGAGCCAGGTCTGCCTATGGCGGCCTTTCTCAATAGCAAGGCTATGTTCACTGAGTCTGTACATAGTCAAAGCTTTCCTTAAGTTTGGGTCAGGCACAGTGGTCAGGTATTCTGCCACTGTGTACTCTCTGTGTACGGCCAAATAGCATTCTAGTTTGCTCTGTTTTTGTTGTTAATTCTTTCCAATGTGTCAAGTATTTACTCGTGATTTGGTTTTGGGTCTAAATGTGTTGCTGTCCTGGGGCTCTGTGGGGTCTGTTTGTGTTTGTGAACAGAGCCCCAGGACCAGCTTGCTTAGAGGACTCTTCTCCAGGTTCATCTCTCTGTAGGTGATGGCTTTGCTATGGAAGTTTTGGGAATCGCTACCTTTTAGGTGGTTGTAGAATTTAACAGCTATTTTCTGTATTTTGATAATTAGTGGGTATCGGCCTAATTCTGCTCTGCATGCAGTCTCAATTTGGTGTTTGTCCCATTTTGTGAATTATTGGTTGGTGAGCAGAACCCAGACCTAGCAACCATAAATGGCAATGGGTTCTATAACTGATTCAAGTATTTTTAGCCAGATCCTAATTGGTATGTCGAATGTTATGTTCCTTTTGATGGCATAGAAGGCCCTTGCCTTGTCTCTCAGATCGTTCCCAGGCTGAGGTCTCTCTCTCTCTCTCTCTCTCTCTCTCTCTCTCTCTCTCTCTCTCTCTCTCTCTCTCTCTCTCTCTCATTGTTCTTTAGTGAAATATGAAATGTATTTTCCCAAATAAAGAGAGTTACTACAATTGACTTCATTAAAAGTTTTACATTGTGCCTCAACTAAATGTTGACCTAATGTAATCTATTCAGGTTATCTGAAGGTTGTAAGAGGATAGTATATTTCCAACAGCATGATCAACCTGCATCGTCCTACACCTATCCTTGCGTGCCAGGCTATGCTTTATAAGAACACCATTGCACCTAGGGACTGCACTCAACCACAAGGTTGTATTTTTGGTCTCGACCCAGGGATTTGACACACTTTCACGACTTAACAAACTCTGAATGTAGGCCATCAAGACAACTCTCCAAGTAAAGTGTCCTCCCCTACTGTCTGGTCCTCTGAGATGTGTGGAGAAAAGAAATGTGTGTGTGTGTATGTGTGTGTGTGTAAGTGTGTGTCTGTGTGTGGAGAGAAGAAACAGTGTCTTGGAGGCACAGTCATTGACACATTTTCTGAGCACTGAATTTCCTTCCCAGAATTCCCAGTAGGTCGCCATGGCTTCCCCTATGTGGGCTAATCTTCAATAAATGCTGTCCAACCAAGATTTAACACAGTCTGTGAATCAGGGCCTGTATTAATGTCTCAGAGAAAAATAATATGATTATATGGACAGGGGGGACCTGAACCTAGATCAGCTCTCAAGACGCTTTGTGAATGTGAAAACTGGATCTCAATTCAAACTCATAGAAGACACAAGAGACCATGCACCCGTTTAAAATATCTTTATATCCTCGTTTACACAAGGAGCTACTTCATCAGACTAAATCCATTAACAATAGGCTCCTAGATAGCCAAAATGTTACATCAAACGCTATGATACCTCTGTATGTACATGTTTTTCCACAAGGCAGTACAACACAGACTTTAGTCTTACTGGGTGACCTACAAACAGGTTGGCAGCTTCATTTATCTTAGCTGTGTGCTGCTAAAGTGTTGGGTTATGCCCACTGTTTAAATCACGGAGTCGGGTTGACACTGAGTGGGTGGGTGAAGACTGTGAGCTGCTGTACGATGAAGAGAGAGAAGAGGGAGAGAAAGGGGTAAAGAGAGAGAGAAGATAGAGAGAGAGAAAGAGGAAGAGACCGAGATAGCAGATAGTGAGAGAGAGAAGGAGAGTACATGACTACATGCAGGGTATCTCTCTGCTGTGTTCTGCCTGTGTGGCAGTGGGAAGTTTGACATAAGTAGAGCTTTCAGCTCAAAAATTGAATTTTATTCATCACATGCTTCGTAAACAACAGGTGTAGACGAACAGTGAAATGTACCTTCCCAACAATGCAGAGAAAAAGAAAATAGATAAATAATAGAAAAGTAAAGCACGCAATAATAAATACACAATGAGTAACGATGGCTATATACACGGGGTACCAGTACCGAGTCGATGTACAAGGGTATGAGGTAATTGAGGTAGATACACCACATGGTATATGGACACCCCTTCAAATGAGTGGATTCGATTATTTCAGCCACACCTGTTGCTGACAGGTATATAAAATCGAGCACACAGCCATGCAATCTCCATAGACAAACATTGGCAGTAGAATGTTACGAACAGCGCCGGAGAAGATGGCTGCCGTTTTACAGCCCTCTAACCAATTGTACTATTATGTGTGTTTTTCCGCGTTATTTGTAATTTATTTTGTACATAATGTTTCTGCCATCGTCTCTTATAACCAAAAAGAGCTTCTGGATATCAGGACAGCGATTACTCACCTCGTATTGGACGAAGATTTTTTCTTCAACGAGGCGGCCGCAAAGGATATCATACAGACACCCGACAAGGCCCAAATCCCCGTCATTCGCGTGAGGAAGAGACGGAGATATCGTGGACGCAGATCGGGGTGCCTTGTAAGGATCCGACGGCGAGCGAGTAAACTGCCTCTTCCATCAATCCTATTAGCCAACGTTCAATCTTTTGAAAATAAAGTGGACGACTTAAGATTACGGTTATCCTACCAACGGGACATTAAAAACTGTAATATCTTATGTTTCACCGAGTCGTGGCTGAACGACGACAATGATAACATTCAGCTAGCAGGCTATACGCTACATCGGCAGGACAGAACGGCTGACTCCGGTAAGACAAGGGGTGGCGGTCTGTGTATATTTGTAAACAACAGCTGGTGCACAAAATCAAATACTAAGGAAGTCTCGAGGTTTTGCTCGCCTGAGGTAGAGTATTTTATGATAAGCTGTAGACCACACTATTTACCAAGAGAGTTTTCATCTATATTTTTCATAGCTGTCTATTTACCACCACAAACCAATGCTGGCATTAAGACTGCACTGAATGAGTTGTACAAGGCCATTAATCAACAGGAAAACGCTCATCCAGATGCAGCGCTCCTAGTGGCCGGGGACTTTAATGCAGGGAAACTTAAATCCGTTCTACCTAATTTCTACCAGCATGTTAAATGTGCAACCAGAGGGAAAAAAACTCTAGACCACCTTTACTCCACACACAGAGACGCATACAAAGCTCTCCCTCGCCCTCCATTTGGCAAATCTGACCATAACTCTATCCTCCTGATTCCTGCTTATAAGCAAAAACTAAAGCAGGAAGCACCAGTGACTCGGTTAATAAAAAAGTGGTCAGATGACGCAGATGCTAAGCTACAGGACTGTTTTGCTAGCACAGACTGGAACATGTTCCGGGATTCTTCAGACAGCATTGAGGAGTACACCACATCAGTCACTGGCTTCATCAATAAGTGCATCGATGATGTCGTCCCCACAGTGACCGTTCGTACATACCCCTACCAGAAGCCATGGATTACAGGAAACATCCGCACTGAGCTAAAGGGTAGAGCTGCCGCTTTCAAGGAACGGGACTCTAACCCGGACGCTTATAAGAAATCCCGCTATGACCTCCGACGAACCATCAAACAGGCAAAGAGTCAATACAGGACTAAGATTGAATCGTACTACACTGGCTCTGACGCTCGTCGGATGTGGCAGGGCTTGAAAACTATTACAGACTACAAAGGGAAGCACAGCCGCGAGCTGCCCAGTGACACAAGCCTACCAGACGAGCTAAACCACTTCTATGCTCGCTTCGAGGCAAGCAACACTGAAGCATGCATGAGAGCACCAGCTGTTCCGGATGACTATGTGATCACGCTCTCCGTAGCCGATGTGAGTAAGACTTTTAAGCAGGTCAACATTCACAAGGCCGCAGGGCCAGACGGATTACCAGGACGTGTACTCCGAGCATGTGCTGACCAACTGGCAAGTGTCTTCACTGACATTTTCAACATGTCCCTGACTGAGTCTGTAATACCAACATGTTTCAAGCAGACCACCATAGTCCCCGTGCCCAAGGACTCTAAGATAACCTGCCTAAATGACTACCGACCCGTAGCACTGACGTCTGTAGCCATGAAATGCTTTGAAAGGCTGGTCATGGCTCACATCAACAGCATTATCCCAGAAACCCTAGACCCACTCCAATTTGCATACCGCCCCAACAGATCCACAGATGATGCAATCTCTATTGCACTCCACACTGCCCTTTCCCATCTGGACAAGAGGAACACCTACGTGAGAATGCTATTCATTGACTACAGCTCAGCATTCAACACCATAGTGCCCTCTAAGCTCATCACTAAGCTAAGGATCCTGGGACTAAACACCTCCCTCTGCAACTGGATCCTGGACTTCCTGACGGGCCGCCCCCAGGTGGTAAGGGTAGGTAACAACACATCTGCCACACTGATCCTCAACACGGGGGCCCCTCAGGGGTGCGTGCTCAGTCCCCTCCTGTACTCTCTGTTCACCCATGACTGCATGGCCAGACTCCAACACCATCATTAAGTTTGCCGATGACACAACAGTGGTGGGCCTGATCACCGACAACGATGAGACAGCCTATAGGGAGGAGGTCAGAGATCTGGCCGTGTGGTGCCAGGACAACAACCTCTCCCTCAACGTGACCAAGACAAAGGAGATGATTGTGGACTACAGGAAAAAAAAGAGGACTGAGCACGCCCCCATTCTCATCGACGGGGCTGTAGTGGAACAGGTTGAGAGCTTCAAGTTCCTTGGTGTCCACATCACCAACGAACTATCATGGTCCAAACACACCAAGACAGTCGTGAAGAGAGCACGAAAAAGCCTATTCCCCCTCAGGAGACTAAAAAGATTTGGCATGGGTCCTCAGATCCTCAAAAAATTCTACAGCTGCACCATCGAGAGCATCCTGACTGGTTGCATCACCGCCTGGTATGGCAACTGCTTGGCCGCCGACCGCAAGGCACTACAGAGGGTAGTGCGTACGGCCCAGTACATCACTGGGGCAAAGCTTCCTGCCATCCAGGAACTCTATACCAGGCGGTGTCAGAGGAAGGCCCTCAAAATTGTCAAAGACTCCAGCCACCCTAGTCATAGACTGTTCTCTCTGCTACCACACGGCAAGCGGTACCGGAGTGCCAAGTCTAGGTCCAAAAGACTTCTCAACAGCTTCTACCCCCAAGCCATAAGACTCCTGAACAGCTAATCATGGCTACCCGGACTATTTGCACTGCCCCCCCACCCCATCCTTTTTACGCTGCTGCTACTCTGTTAAGTATTTATGCATAGTCACTTTAACTCTACCCACATGTACATATTACCTCAACTACCTCAACTAGCCGGTGCCCCCGCACATTGACTCTGCAACGGTACCCCCCTGTATATATAGCCTCCCTACTGTCACTTTATTTTACTTCTGCTCTTTTTTTTCTCAACACTTTTTTTGTTGTTGTTTTATTTTTACTTTTTTTGTTTAAAATAAATGCACTGTTGGTTAAGGGCTGTAAGTAAGCATTTCACTGTAATGTTGTATTCGGCGCATGTGACCAATAAAATTTGATTTGATTTGATTTGATTTGAATGGCCTGTACAGAAGAGCTCAGTGACTTTCAATGTGGCAACGTCATAGGATGCCACCTTTCCAACAAGTCAGTTTGTCAAATTGCTAGAGCTGCCCCGGTCAACTATAAGTGCTGTTATTGTGAAGTGGAAACGTCTAGGAGCAACAACGGCTCAGCAGCAAAGTGGTAGGCCACACAAGCTCATAGAACGGGGCCGCAGAGTGCTGAAGAGCGTAGCATGTAAAGATCGTCTGTCCTCGGTTGCAACACTCACTACCGAGTTCCAAACTGCCTCTGGAAGCAACGTCAGCACAAGAAATGGGTTTCCATGGCCGAGCAGCCGCACACAAACCTAAGATCACAATGCCAATAGTTGGCTGGAGTGGTGTAAAGCTCGCCGCCAAGGACTCTGGAGCAGTGGAAACTAGTTCTCTGGAGTGATGAATCACGCTTCACCATCTGGCAGTCCGACGGACAAATCTGGGTTTGGCGAATGCCAGGAGAACGCTACCTGCCGGAATGCATAGTGCCTACTGTAAAGATTGGTAGAGGAAGAATAATGGTCTGGGGCTGTTTTTCATGGTTCGGGCTAGGCCCCTTAGTTCCAGTGAAGGGAAATCTTAACGCTACAGCATACAATGACATTCTAGACGATTCTGTGCTTCCAACTTTGTGGCAACAGTTTGGTGAAGGACCTTTCCTGTTTCAGCATGACAATGCCTCCGTGCACAAAGCGAGTTCCATAGAGAAATGTTTTGTCGAGATCAGTGTGAAAGAACTTGACTGGCCTGTACAACAGCCCTGACCTCAACCCCATCGAACACCTTTGGGATGAATTGGAATGCCGACTGCGAGCCAGGCCTAATCGCCCAACATCAGTGCCTAACCTCACTAATGTTCTTGTGTGTGAATGGACGCAAGTCCCCGCAGCAATGTTCCAACATCTAGTGGAAAGCCTTCCCAGAAGAGTGGAGGCAGTTATAGCAGCAAAGGGGGGACCAACTCCATATTAATGGCCATGATTTTGGAATGAGATGGTCGACGAGCACGTGTCCACATACTTTTGGACATGTAGTGTACATAATTTAAACAGCCCTCTGTCTCGCGCTGTCTGTCCCTCCCACCCTCTCTCCCTCTATCTGACCGCTCTTTCTCTTCTCCCCTGGTAAAAAGATAGAGGTAGAGAGAGAAGGATGTACGGAGGTAGAGAGGGATGCAGGGAGGTAAGAAGGTAGAGAGGCAGGTAGCGAGAGAGAGAGATTGAGGGATGCAGGGAGGAAGAGAGGGAGGCATACAGGGAGGAATAAAGTTACAGATAATAAACAGTATCTTTAGAATGGCGCTGTTGGGTGATTTGGAACGCCATAGTGAGTCAATAAATAATATAATAATACTCGTAGGAAAGGTTTTCATCTTTAGTTCACAATCTGTGGATACTATACAATTAGAAAGGTTCAAAATGTATGTAAAACATCACAGCACGATTGAAAAATATATGGCACATGGAAACCAAATGAGGGTGGTCTATGGTGATAGGTGGGATGGGTTTAGAGTGGCTGAGGGGTGGGATTAAAGAGCTTATGTTTGGTAATGTATTATTGTTATGTGACTGCTTTATATAAAAGTACCATGTATGTAAAATGTACACTACCGTTCAAAAGTTTGGGGTCACTTAGAAGTTTCTTTGTTTTCAAAAGAAAATAAATGTTTTTGTCCATTAAAATAACATCAAATTGATCAGAAATACAGTGTAGACATTGTTAATGTTGTAAATGGCTATTGTAGCTGGAAACGGCTGATTTTTAATGGAATATCTACATATGCGTACAGAGGCCCATTATCAGCAACCATCAGTCCTGTGTTCCAATGGCACGTTGTGTATGCTAATCCAAGTTTATCATTTCAAAAGGCTAATTGATCATTAGAAAACCCTTTTGCAATTATGTTAGCACAGCTGAAAAATGTTGTGCTGATTAAAGAAGCAATAAAAGTGGCCTTCTTGAGACTAGTTGAGTATCTGGAGCATCAGCAATTGTGGGTTCGATTACAGGCTCAAAATGGCTAGAAACAAAGAACTTTCTTCTGAATCTCGTCAGTCTATTCTTGTTCTGAGAAATTGCCAAGAAACTGAAGATCTCATACAACGCTGTGTACTACTCCCTTCACAGAACAGCGCAAACTGGCTCTAACCAGAATAGAAAGAGGAGTGGGAGGCCCCGGTGCACAACTGAGCAAGAGGACAAATACATTAGAGTGTCTAGTTTGAGAAACAGGCGCCTCACAGGTCCTCAACTGGCAGCTTCATTAAATAGTACCCGCAAAACACCAGTCTCAACGTCAATAGTGAAGAGGAAACTCCGGGATGCTGACCTAGGCAGACTTGCAAAGAAAAAGCCATATCTCAGACTGGCCAATAAAAATAAAAGATTAAGATGGTCAGTCTGATATATGGCTTTTTCTTTGCAACTCTGCCTAGAAGGTCAGCATCCCGGAGTCGCCTCTTCACTGTTGACGTTGAGACTGGTGTTTTGCGGGTACTATTTAATGAAGCTGCCAGTTGGCAATTTCTCGCATGGAATAGCCTTCATTTCTCCGAACAAGAATAGACTGACGAGTTTCAAAAGAAAGTCATTTGTTTCTGGCCATTTTGAGCCTGTAATCGAACCCACAATTGCTGATGCTCCAGATACTCAAATAGTCTCAAGAAGGCCAGTTTTATTGCTTCTTTAATCAGCACAATTTTTTTTAGCTGTGCTAACATATTTGCAAAAGGGTTTTCTAATTATCAATTAGCCTTTTAAAATGATAAACTTGGATTAGCAAACACAACATGCCATTGGAACACAGGACTGATGGTTGCTGATAATGGGCCTCTGTACGCCTATGTAGATATTCCATTAAAAATTAGCCGTTCCCAGCTACAATAGCCATTTACAACATTAACAATGTCTACACTGTATTTCTGATTAATTTGATGTTATTTTAATGGACAAAAAATTTGCTTTTCTTTCTAAAACAAGGACATTTCTAAGTGACCCCAAACTTTTGAACGGTAGTGTATATGTAAAATGTATATACAGTATATGTAGCAGAAAAGCTGTCAAAAAAAAAAAAATATATATATATATATTTGTCCTCTGTGGATGGGTTAGTAATAAAAATAAAAATAAAATTGTGCCGTTTAACGATGGTGCACATATTACCTATGTAAGAATGCTGTTCATTGACTATAGCTCAGCATTCAACACCATAGTACCCTCCAAGCTCATCATTAAGCTCAAGGCCCTGGGTCTGAACCCCGCCCTGTGCAACTTGGTCCTAGACTTCCTGACGGGCCGCCCCCAGGTGGTGAAGGTAGGAAACAACATCTCCACTTTGCTGATCCTCAACACTGGGGCCCCACAAGGGTGCGTGCTCAGCCCCCTCCTGTCTCCCTGTTCACCAATGACTGCGTGGCCAAGCACACCTCCAACTCAATCATCAAGTTTGCAGACGACACAACAGTAGTAGGCTTGATTACCAACAATGACGAGACCGCCTACAGGGAGGAGGTGAGGGCTCAAGGAGTATGGTGCCAGGAAAATAACCTCTCACTCAACATCAACAAAACAAAGGAGATGATTGTGGACTTCAGGAAACAGCAGAGGTTGCACCCCCCTATCCACATCAACGGGACCGCAGTGGAGAAGGTAGAAAGCTTCAAGTTCCTTGGCGTACTCATCACCGACAAACTGAAATGGTCCACCCACACAGACAGTGTGGTGAAGAAGGCGCAACAGAGCCTCTTCAACCTCAGGAGGCTGAAGAAATTTGGCTTAGCACCTAAAACCCTCACAAACTTTTACAGATGCACAATTGAGAGCATCCTGTCGGGCTGTATCACCGCCTGGTACGGCAACTGCACCGCCCACAACCGCAGGGCTCTCCAGAGGGTGGTGCGGTCTGCCGAACGCATTACCGGGGGCAAACTACCCGCCCTCCAAGACACATACAGCACCCGATGTCACAGGAATGCCAAAAAGATAATCAAGGACATCAACCACCCGAACAACTGCCTGTTCACCCCGTTATCATCCAGAAGGCGAGGTCAGTACAGGTGCATCAAAGCTGGGACCGAGAGAATGAAAAACAGCTTCTATCTCAAGGCCATCAAACTGTTAAATAGCCATCACTAGCACATTAGAGGCTGCTGCTGCCTATTGAAATCACTGGCCACTTTAAGAAATGGAACAATAGTCACTTTAATAATGTTTACATCTTGGACTACTCATCTCATATGTATATACTGCATTTTATTCTATAACATTCTACTGTATCTTAGTCCATGCAGCTCTGTCATTGCTTGTCCATATATGTATATATTCTTAAATCCCATTCCTCACTAGTTTTGTGTGTATTGGGTATATGTTGTGACATTTTTAGATATGACTTGTTAGATATTACGGCACTGTCGGAGCTAGAAGCACAAGCATTTCGCTACACCCGCTATAACATCTGCTAAACACGTGTATGTGACAAATAAAATTTGATTTGATTTGATTTTGGGCTTTAGCTAGATGACAACAGTAAGCCATACCTGACCAATTCTGCTATTCTGTGTTTTTTTGCCATGATCTTTACTTTTATTTTACATAATGTTTCCACCATCGTTTCGTATGATTGGAAAGAGCTTCTGGACATCAGAACAGCGAACACTAACCTCCATTAGGATGAATATTTCTACTTCAATGCGTTGGAGGTGCAGGACATACTGCTCACCCCGGACCAGGCCCTAATCCTTAGGGGGAATGTACAATCACTGGAGAACATACTGGTCATGCTCCGTCGAGACAATCCTATCGACGGGATCTGAAGAACTGTAATATCCTATGTTTCACGGAGTCGTGGCTAAACAAGGACATGGATAATATACATCTAGCTGGTTTTTCTATGCATCGGCAGGACAGAACGGCAGCGTCCGGTAAGCTCAAGAGAGGGGGTGTATCTTTGTTAACAACAGCTGGTGCGCAATCTCTAATATTAAGGAAGTCTCAAGATTCTGCTAGCCTGAGTTAGAATCCCTCATGATAAGCTGTAGACCATACTATTTACAAAGAGCGTTTTCATCTATATTTTTTGTAGCTGTCTATTTACCACCACAAACTGATGCTGGAACTAAGACTGCACTCAACAAGGTATATAGGGCCATAAACAAACAAAAAATCCTCATCCAGAGGCGGCACTCCTAGTGGCCGGTGATTTTAATGCAGGAATACTGAAATCCCTCTAACCTCATTTCTACTAGCATGTCACGTGTGCAACTTGAGGCAAAAAGAACTCTAGATCACCTTTACTCCACACACAGAAAGGCATACAAAGCTCTCACTCGCCCACCATTTGGCAAATCTGACCATAACTCTATCCTCCTGATTCTTGCTTAAAAGCAAAAACTCAAACAGAAAGTACCAGTGACGGGGGGCCCTCAGGGGTGCCTGCTTAGTCCCCTCCTGTACTCCCTGTTCACCAACGACTGCGTGGCCGCGCAGGGACTGGTAACAGATGGCGTTGGGAAATGAGGCTCATCTATGCAGCCAGCCAGTCAGGCAGCAGCCCTTTCTCTGTCACTCTCTCCCAGGAGCATATCTCTCTCTCTGCCCCTCTCTCTCTCTTTCTCTCCTTGCTTCTCACATTCTCTACCTCTCTACCTCCCTGCATTTGTTTATTTTCATCCCTGCACATTCTCTTCCTCTCTACCTCACTCTCTTCCGCTCTACCTCATTCTCTTCCTCTCTACCTCCATCGCCATCTCTCTCCCTCTCCCTCTGCCTGCCTCTCTCTCTCTCTCGCTCTCTCTCTCTCTCTCTCTCTCTCTCTCTCTCTCTCTCTCTCTCTCTCTCTATTTGCATCAGTCTCTGGTGCTGGATATTAAACAGCCCTCTGTCTCGCGCTGTCTGTCCCTCCCTCCCGTCTGCCCCTCCCTCCCTCTCTCCCTCTATCTGACTGCTCTTTCTCTTCTCCCCTGGTAAAAAGAGAGGTAGAGAGAGAGAGATGTACAGAGGTAGAGAGGGATGCAGGGGGTTAGAAGGTAGAGAGGCAGGTAGCGAGAGAGAGATTGAGGGATGCAGGGAGGAAGAGAGGGAGGCATACAGGGAGGTAGAGGGAGAGGGATTTGGGGAAGTATAGAGAAAGAGGGGTGCAAGGACATAGAGAGGGGGCTGATGCAGGAGTCTAGGCTGGGATATGGTCTCTGTCATCTGGGCCTCTTTTCTGCCTCACTGGGCCCCCAGCACCAGATGGTGGAGCTGCGCCAAGGCCTCCAGGGGCCAACAGAACACAAGCAATATAAAGAGAGAGAGTTGTTATTTTTTCCAGAGGTCTTCATTCTCTCACTACGTGAGACATTAGACAATATTGGAGAAAGGCATCTGTCAAATGTACTTATTTTGGATGTGGCTTAGGTGCTGGTGTGTGTCTAAATAGAGCTGTTATCCTTCCATTGTGTGTTTATTAGACACATATTGTACTTGGATCTATCAGGCCAGGCTTGATGCCAACAAATGATTTCCTGAATGATTGTACAATTAATTGTAAAGTCACTCTTGTCAGAACAGTGCACATATTTTGGGCTTTAGCTAGATGACAACAGTAATGTTTGATAGTGTAGTAGTGGTGTATTTTATAATAAGGTAACCTACCTCTGTTGAGTTCCCCTCAGTCAGCGGATTATCTCTGCTCATCCTGCAGTCATGCAGCAGCCTATCAGTCCCACCAGCAGTAGTATCAGTCCCAGAAGCAGAAAGATACTCTTCATCGCAAATGTACCCTATTCTCTACATAGTGCACTACTTTTGACCAGAGCGCTATGGGCTTTTGGTCAACAGTTGTGCACTTTATAGGTAAAAGGGTGCCATTTGAGATGCAGCCATACTCTTCAGTACAATACAGCTGGCAGTTGCTAGGAGCTGATATGTAAGCTGATCCCCTATTCTGTGGCCCAAGAGCACTAGGGAGGTGATTTGCTATTAAGGGCAAGCTGAGTTTGGTGTGAATCCTAATCATCCCCACCACACCTCAGGCCAGATATCCTTCACAACCTCCGCCAGGGCCAGTGCGTGTGTGTGTGTGTGTTTGTGTGTGTGTGTGTGTGGGTCTGTATGTATGTGAGTGGTGTGTGTCTATTTTCTCTCTCTCTTTCTCTCTCCCTCTCTCTCTCTCTCTCTCTCTCTCTCTCTCTCTCTCTCTCTCTCTCTCTCTCTCTCTCTCTCTCTCTCTCTCTCTCTCTCTCTCTCTCTATTTCTCAATCTCTCTCTATTTCTCACTCTCTCTGTTTATGTGTGTGTGCGTGTGGCATCGAGCTGCAGTTTATCCTCACTGAAATGGGAGAGAGGAAAACGACCTGTAGGGACCACAAACCGATGCTGGCATTAAGACCGTACTCAACGAGCTGTGTAGGGCCATAAGCAAACAAGAAAATGCTCACCCAGAGGCAATGCTTCCAGTGGCCGGTGGTTTTAATGCAGGAAAACTGAAATCTGTCTTACCTAATTTCTGCCTTTACTCCACAAACAGAAACGCATCAAAGCTCTCCCTCGCCCTCAATTTGGCAAATCTGACCATAACTCTATCCTCCTGATTCCTGCTTACGGCAAAAACTCAAACAGGAAGTACCAGTGACGCGCTCAATACAGAAGTGGTCCGATGAAGCGGATGCTAAGCTACAGGACTGTTTCTAGCACACACTGGAATATGTTCTGGGATTCATCCAATGGCATTGAGGAGTTTACCACATCAGTTCACCGGCTTAATTAATAAGTGCATCAACGACTTTGTCCCCACAGTGACCGTACGCACATATCCCAACCAGAAGCCATGGATTACAGGCAACATCCGCACTGAGCTAAAGGCTAGAGCTGCCGCTTGAAAGGTGCGCCATACTAATCAGGACGCTAATAGAAAATCCCGCTACGTCCTCTGACGAACCATCAAAAAGGCAAAGCGTTAATACAGGACTAAGATCGAATCCTACTACACCGGCTCTGATGCTCATCGGATGTGGCACAGCTTGCAACCTATCATTGATTAAAAAGGAAAACCCAGCCGCGAGCTGCCCAGTGACGCGAGCATACCAGACGAGCTAAAGGCCTTCTATGCTCACTTCGATGCTAGCAACACTGAACCATGCATGAGAGCACCAGCTGTTCCAGATGATTGTGCGATCATGCTCTCCGTAGCCAATGTGAGTAAGACCTTTAAAAAGGTTAACATTCACAAGGCCGCAGGGCCAGACGGAATACCAGGACGTGTACTCAGAACATGCGCTGACCAGCTGGCAAGTGTCTTCACTGACATTTTCAACCTCTCCCTTACCCAGTCTGTAATACCTGCATGTTTCAAGCAGTCCCTGTGCCCAAGAACGCCAAGGGAAGCTGTCTAAATGACTATCACCCCGTAGCACTCATATCTGTAGCATGAAATGCTTTGAAAGTCTGGTCATGCTTCACATCAACACCATCATCCCAGACTCCCTGGACCCACTCCAATTCACATACCGCCCCAACAGATCCACAGATGATGTAATCTCTATTGCACTCCACACTGCCCTTTCCCACTTGGACAAAAGGAACACTTACATGAGAATGCTGTTCATTGACTACAGCTCAGAGTTCAACACCATAGTGCCCTCCAAGCTCATCACTAAGCTAAGGACCCTGGGACTGAACACCTCCCTCTGCAACTGGATTCTGTACTTCCTGAAAGGCCGCCCCCAGGTGGTAAGGGTAGGCAACAACACATCCGCCGCGCTGACCCTCAACATGGGGGCCCCTCAGAGGTGCGTGCTAAGTCCCCACCTGTACTCCCTGTTCACCCACAACTGGGTGGCCACATACGACTCCAACACCATCATTTAGTTTGCCAACGATATGTCGTGGTAGGCCTGATCACAGATGATGATGACAGACAGCCTATAGGGAGGAGGTCAGAGATCTGGCAGTGTGGTGCCAGGCGAACAACCTCTCCCTCAATGTCAACAAAACAAAGGAGCTGATTGTGGACTACAGGAAACGGAGGGCCGATCACGCCCCCATCCACATCGACGGGGCTGTAGTGGAGCGGGTGGAGAGCATTAAATTCCTCAGTGTCAACATCACTAAGGACATATCATGGTCCAGACACACAAACACAGTCGTGAAGAGGGACGACAGTGCCTCTTCACCCTCAGGAGGCTGAAAAGATTTGGCATGGGCCCTCAGATCCTCAAAAAGTTATACAGCTGCACCATTGAGAGCATCTTGACTGGCTGCATCACCACTTGGTAATGCAACTACTTGGCATCCGACCATAAGGCGCTACAGAGGGTAATGCGTCCCTGCCATCCAAAACCTTTATACCACTCGAGGAAGGCCGTAAAATTGTCAAAGACTCCAGCCACCCAAGAGAATGGATTACCAAGAAAAACTTCCAAAAGTACTAAGTTGAGGTAAAAAGGAGTTGGAGCACTCAACAAAAAAAGGCAGAGATTGATTTCTTATTGCTCATGTTAATCCCTTGCATCTGCAGGGCTGCTTATATTGGTCAAACTAAATGAGCATTGCAACTTCCCATTGCAGAACATAAGGCTGCTATTTTAAATAAAAACACGGACTATGCTATGCGCGCCACTGCATCGAAGCAAACCATGGCTCACCTTCCTCCCTGCGCTTTGTAGCCATAGAACACGTCCACATTTCACCAAGAGGAGGTGATATCATACGTAAACTAAAACAAAGAGAGGCATTCTGGCAGTACACCTTAGACTGTGGATCCAAAGGGGCTAAACTATGATTTTTCACTGTCCTCTATAATGTTGTTGCCTTGATTTTTTGGGTCTCTGTGTCTCCGGGTTCACATACACCCAAATATCAGCTATTTGGGTGCCTACGGAAAGTATTCAGTCCCCTAGACTTTATTCACATTCTGTTATGTTACAGCCTTATTCTAAAATAGATTTTTTTTTTTTATATGCATCAGCAATCTACACACAATATCCATAGTGACAAAGTGAAAACAGGTTTGTAGACATTTTTGCACATTTAGAAAAAAGAAAAAACTGAAATACCTTATTTACATAAGTATTCAGACCCTTTGCTATGAGACTCAAAATTGAGCTCAGGTGCATCCTGTTTCCATTGATCATCCTTGAGATGTTTCTACAACTTCGTTGGAGTCCACCTGTGGTAAATTCAATTGATTGGACATGATTTGGAAAGGCACACACCTGTCTATATAAGGTCCCACAGTTGACAGTGCAGGTCAGAGCAAAAACCAAGCCATGAGGTCGAAGGAATTGTCCATAGAGCTCCGAGACAAGATTGTGTCAAGGCACAGATCTGGGGAAGGGTACCAATTTTTTTTTGCAGCATTGAAGGTCCCCAAGAACACAGTGGCCTCCATCATTCTTAAATGGAAGAAGTTTGGAACCACCAAGTCTCTTCCTAGAGCTGGCCGCCCGGCCAATCTGAGCAATCGGAGGAGAAGGGCCTTGGTCAGGGAGGTGACCAAGAACCCGATGGTCACTTTGACAGAGCTCTTGAGTTCCTCAGTGGAGATGGGAGAACTTTCCAGAAGGACAACCATCTCTGCAGCACTCCACCAATCAGGCCTTTATGGTAGAGTGGCCAGACGGAAGCCACTCCTCAGTAAAAGGCACATGACATCCTGTACAATGGATTAAAGTGAGCAATAAGAAATCAATCTCTGCCTTTTTTTGTTGAGTGTTCCAACTCCTTTTTACTTTGAATTAGTCCTGGAAATTTTTCTTGGCAATCCATTCTTGTGATTTTTGTCATTGTTGTTGAACACCCCTCCTTTCCTTTGTTTGCTGAAGCACGAAGGCCCACCTGAACTCCAGCCACCCAAGTCATAGACTGTTCTCTCTGCTACCTCATGGCAAGTGGTACCGGAGTGCCAAGTCTGGGACCAACAGGCTCCTGAACAGTTTCTACCCCCAAGCCATAAGACTGCTGAACGGTTAATCAAATGGCCACCATGTCTATTTGCATTGACCCCCTTTTTAATTGCGCTGACTCTCTTGCGCTGGCTCTATGCACACACATACCCTACATACGCTCACGCACACAAAACACACACACATGCATATTGATGCCCCCCCCCCCCCCACACACACACACACCCACACATAGACACACTTTCACACTCTTCACATATGCTGCTGCTGCTACTCTGATTATTATCTATCCTGATTGCCTAGTCACTTTTACCCCTACCTACATTAACATATTACCTCAACTACCTCGTACCACTGTACATTGACTCGGTACTGGTACTCCTTGTATATAGTGTTATTTTATTGTGTTACTATTTCCTTTTTTCTTATGTTTTAACTCGGCATTGTTGGGAAGGGGCTCGTAAGTAAGTATTTCACAGTAAAGGCTACACCTGTTGTACTCAGTGCATGTGACAAATACATTTTTATTTTATTTGAGCTACAGTACATCAGCTATCTTCAGCCAACAGCTGCAGAGCTAAAATGGATTATCTAGTCACTGTCTAAAACAGTAGAGCTTTGTTGTTTTTATGTTACGTTCTTTCAACTCAACAGTTATTTTTATTCTATTTTCAGAGGTTCTGGAGGATGTGCTTTCAAAGGTAAAAGGTGAGAAGAGAGTGGAAAGTGAGAGGGGGATATACGGGAAGGATAGGGTTGGGAGAGACAGGGAGGTAGAGGAGGAGAAGGGGAAAGAGAGGGATAGTGATCGGGAATGAAGGGCTGGAGGAGAAGGGGGAAGGCAACGGAAGAGAGAGAATGTGTGTTAAGTAGAGGAGAGCGGGGGAAATAGAGGAGTAGGAGAAAGGGGAAATGAGAGAGGGAAAAAAGGGAGGGGTAAGGAAGGGAGAGAGGGAGTGTAGAAGAGAGAGGTAGCGGAGGAGGAGAAAGGGAAAGCGAGGATGGGAGGGAGTGGTAATGAGGAGGCAGCAGATGTGAGTGACAGTATGATGGACTGGGAGGTGTGTGTGGGCAGTCACCAGGGAACGGTGCCTGCGTGTGCACACACGTGTGTGTACAGCCTGGTCTCATAGACTAGACATAACATAGTAAACAAAAATCCTGGATACTCAAATTAGTATGATATGTTACGTTTTGTATGGACAGAAGGTTACATAAGGTAAAAACTAAAGGAGGGAGGGTGGTTGGTTGGTTGGGGTGGATGGGTGGGTGGGCGTATAACAAACGGCTATTTTTGAACTTATCTTTTTGGTGAACGTTGGGAACCGAATCGCATCAGTGAAAGAGTTGTTTATTTGGCTCCCTGATTTGCTTTCTGCTACTATTGCTTTTTGAGCTCAAAACAACGTTTATTTGCAGGGAAGTTAGAAGAAGAAAACATATCTAAAGAGGGTGAATCCTCACTGCAGAAACAATAAATAGTGGGGAGAGCGCAATCTGTTCCACGCAGATTTTTTTCAGTGCAATATTTTTGGGGATATTTTTTGCATTCATTTAATAATTTGGAGATTTGCAATTTTTTCATGGTTCTAGGTAGATTTTTAAGCATTTTGAACGAAGAGCCGTTTGGGAGCCAAATTAGACGGCTCTCTTGAGAGAACGGAGCCAAATGAGCAGTCACCAAAAAGACTCGGAATGCCCATCAATACATATAACGCGAACATCTAGCAACCCAAAGGTTGCGTGTTCGAATCTCAATTTTAGCTAATTAGCAACTTTGCAACTACTTAGCATTGAAGCTAACCCTAACCCTAACCTTTACCCTTTCACCTAACTCCTAACTCTAACCTTAACCCTAACCTTAACCCCTAACCCCTAGCCTAGCTAACGTTAGCCACCTAGCAAAAGTTACCCCCCTAACATATCATATGAATTGTAATTCGTAACATATCATATCAAAATGATGATAGACATCCAGAAATTTATACATAGCATACCAAACGTAATTTTAGTTACCGGATTTTAGTTTACTATGTTACATCTACCCCTGAGTCCAGGTTGTTGTGTATGCCTGCATGTTCACGTGTGTGCATACATTTGTGCAGGTGTATGATAGGCTTAGAGGCCTTAGTACATTTACACACACTTTCATGAGCATGGTCCAGACATTATATATTTTAAACATGCTCACTGCTCCCCTATAGCAGGACCCCCGGTGCACCCCCCAAAGTCTTTCCACTCCTCCTGGCTCTCTGGGGACTCCCACAACCTGTTCCTGCTCTCTTGTTATTGCAGTTACCTGGCTGTGTGGGATCCAGGCAGGCAGGCTGAGATTGTGACCCTCCAGATGTGGGTAAAGTAAAGAGAGAAAAACCTGCCCTGCGGTGTGTGTGGGGTGGGTCAGTGTGTGTGTATGTGCATGTGTAGTGGCGGCTTCCTGTACTATGATTAATTCAGGCTGGTTCTGGAGACATTCAGTAGGTTCCCAAATGGAACCATATTCCCAATTTAGTGCACTGCGCTACTTTTGAACAGGGCCCATAGGCATCTAATTTAATTTAATAGTTCATAGTTTCAGACTGTGGAGAGCAAAATACAGCATTAATTATGAACAAAATGTACATAATTATAATTGAACAGTTTTTAATATTAATCGTAGATTGTGACAGTCAGTTGTGTGTTTGGTAGGCAAATAGATTAGCTGTAGCTGTGATACACTAGATACTAGATACTTCACAGGACGGCACATAGCCTAGCGGGTAAGAGCGTTGGACCAGTAACCGAAAGGTTGCTGGTTTGAATCCCAGAGCCGACTAGGTGAAAAATCTGCCGATGTGCTGTTGAGCAAGGCACTTAAACATCGTTGCTCTGGATAAGAGCTTCTGCTAAAAAATTACTCAAACAAAAAATCTCACAGCAGTGCTTTTGAACAATAAATTACATATTTAGAAGCCTTTTTAGGAAAATTCTCTGTGACAGGAGAGTGATCAAATTAAGACGGAAACTGCAGATATGAAAACCGTGTTATTATATCATTACACACACACACACCAGGAGCTCTCTCCACCACTCATTGGTTATTCCTGTTCATATTACCCTCTTCAATCACTGGCTGAAAAACTCAGATTAATGGCGACCGTGTGAGCGATCTCTCAGGTTGTATTCAAATTGGCACCCTATTCCCTACATAGTGAACTACTTTTGACTAGAGTCTCTAGTCAAAAGTATTGCACTATGTAGGAAAAAGGATGCCATTTGGGACACAATCTCTCAGTGATTCATTAAACGAGGAATGGCATGAATAAAAAGGCAGATCTGCTCATATTGCCTCTCACATCCTATAGTATTCTGCTCCTGTCTCAGGATGGATGGATAATTAAATATGTTGTCAAAGGCCGTGGGCAATGTCCATGTCTACAAATACATAGTTATATCAGACCTGGGTTCAAATACTACTCAAAATCTTTCATATACTTTGAGCATTTGCTCTAGCCTGCCTGGAGTGTCAGATGGGCTGGATTTGACAGGGTTTTGGGCTATTATATTGGTTCCATTGCGCCAGGCAAGCTCAATCAAGCCCAGCTAATGAATTTGAAATGATTTCTAAATAGTATTTGAACCCAAAAGACCAGTCACGTGACCTCACCACACTCTATTGTAATGACAACAGAGACCCCCTGGCAGTGGTGGAAAAAGTACCCAATTGTCATACTTGAGTAAATGTAAAGATTCCTTAATAGAAAATGACTCAAGTAAAAGTGAAAGTCATCCAGTAAAATACTACTGTACTCAGGTAAAAGTCTAAAAGTATCTTGTTTTAAATGTACTTATGTACAGTGGTGGAAAAAGTACTCAATTGTCATACTTGAGTAAAAGTACGAAGTAAAAGTAAACGCTATACATCAAATTAAATTAAGCAAACCAGACGGCACGATTGTATTGTTTTTAAAATTTACAGACAGTCAGGGGCACACTCCAACACTGACATCATTTACAATCACCGTATTTGTGTTTAGTGAGTCCACCAAATCAGAGGAAGTAGGGATGTCAACGCATTATATTGATAGGTGCGTGAACTGGACCATATTTCTATCCTGCCTGAGCATTTGAAATGTAACGAGTACTTTTGGGTGTCAGGAAAGATGTATTGGAGTAAAAGTGCATGTTTTCTTTAGGAATGTAGTGGAGAAAAAGTAAAAGTTTACAAAAAATATAAATAGTAAAGTAAAGTACAGATAATGAAAAAAAACTACTAAAGTAGTACTTAAAATAATTTTTACTTCGTTACTTTACACCACTGCCTCCTGGTGGGAGTTCATTGGTTGGATGTTGGAAAGGACATTCAATGCAAATCATTTTGGAGGATATTATTGGTTGTGAATTTTAGCACTATTTTCTGTATTTATATTTGTTTTATTAATGCTTAAAACACCAACCTAATTCGCCACACAAATCCCAGTTTGTTGAGCGTGTCATAGAGATGGCCACAGTAGATGTAGGTCAAGCTCCAGTTGTTATTATTGAGTAGTGATGAGACAGTAGAGGGTGTGTGCGTTTTTTTTACACTGAGCAAAAATATGAATGCAATATGTAAAGTGTTGGTCCCATGTTTCAAGAGCTGAAATAAAAGATCTCAGAAATGTTCCATACGCACAAAAAGCTTATTATGTGCACAAATCTGTTTACATCCCTGTTAGTGAGCATTTCTCCTTTGCCAAGATAATCCATCCACCTAACAATTGTGTGGCATATCAAGAAGCTGATTAAACAGCTTCATGATATCCATCCACCTTGTGCTGGGGACAATAAAAGGCAACTCTAAAATATGCAGTTTTGTTAATTTCTTTACCATAAGCCGGCTCCAATGTCATTTTAGAGAATTTGGCAGTACGTCCAACCGGCCTCACAACCTCAGGCCACGTGTATGGCGTTGTGTGGGAGAGCGGTTTGCTGATGTCAATGTTGTGAACAGAGCGCCCCATGGTGGCGGTGGGGTTATGGTATGGAAAGGCATAAGCTACGGACAACGAACACAATTGGATTTTGGAGCCAACTTGACACAACTGTGGGAAGCTTTGGAGTAAACATGGGCCAGCATCCCTGTGGAACGCTTTCGACACCTTGTGGAGTCCGTGCCCCGAAGAATTGAGGCTGTTCTGAGGGCAAAAGGGTGTGGGGTAGGTGCAACTCAATATGAGGAAGGTGATCTTAATGTTTTGTACACTCATTGCATATATATATATAGAGATATATATTTTTTTAGGAACGCAGTCTGGGTCTCAACTTGGTTGTGCATCAGCAGTTTTTCTCTTGTTATGTCAGTCACTGACAGTCACTCAATTAGCCCATTTTAACTAAACAATTTTAGATTGGTAAGTTAGTCTGAACTTGTAGTGATCATGGTCAAATTACCAACCGGGTACGCAGGGCACGTGCCCAGGGGGCCCTGACTTCTAGGAGGCCCCCACATTGGTTTTGTTTGTCACTCTGACTCGTATTAACTTGGCATAAGTAAGGGAAAAATGTGTAGAATTCCAGGAAATCTGCTTCAAAATTTCGCTTGGGGCCCCCAAAAGGCTAGGCCGACTCTGCACACACACACACACACACACACACACACACATACACACACACACACACACACACACACACACACACACACACACACACACACACACACACACACACACACACACACACACACACACACACATTCCGGTCAGACAGTGTCATTAGTAACAGTTTCATCCCAGCCCATCCTCCTTCTCTGCTCTGGGTTGGTGGCCTGGTTTCTGTTGCAGTGCTCTGGGTGTGTCTCCGCCCCATGCTGCCTAGTAGCTGCCACATCTAGATGCTGATTTATGCAAATGAGCTGGCAGGGGCTTGTGGGTCCATCGCCGGGATACGGAGGAGAGGACAGCAAGGAGAGATGTTTATCAGGACATCAATCAGAACACTATGTTTCAGAGAGGGGTTGAAGCTATTGATAAATCATTCTGAATAAACAGTTTATGTGATAAATTCATAATCTGCATTTTTTGTAATGTATAATAATAATAATAATATATGCCATTTAGGAGAACTCTATTACACTGCCGCTGTTGTCTTTAGCCTGAGTGCCAGTCTGTTCTGTAACCTAGCCAATTTGCTATCATTGTCTTGGTTGGTTCAACACAAATTTGGCTTGGCAATATTGAGATAATTTTTAAGCTTTGGAAAATCTGACTGTTCTGTATCATTGTTGTGTTTGGACTGAATGTCATGAGTGAGTTATGATGTAACTTTGTCTTCAGGTGCAGTTTCATGCCGTTCTGTGTGTATTTCCTCATAACATTCATCACATCCAGATGTGTGGAATTGAGTTGGGCCTCCTCCCTCTTCCTCTCCAGATCTGCACCAGGGGTTTAGCATCAGATTAGTAGCAGAACCTGGCCCTCAAGGTTTTCAGATGTTGCACTGGTCCCTTTTCCCAAGAAGAAACAACGGTCCCTCTTCCCAAGGAATTGATGGTTAGTAGATTAGTTAAATCAGCTTGTGCTGGGTAGGAACAAAAATGTGCAAAATTTTTTCAGATCCCTCTCTCTCTCTCTCTCTCTCGCTCTCTCTGTATATGTATATATATATACACACTACCAGTCAAAAGTTTGGAGACACCTACTCATTCAAGGGTTTTTCTTTATTTTTTACAATATTTGTCATTGTAGAGTAATAGTGAAGACATCAAAACTATGAAATAACACATATGGAATCATGTAGTAACCAAAAAAGTGTTCAACAAATCAAATAGCCACCCTTTGCCTTGATGACAGCTTTGCACACGCTTGGCATTCTCTCAACCAGCTTCATGAGGTAGTCACCTGGAATGCATTTCAATTAACAGGTGTGCCTTTTTAAAAGTTAATTTGTGGAATTTATTTCCTTCTTAATGCGTTTGAGCCAATCAGTTGTGTTGTGACAAGGTAGGGGCGGTATACAGAAGATAGCCCTATTTGGTAAAATACCAATTCCATATTATGGCAAGAACAGCTCAAATAAGCAAAGAGAAACGACAGTCCATCAATACTTTAAGACATGAAGGTCAGTCAATACAAAACATTTCAAGAACTTTGAAAGTTTCTTCAAGTGCAGTCGCAAAAACCATCAAGCGCTATGATGAAACTGGCTCTCATGAGGACCGCCACAGGAATGGAAGACCCAGAGTTACCTCTGCTGCAGAGGATGAGTTCATTAGAGTTACCAGCCTCAGAAATTGCAGCCCAAAGAAATGCTTCACAGAGTTCAAGTAACAGATACATCTCAACATCAACTGTTCAGAGGGGACTGTGTGAATCAGGCCTTCATGGTAGAATTGCTGCAAAGAAACCACTAATAAAGGACACCAATAAGAAGAAGAGACCTGCTTGGGCCAAGAAACACAAGCAATGGACCTTATAGCAGTAGAAATGTGTCCTTTGGTCTGGAGTCCAAATTTGAGATTTTTGGTTCAAACCGCCGTGTCTTTGTGAGACGCTGTGTGGGTGAACAGATGATCTCCGCATGTTTAGTTCCCACCGTACAGCATGGAGGAGGAGGTGTTTATTTTTTTTATTTTTCATTTTAGTCATTTAGCAGACGCTCTTATCCAGAGCAACTTACAGTTAGTGAGTGCATACATTTTATTATTTTTTTCATACTGGCCCCCCGTGGGAATTGAACCCACAACCCTGGCATTGCAAGCGCCATGCTCTACCAACTGAGCTACACGGGGGTGCTTTGCTGGTGACACTGTCTGTGATTTATTTAGAATTCAAGGCACACTTAACCAGCATGGCTACCACAGCATTCTGCAGCGATAGACCATCCCATCTGGTTTGGGCTTAGTGGGACTATCATTTGTTTTTCAACAGGACAATGACCCAACACACCTCCAGAATGTGTAAGGGCTATTTTACCAAGAAGGAGAGTGATGGAGTGCTGCATCAGATGACCTGGCCTCCACAATCCCCCTACCTCAACCCAATTGAGATGGTTTGGGATGAGTCGGACGGCAGAGTGAAGGAAAAGCAGCCAACAAGTGCTAAGCATACAGTGGGGAAAAAAAGTATTTAGTCAGCCACCAATTGTGCAAGTTCTCCCACTTAAAAAGATGAGAGAGGCCTGTAATTTTCATCATAGGTACACGTCAACTATGACAGACAAAATGAGAAAAGAAAATCCAGAAAATCACATTGTAGGATTTTTTATGAATTTATTTGCAAATTATGGTGGAAAATAAGTATTTGGTCAATAACAAAAGTTTCTCAATACTTTGTTATATACCCTTTGTTGGCAATGACACAGGTCAAACGTTTTCTGTAAGTCTTCACAAGGTTTTCACACACTGTTGCTGGCATTTTGGCCCATTCCTCCATGCAGATCTCCTCTAGAGCAGTGATGTTTTGGGGCTGTCGCTGGGCATCACGGACTTTCAACTCCCTCCAAAGATTTTCTATGGGGTTGAGATCTGGAGACTGGCTAGGCCACTCCAGGACCTTGAAATACTTCTTACGAAGCCACTCCTTCGTTGCCCGGGCGGTGTGTTTGGGTTCATTGTCATGCTGAAAGACCCAGCCACGTTTAATCTTCAATGCCCTTGCTGATGGAAGGAGGTTTTCACTCAAAATCTGATGATACATGGCCCCATTCATTCTTTCCTTTACACGGATCAGTCGTCCTGGTCCCTTTGCAGAAAAACAGCCCCAAAGCATGATGTTTCCACCCCCATGCTTCACAGTAGGTACGGTGTTCTTTGGATGCAACTCAGCATTCTTTGTCCTCCAAACACGACGAGTTGAGTTTTTACCAAAAAGTTATATTTTGGTTTCATCTGACCATATGACATTCTCCCAATCCTCTTCTGGATAATCCAAATGCGCTCTAGTAAACTTCAGACGGGCCTGGACATGTACTGGCTTAAGCAGGGGGACACGTCTGGCACTGCAGGATTTGAGTCCCTGGCGGCGTAGTGTGTTACTGATGGTAGGCTTTGTTACTTTGGTCCCAGCTCTCTGCAGGTCATTCACTAGGTCCCCCCGTGTGGTTCTGGGATTTTTGCTCACCGTTCTTGTGATCACTTTGACCCCACGGGGTGAGATCTTGCGTGAGCCCCAGATCGAGGGAGATTATCAGTGGTCTTGTTTGTCTTCCATTTCCTAATAATTGCTCCCAGTTGATTTCTTCAAACCAAGCTGCTTACCTATTGCAGATTCAGTCTTCCCAGCCTGGTGCAGGTCTACAATTTTGTTTCTGGTGTCCTTTGACAGCTCTTTGGTCTTGGCCATAGTGGAGTTTGGAGTGTGACTGTTTGAGGTTGTGGACAGGTTTCTTTTATACTGATAACAAGTTCAAACAGGTGCCATTAATACAGGTAACGAGTGGAGGACAGAGGAGCCTCTTAAAGAAGAAGTTACAGGTCTGTGAGAGCCAGAAATCTTGCTTGTTTGTAGGTGACCAAATACTTATTTTCCACCATAATTTGCAAATAAATTCATTAAAAATCCTACAATGTGATTTCTCAATTTGTCTGTCATAGTTGACGTGTACCTATGATGAAAATTACAGGCCTCTCTCATCTTTTTAAGTCGGAGAACTTGCACAATTGGTGGCTGACTAAATACTTTTTTTCCCCACTGTAGGTGTCTGGCTAGACTGTAAACTTTCCTTCCAGACTCACATTAAGCATCTCCAATCAAAAGTTAGATCTAGAATCGGCTTCCTATTTCGCAACAAAGCCTCCTTCACTCATGCTGCCAAACATGCCCTCGTAAAACTGACTATCCTACCGATCCTTGACTTCGGCGGAGATCCTAATAAATCAAGTAAATGGTCACACCAGATACTGACTGCTTTTCTGATCCACACACCTTTTTTTAAAGGTATCTGTGACCAACAGATGCATATCTGTATTCCCAGTCATGTGAAATCCATTGATTAGGGCCTAATGAATTTATTTCAATTGACTGATTTCCTTGTATGAACTGTAACTCAGTAAAAAAAAAAAGGAAATTGTTGCATGTTGCGTTTATATTTTTGTTCAGTATATTTAATATAATTATTTATTTCACCTTTATTTTAACTGGGAGTCGTACTGAGGCCAAGGTCTCTTTCACAGATGAGCCATGTATAAACATCAATACACATCAAACACATCAATATACTGTACACTATCACATCAATATTCACATCAGTACATGAAAAGCAAAATACAATCATAGAAAACAAACACATTCTTCAGTAAAAAGGTCCTCAGTAGCTAGGTTTCCATCCAATCAAATTGACTTGTTTGCGGATAAAAGGCTGTGCATGATGACGTAGTACACATAAAATAACTTTTGAAGTTAAATTCCCATGTACCGAATCAAAAATACAAGTTAAATGGGTTTCCATCGCATTTTCAACTCTACTGATGGTTTTGTCAAAACATATGTTGCGTTATACAGCGAATGTGCCCACTCTGGTCTTGGCACATGCGCTATAGTCAACAACTCGCAGATACAGTGCGGGTAGTGTGTCTACATTATGAGATTATTATGGATAAAGGGCAGCCAAGCATCGATTATTATGTCACCAGAATATGACCCTTGATATTTGTTGGAAAGGAGCATCAAGCTCATCACTGTGCACTTTAATCACCCTGTGAAGTTCATCATAACTTATTTCATCTGTAGCCTAATAAACTGCATGCTTTCCTGAGTCGTAGTGGGAGGACCACACAACATATCATCGCGTGAGTCAAGGTTTACTTTTATATGATGATTATTATATAAATATTTACATTTTAAAGACACAAAAATATCCCAACTTGTCTGGCGTATTTAGTTTTGTCGATATTTGGAAAGTTTACAGTCAAATGTGCTTTTTCCATCAGGCCTGTCATGACATTTTTTATCCAACATGTACTTTACTCGTATAAAAAGGTTGGATGGAAACTTTATAGAGCCTTGGAGATCATTCCACAAGTAAGGTGCAAAAAAACTAAACACAGATTTACCTAACTCAGTGGACATCAAAGGGATCTCCAGAGTTAGCCATCCCTGAGACTGGGTCTGGTATCTGCTACGTCTGTAAGTTAACAATGAAGTAAGTTACGGTGGAAGTTTATGCAGGGGGGCTTTATACACAAAAAGAGTGCAATGCAACAATCTACGAGACTTCAGAGGGCCAGCCTACTTTCTGATACAGAATGCAGTGATGTGTACTGAACCTATCGCCCGTAATAAAGTGTATTGCGTTATGATAAACTGTGTCCAATGGCTTCAATACAGTGGCAGCTGCATTCATATAGACAATATCGCCATAGTCTATAACTGGTATGAATGTCGACTGAATAATTAGTTTTCTGCTATTTAATAAAAGGCATGACCTATTCCTATAAAAGAAGCCCATTTAAATCCTTAATTTCTTAACTAACTCATCAACATTCTTTTTGAATAATAGCTTTTCATCAATCCAGATACCAAGATATTTATAAGCGAGGACATGATCAATGAGCGCACCATCCAATGTACATATGCATAAATCATGAGATTCATTTTTACGTGATTTGGAGAATAACATATGCTTGGTTTTACCTGCATTAAGTACATATTTCAGTTCAACAAAGGTAATGAAGGCAGATTTGAAGTTCTGAAAGAGCCTGGTCAACCATGGGAGCAATAGCATACACAACAGTATCATCTACATACAGGTGTATGTTAAAAAGAAATGCATTGTTTATATAGAGTAGACAGTAAAAAGTACAGGACCTAAACACGATCCCTGTGGGACACCTTTCGTAATATCAAGGAAACCTGACTAAACACCATCAGAAGAAACACATTTTGTCATGTCGGTCAAGTCATTTTCGAACCAATTACATGACGCCTGATCCATACCGATTGCAGACAATCTTTGAATCAATAAAGAGTGGTCAACAGTATCAAAAGCCTTTGATAAGTCAATAAAGATGGCAGCACAGTGCTTCTTCCTATCCATACCCTTTACCACATAATTTAACACCAAGGTTGCGTCAGAGATTGTTCTATGACCCGGCCTGAAATCCAGCGTGTGTGGGTGGGTGGGTGGGTGTTTGTTCTGAGGTGGTAAGTAACACTGACCTAGCAGGAAGTTCAGGAACTATTGATTTCTACCTCCACTACAATGAGGTAGGTCGAGTAGAGCTGCACAAACTCATACACACACACACACTACAATGAGAATACAAAGCTACAAGCTCCAGTGCACTCAGTGCAAGAGATACCAGAGCTGTGTTTCATTCAGTGATAAGGGCTGAATGGTTCTTCCTTCTTGTTGGCTACTCATATGGACCTTTTCTTTGCGTTCCTAACTATTAATTTCCTTGCACACCTGTTTCCAATATTCAGACATGATGCAGAAACATAATTGAAAAGCTTTGTCTGTGATTGCAGGCTAGACTAAATTAAATAAGGCAATATAGTCACAACAGTATATTACAGTGGAGCCTCCATGATGGCATTCTAACTGAGTGCTTTCACCTAGCCAATCCTATCAGTTCAGCAATCACCTTGAAGGAGAAACTAAATACAAAATGGAATGATACAGTTGGACAACACAGTATCTGGACCTACAGTACAGTACAGACCGAAGCACACACACACACTTAGCTTAGCATATGGTAGTCCATCGTATCCGATGATGACTTCCACTTCTGATTTTACTGTGAATTCTTTGGTTGCTGTAGAGTCCAATCCGAGATCCACAAACTTTATTGCAGGTGGGGCATGTGTAGTCTGTGTTGGCGGGGGCAGGCATGGTTATATGTCTCCTGAGATGTTTTTGCTGTCTCTTTGTGCTCCTCTCCTGAGACATTCTAATGACATGCCCAAGCCAGCGCAGTTAGTGTTAGGTGACCATGGCCTCCATACTCTTGCAGCTGGTCTTAGCAAGTTTTTCCGTATGGGGCACACGGTTGCACCAGGTGATTCCCAGGTTGCGCTGCAGGCATCCTATGTGGAATTGCTCGAGCTGCTTGATGTGGCAACTGTAGGTGACCCAGCTGTAAAGAAGTGTGGTGATGCAGACGGCTTGATAGACGGCAACTTTGGTGTGGAGGTGGAGATCCCTGTTTTGGATGACCCTGCGTCTGAGTTTCCCAAAGTCAGCTGAGGCTTGCTTGATCCTGTTTTGAATTTCAGGGTCGATGCTGCAGTCTTCAGAGAGGATGCTGCCCAGGTATTTGAATGACTATTGCCAGTGATTTGTGTTCAATGGTGAAGACAGGCATGGCGGGTGGAGGGCTGGATCTCCATTGGCAGACCATCTCTGTCTTGGTGGTGTTGATAGACAGGCCCAACCTGCTATAGACCCTCACAGCTGTTACAAGGATGGACTGACGGTCTTCCGGAATGTGGGCCACAAGAGCACAGTCATCAGCATACCGCAGCTCAAGAACCCGCTCCGTTGAAACCTTGGTGATTGTTTGGAGCCTGATGTTGAATAGGTTTCCATCCAGTCTGAAGTCCACTGCAACCCCGCTGCTGTCCTCAAGCTCCATGTGGAGAAGCTGGGTGACACAAAGGAGGAAGATATTAAAGAGTACAGGTGCCAGCACGCAACCCTGCGTCACACTAATGCCTACTCCAAAGGGCACTGACTCCTGCCCTCCTATGTCCACCCGAGCCATCATCCCGTCATGGAACTGGCAAAGGATGTTGACAAATTTGTCTGGACAGCCACATTTGAGTAGAATGCCCCCATAGTAGTTCCCTGCTCACAGTGTCGAAGGCCTTGGTGAGGTCGACAAAGGCCATGAAAAGGTCCTGATGTTGTTCACGGCACTTCTCCTGGAGTTGCAGTGCCGTGAATATCATGTCGACCATACTCCTGTTCTTTCTGATGCTGCATTGTGACTCTGGCAGCAGTTCCTCTGTGATGTTATTCACCAGCCTGTGTAGCATCACCTTGGCCAGGACCTTGCAAGCAACAGCTAGAAGGGATATCCCCCGGCTGTTGCCGAAGATGGACTTGTCACCCTTGTTCTTATAGATGCTGAAAATGTTTGCATCCCGCCACTGTTGGGAGACGATCTCCCAGTCCCAAACCTCAGTGATGTACTAGTGGAGCATTCTGGTGCAGAAGTAACCTCCCTTCTTAATTAGCTCTTCCGGGATGCTGTCAGCGCCAGGAGTCTTATTGTTCTTGAGGGAACGGATAGCTGATAACAGAAGAGGCTCAATCTCCCTCAGCCTTTCAGCGAGAGAGCGACGGAACTCGTCCCTTACTGCAGCTTTCTGAAGCCGGGTACAATACAGACGCCTCTTTCTGGACTTCTGCAGATGTTGGTGGGGACGTATTCTCACCTGGAGTTTAACCAGTATCATACGGTGATCTGTCCCGCATTCTGCACTCCTCATGGCACGTGTCAACAGGACGTCATTGGTGTCAGAACTTCTCACTATGATGTAGTCGATCAGGTGTCAGTGTTTGGAGCGTGGGTGTATCCATGAGGTTTTGTTCTTGTTCTTCTGCTGGAAAAAGGTGTTAGTGATGATGAGATCATGCTCGGCACATAGAGTTAGCAGTCTCATGCCGTTCTTATTGACCTGGCCAACACCATGCCTACCCAGCACTCCGCTCCATATCCTGTTGTTCTGTCCCACCCTAGCGTTGAAGTCACCCAGCAGAAATATCTTGTAATTCCTGGGGATGCGGTGAAGGGCCTCATCTAGTGACTGGTAGAAGCAGTCCTTTGCCTCATTTTCAGATGGTAACGTTGGTGTGTATGCACTGAGAAGAGTAGCGTAGCGCATTTTGGCTAGAGGAATATGGAGAGACATGAGTCTTTCACTTATGCCGACAGGTATTTCGGTGAGGCTAGGTAAGAGGCTGTTCTTAATTGCCAGTCCCACACCGTGCTGATGTTGTCCACCCGGAGGGTAACCTTTCCAGAAGAAGGTGTAGCCTTCTCCCTCCTCTTTCAGGGAACCTTCATCCAGGAACCTGGTCTCACTCAGGGCAGCAATGTCAATGTTGTAGCGCCTTAGTCCTGCAGCAATCAAAGCTGTTCTCCGATGGAGTCTATCGTTATTATTGTCAGTGTTCAGAAGAGTTCTGATGTTCCATGTCGCCAGTATCAGGGGAATTATTTTCTTTAGCATTTTTCGACCGCTGAGTGGAACTCCCGATAGGTGCGGTAGCCTATCCAGGAAGGAGTTAGTGGCCAATTTTTAGGCCACCTTTTCTAGGCCTCTCCCCAGCTGGGGTGAGCTGTGTGACTCTTAAATAGGGCTGCTCAGTCACACAGGGGGCTGCCGAGTTCAGCTGCCACTCAAGTCCCAACTGCTGGCGACCATAATATCCCTATGCCGCTGGCGTGCAGGGGTCTGATTAAGGCCTCCCGGTGCATTCACTCCTGCCCCCATCACCAGACACCCCAACGCCGACAGCCTTAAGTCCGGTTTCCGGTTAATGGCTTCACCGAGGTCAGAAGTGGATACCTGCACAAAGGAAGTTATTTAAAGTACTGCTGAGGGTGTGCAATCCCCAACAGCACTACTTCGCTGTAGGAAGGTGGATTCCAGTGGCAAGGGGGGAAACCCAGGACCACCAGCATCTTCCACAGCTGCAGGAGGCTGCCGGATCTCCAGTCTGTCGGGTTCTGTCTACCGTGTGCCGCCAGCATTCCTGTTTTCTCTCAGGGTGTGCTCCGCTAGCCTTTGTCATACCCTACTAACCCACAAGGCAGCGGGGTAGTGGCTGCCAGGGCGTGTCCACACAGAGGTGGGCCTATACAGACGCATCTCTGGGGCCCACTGCTGCTCCGAGATCCCCTGCCTGTTAGCCTGGAGTTTCAAGACAACCAGTTAACTTGTGCTGCCACGAGGAGGCTTGACAGGAGTCTTGGTCTTGGTCATAGTAAGCGAGCATGCAACTTACCGCTACCTAGTCTCTACTGCACTAGATGCGTCGCATGCACCCTGCCGTTGCCCTCTGACATACACACACACACACACACACACAGTACAGAAACCCATGTTCACCTTCACTCCCACCTCAGTGGAGCAGGGCAGAGTGAGTTTTAATATGCAGGGCTGCTGTGAAATATAATTTATAGTGGATGTGTCGTCGTCGGGTGAGGTTGTGTCTCTCTCTGGCGGGAGGTAAGCTTGGCTTATATGGCTTATATACATAGTTTGGGCTTTGTCGAGTAAAGCTTAAACTATGTATTTAGATTGTAGTTAGGTATTGTAGGTAGTTATCGTGGGTTGTTGTATGTAATTATTGTAGGTAAGTATTGTATTCGACTGAGCCCGGTGAAGCACGAAGCTAGCTAACCCACTACCTGGATTAGCTAGCGGGTAGATACTGGTAACTATTAGCAACTGTGGATAGTTGTTTCACGCCTGAGAGTACCTGTAATTAACGTTAGGTAGTAAGTAGCTACTGTGCTCGAAATGTAGCCAGCTTGTTACTACCTGGATAGCTACTAAACAAAAGCTGGAACGACCTAGCTAACAGACGCGAACTGGCTAAATCGATTCAGTGGCTAGCTTTGCACTTGGCTAGCTAACAGTAGCTGCTAGGGGTAAGTTATAACCTACATTTGGGTTTTGTTTTTACATACTGGTAGCCAGAGTCGTTCAAGGGAATTCGGGACATGGGTGACTAGTTAACGTTAGCTTGGCTCTCTCTGTGTCTTCGTGCCGTGGGAGGACGGGTTTCTTCGTTGGCAGAAAGCAATGGCTAGCTAGTATGCTAACTATTCTAGCTAACTAACTGGCTGAATAAGTTGACGACGGACTCGCTCAAGCTGTCGGGACTAACCCACAACGTTAGACATGGACACGAATGATCTGTTTGGCGTGTTGACACACTGGTGGTTTGTTGTGGCTGAGTATTGGTGCTAAACCGTGTTGTTGGAGGCCGGCATGCTATTTGGCTGTGGCGTCATATGACTAGGTGCCCTGGACGGTTTTCACGGAAGAATACTGTACCAAGTTAGCTAGCTGAATAAACTAAGTTAGTCTATTCCTAGAAAACATTGAACCGCTGTAGTTTACAACAATTATAGTTTCTGAGGTGGAAGTTGGGAGAGTTATATTTGGGTGTTTCAGTGAAACGTAAGTGAGGGAGGCCCCGCTCTCTCGCTTTCCCAGATGTTTAGTTAATTTCATTCCGATCTCCTTTGCATTATTGTAGCCATTTTCTGTAGCCTGTCAACTATGCCTCTGTCTATCCCTGTTCTCTCCTCTCCGCACAGGCTATACAAACGCCTCACACCGCGTGGCTGCTGCCTCTCTAACCTGGTGGTCCCTGCACGCACGACCCACGTGAAGTTCCAGGTCTCCGGCAGCCTCTGGAACTGCCGTTCTGCAGCCAACAAGGCAGAGTTCATATCAGCCTATGCTACCCTCCAGTCCCTCAACTTCTTGGCGCTGACGGAAACATGGATTACCACTGAAAACACTGCTACTCCTACTGCTCTCTCCTCGTCTGTCCATGTGTTCTCGCATACCCCGAGAGCATCTGGTCAGCGGGGTGGTGGCACGGGAATCCTCATCTCTCCCAAGTGGACATTCTCTCTTTTTCCCCTGACCCATCTGTCTATCTCCTCATTTGAATTCCATGCTGTCACAGTCACTAGCCCATTCAAGCTTAACATCCTTGTCATTTATCGCCCTCCAGGTTCCCTTGGAGAGTTAATCAATGAGCTTGACGCCTTGATAAGTTCCTTTCCTGAGGATGGCTCACCCCTCACAGTTCTGGGTGACTTCAACCTCCCTACGTCTACCTTTGACTCATTTCTCTCTGCCTCCTTCTTTCCACTCCTCTCCTCTTTTGACCTCACCCTCTCACCGTCCCCCCCTACTCACAAGGCAGGCAATACGCTTGACCTCATCTTTACTAGATGCTGTTCTTCTACTAATCTCACTGCAACTCCCCTCCATGTCTCCGACTACTACTTTGTATCCTTTTCTCTCTCGCTCTCCTCCAGCACTACTCACTCTGCCCCTTCTCAGATGGTAATGCGCCGTCGCAACCTTCGCTCTCTCTCTCCCGCTACTCTCTCCTCTTCCATCCTATCATCTCTTCCCTCTGCTCAATCCTTCTCCTTCCAATCTCCTGATTCTGCCTCCTCAACCCTCCTCTCCTCCCTTTCTGCATCCTTTGACTCTCTATGTCCCCTATCCTCCCGGCCGGCTCGGTCCTCCCCTCCTGCTCCGTGGCTTGACGACTCATTGCGAGCTCACAGAACAGGGTTCCGGGCAGCCGAGCGGAAATGGAGGAAAACTAGACTCCCTGCAGACCTGGTATCTTTTCACTCCCTCCTCTCTACATTTTCTTCATCTGTTTCTGCTGCTAAAGCCACTTTCTACCACTCTAAATTCCAAGCATCTGCCTCTAACCCTAGGAAGCTCTTTGCCACCTTCTCCTCCCTGCTGAATCCTCCTCCCCCCCCCCCTCTCTGTGGATGACTTCGTCAACCATTTTGAAAAGAAGGTTGACGACATCCGATCCTCGTTTGTTAAGTCAAATGACACTGCTTGTCCTGCTCACACTGCCCTACCCTATGCTTTGACTTCTTTCTCCCCTCTCTCTCCAGATGAAATCTTGCGACTTGTGACGGCCGGCCGCCCAACAACCTGCGCGCTTGACCCTATCCCCTCCTCTCTTCTCCAAACCATCTCCGGTGACCTTCTCCCTTACCTCACCTCGCTCATCAACTCATCCTTGACCGCTGGCTATGTCCCTTCTGTCTTCAAGAGAGCGAGAGTTGCACCCCTTCTCAAAAAACCAACACTCGATCCCTCTGATGTCAACAACTACAGACCAGTATCCCTTCTTTCTTTTCTCTCCAAAACTCTTGAGCGTGCCATCTTTAGCCAACTCTCTTGTTATCTCTCTCAGAATGACCTTCTTGATCCAAACCAGTCAGGTTTCAAGACTGGTCATTCAACTGAGACTGCTCTTCTCTGTGTCACGGAGGCTCTCCGCACTGCTAAAGCTAACTCTCTCTCCTCTGCTCTTGTCCTTCTAGACCTGTCTGCTGCCTTTGATACTGTGAACCATCAGATCCTCCTCTCCACCCTCTCCGAGTTGGGCATCTCCGGCGCGGCTCACTCTTGGATTGCGTCCTACCTGACCGGTCGCTCCTAGCAACTGGCGTGGCGAGAATCTGTCTCCGCACCACGTGCTCTCACTACTGGTGTCCCCCAGGGCTCAGTTCTAGGCCCTCTCCTATTCTCGCTATACACCAAGTCACTTGGCTCTGTCATATCCTCACATGGCCTCTCCTATCATTGCTACGCAGACGACACACAACTAATCTTCTCCTTTCCCCCTTCTGATAACCAGGTGGCGAATCGCATCTCTGCATGTCTGGCAGACATATCAGTGTGGATGACGGATCACCACCTCAAGCTGAACCTCGGCAAGACGGAGCTGCTCTTCCTCCCGGGGAAGGACTGCCCGTTCCATGATCTCGCCATCACGGTTGACAACTCCGTTGTGTCCTCCTCCCAGAGTGCGAAGAGCCTTGGCGTGACCCTGGACAACACCCTGTCGTTCTCCGCTAACATCAAGGCGGTGACCCGATCCTGTAGGTTCATGCTCTACAACATTCGGAGAGTACGACCCTGCCTTACACAGGAAGCGGCACAGGTCCTAATCCAGGCACTTGTCATCTCCCGTCTGGTTTACTGCAACTCGCTGTTGGCTGGGCTCCCTGCCTGTGCCATTAAACCCCTACAACTCATCCAGAATGCCGCAGCCCGTCTGGTGTTCAACCTTCCCAAGTTCTCTCACGTCACCCCGCTCCTCCGCACACTCCACTGGCTTCCAGTTGAAGCTCACATCTGCTACAAGACCATGGTGCTTGCCTACGGAGCTGTGAGGGGAACGGCACCTCCGTACCTTCAGGCTCTGATCAGTCCCTACACCCAAACGAGGGCATTGCGTTCATCCACCTCTGGCCTGCTGGCCCCCCTACCTCTGCGGAACCACAGTTCCCGCTCAGCCCAGTCAAAACTGTTCGCTGCTCTGGCACCCCAATGGTGGAACAAGCTCCCTCACGACGCCAGGACAGCGGAGTCACTCACCACCTTCCGGAGACACTTGAAACCCCACCTCTTTAAGGAATACCTGGGATAGGATAAAGTAATCCTTCTACCCCCGCTTACCCCACCCCAAAGAAAGAAAAAAATAAAATAAACATATTGTAAAGTGGTTATCCCACTGGCTATAAGGTGAATGCACCAATTTGTATGTCGCTCTGGATAAGAGCGTCTGCTAAATGACGTAAATGTAAATGTAAAATATACATTTAATCTGTCTCTCTCTACCCCTCCCTCTCTACTGTGTGTGTGTGTGTGTGTGTGTGTGTGTGTGTGTGTGTGTGTGTGTGTGTGTGTGTGTGTGCCACTTTCAAGCTAATTCTGCCACTGTCACATCCCATCGTCACTTACCTGGCAAATGAGCGGTGGTAGAGACACTGGCCTGATGGCCAGCGTTCACACACAGCAATTATTTAAACTTGATAGATAGAGTATGGGTAGGGGCCAGGAGTTTTTCTAGGCCATGTGACCTGCCCAAGAAAAAGTACAGGGTTCATAACTAAGTCAGCTGGTCATGAAAAAGTATTGGCCCTAAGTATAGGAGCTAAAGATGCACACTCGCAACAAATTGACAAAGGGAAAACTGCCAGATAATTATCATAAGGATCAGGGGAGAATCACACTACTGCTCTCCCATTCATTTATCACTGTGATGGAACCTACGTTTCTGGCACTCTGTGCCTTCTTCAGGGTTGTTCAATGTGATTAAGTGTATTTGGACATATGATGAATGTTTTATGGAATTCCATGCAACAAGGTTGAATGTGATTTCCACTTGCATCAGTATTTCAACCAGTGTAAATAGATTATGACTGTACTGAGAAGGTATGTGTCCCAAATGACACCCTATTTCTTATACAGTATAATGCACTACTTTTTACCAGAGCCCTGTGAGCCCTGGTCAAAAGCAGTGCACTGAATAGGGAATAGGGTGCCATTTGGGACGCACTCAAAAGCATTAATAATCAAGCAGAATCCCACAGAATAAGCTGCTCCCTGTTGTGCAGTGGACTGTGGCAGCACGAAACAGAGATGGAGATGGAATGAATGGTGAGAAGTGGTTATGAAATATGGATATAAGCGAGAGAGAGAGATGAGAGAAGAGGACTGTGGAAGTTGACACTCAACTACACAGTCAGAAGTTTGTGTTTCATTACGAAATCCTCAAATTTGACTTGAAGTTACTTAATGAAGAAATCTCACCCCTTCACTTTAGCCTCAAAGTAAAGCTAATTCATGGACCTTGGCGTACAGAATGTGTTACTCATCTGTTAATTTTGGACGCTTATCATTAATAAACAAGTGTGAGTGTGTGTTTCCCACACAAGGCTATTTTAGGGTTAGGGGTTAAGGTTAGGGTTAGGGTTAGGGGTTAGGGAAAATAGGATTTTGAATGGAAATCTATTTTAGGTCCCCACAAGGATAGCAATACCAAACGTGTGTGTGTGTGTGTCTGTGTGTGGCAGGAAGTGAACAACTAGTGAATAGTTAAATATTTCCTCTAACTAAGGAAACGTATGCATGGTTAGACCGCTGCAGGCGTAGCTATTCCAGGAGAAACAACAGCTATGATTAGAGTCCCAGGGTTGGTGTTTACTCCTACCACATTCAAACCTCTTACTATCTTCCTCACACACCTGATGATGCAGAAGACAAATCACACAAACAAGCTCCAATGGAATGAAAAGGTGCTTTAATAAATACTGTAATGTTGTTGTTGACTGAGATGTAAGGGTTTATATTGACATTCAGTGTTTACGACCAACACGTTACGCTTGGTTCTCTGTGTGCACTGTACGCTCGTTAGGTCTACTCAATCACTAATTTTGTAGCCAACCATACTGCAGTACTTAGCTGTGCGTGGTAACTGCAGATAGCATGACATTCTCTATCCAATCTGTTGCTAAATAATAACAGTGCAGTTACAGAACTAATTATAATTAAACAGTAAGGCATGAGGGGGTCTGGTATATGGCTAATATACCATGGCTAAGGGCTGTTCTTATGCACAACGCAATTCGGAGTGCCTGAATACATTCCTTAGCCGTGGTATATTGGCCATATCCCACAAACACCAGAGGTGCCTTATTGCTATTATAAACTGGTTACCAACGTATATTTTTGTCATACCTGTGGTAAACGGTCTGATATACCACGGCTTTCAGCCAATCAGCATTCAGGGATCGAACCACCCCGTTTATACAGTGAGGGAAAAAAGTATTTGATCCCCTGCTGATTTTGTACGTTTGCCCACTGACAAAGAAATTATCAGTCTATAATTTTAATGGTAGGTTTATTTGAACAGTGAGAGACAGAATAACAACAAAAAAATCCAGAAAAACGCATGTCAAAAATGTTATAAATTGATTTGCATTTTAATGAGGGGAATAAGTATTTGACCCCTCTGCAAAACATGACTTAGTACTTGGTGGCAAAACCCTTGTTGGCAATCACAGAGGTCAGACGTTTCTTGTAGTTGGCCACCAGGTTTGCACACATCTCAGGAGGGATTTTGTCCCACTCCTCTTTGCAGATCTTCTCCAAGTCATATAGGTTTCGAGGCTGACGTTTGGCAACTGTCACGATCGTCGTAGAGAGTAGACCAATGCGCAGCGTTAGTTGCGAACATACTTAACTTTATTATCTTTAGTGATAATATAACAACAAAACAATAAACGAAACGTGCAGTCCTACGGTTAACACAGAAACAAACCAAACGGAAACAAGATCCCACAAACACTAAGGGAAACAGACTGTTTAAATATGGCTCCCAATCAGAGACAACCAGCAACAGCTGACACTCGTTGCCTCTGATTGGGAGCCACTCTGGCCAACATAGAAAATCAACAACTAGAACTCCCACACAGAACATAAACACATAGAATCTACACACCCTGGCTCAACATATAGAGTCCCCAGAGCCAGGGTGTGACAGTACCCCCCCCCAAAGGCGCGGACTGCGACCGCGCCTCAACAAAACCCAAACAGGGGAGGGCTGGGTGGGCATTCCTCCTCGGAGGCGGTTCCGGCTCCGGGCTTGACCACCACCCTTCAATAATCCCCCCGTAGCGCCCCTGGTCCGGTCTGGTCCCGCAGGCTGGAGCTGGACTGGACATCGAAGGAGCGGATTGCTTAAGCTCCGTTGTGGAGCAGCTGACCGGTACCTGATCAGGCACCGGTGACCCAGGCACGGGTTGTGCCGGACTGACGACGCGCACCCCTGGCTTGGTGCGTGGAGCAGGAACGGACCGGACCGGGCTGACGATGCGCACCCCTGGCTTGGTGCGTGGAGCAGGAACGGACCGGACCGGGCTGACGATGCGCACCCCTGGCTTGGTGCGTGGAGCAGGAATGGACCGGACCGGGCTGACGATGCGCACCCCTGGCTTGGTGCGTGGAGCAGCAACGGGCCGGACCGTGCTGACGATGCGCACCCCTGGCTTGGTGCGTGGAGCAGGAGCGGGCCGTACCGGGCTGACGACTCGCACCCCTGGCTTGGTGCGAGTGGCAGGAACAGGCCGGGCCGGGCTGGCGACGCGCACCATAGGCTTGGTGCGAGGAGCAGGAACAGGCCGGGCCGGGCTGGCGACGCGCACCGTAGGCTTGGTGCGAGTGGCAGGAACAGGCCGGGCTGGGCTGGCGACGCGCACCGTAGGCTTGGTGCGAGTGGCAGGAACAGGCCGGGCCGGGCTGGCGACGCGCACCGTAGGCTTGGTGCGAGGGGCAGGAACAGGCCGGGCCGGGCTGGCGACGCGCACCGTAGGCTTGGTGCGAGGGGCAGGAACAGGCCGGGCTGGGCTGGCGGCGCGCACCGTAGGCTTGGTGCGAGGAGCAGGAACAGGCCGGGCCGGGCTGGCGACGCGCACCGTAGGCTTGGTGCGAGTGGCAGGAACAGGCCGGGCTGGGCTGGCGACGCGCACCGTAGGCTTGGTGCGAGGAGCAGGAACAGGCCGGGCCGGGCTGGCGACGCGCACCGTAGGCTTGGTGCGAGGAGCAGGAACAGGCCGGGCCGGGCTGGCGACGCGCACCATCCACTTAGTGCGGGGAGCAGGAACGGGCCGGACCGGACTGGTGATGCACACCACTTGCTTGGTGTGAGGAGCGGGACTGGGTTTCGTCATAACCCTCCGCTCCCTCAGCTGCCTACCGAGTTCCTCTCGCCGTGCCTCAATTCTCAACTTCTCCCTTATCGCCTCCAATAGCTCCACCCTCTGCACCACTAACTCCTGCTCCCTCTGCGCCAATAGCCCCCTTAACCTGGTGGCCTCCTCACCTAACCTCCTACTACGCCCTGTAGCTGCCTCCTGCTGCCCCGTCGCCCATGCCGTATGCCCCCCCCTAAATTTTTTTGGGGGTTGCCTCTCGTCCGTCCGACGACGACACTGTTGACGCCGTTGCTCCTCTCTCCGTCGCACCTCTACCGTCTCACTCCATGGACGGCGATCCATCCCGGCCTGGATTTCCTCCCAGGTCCAGGACCCCTGCCCGTCCAATATTTGCTCCCACGTCCAGGCTGCCTGCTCCTGGACACGCTGCTTGGTCCTGGTATGGTGGGATCTTCTGTCACGATCGTCGTAGAGAGTAGACCAATGCGCAGCGTTAGTTGCGAACATACTTAACTTTATTATCTTTAGTGATAATATAACAACAAAACAATAAACGAAACGTGCAGTCCTACGGTTAACACGGAAACAAACCAAACGGAAACAAGATCCCACAAACACTAAGGGAAACAGACTGTTTAAATATGGCTCCCAATCAGAGACAACCAGCAACAGCTGACACTCGTTGCCTCTGATTGGGAGCCACTCTGGCCAACATAGAAAATCAACAACTAGAACTCCCACACAGAACATAAACACATAGAATCTACACACCCTGGCTCAACATATAGAGTCCCCAGAGCCAGGGTGTGACAGCAACTCGAACCTTCAGCTCCCTCCACAGATTTTCTATGGGATTAAGGTCTGGAGACAGGCTAGGCCACTCCAGGACCTTAATGTGCTTCTTCTTGAGCCACTCATTTGTTGCCTTGGGCGTGTGTTTTGGTTCATTGTCATGCTGGAATACCCATCCACGACCCATTTTCAATACCCTGGCTAAGGGAAGGAGGTTCTCACCCAAGATTTGACGGTACATGGCCCCGTCCATCGTCCCTTTGATGCGGTGAAGTTGTCCTGTCCCCTTAGCAGAAAAACACCCCCAAAGCATAATGTTTCCACCTCCATGTTTGACAGTGGGGGTGGTGTTCTTGGGGTCATAGGCAACATTCCTCCTCCTCCAAACACGGCAAATTGAGTTGATGCCAATTCTAATATTGTCTCAGAGTCCGTGTTTTTCACCAAACTACTGATGCGTGAGTGCTCTGGAAAAACAGGGAGGACACATCAAAAGTGCGTTTGAAGCGTGGGATCACCACAACACTTTCACTCAGTTCTCCTCTGAATCATTCAGATAAATAATAATAATATGCCATTTAGCAGACGCTTTTATCCAAAGCGACTTACAGTCATGCGTGCATACATTTTTTTTGTGTATGGGTGGTCCCGGGGATCGAACCCACTACCTTGGCGTTATAAGCGCCGTGCTCTACCAGCTGAGCTACAGAGGACCACAAGATGTTCATTGGCAAACTTCAGATGGGCATGTATTACATTTACGTCATTTAGCAGATGCTCTTATCCAGAGCGACTTACAGTTAGTGAGTACATACATTATTATATTCATACTGCCCCCCCGTGGGAATCGAACCCACAACCCTGGCGTTGCAAACACCATGCTCTACCAACTGAGCTACATCCCTGCCGGCCATTCCCTCCCCTACCTTAATTGTGCACCACCCCATGGGTCTCCCGGTCGCGGCCGGCTACAACAGAGCCTGGATTCGAACCAGGACCTCTAGTGGCACAGCTAACACTGCGATGCAGTGCCTTAGACCACTGCGCCACTCGGGAGGTTTGTATATGTGCTTTCTTGAGCGGGGGACCTTGCGGGAGCTGCAGGATTTCAGTCCTTCACGGCGTAGTGTGTTACCAATTGTTTTCTTGGTGACTATGGTCCCAGCTGCCGTGAGATCATTGACAAGATCCTCCCGTGTAGTTCTGGGCTGATTCGTTGCCGTTCTCATGATCATTGCAACTCCACGAGGTGAGATCTTGCATGGAGCCCCAGACCGAGGGAGATTGACAGTTATTTTGTGTTTCTTCCATTTGCGAATAATCGCACCAACTGTTGTCACCTTCTCACCAAGCTGTTTGGCGATGGTCTTGTAGCCCATTCCAGCCTTGTGTAGGTCTACAATCTTGTCCCTGACATCCTTGGAGAGCTCTTTGGTCTTGGCCATGGTGGAGAGTTTGGAATCTGATTAATTGATTGCTTCTGTGGACAGATGTATTTTATACAGGTAACAAACTGAGATTAGGAGCACTCCCTTTAAGAGTGTGCTCCTAATCTCAGCTCGTTACCTGTATAAAAGACACCTGGGAGCCAGAAATCTTTCTGATTGAGAGGGGGTCAAATACTTATTTCCCTCATTAAAATGCAAATCAATTTATAACATTTTTGACATGCGTTTTTCTGGATTTTTTTGTTGTTATTCTGTCTCTTACTGTTCAAATAAACCTACCATTAAAATTATAGACTGATAATTTCTTTGTCAGTGGGCAAACATACAAAATCAGCAGGGGATCAAATACTTTTTTCCCTCACTGTAACATCAAGTCAAATGTACAATTCCCTATATTGACATGGTATCTCTGCAACTTAATGTAAAACGTGACTGGATTCTGTAATACATCTCTATCAAGCTTCTCTACAACCAGACAAAAGTATATTGAAGACTGATTTAACATAAATATTGCCATTGTGGAGGAAAAAGCTGCTTTTGTATGAATCCTCAAGGCCAGCTGAAGACCAGCATCATCAGTGTTAGCTATAGTGGTGAGAGTAGCACGCTATCAATGGCCTCTCTCTCTCTCTCTCTCTCTCTCTCTCTCTCTCTCTCTCTCTCTCTCTCTCTCTCTCTCCCTCCCTCTTTCTCTCTCTCTCTTGCCCCCCTCTTTTTTCTATCTCCCCCCCCCCCCTCCCCCCATCTCCCTCTCTCTCTCTCTCTCTCTGGCGTTCAGCATCAAAAGACTGCCCGGAGGCCATCGTTTCTAATATTGTCTCAGAGTCTGTGTTTTTCACCAAACTACTGATGCGTGAGTGCTCTGGAAAAACAGGGAGGAAACATCAAAAGTGCGTTTGAAGCGTGGGATCATCAGACCACAACTGAATCCTGATCATTGGGGTAATAGTAGAGCCTCCACTTGACTGGATGTGATGCGTTGCAATTGGCTTGTTTCGTTTTCATACTTGAAATCTGCCAGACTGTTAATATTCATTTCAAATCACAGGCCCGTTAACAATGAGAGGGATCATGCTGATTTAGAGGATAGAGGGATGTAAATAGCCAATACTGATCTTCTCTGTGATACTGACAGACGCGTGCACACACACACACACCCCACACACACCCCACACAACCCCCCAACTAAGTATTATATAAGCTGTGGTCTGGTTGAGTGACTCTCTCTGCAGGGAAGTGTAAACAGCTGCAGTGACAGAACATAGCACACTGCCAGGGGCTTCGGGCTCTGTGACATCATCACTGCCTGACACTCAACACAGTGACAGGGGCCATCTTACCATCTTACGTAGAACAGGGAGAATGCCTGATGTTGCTCAGAACTCACTGCTGTATTTCTGCATGGTTCCTTGTGCTGAAATGTGTGTGGTTTCAGATTATAATGTAACCTAGTGTAGCCCTGTTTTCTCGCTAAAATAAGTCAATGCTTCTAAATGTTTTTTGTCATAGTGTCCTTTTATTTGGAACCTTTTAGCCTCTTTTCCCTCTTTTTAGTGTCATCCTTCATGCGCTCAGGACACACACACTCAGACAGACAGAGACAGCCCTAGCAACTAAACCCTAGCCCCCCACAGCCACTGAGTGTACAAAACATTAAGAATACCTGCTCTTTCCATGACATAGGCTGACCAGGTGAATCCAGGTGAAAGCTCTGATCCCTTATTGATGTCACTTGTTAAATCCACTTCAGTCAGTGTAGATGAAGGGGAGAAGACAGGTTAATGAAGAAGGATTGTTAAGCCTTGAGACAATTGAGACATGGATTGTGTATGTGTGCCATTCAGAGGGGGAATGGGAAAGAGAAAAGATTTAAGTGCCTTTGAATGGGGTATGGTAGTAGGCACCAGGCGCACTGGTATGAGTGTGTCAAGAACTGCAACGCTGCTGGGTTTTCCACGCTCAACAGTTTCCTGTGTGTATTAAGAATGGTCCACCACTCAAACTCAATATTAGGAAGGTGATCTTAATGTTTTGTACACTCAGTGTATATATATATATATATAGATAGTCACTGACAGTCACTCAATTAGCCCATTTCAACTAAACAATTTTAGATTGGTAAGTTAGTCTGAACTTGTAGTTATCATGGTCAAATTACCGACCGGACACACAGGGCACATGCCCAGGGTGCCCTGACCTCTAGGGGTCCCCCATTGATTTTGTTTGTCACTCTGACTCGTATTAACTTGGTATAAGTAAGGGAAAAATGTGTAGAATTGCAGGAAATTTGCTTCAAAATTTCGCTTAGGGCCCCCAAAAGGCTCTGCACACACACACACACACACACACACACACACACACACACGCACACACGCCCACATTCCGGTCAGACAGTGTCATTAGTAACAGTTTCATCCCAGCCAAGCCTCCTTCTCTGCTCTGGGTTGGTGGCCTGGTTTCTTTTGCAGTGCTCTGGGTGTGTCTCCGCCCCATGCTGCCTAGTAGCCATCTAGATGCTGATTTATGCAAATGAGCTGGCAGGGGCTTGTGGGTCCATCGTCGGGATACGGAAGAGAGGACAGCAAGGAGAGACGTTTATCAGGACACCAATCAGAACACGATGTTTCGGAGAGGGGTTGACGCTATTGATAAATCATTCTGAATAAACAGTTTATGTGATAAATTCATAATCTGCATTTTTTGTAATGTATAATAATAATAATAATATATGCCATTTAGGAGAACTCCATTACACTGCCGCTGTTGTCTTTAGCCTGAGCGCCAGTCTGTTCTGTAACCTAGCCAATTTGCTATCATTGTCTTGGTTGGTTCAACACAAATTTGGCTTGGCAATATTGAGATAATTTTTAAGCTTAGGGAGATCTAACTGTTTTGTATCATTGTTGTGTTTGGACTGAATGTCATGAGTGAGTTATGATGTAACTTTGTCTTCAGGTGCAGTTTCATGCCGTTCTGTGTGTATTTCCTCATAACATTCATCACATCCAGATGTGTGGAATTGAGTTGGGCCGCCTCCCTCTTCCTCTCCAGATCTGCACCAGGGGTTTAGCATCAGATTAGTAGCAGAACCTGGCCCTCGAGGTTTTCAGATGTTGCACTGGTCCCTCTTCTCAAGATTAAACAACGGTCCCTCTTCCCAAGGAATTGATGATTAGTAGATTAGTTAAATCAGCTTGTGCTGGGTAGGAACAAAAATGTGCAAGAAAAATGTCAGATCCCTCTCTCTCTCTCTCTCTCTCTGTATATGTATATATCTATATCCATCTCTCCCTCTCTGTCCTGTCCTTCACTCAGCAGAAACAGGACCTCCTTGGTCTGGTTTGTGTTTCTGATATAATCGTTAATAAATGAAAGCTCTTAAATCATATACCCTGAGGCTGGGGCTGTTCCTGGGCTAAGGCTGGCAAAGACTTCACATATGGCGGGACAGCAAAGACACTATGACAGCCCCTGAGAGAGAGTAGTCAGAGAGAGGGGAGAGCGGGGGAGTTAAAGAGAGAGAGAGTGAAAGAGAGCTCTCCCCACCAGCAAATGGTAGATTGCCCTTGACACACACTGTTCTTGTGTTGGTCAAAAACGCTTACATTGACTCTAATGGGGACAAGCGTGTGCGACCTGCCGAAGGTTGTACTAGTAATTATGCCATTTAGGATTATTTGACATGCAAGGTTGTATTGGCAAAAACAGACACGAGGGGCATGCCAATATGATGTACCTCTGCATTTCATTACCCCTTCAGCTGTCAGACAATGGAATATACATCTCCTGTTCTCTTTCATTTTAGTCATTCAGCAGACACTCTTATCCAGAGCAATTAGGGTTAAGTGCCTTGCTCAAGGACTCATCAACAGATTTTTCACCTAGTCGGCTCAGAGATTCGAACCAGCAACCTTTCATTTACTGGCCTAACACTCTTAACTGCTAGGCTACCTGCCACCCTCTTCTCTCACCGTGGAACCTTCATGTCTACAATGACCTAGTAGAACTGGGTAGACCAAATAGAACAATTGGAACTATTTTCTGGATTTCTTTCCATTCATACTGTCTGCCTTTGCTTTTTATTTGTCTCTTGGACAGACCGTCATTTCAGATGGGCATAAGTTATCTTTGTCCAATGTTTGAAATGCCTGCCCTGTACATGAATAGCATGCTGCAAAACAGACTGTCCTCAAGAGGACAATAGTCATTGAGTAAGATAATTGTATTGTTCTAGCCCTATCAAGACTTAAGTAGTAACATCATCACTACCGCCATCATTATAATTTATCCTCATCATCCTCCAACTGCTCTGTGGAAAAGAAAGACACTTGGGAGAGAGAGATAAAGAGAAGCAGACAGACAAAGAGAGAGAAAAATAGACGGACAGACAGAGAAAAAGCAAGAGAGAGTCTGTTTGTGTAAGTCAGAGAGAAAGCGAGAGAGAGAAAGATACAGAGAGATTGAGGGAAACAGAAAGAGAGGTAGAGTTTTGTGTTGAGCCCTAAGCAGCAGGGAGCTCTCGCTCAGAGGCTAACAACAGCAGCAGATGTGAGCAGGAGGACTCTGCCAGAGAGAGAGAGGATGCATCCCAAATGGCACCCTTTTCCCTATATAGTGCACTACTTTTGACCAGGGCCCATAGGGTATAGGGTGCCATTTGGAATGCAGGAAGAGAGAGAGGGCTGATGTAACAGTTTGCTGGGCGAAGGTGTTTCTGGTGCTCATTTCATTCGCTCCATGCAAGCTGTGAGCTATTGTCAGGGGAGACTTAAAGGTCCAATGCAGATGTTTTTATCTCAATATCAAATCATTTCTGGGTAACAATTATGTACTTCTGCTTTTTTGACACCACACTCCACAAAGCAAGTCCTGCACGCTCTAGTTTTGTCTTGTCTTGATTATTGTCCAGTCGTGTGGTCGAGTGCTGCAAGGAAAGACCTAGTTAAGCTGCAGCTGGCCAAGAACAGAGCGGCACGTCTTGCTCTTCATTGTAATCAGAGGGCTAATATAAATACTATGCACGCTAGTCCCTCTTGGCTAAAAGTTGAGGAGAGACTGACTGCATTACTTCTCATTTTTTATAAGAAACATTAATGTGTTGAAAATTCCAAATAGTTTGCATAGTCAACTCACACACAGCTCTGACACACACTTACCCACACCAGACATGCCACCAGGGGTCTTTTCACAGTCCCCAAATCCAGAACAAATTGAACAAAGCGTACAGTATTATATAGAGCCATTATTGCATGGAACTCCCTTCCATCTCATATTGCTCAAATGAACAGCAAACCTGGTTTAAAAAAACAGATAAAGCAACACCTCATGGCACAATGCCTCTCCCCTATTTGACCTAGATAGTTTGTGTGTATGTATTGATATGTAGGCTACGTGTGCCATTTTAAAATTGATGTAGTTCTGTCCTTGAGCTGTTCTCCTCTATTATGTTCTGTATTGCAGTATGTCATGTTTCATGTTTTGTGTGGACCTCAGGAAGAGTAGCTGTGTCAAGACTTCCGCCGAGGCTGCCTCCCCTCCTTGTTCGGGCAGGCTTCGGCGTTCGTCGTCACCGGCTTACTAACCACTGCCGCCCCAATTATCATCATCACATTTGTCTTGTCTTGTCAATCACACACACATGGTTCTAATCCCCTCATTAGTCTGTGTATAAGTGTTCCCTCTGCCTCCTTGTCCTTGTGGGTGATTGTTTGAATGTGAGAGTAGTGTAGCTCGGTGAAGCTACTCGTACCATTTTGTTGCCAGGGTAGATATTTCCCCTGTGCCTATGTATTGTATGGAGATACCATTACAGTGTATTGCCAGGGTAGATAGTTTCCCCTGTGCCTGTTTCGTTTGTCGCTATTCCAGCGTATTTTGTGTAACGAAGGAATAAACTCTGTATTCAGTGATTACCCTCCTGCGCCTGACTCCTTCCATCACACTCATCACAAGCTGCTGCTTTCGCAACAGCTAATGGGGATCCTAATGAAATACCAAAATACCTTGATGTGATTGTTTTCAATTAAAATGGTCAAAAAGATACAAAAATAGCTTCTTAGCAAAGAGGAATTTCTTAAGCAATAATTTTGCTAGGACTGTCTGGGAGTTGTTTGAGTGGGGAGGGGAAAACAGAAAATTAGCTTTTATTGGCAGAGAGGTTTGGAACTCTCTTTCTTATGGTCTGTGTGTGTGTGCATGTGCATGTGTGTGTGTGCGTTTGTGTTCGTGTGTGTGCCTGTAAACTGTACAGCAGAAGGCAGGGAGGAGCTCTCCAGCACTCCAACGCCAGATGAGAATATGGTTGCCATGGAAACGCATGGTTACTATGGGATAGAGACCTACCATACAATAATAGGTGCTCCTGGTTTGGAATGAGATACTACTTTACTTACTGCCAGTTGGGTTGGATATTAAAAATAAAATAGGGGATGTTAACTGGGCAGGGTCAGTTGGTGCTTACATGTATCTGTTTTTGATTTTAAAAAATAGGATCTGCACAGTTTCCTCTCGATGCTCTGACACAAGCAGACGGAACTCTGCTTTACAGTATCCATGCAGATGGACAGAGAGAGACAGACTGTGTGTCTGTGGGTGTGTGTATGTGTGTGTGTCTGTGGGTGTGTGTATGTGATATGTTCTGAGTTCAGTCCATCCTCTGTGTGCACTGGGCAGAGGCCATTTTGCATGCTCCATGCAGGTCAATACACATTCAGGCTACGTGTTTCTCCTGTCAGACAACCCCACTACAGGATCTCTTAGCAAATCCGCTGGGCCTATGTCCTCCATATTGTGCCTGGTGCAGTAATCCAACCAGCTACACACACACACATACACACACACAAACACACACACACACCCTCTCTCTCTCCCCCTGACACACACAGGTTCAATGGCAGAAAATCCATAGCTCTTTCTAGGAGGAGGGATTCCATTAGATAATAGATATGGAATCCATCTGGATTCCCACCTTATCTTCTACCAGGTGCAGGATCAATACGGAGGGTGCGTCCCAAGTGGCACCCTATTCCCTACATAGTGCACTACTTTTGACGAGAGCCGTATGGGCCATGGTCAAAAGTAGTGCACTACATAGGGAATAGGGTGCCATTTCGGACGTAATCTGGGGCTTCAGCTCAACCCCCAACGATAACAGGAAATTAATGGGACAGGGGAGAGAGGCTGTGTGTGTGTGTGTGTGTGTGTGTGTGTGTGTGTGTGTGTGTGTGTGTGTGTGTGTGTGTGTGTGTGTGTGTGTGTGTGTGTGTGTGTGTGTGTGTGTGTGTGTGTGTGTGTGTGTGTGTGTGTGTGTGTGTGTGTGTGGGCACGGGCGCGTGCGTGCGTGCCTGCCTGTGTGTGGGGCAGTGTTTGGAGAGCAGTAATGACACAGATTGGGCAGCCTTTCACTGGGTTGACGTCAATCCGAGGGAGAGTTAATTGGTTAGACTGTTTTGAGTGAGGAAGGATTGGAGGTGGTGAGAAAGGTCATGAAGCAACACAAATAGTGTAGAGAGGTGCCTAATATTTTGGAAGATGATAGAGTATGTTTTGAATGTCTTTCAGATTAGTACCTTTCTAAACAAGATAAGTAGATTTTTGTCTACAGCTAAAAACACTTCAACTTGCTCATTACGTGTGTGTTAGTGCGTGTGTTAGTGTGTGTGTAGTTACACCCGCAGCTTTTCCAGAGTGCAGCCCGTAGTGGTTTCCTGTTGGACTTGCCAGGTGCAGTGTTTACGGAGACCGTTGCTGGGCAACACGTTCCAAACAGGGTTCCGTCTGAGGAACACTGAATGAGCTCTGTAAAGGTCAGAGTCTGACCTCAAAACAGTATGCCTAAAACAAGCAGCAGGTGGCAGTATTCTCAATGAATTCCCCATATGGGGTGGCCAACCCTTATCCTGGAGTCTCTCTCTCTCGGCTCTGAATTAATCATTACACCCTTTGAGGGCCCTCCACCCCTCCTCACTCCCTTCACCCTCCTAAAGGATTAACTCCATTATAATGTTGTCATGCCTCTCCTGCTGTAATGACTGGAGTGGCCCACTCTGTCGACCCACACACAAACTCTGGTGATATACACACTCACCCCATAGACTCACCCAACTGAAGGCTATCTCTGTCCGCAGAACAGCCCTGCAGAGTAAAATTATAATGTGAGCTTTTTGTGAAAGCGACTGTGTTTTAATTATATGTAAAACAACAGTAATTAACAATAGTTCCCAATAATGACCAACCAGATGCATGATGTTGGGTGTGAATCAACTTGTGATTATTGCCCTGTATGTGTCTTTATAGATGGGTTGGCTGTTGAGCAACAAAACCGACGCGTGCGCAACTATGGGTCAAAACAGACGAGGTTGGCTTAGATTGTTGACAACATGTAAGCTATATTTCGTCTCCAATGTTTATTGAAAACATAAATAAAGATGGTTAGCTAGCTAGCAAAATTTTGCTATATTAACATTGACATGAAATCAGTCAAAACACCTCAAAACAAGACATGATATCAAGAACATGATGAAACGAGCTCAAACAAGCCACTTTCGATTCCCCACATGGCAGTTTCTTGTCATTCTTGCTAGCAATCTGGCCATCCAGAATCACAACAACACACTGACTTCTGCCCCATGGAAGCGCGCACATTGTTTTCATGACGTTGTCCGCTAACCCATCTATCTGTAGGCTACTGGTATGAGGGAACCATGGGCTGTCCTGTCTTCTGTGTCATTCTGTCCCAGCTGTGTGATGTCATCAGTAGGAAGTTCTTTCACCAGGCCAGACACAACCTGTCTGCTCCCGTCAGGAGGCCAGGGGGGGCGCCGTAACCCACTGTAACCTGACACACCATCAAAGTCGGGGAGAAAACGCCGGTCACTCCCAGACAAGAGCGTTATTTATTTTCTCTGGACTAGAGGAAATTCAATTCCTCTGAGGTTATGGGGTTAGTCTTGAACTCTCAGAGAAAAGTCCACATTTTGAGAGACATAACAGAATGGTTTTGAGATATGTGAGAGGATTTTGGGGAGTATAAAGGAATTAGATTGTATTACATTAATTTTGTGTCTTGAGCAATTTGTCTTTTGAATATCAAATCAATGTTTTGAATGTTTCTCAAATAGCTTTCACTGGTGCTAGGCTAGCCGCAGAAAGGATAGACAAACAGAAACATCTCTCTTGGTCTTGATATCAGACTAGTTACACATTGTCACGCTCTGGCTCCGGGACTTTGTATGTTGAGCCAGGGTGTGTTCGTTTCGTTGTGTTCTGTTTGGTTGGGTTGTCTATGTGGTTGTTTCCTTGTTTGGTCGTGTGACTCCCAATCAGTGGTAACGAGTGTCAGCTGTCGGCTCGTTATCTCTGATTGGGAGCCATATTTAAACTGTGTGTTTTCACCTTGTATTTGTGGGTTTTTGTTCCTTGTCAGTCATTGTCACTGTGGACTTTACGATCGTGTTTTGTTTTGTTTCGTGTACTTTACCAATTAAAGTCATGTTCGTATCGCACGCTGCGCCTTGGTCCACTCATTTCGTAGACGATCGTGACAGAAAAACCCACCGTAAAAGGACCAAGCAGCGTGTCCAGGAGCAAGGAGACTGGACATGGGAGGAAGCGCCGGGTAAGGAGATAGAGAGGCTGGCGATGGCCCAGGTGGGCAAATCGTGGTCCTGGGAGGACATGCTCGGGGGCAAGGGACCTTGGGGTAGGATCAAGGCCCTGGCGAGAGAGGAGCAACGGCGTCAGCAGGGCCATCGTCGGAAGGACGAGAGGCAACCCCAAGAAAGTTTTGGGGGGGGGCACATGGCATGGGCGGCTGGGCAGCAGGAGGCTGCCACAGGGCAATTTGGAGAGGAGGCCACCGGGTTTTGGGGGCCAGAAGGCAGGTTGGCGAGGCCGGAATGGAGAGCGGAACCAACTTCCCGTACTCAGGCATGGCAGCATGGGACGGGGCAGGTTCCGCGGTATGCGGAGCAGCGTACGGTGCCACGAGTGGTCCGGCACAGTCCTGTACGTTCTGTGCGAGCACCCCGCACGTGTCGTGCGAAGGGGGGTATGCAGCCAGGACGGAGTGTGCCGGCTCAACGCTCGTGGTCTCCTGTGCCTCTCCGCGGTCCCGGATATCCTGCTCCAGTATCACGTGCTGTCATGTCGGTACGGGTACACAGCCCTGTACGTCCTGTGCGGATGCCTCACACAGAGTGTGTGAGGGTAGGCATTCAGCCGGGACGGGTTGTGGCCGCTCTTCATTCCAGGTCTCCTATCCGTCTCCACAGTCCGGTGAGGCCTGTCCCTGCTCCACGCACTAAGTTAATGGTGCGCGTCGCCAGCCCAGCCCGGCCTGTCCCTGCTCTACGCACTAAGCCTACGGTGTGCGTCGTCAGCCCAGCCCAGCCGGTCCCTGCTCCACGCACTAAGTTAATGGTGCGCGTCGCCAGCCCAGCCCGGCCTGTCCCTGCTCTACGCACTAAGCCTACGGTGTGCGTCGTCAGCCCAGCCCAGCCGGTCCCTGCTCCACGCACCAGGCCCACGGTGTGCGTCGTCAGCCCAGCTCGTCCTGTCCCTGCTTCACGCACCAGGCCCACGGTGTGCGTCGTCAGCCCAGCCCAGCCGGTCCCTGCTCCACGCACCAGGCCCACGGTGTGCGTCGTCAGCCCAGCTCGGCCTGTCCCTGCTCCACGCACCAGGCCCACGGTGTGCGTCGTCAGCCCAGCCCAGCCGGTCCCTGCTCCACGCACCAGGTCCACGGTGTGCGTCGCCAGCCCAGCCCGGCCCGTTCCTGCTACTCGCACCAAGCCAAGGGTGCGAGTCGTCAGCCTGGTCCAGCCCGTTCCTGCTACTCGCACCAAGCCAGGGGTACGAGTCGTCGGCCTGGTCCAGCCCGTTCCTGCTACTCGCACCAAGCCAAGGGTGCGAGTCGTCAGCCTGGTTCAGCTCGTCCCTGCTACTCGCACCAAGCCAAGGGTGCGAGCCGTCAGCCTGATCCAGCCCACTCCTGCTACTCGCACCAAGCCAGGGATGCGAGTCGTCAGCCTGGTGAGGCCCGTTCCGGCTCCACGCATCAAGCCTAGGGTGCGTATCATCAGCCAGGTCCGGTCCGTTCCTGCCTCACGCGCCAAGCCAGGGGTGCGCGTCGTCAGTCCAGATCCTACCAGCTGGGTCAGATCGGACCGGGGGCGCTACGGGGGGATTGAAGAAGGGTGGTGGTCAAGCCCGGAGCCGGAGCCGCCTCCGAGGAGTAATGCCCACCCAGCCCTCCCCTGTTTGGGGTTTTTGAGGCGCGGTCGCAGTCCGCGCCTTTAGGGGGGGGTACTGTCACGCTCTGGCTCCGGGACTTTGTATGTTGAGCCAGGGTGTGTTCGTTTCGTTGTGTTCTGTTTGGTTGGGTTGTCTATGTGGTTGTTTCCTTGTTTGGTCGTGTGACTCCCAATCAGTGGTAACGAGTGTCAGCTGTCGGCTCGTTATCTCTGATTGGGAGCCATATTTAAACTGTGTGTTTTCACCTTGTGTTTGTGGGTTTTTGTTCCTTGTCAGTCATTGTCACTGTGGACTTTACGATCGTGTTTTGTTTTGTTTCGTGTACTTTACCAATTAAAGTCATGTTCGTATCGCACGCTGCGCCTTGGTCCACTCATTTCGTAGACGATCGTGACACACATGCTTCCCTCACTCTAGCCATTAGACAGAAAGGGGCACACCTCCCTACACAAGAGCAAAATACATACACTACATGAACAAAAGTATGTGGACACCTGCTCGTCGAATATCTCATTCCAAAATCATGGTCATTAAAATGGAGTTGGTCCCCCCTTTGCTGTTATAACAGCCTCCACTCTTCTGGTAAGGCTTTCCACTAGATGTTGGAACATTGCTGCGGGGAATTGCTTCCATTCAGCCACAAGAGCATTAGTGAGGTGGAGCACTGATGTTGGGCGATTAGGCCTGGCTCGCCGTCGGCGTTTCAATTCATCTCAAAGGTGTTTGATGGGGTTGAGGTCAGGGCTCTGTACAGGCCAGTCAAGTTGTTCCACACCGATCTCGACAAACCATATCTGTATGGACCTCACTTTGTGCATGGGGGCATTGTCATGCTGAAACATTTAAGGGCCTTCCCCAAACTGTTGCCACAAAGTTGGAAGCACAGAATCATCTGGCTTGTGTGCGGCTGCTCGGCCATGGAAACTCATTTCACGAAGCTCCCGACGAACAGTTCTTGGGCTGACGTTGCTTTCAGAGGCAGTTTGGAACTTGGTAGTGAGTGTTGCAACCGAGTACAGGCGATTTTTACAGTTTATGGGCACCGTTTGTCACCATTATAGTGCAATGAATGTATTGTTTATTTTTGTGTTGTGTAGTGGCTGGCATGCATCTAAAAAAAACAATGAGGAGTTTGCCCCACCAAGATTTACATGCTAAAATTGCCACTGTATGATATGCTGCATGTATATTAACTTTGATGGTAAACAATTAGCAACTAAACCTCCGAACAGCCTCTTTAATTAGCAAAAACAGCACACCAGGAACAACTCTATGAATTGAGTTGTTCACATTTCTCCAGCCCCAATCCTCAGCTTAGCAAACCAAGTGGGGTGCTTCTGTTTTGTTCGAATTAAGGAGTGGGCCTTTAATTAGCCAAAACACAGCTGAAACGACACCTGGAACAACATGGCCCTTTTACTTAGAATACTGCAGCCCTTAACCCAGCAGCTTCAAAACACTGTAGCATCCGCCTGCTGTTGGAGAACAGAGCGGTCGATCGGCTTAAAAGGTTATGCTGGATCAATAGCCAGTTGTTTTCGGCACCAGAGCTATTATATTAATGTCATCCTGAGGAATAGGCCCTGTCCAGGCAGGGTAGCCTGTCTGCTCTGGTCTGGTCTTGTTTTAATAAAGCATCTCAGAGTATTGGAGTACTGATCTAGCATCAGTTTTCCTTTTAAATCATAATGAATACTACTACATGGACACAAAGTATCTCAGAGTAGTACTGATCTAGGATCAGTCTTTTAAATCATAATTAATTTGATTACAAGAGGGGGCTGATCCTAGATCAGCAGCACTCATACTTTAAGACGCGTTATGAATACAAACCCTGGTCTCCCTGACGGAGAGAGCCCTACATGGTGCACCGGGGGTCCAGCCTGAGGCTTTCCATGGGCTTAAACGCTGGTGTTTTATTGGAGATAGTTAGACACCATTAAGGTTGTGCCAAGTGTATTTCTCCTTTCAAAGTATTCATTTTCCATGTTTCCTCCAAGGTCAGATAGACAGCATCACTACTTTAGCCATCACCAGGCACAGGGCAGGCTAGAGTGCCACCGATGCTTTCAACCCAGATAATAAGCCTAGCCTGGCATAGCTTGATTTCACTATGTTTCACCATTGTTTCTCTTCAGCTACATCAGTTTTGATGAACAGGCTATCATAGTCAGTCCCATCTAAAGGAACAACTACACCTGCTAAGTGTGTGTGTAATCTTGACCCTGGCCTTGAGGTCAGATAACATATAACAGAACATAGCATGACATATTGTGACATATTGTAATGAGACTGTATTTACATTGCACAACTCTAAACAAGGGAAAAACCCTGCTCTTTGGTTTTGACTGGTTTCAAAATCATATCTAGGTCTTTTTTAAACATGAAAAGAAACTGGTTTCAAAATCATATCTAGGTCTTTTTTAAACATGAAAACAAACAACTTGTACCTCCCACATTTCATTACATAAAGCAGAACCAACCTTCCCTCAATCCCCCTGCCCCATCCCTATATTCTATCCCCCTCTTCCTTTCCTTTGCTCACCCCCCTCATCCCCCCTCTTCACCTCCTTCCCATTGCCTGAGGGAGCTGTTAGTGATGTGGATGCTGGCGCTCTATTGTGAGTGCTCATTGATCGCCGCTCCATTCGCTGCCTTGCTCTCCACAGCCAGTTCAGCTAGTCAGCATGGGGTGCAGCCTGTCTGCTTTATCTGTCACTGCTAGGGAAAGAGATGGAGGGAGAGAGAGAGAGAGAGAGAGAGAGAGAGAGAGAGATAGAGATAGAGATGAGAGAGAGAGAGAGAGAGAGAGAGAGAGAGAGAGAGAGAGAGAGAGAGAGAGAGAGAGAGAGAGAGAGAGAGAGAGAGGGAGAGAAAGGGAGGAGAGAGAGAGAGAGAGAGAGAGAGAGAGAGAGAGAGAGAGAGAGAGAGCGCGAGAGAGAGAGAGAGAGGGGGAAGAGAGAGAGGAAAGAGAGAGAGGGTAGAGAGAGAGGAAAGAGAGAGAGGGGAGAGAGAGATAGGGAGAGAGAGATGAGGGGGACTAAAAAGCCACCTCAACTCTAAAAGTGGCAGTCAGAAGCATCTGTTTTCTGTCTCATTTTCTCTCTCTCTCTCTCTGTTTCTCAGACTGAAGATAATCAATAGGGTACTCAAGCGGATTTATCTCGTCTTGTTTTCAAATAGAGCTCCTCTGCCTTTCTCTGTGGGGGCTGATCCATTCACTATCCTGCCAACACACACACCTCCCACTCAACACGAACACATATATGCTTGTGTGTGCGTGTGAGCGTTCTTGCGTGTGTGTGACCAGGATTCTGGTGTAGGTGGAGAACAGCAGGTAGAGGATCTGTTGTAAACAGCCATCAAACCTTTGAGTGTGTCCCATATGGTACCCTATTCCCTATTTAGTGCACTACTTTTGACCAGGGTCCATAGGTCTCTGCCATTTGGGATGCAGCCTCTGTTCGAACATAGAGAGCTGATGTCTGCACAACTGAGTCTTCCTCCATCATAGAGCTGTATGAAGCCCTAGCAACATCCATCATCACTCCCCACATACACTGTCAGAGACACACACATGCATGTACACACACGCATAAATACACACAAGTACACACACACTCACTTAAGAGAGTCTTGATTGTTTTAATTGTTCATGAACAATATCAACATAACACACTGCCTAAGATCAAGCACTACTACACAGTGCATTAACCTTGTTGGTGAGGACATACTTTTTTCTTTGTTCTCTATTGATGCATTCACTGGGCTCCCTTGCATCTTTGTGTGTGTGTGTGTATATATGCGTGTGTGCACGTCCGTGTGCTTGTGCGAGCATGTGTGTGCGTGTGTCTGTGTGAAATTATACATGCAACCCAGTCAAGCTGAAGTCACCCCACCTATAATCCATCCATCTTCCTGGCAGCCATCTGGCTATGTTGTTCTGGAGAGCTGGACCAGTGGGCCTGCCTGCCCTGGGACTTCTGACAACAAGACTGCTTTAAACTCGGAGGGTGTGTGTGTGTGTGTGTGTGTGTGTGTGTGTGTGTGTGTGTGTGTGTGTGTGTGTGTGTGTGTGTGTGTGTGTGTGTGTGTGTGTGTGTGTGTGTGTGTGTGTGTGTGTGTGTGTGTGTGTGTGTGTGTGTGTGTGTGTGTGTGTGTGTGTGTGTGTGTGTGTGTGTGTGTGTGTGTGTGTGTGTGTGTGTGTGTGTGTGTGTGTGTGTGTGTGTATGGCTGAGTGACTGGTAGCAGGTCTGCTGACATCAGTAATGAACCCTGTCGTCTTTGGATGACATCACAAAACTATGATTGATGACCCAGAACAGATAGCGCTATGATGCGGCTGAAAAGTAGATGACAATAAGCCACAATGGTGCACTTGAGCACAAAGCCTTGGTTAAAGTCTTTGAGGCTTTTGTTCATAGAGAAATCCATCTCTATAGCAATAATATTGAGGCTGGTCTGGGTCTGTTCATATGGAGCTGTTGGTCTAGTCTTATTAGAATATTTATGGACAATTAGGTGCTTCAAGAATTTCAGGCAATAATCCCTCTCATAAGATGCCTGATACATATTAATACAATTCTATACATTAAATAAAGTGGTACTAGAACTCAAATTCTCTGTGATCCATTGAAGAGAGGATGTTAGAAAAGACACCATCTTCAAACACCGAGTGGCGCAGCGGTCTAAGGCACTGCATCTCAGTGCTTGAGGTGTCACTACAGACCCCCTGGTTCAATTCCAGGCTGTATCACAACCGGCCGTGATTGGGAGTCCCATAGGGCGGCGCACAATTGGCCCAGCGTCGTCCGGGTTTGGCCGGTGTAGGCCGTCATTGTAAATAAGAATTTGTTCTTAACTGACTTGCCTAGTTAAATAAAGGTTTTTAAAAAATCTATATATAAATATGTTGTTTAAACAAACACTCATTGCATCACAGAGAGATCCTTATATACACTGTATCAACATGTAAACCACCGAGACAAATCAGATCACAGCCCATCACATGTTCACAGCAAGACCACTCTGACATTGAACATTGTCCTCAAACCTTTCTCACTCACTCTCTCTCTCTCCTCCCCTCTCTCTCTCTATCTCTCTCTCTCATCCCCCCTCTCTCTCTCTCTCTCTCCTCCCCTCTCTCTCTCTCTCTCTCTCTCTCTCCTCCCCTCTCTCTCTCTCTCTCTCTCTCTCCTCTCTCTCTCTCTCTCTCTCTCTCTCTCTCTCTCTCTCTCTCTCTCTCTCTCTCTCTCTCTCTCTCTCTCTTTCTCTCTCTTTTATAACGAACACAATCTCCTTCTAAGAAACACCCCCGTAATAAAAATGACTGACTGCCGGTCGGAGCTGGTGATGTCAGCCTCCACATTTATCCCTGTCAGCCTGTGTGGAGAGGAGTTCTGTCCTGTGTGTGTGTGTGTTTGTGTGTTTCCTGTCCCGACTGGGAGGCCAGGGTGTCCTTGAGACCCTCTGCTCTGTGACAACCAGGCCTGGGTGGAGTGAAGCCCCCATGATATTACTGCCTGGGTGGGGTGGACCCCCAGCCTCCAGCTCCCAGACCCCCAGAACATTACTGTCTCTAACACTGAAGGAGGGAGGCTAACGATGGCTGTTGGTCAGTATGTGTGTCCACGTGGCAGAGGAGAGGTTTAATCTAAAATATTTCAGAACCTGGATTTGTATAATATTTATATATTATTTAAAATTACAACTACATCATCCAAAAAGCCATCCAAATAGGGTCCTACCACTCTTTATAGTCTGTGTTCTGTACTCTCCTGAGAGTTCTTAGCCCTGCTCTCTCTTTTCTCTCTCTTCCTGCTCTCACCCTTTACAGCCCACCAGGGGGACTACTTTTTAACAGAAAACCCTGTGTGTGTGTGCTTGCGCGCACACGTGTGTGTGTGTCAAACCCTGTCGTGTAGTGCGAAGGGGTAGAATTTAAACCTGAAGTACCGTTTAAATCAATCACCAACTCTAGAGGAACTGCCTATTGGAGCACATTCTGCTGTTGTAGTCATTGATAACATCTTTGAAAAAATACCCTTGATTTGTACAAAATAGTAACTTTAAAAGTCCATTTGATGTCTTATAAAAGTTTATCAAATAAAAACAAGTGATTATTTTTAAGTTAGACTAATATAATTTATATGTACTGTTATGAGAAATTACTATGATAACATTATTGGAACGATATGTATTATCTGATATTATTTATTCAACATTCACGCTCAACCACATTCTTAAAAATAAAGGTGCAAGTTAGAACCTAATAGGGTTGTTGAGAGCGATGCCATTGAAGAACCATGCAAAAATCCAAAACCAGAAATGTTTCGGCCCTCCAGGACCAGAGTTGAATTCCCTAACCGTAACCTGAACCCCTACCCTTACCATAACCATAACCATAACCCTAACCCTAACCCTAACCCTAACCATAACCCTTACCTAACCCTAACCATAACCCTTACCTTAACCATTTAACATTTCAGCTTCAATGGGGTAGGGACGTTCTAATGTTCCGGATCGCATGGACCAGAGTCCTACTGTAGGGTTTTAAGCCTTATAGTATTTGCATATTTCCCAGGGTGCCTTTTGAGTGAATTTTAGAGTTACCACTACCACTGTGTTTGCTAGTGACAGAGACATGGTTGTTGCATTCATTCATTTTCAGTCCTGTGGCCTTCACCAAGTGAGATCCTAAGTGAATATGTTGTCATTAATATATATCAACACTAGAAATGTTACACTGAAAAATCAACAGTAGTTAACACTGGCCAATTTGCTGTGAACCATTTAGAATTCTGAAGAACCGTAGATGCCAAGTAAAGAACCCCACACTTAACTGTAAGGTTATTTATTGGGCAATAGTTATCCAAGGAACATTAAGAGCTGAGGAAGAACCATGTAAGAACCTTCATTTTTTTACTTGCAAGGTCTTATTACATGACTCATTATATAATATTACATGACTATTAACTTTAAATGTACTGACTGCTTGTATAACAACTATTACAAGAATGAAGCACTATGTGGAAGTCCAATGCTGCAACACTGCATGACTTGTGGAGAAAGATAGAGAATGAAGGAAGGAGGGAGAGAGAGAGACAGGCAGGGAGAGAGGGAGGGAGGAAGAGAAACAAGCACAGCATGAGAAGTGAGTGATTCTATCTGATGCACTGTTCCAGCTTCGGCAGTGCTCGGCCCTCCCTCCGGGCAGTTCAGCTGTGCTTCACAAGCTGAGAAGAGTCTGCATGCTCTCTCTCTCTCTCTCTCTCTCTCTCTGTGTGTGTGTATGTGTGTGTGTGTGTGTGTGTGTGTGTGTGTGTGTGCGTTCGTTCGTTTGCGCGCATGTGTGCATTCGTTCATGTTGTGCGCGCGTGTGTGTCGGTGCGTAGACAATGTTCGGTCGTCACTAGTTACCACAGCCACAAAGGTATAAACCTCGCCCATTTCTATACTTTTTTTTTTTTTTTTAAACCTAACCATAACCTTAACCAGCTGCTATCCTTATACCCAACCTTAACCTTAAATGAAGAGCAAAAAACTAATTTTAGTTTTTATGAATTTTTACGATATAGGGCCTAGCTAATTTTGACTTTGTGGATGTGGTAACTAGTGGAAGCCACATTGTTCCTTGACGTCACCGCTCAGCCAAGCCTTACCGCTGTAGCCGCTCCTGCTCGCTGCTCGACTCTCAAACATGTCTTTGTTATTCCGTAGCTTCCATTGGAGACCGGAGACTCGCAAAATACGGAACCTGATACTTCCCGAAGCGCTGCATGGTGCTCTGGCTCTCTATAGCCTACTGAGAACGGATATGACATGTACAAGATAGGCTATCAACCATGTTGTTGTTCAGAGATGACGATGATGAGGAGGAGGAGGAGGTGGAAGAAAAAAAATTGCCTAATCATAACAACAATAATAATTTGTTGTCCCCTGTAGTCCCGTGTAGCTCAGTTGGTAGAGCATGGCGTTTGCAACGCCAGGGTTGTGAGTTCGATTCCCACGGGGGGCCAGTATGAAAATGTATGCACTTACTAACTCTAAATCGCTCTGGATAAGAGCGTCTGCTAAATGACAAAAATGTTTATTTTAATAATATGCCATTAGGCCTATTTATTATATTAGCCTATTATTTCAATTAGGCTATGGTTATTATTATTATTATTATGAATACTGTGAATAGTGTTTTATTATTATTATTATTATTATTATTATTATTACAAAGGCATAGGCTATTGGTATTGATTTGTGTATTATCAGCGCTATTAGCCTACTACGTTTTTGAGTGATTTGATTTCAACAGCTTAGAAGTATTGAAATAATGTATTCAGTTGGTCTAAAATTCGAAATTCAAACGCTGACGGTGGCCAAATGATTTCACTCCCGTCCGTTCAGAGGTTTACAGTATCTCATAGCCTTCTGTATGGCCGGTCTGTCACTCCCGGAGTATTCCTAAATCGCTCCCACCACCTGATCTGGGACACATTTTGTCAGCAGCCGCGAAGCATGGCTCGCTCTGTGGTAACTGAACAGCCAGTGTAATTTGACACTTCAACTTGCTGTGGCTCTGTACGGTAGTTGATTTAGTCACTCACACACACCAACCGTACAGTGGGCGCTTTTTTCTTGTATTTGTAAAGTGAAAAGGAACGCAGTATACACGAGATTCGGGAAAACAAAGTGGATTTCTTCTCCTAGCCGAGGTTCCAAGCTAAAAGTAAGTTCCGTTCCTTGGTTGTTTCGGTATCGTAGGCTATTCTATCACACCTTGCCGTGGGTTGGTTGCACAGGGAGACATGGTTTTGTGTGTGGTCATTACTGCCTTGGATGGGTTCGCTTCTCGCTGCCCAGACTCGACCCCAGCGCTAACAATAGACTGACCTCCTAGAAGCCAGAGAATCAGAACAGAACTAGCCGTTATATTTAGCCTAAACTGGATAGTGGATTTTCCTATTGTGTCCGAGCCTGCCTAGGAATAAATCCGTCTAGCTAGATCTGGTCTGTGCATGCGCTTAGCCTACATTGAGCAATGTCCTATCCTCAAGTCACTTTAACATAGTGTGAGACGAGGTAGCCTAGCTAGCTACGAGATACGGAGGTGCATGCTCGTCTGTAGAGAGATGATGGGGTGCATGATTTCACATGGGTGTATGTGCATGTTTATGGGTTTGTAAAATAGCTCGAGAAGGCTGTTTGATTGTTGGTAAACAACTTACGTCAATCAGCTCCCTGAGGAGATGGGAATGTTAATCTTGGAATGTACCGGTATGTCAATAGTTCAGTAAGCAAAACAAGGCTGGACTGACTTGACTGCTTTCTAATAGCTTACCTGTTGTAATAATACTAGCCTACCACAAAGACTTGCCGTTTGCTGTTTTGGCATGTTCTTACAGTGTTACAATGAAGGCCTATGTATCTCCCGCTCGCAAGATGTATTCTAACTATTCTTTGTAGCCTGTCCGTGCCCCGCATAGGTTATTATAGCACTGTTAAAATAACCTTTCTATCTTGCATTTTATTTTTTCTATCAGACATGCACAAATGTGCCATTTATTGTGGTAGACGGATTCATTTCAACAGCCTGCCCGACGGCGTTATTATACGGCCAAAAGTGGAGCTGAGAGACAAGAGTTTAGCTCTTATGGTTGGGCCGCTGTGTGTGCAGCGGGCGGCGGCGTCTCTGGCGAGCCCTCCCCGATAAATTCCTCCGTCTGGATGTGAGGCCAGCCAGGGCAGCGGCGGGCGGGCCTGCGGGTGGGTGGGAGAGAGAAGAGGAGGGAGCAGCACTGGCTTCTCTTTCATTACCCTCTCCACTCGGACCATGAGGGGGGAGAGAGAGAGCAGCCAAGTCACAGCGGAAAAAAACCTGTAGACTGCACTGAACGAACGGGAGGAGAGGGAGGGAGAGAATACCCATTTCCTCTCTCGTTAGTGAGGCAGGGGAGTTGGAGGAAACACGAGTTGGAGCGGCTGCTGTAGTTCAGAGAGAGGAAGGGAGGGAGGGAAAGTATGAATGTGTGATTTCACTTCAGATATCACATTTTATTTCAAGAAATAGAGTTAAGAAAATATTTACTAAATAAACTAAAGTAAATGTGTAAAAATGTAAAGGGGCATGGTTAAGTAATCAGATAGATCCCACTTCAGCGAAGCTCCTACTCCTACAGGGCTATTGGCTATTATAGAATCACTGCACATGAATGGTTTGTGTTTATGTTATGATATAGGTAATTTAATGTACAATAATCACAGTTGCAACATGAAAATATGTACCATGTTGTCGCTGTCCTGAACAAAACTGGAATGTTTTAGGTTTATAATTGATTAATAGATGCAGCGTGTAACAATGTGTTAATAACACACATTAGTTACAGATTACAGTTAACCTGACTCAGTGTAACGAAGTTAACAACACTTATAAAGTGGGAGTAAAGCATCACACCATACACACCCTATCTCACTGGTCAGTCAAGTTAACAGGTGAAAGTTGTATGAGGGAAGCCCATCCATCCACCCTTTTCATCTATCAGCAGTCATGAAGGAAAGCAGACAAGGAATCGAAGCCAATCAATACAATTGGAATCAATGCTGTGTTTATGGGCTATCTGTGTGGGTGAGTGGAGCAGTGGAGAAAAGGAGACAATGAAACGAAACAAGGAAATTAACCATATGCATATTGGAACTAGGCATGTATGTGTATTATGATTCTGTTGCTCCTCACTAAGAAATCGGTTGACCCACCCACAGCCTCAGTAGTCAGGAAATGTATATTAGAGCTGGGACGATAAACCCAAAATTATTGACACTGACCATACCGATCACTTATTGCAAGCATTTTGCTGATATCGTTCTTTATGATAAGTTGCCTATACTAGAGAAATGTGAAGTTTAAAATGAAATAAGTTTGGTAATATGGGTGATTGTTAATGGGACAATTGATTGCTACAACCATCAAACTAGTAGTAGTAGTTTAAAGGATAATATATTTAAAAAAACGGGTGCAAATTAATGTTATAAACCTATTTTTCTATTTATCGTTATTGCATAAATTCAGGCAATTTATCACAATATGGGTTTTTGTCAATATTGTCCAGCTCTAATGTATACACTGCTGTTGCTCCTCACTCAATCATAGATCCATAGTAGTTCCATGCTTCTTCCTTTTCTATCTATTCAAATTCCCCACCCACAGCATCAGAGCGTAGAGCTGAGCAGAGCTAAGCATTTAGAATCTGCACTACACTAATCACTGCTATGACAGCTTGACTTTAAACCTTACTGTTAGTGTTCTTTTGTGGAGTGTTATGAAATTGTTGGCTGGTGTTCAATCAGACTCACTAGACATGGATTCTCTGTCTGCTTGTATCTTGCCGTCAGCCCATATACCACCCACTCCCCTCGTATCCGTCTGTCTGTCTGTCCCATAGCAGAAGACAACCTTTGTTTCTGTCTGTCAGATTCTCTCTGTGTGGTTCTCTGTGTTGTTGAACATATCACAGTTGTTTTCATGCTTCAATTTGCCTTTTGTATATTCTAGAAATTTACGACAGGGAAAATATCTCCAAGTAGAGAAATATGTAAAAAATACTTCCCCCACAGACCACATTGTCAGTGCTTCATATTAGGAAAATCTCAACTGCATGGAGGTTTACTTCATTTGGACATATTACTTCATATCTGAAGTGTTCCATTATAATTTGACTGCATCAGACTCACTCAGTGTTCACTTCATTTAATGTATTATCTCTCTCTCTCTCCAAAAGGCTATTGATTCATTTGACTGCGTCATAGTCTCCTGGTCGTAATTCCATTTGATTTGAATTGTTTATGCAGCATTAGCTGGAACTCGACTTGCTGTTGCAAAAAATATCAGCTGCTGCTCAGTCACTTCGTGACTCTGCTGCCGGTTGTACACAAAACAGTTTGAACAAACGTAGTTATTTTTCTGTTGTAACAGTAACATTAGGTTATTGCAAACATAAGCACAACACAAACAGGTTGTCTAGCAATTTCATGTTCTTTTTTCTGGAAGGGAGTTACATGCAGCTATTTAGGCAAGCTATATATAGCCTACACAGCATATCAAACAAACAAGACACAGACAAGCAGTCAATAGCGGGTTTTTTTTAATGTAATTTTTTCATCATCATTTCAACATTGGCTAAACAGGAGGCAGACTGCTGGCTATATGGGAGCATAACTATAAAGATTACATCGTCACACAAAACGCTTATTGTTTTGCCCCAATGCAATGTGTAGACTGCTTCTTGCTTGTGCTACGACAATATCCATTACAACAGACAGAGAAGGTTGTAGCCTTCATATATATTTTTGGAACGTTCATTCAAATCGTAGCTGTTCAGAAATATGAGGTAAAGAGATAGGCTACATCATCATATCGATCAAATTGTTTGAGGGTTTAGAAGAGAGTGAGTAAAGAGAGAAACATGAATGTGTGTGTATAATAACACATGCGCAGAATGTGATTCGGATCCTTACATTTGAGAAGTTTCCAGAGGGACAGGGGCGAAAACTCTGTATTCGTAGCCTCGGCCTAATAGTAACAATAATAATAATGGCACTCTAACCACAGTTAGGCTACCCGGCGAGGTTAAGAGGGAGAGAAAGAGAGATCAAACTACTATTTGATTTTGTTTACAAGGTGTGACAATATTGTAAACAAGCACATATCAAGTGAGCGCAGAATGGTACTCTCTCACTTACTGCTACTGACTTGATTTCTATTCACACACCAGTGAGTGCTGCCTGCCTGCTGCCCTGTGAGGCCTATCTATCCATTTCCCTCTGCCAATCAGCCTCAGACCAGTCTTTTAGAGGGAAGGTCAGCCGGTACCACTCACTCGTTTAATAAGAGCCTTTACTACAGTAAGTTATTAGAACAGCATATAGCCTCAGTCTCTAAAAGTGCCTTTCCTTGAGAGAGGGAGAGAGGCAGAGTGAGCGAGAAAGAGAGAGTGGTAGATACAGAGAGGTAGAGAAACTTTATGTGTGAGTGATGGAAGAGAGAGATGCAGAAATAGAGAAAGTGAATGTGAGTGAGCAAAGAGAGAGAGAGAGCGCGAGAGATGGGAAAAAGAGAACTCACTGGCCTGACCCTCTCACTGGCTCATGCATGTTTGATTTGACATTCATTGGTTCTTTGAGTAACGAGTGCAAGGAAGGGAATGTCACAATGGCCTCGTCCTGTTCAGTTCCCTTCTGTAGTGACTGTGTCTGAGCAGCAGTGTTGTGTGTGTGTGTGTGTGCAGTGCGTGTGTGTGTGTGTCTGAGCAGTATGTGTGTGTCTGAACAGTGTGCGTCAGTGTGGGTGTGCATGCATGAGTGTGTTTGTGTGTGTGTGTGTCTGAGCAGTGCTGGAGCAGGGGCCCTTGAATCATAAATGACACCTGGCTAGGAGGCAACACAGAAACAATATGAGAGTTCAAGGAGAACAAGGACGAGGAGTACAGAATGTTCCCTACGACCGTCCGTCTGTCTGTCCGTCCACCATACTACCTGTTTCCCTACCTGCCTGACTGACTGGTTGACTGACTGGCTGGCTGCCTGCACTCAAGATTTCTCACCATCGCAAGTAATTACCTTCACATTTTTACTGCTGATGAAATATTCACTCACTGGCAGTGAAGTGTGTGTGATTAGCGAGAGAGAGAGCGGGATTATGTGTGTGTTGATTGTCTGAGCAGTGTGCATGTGCGTGTGTGTGTTTGTCTTGTAAATCCTGTTCAAGCCAGACAAATACATCGTCCTCATCCTCAGAATGTGTTGTTTTCTTGTGAGTACAGTACAGTAGGGTTGCGTCCCACATGCACCCTATTCCCCATATAGTGCACTACTTTTGTCCACGGCTCTGGTCAAAAGTAGTGCACTATATAGAGAATAGGGTGCCATTTGGGACGCAACCTAGCTCATTAGTCTCTTCTCTGTCTCCATGCTGGGTTGGTGAGTTCACTGTGTCAGCTTTCCATTCTGTGAGCTGTCAGGGTCATGTGGCTCTCATTTGATAATATAAACTGGGTGGTTCGAGCCCTGAATGCTGATTGGCTGACAGCCGTGATATATCAGACTGTATACCACGGGTATGACAAAACATTTATTTTTACTGCTCTAATTACGTTGGTAACCAGTTTATAATAGCAATAAGGCACCTCTGGGGGTTTGTGATATATGGCCAATATACAGTACCACGGCTAAGGGCTGTGTCCAGGCACTCCACGTTGCATTGTGCATAAGTACAGCTCTTAGCCGTGGTATATTGGCCATATACCACACCTCCTCAAGCCTTATTGCTTAAATATAGCCTCCCTGACTGTATGCAAGTGTACTACAGCTTCTGCCAAGCCGCTGGATTCAAATGTATTACCTCATGAGAACAATTATCTTCTATTCAGTAATAGGAAAACTATAAATGATTTGATTTGATGTCTGTGACTGTATGTCTGGGTTATGGGTTTAGTGTAACTGTGTGTGTGTGTATGTGTGAGTGTGTGGGAGATGGAGAGTGATGGTTTGTAGACTGTATGCAGGCAGTAGAATCACATCCAACATGCCCTCTAGGGATACATACTGTACTTCCTTGTTCTCTGACATAGACATTTGCATAGACATTTGTACACAGAGCGAATGTTAAATGTTAGAAGATATTTGGGTGTTGTGTAGTAGAGAAAAGAAGACTTCCTGAATTAAATTCATATTATTCTAAATTAATGTCACAGGAAATCATCAATATGTCATACCAGCATTTGTGAATGACGGATCCTATTCAATCAAAACTGCTA